>NC_057886.1:21890034-22490034 GCF_019740435.1 Gambusia affinis | reverse complement strand
TGTGATCCACAACATGTGGTTCAACACCACCACGAGTGAGAAGAAGGGCTACTATAAGACTCAGTTTGTGAACGAGTGGTGGGACAACGGCACGCTGCCGATCTGGATCACAGCGCAGCGACAGGTTTGAGACGACATTAAGCAAAACTCAGAGAGTCCTCCTAGTTTCAGCTGCATGTGGAGGAAAATGCATTTAAAAACAGATACAGATTGGATTTCCTGACCCTCTGGAGGCAGTGTTTACGCAAAATTAATCTTTTGCACATTTTCATACTTCCATTTGGGTTTATACTGCTTCTAAAAATGCACCTAAAAAAAAAAGAAAGAAACACACACGACTATGTTTTGGCAATAAGTTTATGTTTTTTGGTGTCTGGAAAAAGAGCCATTTCGAGGCTGGGCTTGGTTGGTGTTGCTAGGCAACGGTGCAGTTACCGTACAATGTGACTTAATAAGCAGAAAGTTTTTCCAGGCACCGAAAAATCTGAATCAACTGCCAGAAAATGGTTGGGTAGGTTTTTTTAAGCACTTGGTTGTTTTTAGAAACAGTAAGACCCAAATGGAAGTACAAAAAGTGAATTTAGCATGATTCACTTTTTGCATAATACATTGAGACTGGGATGACTGGGATGAGGACTTTAGAACCAACTTTATGAGCTGATGAAGTCTACACCTACCTCTCAACTTTTCCAGCAGACATGTCAGATACTTTGTGTTTTACCCTTCCAGGGCCTGAAAGCGGGCTCTCTTCACTTTCCGGGCACAGCATCCAGTTACCAAGGAGAGGTTGCTATGGTGCGCGAAGTGGAGCCCAATTTCTATGACTACAGTAACGAGGCCTCCTGGTACGAGAACACGGACAAGGTGATGAGCTGGTTCAGAGATCAGGATCTGGACTTTGTGTCTTTGTACTTCGGCGAACCAGACATGACGGGTCACAAACACGGGCCCGACTCACCAGAACGCAGAGAGATGGTGAAGCAAGTGGACAGAGCCGTGGGCTACATCCGAAACTCGGCAGAAAAACACGGGCTGACCAAACAGCTGAACATCATCATGACCGCCGACCACGGCATGACCACCATCTTTCGTGGTCCAGATGTGAAAGAAATCGTCCTGTCCAAGATCCCGGGCTTTTTCTTCAGGGACGTGTCATTCCAGCTGCTGGACTACGGCCCTTCTGGGATGCTGCTGCCCAAGCCCGGAAAGCTGGAGACCATTTACAACGCCCTGAAGGGGGCGCACCCAAACCTGCACGTGTACAAGAAGGAGGAGATGCCGGAGCACCTTCACTTCTCAAACAACGACCGGATCCTGCCCATCGTTTTATGGACCGACCCTGGATTCGTCCTCAATGGGGTGCGTATAGTTCTGCTATTATAATCAAGGATATGCTTTACAACAGCCAGTTAAAAATTATTTTTGTATATATTCCTTACACACAGATGGATAATAACATATGTTGATGTGTTGATCAGAACAATAAATCAATATTTATTACCACAGTAATGTAATATGGTGGTGGTTCATGCTGCCATATGAACTAATAACTGCTTTAATCACCATGGCAACTCTTGCAAACTTAATCACAACAGAACCAAAAATGCAGACAAACTTATGGGTGCATTCACACCAGACTTGTTTGATCTGCTGTAATCAAACTCTGGTTCGTTTGCGGAGGTGAGAAAGTGAATCGAACTCTGATGCGAACTAAAAAAGTGAACTCTGATCCGTCTACAAACCTCGACATTAGTTCAGTTGAAACTGAACTCCGGTGCGGTTTGAATGCGTATGTGAACACCAAGTGGACCGGAGACTTATTTAAAAGCAAGAAGAGAACTGAACCACAGGGCATTCTGGGTAAATACAACCAAACCAAATGCGAGAGTCTAGCGCTAATGGGAGAAATGGCTCATGGTCTTTCACCAGAGAGAAAAGAAAAATCTTACAACTGCCAAAATCTGATTTCACTCCATTTTAATTTACATTTCATGAATAAGGAAGTTGCTCTCCCTCTTCTTAGGTTTTCTTGTTGTTTCCTTCAGTAGTTCTTGATGCAGATGAGGAGGGGAACAAGTTTTTCAAAGGGTTTTGGTTCATTTGACAAAGTCCAATGTGAAAGTGAGCTGCACCAACTGAAAATGTTAAAAATATTCCAACTGTGGTTCCCAATCGAACCGAGTCTCCTGGACTATGAGGCCTGAAAACACCCTAAGTATTCTGGGCTTCCTGAACCCCTGAGCAGGAGGCAGTCTTCTCCATGCCATGCCGCATTGATGCAATAATTCATTCAAAAAGAGCCCAGACAGAGTTCAGATGCTCTACAGAACAGGGACAAACTTTTCAGTCGGTCCACGTTTCTGCATAAAAATATTTGTTTTCTGGTCTGATGTAATTTTGGGCAACTGTTATCAACAGAAAGAGTGAAATGCTGTAAGAGTACCTCTCTGTGTGAGATGATTTCCCAATTTACTGAACCTCACCTGAACCTGCAGCAGTAAAAACCCGGCTCTCATGTTTCAGCTTCTATCCGGCCTGACGTGCAACATGAAGGACAGTTTAAAGCTGAAGTGACAGCTTCTGTGACAGTTCTCTGCCCACAGCAAGTCCTATTGATTTACCCTTTAAAGGGTAAAATAAATTGCCATTTGTGCCAAATCCAGGATGCCCCATTTTAACCTGCTAGCATCTCAATAACAACCCTGTTAACACATTAACAGCTGACAGTAAAGTTGTGATTATGATCAGATTGATTTAGATTCACATTTTGGCCTATAACTGATAGGAGCGCCATCAGGTTCACTCCAGAAACATCCTCCCGTCTTGACCTCCGATGTAATTAAATTAGCCCCAGAATTTGCTTTCTGGAAGTTGTGAAACTGAGCTCTTTTCAATCAGAAACAGGAGTGAAATTTTAATCTTGGCACATTACAGTTTTAATCAAGTGCATTTGCACGGATAATCCAGGCCTGGCTGATGACACGCAGAGCTCTCGAATGCTCTGCGAAGCTTTTCATGCCTCGAAATTCAAAATTAGCATTTTCATTTGGCTCTGCACTCAACTCAGCTGAACGTTGTCGGTCCAGACTGTGAAGCGCCACATCAGGGCTGAAGGAGCAGAAAGGGCTGAGGATGTTTGAAGAAACAGAAGAGTCGGTGAAAGTGGGTTATCTGACGTCTCGGGATGCGAGTGGCAGCGATCAGGACATTAGCCGACTCTTTGTTCTCTCCCTTTATGGCTTCCAGCCGATTTTAGTTGATCCCACAGAAAGATAAGCACATCAAAACTGTTATGCAATTACTTAGATAACTGACTGTTCTACCTATTTTTTATAACTTTTGGCCATAATATGACACAATTAATTATTATGTTGTTGTTTCTCATATGTGTTTGATGTTACAAATAGAAGACAGATGAAGATAATCTGTTGTTAAACAGGGTCATGAGTTCAGAGTTATTATAAAGGCTGAAAAGGCGTCACAGCATAAAACCAAGTCTTTTTCTTAGCCAATATCTCCCTCTGCTGGAAGCGGGCCAGGCTGGGAAGTCCTTAATAAAATGACTGTTTAATGAAAGTTAAACTCTTATTGAACCTCCTAAAATGGGCCATAACTGTTACATCATCCGCTTCCTGTCCTTGCAGCATTTCCCCGTTCAGTTCAACAAAGGAGAGCACGGCTTTAACAACCAGGAGATGGACATGAAGCCCTTCTTCAGGGCCGTGGGTCCAGCCTTCCACCAGAACCTGGAGGTGGGGCCCTTTGAGACGGTCAACATCTACCCGCTGATGTGCCACATTCTGGGCATCCAGCCCGAGGTCAACGACGGCCACCTGAGCGTCACTCAGCACATGCTGGTGACCAGCGAACAGACGGCTCAACCTGAAGGTATGCTCCACTTATCAGGTCTGGAAATATTTAATTTTTCTCCATTAGTTAGGTTTGGGACTCAACTTTCAGGGCAATCAAAGGACAGGCCGCCAGGGGGCGATAGAGGAAACTCAGAAAGATGCAGGGAAGAGAAAAAAAATACTATGAAGAAATATTGTAAAATACTATCTGTTTTTCACTACAAACTATTAATAATAATTAATAATATTACTCCAGTAAATTTAAAATATGGTGTAGTAAATTTAATCCTGAAATAAAATTGTTCCCAAACATTATTCGAATAAATGAGTGAGTAAACGTAATCATCATTAGTAATATTTATGTTAAACAATATGAGTAAAGTCGGTAAAGAATAAATCATTCTGTGTAAAGGATTCTATTTCAAAAGGCCCTAATATCAAAGTGCCTGAAGAAACTTTAGGAATAATGTAGAAAAAGTCCTTAATTCAGTATGAAAATGTTTTTCTCTTCTTTTAGGTGAAACTCGGAACCTCTGGAGAAACGCCTTCATTGGATTAACTGCAGTCGCTGGATTTCTTCTCCTAGTTTTCACTGTATTAACGACACAAAAAATCATCAAGAGAAAACGACAGAATAAAAGGTAAGAGAAAGAATCCGATGATATTTTTAGAGAGAATTTTCTTGTAGAAGTAGATTGTTTTAATCACTCTGCATCTCTGTCACAGGTTGGACAGTTGGCCGGAAGAAGAGACGTCAAAACAAACTTCACTCTGATCATAACACAAAGAAAACTTCGTTCCTCCATCTTGCATAGAGAAATATCTACCAAAGGGAAATTTGTCCATCATCCCATGCCCTGCATAAAACAGCTTAAATTTACTGTGTTATGCATTTTTATTTTGGATAATAATGCAGCCTTTTACCACGACAGATAACAAATTCTGAGTTTCATGCTATGAAATAAAATTGTAATTAAATATCAGTTTTTTTCAAAAAAAAAAAAAAACCCTCATATGTTTGTGCTGCATAAACTAACAAGAATTAAAAATATATATATTTGCTTTAAAATATTTATTTGTAGAGAATAAACAATACTATTTGTGTCAATAAGACTACGGTAGCTGCCGAGTGTCATATTTCCTCAATCACGTTCTGATTTAGCCGCCTGTGTCCGTGTTCCCCAGTCAAGATGCATCAAGAAGGAGAACACTTCCTGTTAAGACTTTCAAAATTAAAGAAGTTTCACATAAAAATCCATTAACGTCTTCAAACTCGTTACCATAATTTATGTCACTTCACCTGTAGGTAATATATTTGCCAACTCTAAATGTTTGTGCACATATTTGTTGAGTTTGACATTTTTTATATTAGACACTGATATTAATGCAGGGATATTTAATTTCAACTTTAACGTCAAATGAAAAGCTAAATTATTGTTTTTTATTCATAAAGTTTGTTGATTTTTGGGTTCAACGACTAAAATTTATTTCAGTATAATATAATTTCTATATATACATATATATCTCATAGGGAAATTCTATTTTGTTGTAACACATCCTCCAAACTCACAGAGGATAATTATGCTGTGGGAAAGAAGGACCTCCAGTAGCAGTCCATTTTGCAACTAAGCTGAAGAGGCCTCTGACTTAAGACTTTCTGTATGCAACAACATACTAACGGCTCGATTTCCAGACAGTAGAGACGATATTTCATAACAGCAAGCCCTGGATGAAACCATCAGTTGTTGAAAAGCTGTGCTAATCCACCTCATTTGCTTTTGCTGCTCCTTATTTAATCTCTGGATCATTCTTATGATGAATGGAAAAGCAGTTTTTCTTTCTGTTATTTTGACCTGGTCTTTATCCTTCTCAACTCCTCTGGAATTTAAGGCTCTAGTTCAGATATTATTTGAGTTTTTGAGATGCCAGTCAGCTGCAGCCAGTTGTAAAAACAAAGCCTAGTTACCATGGTTACACATCACAACTCAAAAAAGATGTCTAAACATATACAAACTCAACCAAAAAGGGTTAAAAGTTCAAAAAAGAACCAATCAGAAGTAAAGTAACAGAATTTCTCTGCTATGCTCTAGCTATGAGTGGCACAATAAACCCACATACGGATTAAATTAGGATGCGTCACAGTTGGTGGTGGCACACATGCCCCCCCCCCCATGTCCTATGGATAAATGATTTTCCAGATGTCTCAAACAATCAGCTAAAAGTTGAATCTGATCCATTCTGCAACAGATTCCTTTTCTTCCTGCAGAGTTTCTGTTTATTTGCCATTGAAATGTTTTCTTCACTATGAACTGTTAGAAGCTTTTGAGCTTTTTGGAGCGTCTTGAACATCCTGAAACAATCTTCTGTGTAACTCAAATTCTCACTTTGAAGTTATTCTAGTTACCAACCTCTCAGCAGCAAGTTCCTAACAGTTTGAAATTTCTGAAATTCCTGAAATTCCTTAGGAGTAAACCATCGTCAAGACAAGACAACAAATGCAGCTGAACTGAAGATCTACTCATTAACTTTTTACAGTTCTTTGTAATTAACAGACAAATACCTGATCACACACAGCTGAGGCTGCAAGGTTTGCAAAAAATCATCTGTGTCAGAATATTTATGAGTGCATTCTGCCTCTTGTGGACATTTTTTTTCTAAAATGTATTTATGTATTTATTTCCTTCAGTTCCCAATATTCACTATACTATCTACAATTGTTCTTTCAGATTTATATACTTCATAGTTCAACAATGTTTCTAAACAAACCTAATATTTATCCATGTTTTGCCAGTAAAGTACAATAGTTTATATGGATAAACTAGCTAAACTGTTGAATCAGCTTTTTTTCTCCTGTTTGACTTTTTTTTATTAATGTTGTTTGTTGGTATAAATTATTTTCATCCTCATCTTCATTCCACTTTCTTCATGCCAGATTTTGTTACTCATAATAAAAGATCTACCCGCATCTTTTCATTTCTTCTGCTTTATTTACTGTTAAAAAAGTATCGATGCTCTATATGCGACCAGCACTTTTATTTTGAAGGCCGTCCTGCAAACATCCGGTGCTGTCCCATCGCTGCTCTGATTGGCTGCTGAGGAAGCCTCCGTTTTCGGGGTGAAGGCAATCATGGAGGAGCTGAGCGCCGTGGGAGAGCAGGTTTTTGATGCCGAGTGCATTTTGAACAAACGACTCAGAAAGGTGGGGCTTCAGAAACTTCTTTTTCATCCTCATTCCGCGGTTTTTCGTCCTTCCTCCGGCGGCTTCTCGCTAACCAAACCGCCGCTGTTGCCGTTTTTCTGCGCTCTTGTTTCAGGGAAAGTTGGAGTTTCTGGTGAAGTGGAGGGGATGGTCATCCAAGTAAGTGCTACTCAGCACGAACAATGAAAACAACAACAACGTGTCTGATGGGAGCCTGCTGCTTCCTCCAGAACCGAACCCCTGCTCTTTTCATTCGGTCCAGAACTAGAAGAACACCCCAGACTTGTGTTTTGCTCCTGGGAACTGTTTCTACCTTTGTTTGGAACCTCTATAGTTGCTCCTTTTGTTCAGAAATCCAGAATTTTCTTTGAAACCTGGTGCAGATTTGTCCCTGCATCATTAAACTGATTTAGTAGTCCGATTTCAGCTCATTCAGACGGTTAAAAATATTAACTTCGCTACATTTTTAATAAGTTTTCTGCACATAAATAATGCAAATTTGCAAAAAAAAAAAATGCAAAAAAAACAACAACAACAAATAATCCTACTTTATTCGGCTTTATATCAGTTTATGACAGAAAATGTGAGGTTTTATCCATGTTGTTGCTCCATCCCTGTAATCCTCCATCAGTTCACACTGTTGCCTGCCAGCTCCAAGGTTTTCTGTTGGAACCACATCCTTTGTGTGTGTTGGCAGAGGGTGGGGGTGGATTATTTTCCTCACTGCTGATCAGAATAGGCTGTTCACTTCCACTGATGAAGAGAAAGCTTATTACAGATCAGATCAATCTGGTTTTGCTTTTTTTTCCCCCTCCACTATAAATCAGGTTGTTTGATGTATAATAAGGTTCTGAAATGCAGTGGGGATCAGGAAGGGAGCCTGCAGGTGCTTTAAAAATTTATGTACCAAAGAAAAGTGCAGTTAGATTTTTAAATTGGCCTATTTCCACTTAATCTAAAATGTAAATTTAAAAATCCCCATCTAATTTAGGTTCTCGAAATTAACTAAAGCCAAGAACTGGCAACATTTTTAGTCTTCAAATATATCAAAACTATATAATATTTAAAACTCTTTCTCATTTATCCAGACATAAACAAGACAGCCAAGACAAAAGCAGGGATAGCAAAGTCTTTAGCTTGAAATTTAGTTCAAAAATGGAAATTTATATGGTAATATGGTAAGCAAGAAGTTAAAAGAAATGTTGCTTTAGAAGGGTATCTTGGGAGACCTAACACACCAGCACCCTGCCCAGACATTTAAGAGCCCTGTTTGTGCAATTCAAAGTGAAGAGTAACTGCTGATAAAAACAAAAGCTTACAGGTTGACTGTTTCTGCTACAGTTCTGACCTGCGTTGTTGCTCTGATATACACAGACGTGCATGAGGAACATGTAACCAGAATAATTTAGATAACTAAACCATACAGGTTTTGCTCAAGTTTGAATTTTCTGCAAAGAAACCAAATCAGTCTGTATTTCACCATTGATTTACCCTCCAGTGATTATTGATCAGCCAAAAATCTGCTTGTTCCTGCTATCAAACTTAAAAACTGGTCATTTCCAGTCTGTTAGCACATCAACCAAGAGGATTTACGTTGGAAGAAATTACTTTATCAAACTCTGATAAAAGTTAGGGACATATGTGGACAAACAAACTATTGACCCCATTTCTGTTTTCAGGAAATCAAACCCTGATATCTGTAGTGAAATTAAACTAAATTATTCCATGAATTATTTAACTTGCTGTCAAATTCTCCTGTCTGATGGTGGATGTTGAATATTATGGAGTTAAGATATTAGTGTGCAATTTTAAAAATGCTAAACTTGCATCTAGTATGAAGTAAATAATGGTAAAGGGTCAGACAAACGTGGGTTGATGGAAATCAATGTCAACTATATTTCAGCAACAGTTTTGCTTTTAGTTATTTAGTTTGGCCTTAAAAATCAACTTTTCTTATAATTCCCTCTGAGAATCACATAGAAAATGACTTTTTATATTGTTGGGTGTCATTTTCTATTTATTTCAGACACAACAGCTGGGAGCCACAGGAAAACATTCTGGACCCGAGACTGTTGGCGGCGTTCAATAAGAAGTGGGTAACTCTTGGTTTCCTGTGCAGTTTGTGGTGTTTTGACTCATTGATTGATTTAATACATTTAGTGACATCACAGATGAATAAAAGTCAATTATTATTACAAGAAAAAATGAAAGAAAACCTTAAATGTAGTTTTAAAAAGCAGAGTAGTCCAGTTGAGTCCTGATCTCGTTAAAAACTTTTGGGAGCAAAAAACAAAATCTTAATTTCTGCCTTTTCTCTCTTATTTCTGTACGATGGAGTACTGGAGTCAGAATACAAGTTATTTTTTAAAAAGTCATATTTCAATGTTATAGTCATTTCAATAGAATAAAATGCATCTCAGCTTGGTTCTTTCTTCAAAGTGGACGATAAAATGCTGTTATGCAGTTGTAACTAAAGGTAAGCATTCCCTTATTCATTAACTAGATTCCAGAGTACACCTTCACAAGATGCTCAACATTCGTCATTTCAATTTTTGATTATTTTGTGTAGGAGTTCTGATAAAATTCTGGCTTTATTTTTATGTTATTACAACTGTGGTACAACGTTATTCTTGTATTATTATGACTATTTTCATTTTAAAAATAGCCTGGCCCTAGTGTTCTGCTGTAGCGTATATAGATATTGAATTAAAGTTGCCCAAGGACACAGCCTTGAGGATCCACGCATGTGATTGTTGGATTTTATGACACCAAAAGGTTCCTGAACCAGTTTGCCGCAGTAGTAGATGATTAAAACTGCAAAGTTTAATCACGAAGTTAATTTGTTCATTAATTTCTTTTTCAATGAATTTTGCCAGAATGCAGCGGAGTCATAAGTTACCAAAGGTAGCGTCACTAGCTGCTCGTTTTATCCTCTCAATGCAAAATATTTTTCCCATCAGAGAACAAGAAAAAGAGCTTCTGATGCTTAAAAGACGTAAACGACCCAGAGGACGACCCAGAAAGATCATAGTAAGTACCGACCACAGCAGAACCGTCTGCTTCCTGGACCAACAGTGGACCGCTAAACAATTATTCTTAAAATTGTAGGAGAATATACCGGAACCGCAAAAATCAAGCACCTCCTCATCTGCTTCATCCTCCTCGTCCTCCGACTCCTCATCCTCCTGCTCCTCTTCGTCTTCATCCTCAGAAGATGAAGATGAGGGCGATGACAGCCAGGCCAAACAGGTGAGCCCGACCATCAGGCCACGGGAGCTGCATCCCGTCCCTCAGAAGAAGGCGCAGATCGTCATGGCGAAGCAGGAGCCCCCGAGGAAGCGAAACAGGAAGCCCCTGTCTCCGGAGGCGAAGGACTTCCAGCAGAACAAGGGTCCGCGCAAAGTCCTGAAGACCGCCAAAGAGACGGATCTTCCAGGGGCGATCAAGAAGCCGGTTCACCCGGCGAGCTTCACCTTCATGGGTTTCCACCGCAGCTCAGCCAAAGATGCGGCGCCTGGTCCGTACAGGAGCCCGCTGACCCAGGGTGGGGCGGTGAAACCCGCCACCAGCTCACCTGGATCTGGGAGATCTTCAGTCCAGACTGCGTCTCTGGCCTTGAACAAATCCAACCAGAGCAGAAATGCAACCGAGGGGAAGCTGTCCATCTCCGGCGGGAACAGTGGAGGAAGTCTGGATTTGAAAACAGCTGCTTGTAAATCCAAAGGAGTAGCTGCTCTGAATGTGAATACCACCAAACATCCAGTTCAGGGAACCACTCAGCACACTCTGAGCCCACCCAGTGGACCAAAGAAGCCCCACTCCACCGGGTCCGCAATGCAGCGGGTAGCCGGTACTAAAGCAGGGGCTTCTCAGTCTAAGAACGCCTCCTCCAGTCAAGGCCACCAGCCCCTCAACCTTCAGAACAAGCAGTCTCAAAGCGGTGACGCTCCTGGAAGCGACACCACCGCGGCGTCGGGTCTGAGAAGTCCAGTCATCCCTGCGAGAAAACCCACAGTTGGCCAAAATCTGGAGGCAAACGCCAATAAAAGTTCAGTTTCCTCTGGAAGACCGCCTGCCAGGAAACCGCAGGCCGGTGGAGACAAGCTCAGAGAGATGAAGGAATTCCAGAAGGTCCAAGGCCGGTTGGACAAGTCCTGCTCCGAGATCCAGAACCCGCCGGCAAGAACGGCCACTAAAGGCAGCAAGAAAGCCAAAATGACCGACATGAGCACGGGCGAAGACGAGAGCAGTTCGGACTCGGACCACGACTCTTCGTACGCCGGACAGGGTCACCCAGTGGTGGGCCAGAACCAGGACTGGAAGCCCACACGCAGCCTGATCGAACACGTGTTTGTGACCGATGTCACGGCGAACCTGGTCACCGTCACGGTGAAAGAGTCGCCAACCAGCGTGGGCTTCTTCAGCATTCGCAACTACTGACAGTCGGCCTGGCGGGTCTGCAGGGTTCACTAGTTCCTCTTATAGCAGTCAAGACTTATTTTAGATCAAAACAATAATAATAGAGTCAGTTATTGATTGTAATTATTTATTTTGTCATATGTATTAAAAAAGTGCATTTTGGACACAGAGAAATAAACGTTTGTCCTCGTTTGTTCGGTTCACTTTAGTTTCATGTTAATGTTAAATTCAGAGGTTATTAGCAGCAGTATTTGAATTGGTATCTTAAGTTTCAGATAAATTTAGCCAATCAGAACAAGGTTGAGACAAAATGTTGGAGTCCAATTTTTAAACTTACCAGGACAAAAAAACTCTCAGAAAAGTGGAATATAAATTGTTATTTTCGGTACGTCAAGCTAAATATTTAGCTTTGAGATATTAGTAAAATATTAGCTGAACCAAATATTTAGTTAGCAAATTAACTACGTAGCTCATTTAGTTAGAATGTGCCAGTTTATCAGTTTTACTATAAATGTGATCAGAGATTATTTTAATTATTACAAATCCATCCATCCTGAGGCAGTTTTAGTCAACATCAATCTTTAAATTTATGTGTTTAGTAACTTATCTGTTTTTAACTCATCAGATCAGTAGTAATCCATCACATGTTGCCTCAGCAGAACTCTAACTGGGTTTTCCACGCCTTGTTGGACCGTTTGCAGCATTATCACAGGTTCTGTTCACATGCAGGAAGTCAGATACAGTATCTGCGTTCACAGAGTCTCTGACATGAAGGTAAAACTTCTGACTGGAGGATGTTTACCTCTGTCCTTTTCTGGAGAGTTTTAACACGTGCAGAGGGGATGAAGAGCAGAAAAAATGTTGGAATTTTGAGATTAATGTGAAAAAAAATTTGCATTTTTTTAAACTGTCACAAGCTGCATTTCCATTACAAAAATATTCTGCTCGTGTTGAAAAAACACTTTATGTGAATAAGTTTGTTCATATGATACTTCATTGCCATCATCCTACTACTTCCTGTCATCTTCTGCGTTGTTTCCATTAGTAGTAGGTTGATCACAATGTGTGATGTGAAAAAAAGGGTTTTGATACAACTGATTAGGTTGTATTAGGGCAAGCTTCAAAAGTTAAAAAATTCAGACTTTTGGAAATATCCAAGTTTTTAGATTAATATAATAGATTTTTTTAGAAAATGTTTGACTTCTCAAACTCAGAAATTTTCTTGGTTTTATTTCTACAAATTTTCTGATATTTTTGGTGGAAATTTACTTGTTTTTTCCTATTAAATATTGGATTGGTGCATCTCTAGTTATAAATCGGTTCTAGTTTAATCCGCAGGTGTTTCAGGCCAGAGGGAGAATAAAAGAATCTGGGTCTTTATCTGATGTAAAGGGAAAGAAACAGCAACCATGTGCGCCGCTTTCTGCTCCCGTGGGAGGAGTTCAGCAACAAAACAGCGACTCAACTCGCCTGCAGACTGAGCCAGACTACCCTAAAGATAGCTGCGGTCTCAGGTAGCTGAATGCAGGGAGGACCCCAGAGCATTGCATGGAGCCTAAACCTGTTTGATTTTCTTATTTGTACTCCTGTAACGTGAGGGAGGAGGTCCTGCTGGGAGAAACAAATGTTGCACGGCTGATTGAAAGCATTTGAATGGTTTAGTTCTGCTCTATTCTTTCATTTAGAGCCAAGCTATGATGTTATTCCTCCAGCTGGGAGGCTGACGCAACTCGCTTTTTTACTTTTCTGGCGTCTACTTTTTTACAGATATAAACTTCAAGGCATAAACAGCCACATATCCATCTATACGGGGTTCGTTTTCTGTTTGTGACCTATTTATTTTAACCATCAAGTCTTGTGAAACTTTACTAATAAACAGAACAAATGACCTCGGTTTGTGTTTATGTTTTCATTCACAACCAGGAGATTTCTTTCTTTAAATGTTTTTTTTAGCAATTTGAGAGAAAATCCTCTTATTATTATTATTATTATTGCACTTCTTCCTAGAAAGGAAGAAAGATTTTCCTAAAAGCCATAATCCAGAATAGAAACCTTTGTGTGTGTGTATATATATATATATATATATAAGAATCCAACTACATATTTATATATCCCCATCAATGTGAAATGAATTGGCTCCATAAGGAAATGCCCTGAAAGTATCGTCTGCCTCTACACAATCAAAAACTACAGTAATATTGAATAAATTTGAATATCTGATGAAGCTAATTTATCAGATTAAAAGTAACATTTAAAAACTTTTAACCATTTTTCAAGAGATCCACGTTTAGATTCATATTTTTTATTGTTTTGATATGAAATGTCATGTTTTCTTTATCTGTAATCAAGAAATAAAAGTAATCAGTGGAGACTTTTTAGTGATGAATAAAGTATTCATCTTTTAATGACCACGGTTTTTACTTTCTTGTGTATTTGAGTAAATAGAACCACAAATGTTAACTTTAACTCAAAGTCTGAACTTTTCTTCAATTTATAAAGAAATAGTGAAAAAAATCTTATTGTTGCTAAGAGTAAACAAGAATGAATTTTTAATAGTTCAACTCCAAAAAGTGTAAAATCTGACTGATAAAGGTAACAGTCGGTTTCATATAAATACACAATTTAATTGCTCACTAAATCGCCACTAGATGGCGCCCTTACACATGATCCAACAGACAGAAAAAAACTGATTTAATACAGAATTTAGATGTAATGTTACACTGTAGTCTATACGTCGTTCTTTCCTACAAAATAAGATCAAATAATTTTACTGAGAACAATGTAATGGAACATATATGTATATATTTTCCTTCCCATAATTTGAATTTTAACTCCTACAATGCCAAATATTTCAGAATAAATGTAGATTTGAAAACTTATGATTTTCTAGACAACTCAGAAAATCCAGACGAGCCTCATTTCCTTCCCTTAAAAAACAGGTCTTCATGTGATTTGACTATGCAGTTTCCAACCGTAAAAGATCACCATAGAAGTAACCACAGAGTAAATATTGGTCATCTAATTTAACAATAAATAATTTAAAATCAACCTGTTGAACATGTTACAGATCTTTAAACTAGAAGTTTTAAGACCAGTTTCCATCCTTCCTGAGCTGCAGCCACTACAAAAAGTCTGTCCATCGCCAGAAAATACACAAAATAAATGACCATTCACCCAGTAGACTGATTTTATATTTTACTGTTCTTACCTTCATCAGTGGAGATTATAGCAGCTGGTTTTCTCTGGTTTGAAACTGTCCAGTTGGTAAAATAACCTCCCTAAGTGATGACAAAATGTCCATAGAGGTTCAGGTTAAAAGTCAAGCTACTTCACTGTGTGGACAAAATGCTTGAATTATTCCAAAGACCATAACAGAGCCAAAGTGTTTTAGCTGCCCTGAAGTATTTAGTCTATTTCATTCATGATCTATGACCTTTTTTTATCACCGTTGGGACCAAAATGGTGACTTGGTAAACAGTAAACCATAATAATCTGTGGTAATGGGATGCGAGCCTTGAGGAGCCTCACATCTGATTTTTACCCAGTTTGTTGTTCATCTTGGTTTGATACAAACCCACCTTTTCCCAATCGATCAATGTGTTGTGATTAGTTGCATCAAAAGCTGGATCAGGTCCCAGTAAAACCAAATGAGTCAGCATTAAAACGTTTCTAAAAGATTTCGGGGCGTTATTTGGCGAAAAGCAATGAGGCTGATTTAAGCATAATGACAGAGTAACTCCAGGGTTTTGTCAACAGACTGTGTTAAAATGTTGGTTATGACTACGTTGAACTTTCACTCCACACACACAAAACAACAGGAATGTCAGATAATCTGGAATAACACAAGGGAAGATTATTCCTGCATTGTTTCCTGCTTGGCTCTGTAGGAAACCGTGCAGCACCTTTCAGGCCAGACGCCCCTCTCCCTCTTTCACCACCGCAGTATTTACACACTCCTAACAACACTGTCACACCGCCTGAAGACCTGACAGAAGTTATCATTACACAAAGCGCTCTGTTCCATAATTTATAGAGATCCCTGTCCCAGTCATGTGGAGCTCTCCCGAAATAAATTCAAGTAAACACTTACGCGACAAAGAGGCACTCACAGTGGGCTGGTATGCATAAACAGTATGAACAGTGTGACAGTGTAAAACACCCCCGATGCCCCGAGCCCAACACACACACACACACACACACACACGCACACACACACACACACACACACACACACACACACACATGCATATATGAAGGCCAACAGGCCAGCCCTCACTAGAGGCCAGAAATGACCCTAAAGCTCAACCTCATCAATGCACCATCAACCGAAACAAATTCATCTTCAATCAGATCAAAGCACGACTAAAACATGTTATTTTAAAGATTTCTTCATCAGGAGAAACTTTTTTTTTTAAGTTTCATTTTCTTTCTGGAAAGTCTTTCTGCTTGACGATCGGCTCTCCGCTTCACATCAGACTCCTGGAGACGGTGATGCATTTATAAGAACGATGAGAAAACAGCCAAATGCATCAACAGGGAGGCAGTTTGATCTGATGACAGGCGGTCAGGTTGAAAAGAAAGTACACCCCTGTCAGAGCCAGGATGATACCAAGCTCTAAGATCATTACAAACTGACCTGGAGAATAAATAAGGTTCCACTCTGTCAGGATTCTAATACATAGATAAATAAATATAGAGAGAGTTAAAAAGAAAGAAAGACTGAGAGAGATGGAGGAAGAGCCAGAGATGCAAAGAAACGGGCACAGAAAGATATATAGAGAGATCAACAGAAAGCATTTAGTGGTGTTAAGATGTGGACTTTGACTAGGCCATTGATTCTCCTCTTTGTTGCAGAGTAGCTGCTTCGTTTGGAATAAGTGTTCTGCTGAAGATACAGTTTGGACTGAACTCCTGCTGCTGGACAGATGGACTCAGATTGAAGTTTGTAGTCGACTCCATGACTAGGTTGTCCATGTGGCTGCAAAACGAGCCCACAGCATGACTCCTCCGCCACTCTGCTGTCCCTTGTTCCAGAAGTCGTGCTTCATTCAGATGGAGCTTCGTGAACCTGATCAGTTTTAACTCTTTCAGATGAGATCATTTCTAATTGTTCCGTCATTAGTCACATGTTAACAGTCTATGAGGAGCTTCTAAGGAGTTTTATTATTTCTCAGCGGTTTGAAAATGACCTCATAACCCTTTCCAGATTGATGGGCAGCGACCGTTGCTTCTCCAGGGCCATTGGTGATGTCTGTCTGTCTTTGCATCAAACTGTCCAAACTTACTGGACTTGCAGAGGATGTTTAGCAGCAGACTCCACATTTCCCCTCTAAATACTGCAGAAGTGGGGAGGAGGAACTTTGTTTTCCAGATTGTGCTTGAAGATTATGGTGTTATGTTAAAATAATGTGATTATTATCACTGCACCTTTATATCGTTTGTCTGACTCCTTCCTCTTCCAATCATTGTAACCAAACTGTTTGGTTTCAAACAGCAGAAATGGTTGCTATTCGATTTCAAAGGGAATGTTTGGAAACCCGACCCGGCCCGACAGCGAACATACCTTACACCCGCGTCTCCCTCACCCTCCTTCTAAATCACTCCACTGGAGCAGAGTAAACAAACTCCAGTTTGCTCTCTGATATTGAGAGGTTCAGACAAGCGGCAATCCTCCGCTATGACAACACGGCCTCAGACAGACGATGTCATCCATCTTACCTCACTCTCCATCCATCACTGCGCCGGAGTCGACATGTCTGACAGTCCCACTCTCACTTTTCTCATTGGCACGGGTGTGCACATCTGTCACATTTTCCCCGCAGATTTCTTTTATTACGCCAGACGGACTCCGCCTCCTTCGCACCGAAATCCGCCGACACCTGAAGGACAACCAGGCAGAGAGAAGACTTATCGATTGGTCACGGTGTCTGATGTGATCCAGGCGCAGAAACCGCTTCCTGCCATCGTTGAACTACCTGGAAACCTGAACGAAAGAGTCAAACGTTCATGCTTGTATCACCTCCTGAGGAGATCGAGTCATACCTGAAGCAAAGGGAAGCTGACAGATTTATGATCATATCTGAGTAAAACAAAAACAATAGTTTATATGATTTTTTTTAAAAAGACAGTTAAATTTGTTGGCAGTTTTTTATAATAATAAAATCACCAAATTGCTTAGGGAGGGTTCAGCCCCCATGAAAAACGCCCATTGACTCCACTGGTCTGAGGCTGTTTCCTGTAATGATTTAATCTTTTATGCAACGATAAGCAGGATGGAGGCTCAGTCCCAAACATCTAAAACAAAATCATCTCTAAAACAATTGAACATCAAATTGGTGATGTAGCAGCCAAGTCATCTATTAAAACAAAAAGGTTCAGAAAACTGGAAGTAAACGCTTCCTTTAAAGGATTATTTAAAGTTCGTTTTTAAGAGTTTGAAGAAGTTAACGAGTGATTTTTGGGATCTCAGCATCAGTCAGTCCAGAAAAAGACAGATTTCATAGATTCAGGTGTTTTGTAGCAAACACAAAATGATGATTTATGGTGTGAGGAAATCAAATCAAATCAAACTTTATTTGTATAGCACATTTCAGCAGCAAGGCATTTCAAAGTGCTTTACATCAAATCAAACACAAAAATACAATGCAACATAGAATCAACAATAAAAACAACATCAAGTCAGATTCCGTCAATAAATTTGCAATTGATTACGTTTCAAATAAAACTCTAAACAAGTGGGTTTTTAGTTGAGATTTAAAGGAAGTCAGTGTTTCAGCTGTTTTACAGTTTTCTGGAAGTTTGGTCCAGATTTGTGGTGCATAGATGCTGAATGCTGCTTCTCCTCATTTGGTTCTGGTTCTGGGGATGCAGAGCAGAACCAGAACCAGAACCTGAGAGGTTCTGGAAGGTTAATACAACAACAGCAGATCTTTAATGTATTGTGGTGCTAAACCATTCAGTGATTTATAAACTAACAACAGTATTTTAAAGTCTATTCTTTGAGCTACAGGGAGCCAGTGGAGAGACTTTAAAACTGGTGTTATGTGCTCTATCTTCCTGGTTTTAGTTAGAACTCCAGCAGCAGCATTCTGGATCAGCTGCAGCCGTTTGATTGATTTGTTGGACAGACCTGTGAAGACGCTGTTACAATAATCAATACGACTGAAGATAAACGCATGGATGAGTTTCTCTAGATCTGGCTGAGACATTAGTCCTTTAATCCTGGAAATGTTCTTCAGGTGATAGAAGGCCATCTTTGTGACTGTCTTTATGTGGCCCTGGATGTTCAGGTCAGAGTCCATCACTACTCCCAGGTTTTGGGCTGATCGCTGGTTTTTAGTTGTAATAACTGAAGCTGCGCACTGACTCTAGATCGTTCCTCTTTAGGTCCAAAGATAATAACTTCAGTTCTGTTTCTGTTCAGCTGGAGGAAGTTTTGGGACATCCACACATTTATCTGTTCTAAGCATCTGTTCAGTGATTGGATGGGTTCTGAATCACCTGGAAGACGTTAGTCCTTTAATCCTGGAAATATTAAAGGACTAATGTCTATCACCTTCTATCTTCAGGTGATAGAAGGCCGTCTTTGTTATTTATAAAAAAGTAAAGTCTACAAAGATTTTCTGACGTAAAAAAATTAAACCATGATTAATTGGTTGTAGAAGTTTGCACACTTTTTCTTGAAACATCTTCTTCAGATCCAGCATTCAGTCTTTTCATTGGCTGGAGAGCATCAGGCATCTTTATTCAGGTGATCAGATTTAGTTCTGGGCTTTAAATAGGCCAATATAACTTCAGATTTCCTCTATTGAAACCTTTTGGTTCAATACATTTTCTGTAAATTTACATTAAGTTTTCCCTGGAAAAGAAGCTGCTAACAAATTACACCCAATCCTTCAAGCTTTTTAGGAATAATAAAAACATGTCTCAAGAATATAAAACATTTTCTGTCTTGGACTAAATCAAATTAGCATTTATATGACAGAAAACCCAGCAGGTTATCAGCATTTGCTTGTTCTAAATCAGATTTTTACCAGTAAATTCTCACATAAACAGGAAGAGAAAGAGTCAACAGTGGCGAACAGTCTGAGGAGTTATTGAACAAAGCAGCTTCTGACATGAAAGCCATTTTCTCTCTCACTCAGGAGTTTCTTTTCACACCCACGGGGCAGGAATCAGGACGTTTCTGCCTCTGCTGTGAAGCTGTGGTAACAAAGTCAAACTGTATCTTGCAGACTTAGGGGGCCAGCGGGAAGTTTGGCCTTCTGATCCTCGTATAATCTGCCCTGGGGAAGACACCGCTCCTCTCCTTACCTCCATCAAAGGCGCCAAGCCTCGACTTTCAGCCTCACATCCTGATCTGATTGAGGTGGAGAGAAAATATTGACTAATTCACCAGACAAAGCAGAGTCAATATTTGGAGCCGTTTCCATGATGCTGGATGGGATAAAACCGGGAATGTGACCCAAACTGCTCTATTTGCATCTTAATAGCAGGAAGAAAGACAAAAGTCAACTTTATTTACATTATTCTAACGCTGAGCTTCCACAAAAGCTTGATTATTTTCTCCAGAGTCTGGAGAGCTTTACTCAACCCACGGAAAAGTCCCGTAAAGCCCGTGGCACCAGGAGGGGCGCTCGGATAAATCAGCAGCAGGCTGTGAACAAGGCCCGGAGCCGGAGGACCTGTGTGCAACAGGACAGCTCTATCGCTGAATTTCACAGGTCATTACTCTGGCTCCAGCCATCGCTGCCTCCAGTGGCTCTGGAGACGGGCAGCTTTTTCTCAGAGACAACAGCTTACTGGGCTTTGTGCCGGCTAAACAAGCGTGTCTGTCTCACAGCAGTAGATTAATGTCCAGATAGAGCTTTTTACTCCGCAGGGAGACCTGCAGAGGAGCCATCCATCAACCTTTTGGAAACCATTACACAATAACAGAATAACAAAATCAGGGAGACGGGTTCACTGACAGAACCGCGTCCGCTGGGTTTACAGTGGGAGAGGCGGACAAAGGTTCTCAATTAGATCCTCACAAGCAAACAGGAAGGTTCGGATTTCCTGAAAAACCAAAGGAACTCTGGGAATCCGTCCATAGAACATAACTTTTGTTTTCCCAGTGAATGAACGTGAGTTCAGGGCAAAAAGTACTGTTTTATGTAGTAATTTAAATAAAATTATACACAGATATTTAACTCTATAAAACAACTTATAAAATCCATAAATAAATGTGAAAAGCATGTGTGAATTAAATGTATTTATCAAAGTAATGTGATACAGAATGTTTTTTTCTGTTAGCCATAAGCAGGTCAACCAATCAGATGTTAGGCTCTAATAAATGATTTACTTTAATGGACTAGTTTAGTATTTTTAAAAAGTAATAAATATTCATTTGCCACAATTATTACAGTTTAAAGAATAAGAAATACGTTTTTAGTTGGATGGTGGCACTTTCTGCCCTCCATACAAATGTTAAGAAAAACTTAGCTTGATAAAGAAAAGCAAAAATTGACAAACTGCATAATCTTAATGACAGATTTAAAGCTAAATTTAACCTAAGGTTATTTTACTTAGTGCATTTATTTCATAATATTGCAGTTAAAATGCACAGAAAAGATAAAAACATAAAAATATTCCAAAATATTTTTCAGTTTAACGACTCAAAATGCACATTTCTCAAAATATAAAAAGTAAACCTCTCTAAATGAATAAAAATTAAGAGGAGGAGCTTTTGCTCACACTGTAGCTTTTTAAACTAATCTATACAAAACTTTTACTTTTAAATTCTTTTTAGACATTTTTCTCTGAAACATAAAGCAGAAACATTTCTATTCACGATGCTCCTGGGTTTTTGTTTCTTTGCAGACTGATTGATGACTCCATGCTGCTCTGCACCGGCGGCGTCTCCGTTCTACAGGAGCTTCTTCTTCTTCTTCTCTGATTGTCGTGTGTGTGCTAAACACACAAACCCTCCACATGAATGACAGTAAACAACACAAGAGCTCTGGTTGCCTCCCCCCACCATGCTACTCCCACCCTGAGGAGAGAGGGGTCACACAAACAGCATCTGACTGGCTCTTAATTTGTTTAAAGCGGCCCGTTCAAACAGGCTCCCCAGCAGGGAGAAAAGCTCGTTTCCAGGGCCGGAGCTGCGTTGTTCAGGAAGGAGATCAGGCTGCTGCTCCAGAGGCGCCGGCTTGTAATTAACACACTGCAGATTACGTTTACAGGACCAACACGGCCTGAATGAGTTTTATGATGCTGTGAAGACACAGCCTCTCTGTTTGTGTCCTGGGTGAGAACAGCTGACAGGGGAAAGTTTCAACCTGAGCAGGAATCCTCAGGATTCCCTCTGGTTCCTGATGCGTCTCCTGCGTTGAGCCTCGCTGCATAATTCATTCCTGTTCTCACATCCTGCAGCTTTCCTTCACTTGCTCCCAGTCAAGCTGCTGCTTTAACTTCACACACCAGATGATGTCATTTCTAAGCAGCTTCCTGTTCGTCCTTTCCATCAATGACCTTACAGAAATAACCGCTGCTGCTCATCGATCTTCAAATATTCCCAAACTCTAAGGCTGTTTTCACACCTGATATTCTGGTAAACTCCGTTCATTTCAGGACATTTTCCCTCCTCGCCTCTGGGGGCGCTGCAACAAAAACCTCTGAAGACACTGAGCGCAACTTCCTTTTTTATAAACGGAAACAAAAGTGGAGTTTTAGTGTTTGTGGGATTTCTCTTCTGTCAAGCTGTTACTTCTAGCAAGTTTGTTTCGGTTGTATTTACCCAGAATACCTTGTGCTGCAGTCCACTTCCTGCTTTTGGAGCGGTCTCTGGTCTGCTTGGTGTTCATTTATGCCTTCAAACCGAACTGAAATTCATGAAATAAAACTACATAATGCTCAAAGAAGTTGAGCATTAAACCAGATGAGCTACAGCAGCAGCAGATACACTGCAAAAACAAACTCAAACCACATATTTTTGATCTAGTTTCTAGCACAAATATCTCTGCACACTTGAAATACGACAAAACTGAACTGCAAGTAAATTCTCAGTAAGATATATGAGCTTGTTTTGAGTTATTATAGGTGGAATAATCTGCCAATAGGAGATATACTTTTACTTAAAACAATCTCCTATATCTTGATTTCATTTATTTATTTCAAACAGGTTTTTAAGAACAAGAAAACAAGCAATCAAATTAGTTTTGTCTGGTTTCATACCAACATATTTGCGCTAGAAACTAGATCAAAATTACTTGTTAAGATTTTATGTTTTGATTTCAGCTGCAGAGTTTAAACAGCAGAAGGATATGAATCCATCCCAGACTTATATTTTATCACAGGGTTAAAATTTTGAAACAAGCTGAACATGAACTGTGTGAACGTCTTCCAGAGGATCTGATCCCAGATCAGGAGGCAGGGAAGAGCCGGTCATGTGGAAAACAAAAGCCCGGCTCCTCCATCCATCTTCCCAAACCTGTGTGTCTAAAGCACTTCACAGTGAATTAGGCTGAAGTGGAAACCCACTCTCCAGACTTGCAGCCCTTCTTTCCACTCCACGGCCAGGTGATAAATCTCCCGTTCTCCAGCGCCGCGCTGCTTCAGCTCTCCCCGAGAGTCTGACCCGAGACGGAGAAGCTTCAAACAGCGACACCAGACACACGGCGGCGCAAATTCAAGCCACATATTTAGTGAAAAGCAGCAACGTGTTTCCCTCTAGTTTGGGATAAACTCCTGCTAATCAAAGGCTGCATGTTCCATAGGCTGGATATACAGAAGAGAAGAAAAAAGAGGAGTAATTCTCTCTAATTAACACGTTGCAGCTTGTTTGTAATTCATATACAAACAGAAATATAAAACCAACAATTTGTGGTTTCAGGAGGAGCAGTGTGCTCAAACTATTATGAAAAACAATAACTGATCAATGTATTTGACATTAATCTTGATTCCTGATTGGGAGCTTAAATCCAAGACGTCAGAACTTCAGGTTCTTGTTTTGAACAGCTGAGAAAAGCTGGAAATTCATCTCAGATATTAGCTTTAATTCTGCATCACAGTGTTTATGTGGCGTGTTTGTGCAGCAACTTGACAGAATGCAATTATGTGACAGAACCCACAGGCGCTCAGTCAGCAGCAGGCAGACGCCAGCCTGGTTCTGCCGCAGGGCTTTTCCTCCAGATAACCTTCCACCCTGCAGAGTGCTGGATCTGGAGGAGCTGCCTGCTTCTGGAAACTCATCTTTGATTCTTCTCTACTTGACGTTTCTAATTTAAACTTAGGATTAGACTTCACCCATTTCCTAACTGGCTGGGCTCTGAGCGGCATCTGGAAAGTTACATTTCATGGGCAACATCCAGGTGAATCATTAACGCTGCAGAGTGTAACTTTTATAAAATAGGATTTTAAAATTGTCGTGTGGAGACAGGAGGAGGGTTCTAGCGCTGGCAATCAAGCTTGTGTACTCTACTTTGTTCACCACAATGGAGTCAGCCATGAATGCTCATGCTAGTTAGCTTAGCCACCGATAACAGTGGATAAACTGTTTTCCTGGAGGAGTTATTTCTCCGCTACTAGCACTTTGAGAATTATAGAATAGTCGGTTAGAAAAATAATCAATAGTTGCAGACTTACATCAAATGTTTTTCTGGATAACTTCATATCTATTTGTCTTGTTTGTTTTACATCTAAATAAAAATGAATAGCTGAGAATGAGAATGACTCACTATGAAAGGATTTCTGATTTTATGGGACTTTCATGTGTTAGACATGTTTTATGGTTCTTGAGCGAACACAGAAGAATGTTAAGTTTACTTTTGTTATTCTTACTAGAAAAAGGAAGCAAATCTGGAATCAGTTTGCCGATATCTTGCAATCGGTCTGAGAATCCCTCAGGCCTCATGGAACCAGGTCTTCAGCTTCTCATCGTTCAATCAGAGCCGAAGGAACAGAGTGGATTAATAATCGGAGCGAGCTGGCAGGATGAAGGGCAGATAAACCTGAACACACTGGAGGTGCCATGGGGGGATTTATCACCGAGGGACACCCAGGAAATGAGTGATTGATGGATCACACGCCGCTCGTTGGGCACAGACTGGAGCTGGAAGCTGGCAGCGGAGCCGAGCCCAGACAGAACAAAGGCCCGGCTCGGAGCGAGCGCCGGCCTGCCGCTGGAGCCCCGCAGCTTCATATTTACATACGACGCTCAGGAGGTAATTGCAGTGAATTCCTGTAGAAGGTGCAAACAGGGGGCTGTTTCTTTATCCCACACAACAAACACACCAACGAGGAACACTGCAAAACTGCAAAGTCTCACCAGGTAGTTTTGGTTGAGTTTTTAGTACAAATACTTTAGTATGCTTGAAATAAGACAAAACTAACTATTAAGTAAGTTTTCACCAAGATGTAGCAGTTTAAGTCAATAATTTATCAATATTATGTTATTATTTCACTTACAGCGTGGAAAAAATATCATGTTTTAAATGAAATAATCTACCAATGGAATGCAAACTTTACAATATTAATTAATTACTTAAAACAAGCTCCTAACCCTTGCTGCAAAGCTCCTTCTAAGTTATCAACCTTCCAGAACCTCTCAGGTTCTGGTTCTGGTTCTGCTCTGCATCCCCAGAACCAGAACCAAATGAGGAGAAGCAACATTCAGCATCTATGCACCAAAAATCTGGAACAAACTTCCAGAAAACTGTAAAACAGCTGAAACACTGACTTCCTTTAAATCTCAACTAAAAACCCACTTGTTTAAAGTTTTATTTGAAACGTAATCAATTGCAAATTTATTGACGGAATCTGACTTGATGTTGTGTTTTTGTTGTTGATTCGATGTAAAGCACTTTGAAATGCCTTGATGCTGAAATGTGCTATACAAATAAAGTTTGATTTGATTTGATTTTGATTTTAATACACTCCAAATAAGCCAAAACAAAGATATTTGCATTAAGAACTAAGCAAAAATACTTTTTTGTGTTTTTGCAGTGTAAAGTTGCAGAAGGGCAACTTTACCAAAACAAAATCTTATCATGTATTCTTGTTTAGTTACTAACGCAAATATCTCATTACAGTTGAAATAAGACAAAACTAACTGAGGAGCAAGAAATATGTTCTTATACTTAGTAAATAATTTCCTAATACTGACTTAAAACAAGTAAAAAGTAAATAAAATCAATTAATTGCATAAACAAACTTTCTATTTATCTATTTTATCTTGTAGTTATTATGTAAGATCTGTGTGGCTCCTTTAATTGTCTCTTAGGGATAAATAAATGTTTTTATAAATTGAATTCACTATTGATTTTTTTTTTTAAAGTGCAGATAATTTCACTTATAACATGGGAAAATGTCGTGTTTTAGGTGAAGTAATTTGCGAGTGTAACTTTTTTATCAATATTAAGAAATTATTGATTTAAAACATGATCACAGATCTTGCTGAAACATTGCTTGAAAGTTAGTTTTGACTTACTTTTGGTGTAGGAATTAGATGAAAATAAAAGTTAAGCTTCTGTGTTTTTTGCCGTGTAAAACTTCTCAATCCAAAAAATAAACAGATTAGCTACTGCTTGTGTACTCAGATTAGGGAAGAGCGGTTTCCATGACACCAAGAAACCGCAGAAATAATTAGCATTAAAATCAGTTTCTCTGAAAGTCTGGTTTAACGTGGAGCCGCCCGTATCTCACCAGGCGTTCACAGTAGTTGATGGGCAAAAGCCAAAACGTGTCAGGGTTGCTATGGTTCGTGAATTTAAGTAAACGAGCTACGCCCTCGCTTGGCAGGGCCGCCCCATGCACATCAAAGTAAGGTCTGACCTTGCATACCAGATGAGGTTTCGATTAATGAGGTCTGAACATCAAACACTGAGATTCCTCCCCCTACAAATCAAAGAAATTTACAGCCTGGAAAGAAAGAAATACCTGAAATAAGAAAGGAAAAGGACTCCATGTCAGCGTCTCCGTTTGAACACCGGTAGCAGGGAGAGGATTCAAAAAGCCTCTGATTATCTGATGAGTGGGAAGCCACAACTTTCACCAAGAAAATAAAACTTCTTACAGGATGTTTATGTTTCAACCAAACAGCTAAACCAGGAAAACGACAGAGACGACGCCTTCGGTTACTGTTCCGGTCAACAGCAACCGGAACGACTTAGGATTCCTCTCAACGAATGACAAAAGCCTGAAACTGGAATAAAATCAAATCATGGTGCAGAGAGATGTTAAAGCTGGTTGACTACATTATAAAACAAACATTTTCATAAAGAAGGGAAGAAGTAAAACTGGAAACAGACATGGCGTTCAGTGGATGACTACAAATATTTGGACCTTAAAGTTATGAGATGCTGAAATTAAAACGTCCCCGAAATCAAAATTAGACCATCTAACATGATTAGTTGGAGAAACAAAGTAACAGAAGCATTGAGAAAAGCCTGAGTTAATTCTAAAATTGTGTAGGAAACTAATTGGCACAAACCTTAAAGGGGAAACATCGCACAAAATTCGTATTTTGTGCGTCATTGTGCTTCCATTTAGTTCTCAAATGTTTCTAAAAAAACAACCCATGGTTTAAAAACACTTGGTGATAAGTTAATGTTTTGGCATCTGGAAAATTGTTCAGTCCCATTTGACAAGTGCTGCACCGTTACCTAGCAACCTCAGCCGAGCTCCAGCACATTTTGTCAGTAGGTTTTCCCTTTGTATCCGCTGTACAACGACTGCTGGAAAAGACAAGAGTTGACTTACTATGTAGAAACCACTTGCTGCATTCTTGCTGGTTGTGCAGGAGGCTCCACGTCTGCTTTTCAAAGTTGTACAGTTGTGTAATTGTGCATCCATCTGCAGCCATTTTCAGGTGGAAGTGTAAATCTTGAGTTGGGGGTGTGGCCAGCAGCAGCTAATTTGGATTTAAAGAGACAGAGGCCCTAGAAATATTTAATCCTCTACATTCAGTGGCATTAATTTCTCAGTTTTACTCATGTTCACTTTGATCCAAAATTTTTTAATCTATGAATACTGAGCCACTCACATTTTCCAGAACAGAAATCTGCTAAAGGTTTAATGGTGCAGCTTTTAGTGCAAATTTAATTTTGTATTAAAAGTGTCATTATTTAACGAATGACACCACATTACAGTCATAAACATTGACGAAGACTTTCATGCTCATAACAGGTGTTATGATGTCATGTTTATGACAGTCTCATGTCAATCTTACTCTTTCACATAAAGTGTTACCAATTCGAAACTCCTCAAACCAACGATCAAACACGGTGGTGTACGAGTCATGATATGGGCTTGATTTGCACCTGCTGAGAAAGAAACAGCAAATCTGAGCAGAAATGATCATGTTAGAAGGAAATTAGAGAAAAAACTGTAAAATCCTAAGTTTTCTGGAAGAAGCAGCTTGTAAAGATTCATCGCTCAGAAAAACGGGTCAAACTTTCCTTCAGAGGGTAAAGCAGACAGAAAGTTTAAAATGAGGGACAGATTCATATGGGAGGTGTGTTAACAGCAGAGACAGCTGCTCGCCGTCCCCCTGAGACACAACACCTGTCTCCATTCAGATGGACATCTGGACGTCCTCAGATTTGATCCTGCTGACAGACAGACGCTGACACGTCATTAGAGGAGTCCGGTTTTAGTGAAGGGGAGCTTTTAGCAACCAGACTGCTGGGATCAGTTTGTAGAATCTGCTGGTTGCTGTAAAATAAAACTGTAATCCTAATTTCCATGAAAAAAAGATATGTGGGGTTTAATGCATCAGATTAAATGCAAAAAAAACAACCTTACTTTTTAAAATCAGATTTCAGAAATCAGAAAATAAGTTTTTTAACGGTTTTATGTCTGCATTCATGCATAATTGTGAGTGGAAGAAAAAAAGATTTCGGTGTTTGTCTCCACCTTCAGACTGAAATGTTTACGCCTCTTTCTCTGGAAAACAGCTGAAGCTCCGTCAGACTGAATGGAGTGTAATAATCTACCAGTGGAACTAAAACTTTTCTATAAAAAGAAAAAACTATTGACTTAAAACAAGCTCCTGCATCATGGTGAAAAGTTACTTTAAAGTTAGTTTTGTCTTTTTTTGAAGTCTAGTCAAAGTTTATTCATATAGCAGCTGACCAAAGTGCTTCACAACAGTCATGACATTTGTTTTAAACTTAATTTAAATCAGAAAATAAAATAAAGTTTGGTGAAAATAATGAAACTGGCAGAAAATACTAAAAACTAATACAAAAAAAAGGACTTGGAAAGATTCTGGGTCTTTCCAGTTTCAGGAGCTTCTTTTTTTTTAAGTCTTATTATAAATTTAATAATCTGCCGATGGAACTACCACTTTTTAATCTGTAGTTTTGTCTTTTTTTTTTTGTTTTTTCATATGAACTTCGTTGGTAAGTTTTTTATTTTATCTTTAGTTCTAGTTCTATTGGCAGGTTATTTCTGTTATCACATGGGGGAATATTTATCTTGTTATAAATTAAATAATCTGGCAATGGAATTAGTTTTTTAAAATCTGTAAGGAATTAAGTTACTTATAAATTTTTTTTTCAAGAGTACTGAGATATTTTCACCAGAAACTAGACAAAAATACTTGGTAATTTTTTTTTTTTTTTTTTTTTGCAGTGTAGATCAGCCACTGCTTCTCAAAATGCAAATTATTAGATTGTTGGGTTCTACAACAATAATATAAACTAAAAACATAAGAAGAATGACTGTTGAAGCTGCTGTTTTAATGTGAAACCTGGTTTGCTTCTGGACAGTCCAGTCGCTCAGGTGGATAAACGATGGTTGCAGGTCGAACTCTGCAGAGCAGAAACTCGTCTTTGAACTTCTCACTCAGCTCAGCCGGGTTATATTTAGAGTTTAAGGGATATATCTGATATGAGAAACCTCTCATAATGGCACCGTTTCTGTTTGCCAGCCAATACCGTCTCTGAGCTTCCAGCTTTAATAAGATCAAAGAGAACTTCTTTTCTTTCATCACCGCAGAAAAGCACAAAACGCTGCATCATTTTATTACAGAGGCGCAGTCAGAAAGGAGGAGTGAGTTTGTGTTTGAAGCTTTCAAACTTGATCGTTACGGGACATCCTTTCATGTCCCGTTTAGGAGGATTATTTGCAATTTGTCATTTCTCCTGGATAAACATCACTTTTCTGCCTGGCTTTTGCAAGCTGAGAAAAAAACAATGAAGGAAAGCAAACGTCTGACTCATTAATGAGCAGGTCAGAATTATTTAAACCACTTTTATCATTCGTATAACTCCTGTTTTAATCATTGGCTAAGCTAACAAGGAGAGGTTTGCTTTGATCAGGAAAGTATCTGAATTTAATCAGGATTCAGGTTCTGGCTTCAGAATATCTGCAAAGAACAAACGGCTGATTAAGGAGGAGGGAGGAAAATATCAGCGGAAAAAGCTCAAACACTGAGGCCTCATTAAGGTAATGGATGGCTGCTGATTAAGAGCAGAAGATAGTTGGGCTTGTGAGACTTCAGGACATTTAGAGATGAAATATGACGGACGGAGTGAAGAGGCATCCAGAACTTCATGGAGTAATCTTAACAGCGCCTGCAGCTGGGTTCCCTTTAACATTTTATAATCCTACAGATGCTAAACGGTCCATGTCGACTCTTCAAGATGCATCTCCATCTGAATATCAAAACTTATTTCATTTATTTTCCATGCACATATAAGGAGCTTCGGTTATAAAAATGTTGCATATGAACATGATTTAAAAGAAATTTGATGCATTTAAATTGGGCCTCTGTCTCTTTAAGAAGCTCCTACTCTTTCAGAGACTCATCACAGCAATGCTCCTCGTTATGCCGTTTATAACCGTTCTTAGGAGCGTTGGACTGAGAAGTAGATTGCATAATGAGCTCAGCAGACTTCCAGTACCAGCGGGTGTTTTCTAATTGCTGCTGCCGCTAGTCTGGAGGAGCTGAGTGGGGCAAGGATGTTCACCGAGGGGGAGTTTCTGAAAATAGGCAGCGTTTTTTTTTTGTTTTTTTTAAGCGGTTATTTCAGTTAAATCTGGTTTTAAAAACTTTAAAAAATAGTTTCTGGGAAATTAAGATAATAAAAACATGGGGAAGAGTGCAATCCTGGCAGCAATTCAGCTGGCCCCCCAAGTAAAGTAAAGTTTAGTGGAAGGAAAAGAGGTTGTGGAAAGAAACTGGGTTTTCATCAAGTCCAAACTCAGAGCAGCCAGGATATTTTAGAGCACTCCATGCTGCTGATTTCCCTTTCCAACAGGACTTGGTTCAGGAAACACTACCAAAACTACCAATACCTGCTGTAATCACCATGGCAACAGCATCAACTGTGGTCAAGAGAAGCAACAGTGGAGATCTCACAAAGCAACCTGGACTTCCTGAACACCTGAGCAGAACCGCAGGCTGCTGAATTACAGCACCGACTCAGTAACCAAATACTGAGAGCGGAACAAACGGAACAAATACAGTTTTTATAAACTGTTAGTTAAATTACTGAAACAAATACAGTTTTTATAAACTGTTAGTTAAATTACTGAAACAAATACAGTTTTTATAAACTGTTAGTTAAATTACTGAAACAAATACAGTTTTTATAAACTGTTAGTTAAATTACTGAAACAAATACAGTTTTGTATTGAAACAAAAGTGATGGATGAACATCCAGAATGTAGCAGAATCACCTTTGACCTCCATTTTCTTATTTATTACGTTTATTTTATCTGCCTGTTAGCGTTGTAATTCAAAGAGCCGTTTGGCCCTCAGTCCAGCTCCACGAAATTTCTTTAGAGCTGCAGACGTAACATATTTTGAAAAAAGAAGAAGGTACTCCTTCTAATTTTTTCTACTACAGAAAATTTGTTCTTCCACTGGATGTTGATATTTTAAAAAAAATGCTATGAAAAATCTGCTAAAGTTTCTATATTTATAGTTAATTTATAAGTTGGTAGCGTTTGAAATTGAAGTAGAAATTCTTGTGCACTGCAAAAACAAAATATTACCAAGTATTTTTGTTTTAGTTTTTATTTCAAATATACTAAGATATTTGAAATAAAAAGACAAAACTAACTTACAACTAGCATTTCCACAAGATGTAAAGCTTGTTTTCAGTTACTTTCTTCAAATTTACAAAGAAGTGCTACGCCCACCTACAGACTTTTCCACTTACAACAAAACAGGACAAATGCCTCGTTATGGATGAAAGAATCTGTCAGAGGAACTTGCACTTTTTAAATCAATATTAAGAAATTATAGGTCTGAAGCAAGTTTTTATATCTTGTTGAAAAGTTACTTGTAAGTTAATTTTGTCTAATTTCAAGTGTACTGAGATATTTGCACAAGAAAGTTACTTTGTAAGATTTTGGGTTTTTTTGCAGTGTGCAATTACTTGATAAAAAAATTAAAATAAACAGAAAAGCTGCTAAAACTTGCACGTTTAATATTATATCCTTCATCAACATTAGTAAGTTCTTCATTATTCAGCCAAAGTTCGTAAGAGCCGCAGGTTGAAGTCCCATGTTTTAAGCCAGAAGGTAATTTTGCTCTCAATGTAAATTTATGAAAATAAGCAGAAACATCAGAGTTTATCTGCTGTTAGTTTCTACATTTCGTTTGTTTAGGCTTCACTGTACCGACCTGCAGCTTCCCCTGACAAGTTCAGGGATCCGTCAGCTGTGCGCATTCATGCAGAGCCTCCTCTGAGGTTAAGGAGCATCATTACGGACTAAACACAACTAAAACAAAACACAGGCTCCCTGGTGCCCCACAGTCTGCCCGACTAAAACCCTGGAAGGACGGGAGGGAGGGGCCCGACTCAGAGACGGAGACCCGGCTGCACACAGATCAGGAGACAATACGGAGGTTTATTTACACTCACACTGCAGGACCTTTTGTTTGACTGCAGAGATCTAAAGGAGTGGTTTTAGATGTGAGACAGTAAGATGTTTATTGTTTTTCTTTAAACGATGAGAAAACCCAGTCAGCTCTGACCCAAACCCAGCAGGACTGAAGCTGGGGAAGAATTTCAGTTTTCACACAGAAACGGTTTCAGCAGAAGAAAAGGATTCAAGAACCAAATCTGACGGAAAGACGCTTGACGACAAGCGACGGACAACAGGTCTCCAGACTACACCTGGAGAATGTTTCCATGGCAACGGGAGGCAGGATGCTGACACAGTGCACTGTAAAAAATACAACCTTTTCAAGTATTTTTGTCTGGTTTAAAGTGTAAATATCTTATGCTTAAAATATGATAAAACTGGCATATAGGTAATGCTTCAGCAAGAGAGAAGAGCTTCTTTTAAGTTCTTTTAATTCCTTAACATTGATGAAAACGTTCTAGTTCCACTACAAGATTATTTAATTTTTTATAAGTAAATTGATCTTGCAGTGGAACTAGAACCTTTTCATCAATATTAAGGAATTATTGACTTGAAACAAGCTTCTGTCTTGCTGAAAAGTTATTTAAAGTTTGTTTTTTCTTATTTCAGGTGTACTAAAATATTTGCACTAGAAACTAGACAAAAACATTTGGTGAGATTTAGTGTTTTTACAGTGTGAATACTGCATTAAATCAAAATGTTGCACGTATCCAGCTGGATTTATGCAGAGATTTCACTTTATTTCAGTTGAGTTTAATAGTTAAATGCCACATTGATGGGTTGGTTGTGTCTTCTGGATGTATTGATGCTAAATATAATTCAAAACCTAAATGAAATGTAAGAAATGAAAGTTTATGATCCATTTTATTCATAGTTTTGCTTGTATGAGTGGGGTTTTATTTTATTTTTGGTCAATTTGTTTATTTTCTTTAGTTATTTAAAATATCTTACAGCTCCAGTGTTAAGTGATGTTGAACTAATTTAAATTTATTGATCTTTGAGAGGACGATGTCCCATTTTTATGCCATCATCATCATCATCATCATCATCATCATATTACTTGAAAATGATCTCAAAATAATAATATCGTTTATCACGATCATTCCTGGGACAACTGATCATCCAGGTGATGCTGCGGGATCATTTTTTTGTCTCTTCCGGTTTGAGGAGGAAGCAGCTTTGCTCTGCTGGGCTGTTCATGGCAGGAGGGTTTGTGATGAAACACATGGAGACTTCAGAGCAGCGGTTGCTAGGTAATCAATCAGCCTGTAAGGTGCCTGAGGCAGGCAGGAACTGGCCGCATTGTTGATGATTTGATAAAACGGTTTGATGGGAAGCAAAACAGAAAAACCTGAATTATACCAGAAATACGCAAAGTTGCGCAAAGTGAGTGCGTAAAGTTGGCGCTATCCTTGTGCGCAGAGGGCTCGATGATTCCAATCAGTCTGCATGGAGAAAATGAAGGAAAAGTCATTTTATTATCAAGTCTGTGTCGTTTTATTGTACGAATATAAAGAATAAATAGTACATTTCCCAAATTTACAGGATAAAACATGATTGTATCAATAATCAATAGTTCAACTCTGAGGTTGATCCGCTTCGTCCAACACAAAGTCCGTGCGTGCCTCTGTGCGCCACTTCTCCATAAATACAAAATATATAAAAGCAATATTCTGCACAAATAAAGTAGACTCTGGTTACAAATAATACTGACTTTGTACAGGAAGTTGGCCACGCATATACAGAAATACATTCTTACACTCTGTAGTGCAGGTGGGGGGATAAAGAGGATAAAATGACCGAGCTTATAAGTTAGAGTTCCCAGCAGTCCTAGCTGGAGCAGGAGCACTTGCAGTCCGTGATGACCGGGTACTGCACCGGGATCCAGGCGCATTTCAGTCCGCTCTTCCGCTGCACGCAGCGCCACCGCAGCACCGTCAGGTGGGTAGAGTTCGCGGGTCTACAGACCATCCCCTCCGGAACGGAACACGACCTTTTGCTGACGCAGCCGCCGACCCGGACGTACCGAGGCCAGAACCTGCAGCCGAGGTCGGTCCAGGTGTGGACCACCGGGCAGAAGGTGTAGGCCCACAGCCACTGCTGCAGCCGCCGCTTCAGCTTCTTGCTCGGCTTGTGCTTCTTGCCGATCTGCACGTCGAAGTCCACCGCCCGGATCTCCTTCGGCAGAACTCCGCCCGCCTTCAGGATGTCGAAGTGATCCGACTCGTCGGAGCCGGAGTGTTTGTCCTCCACGGGGAGCGACACGGACAGCAGGCGGCCGTCAAAGTCTCCCAGGATGCTCCGGAGCTCGGTCTCGTTAAGGTCCCGCTCCTTGGGGTCAAAGGCCGGATCCGGGTCCTCCTTTAAATCCACCACCGGCAGACTGTCACTGGGGATGGGGCGGAGAAGGAAGAAGTGCTGACAGATCGCTCTGTCCGTCAGGAGTCCAAGAGACAGCATCAGCAGACACACGGCAGCGCACTGCTGAGGCTGATCCATGGCGAGCCGCGGGATCAGCGCGCACACGGAGCGGAGAGGAGGCAACTTTACGCGCCGGCGGTCTCCAAAACTGCGTGTCCAGAATTCCTCAAAAATCACTTTTCCATCATGAAACTCCCCGTGAGCAGGAAAACATCAGTGGAAGCGGATTTGATCGATCAGCTGAGTTCCTGCGCTCCGCGCGGCGCGGCTCGGCATGATGCTCCGCTGGCGTCCGCTGCAGAAAAGCGCCGAGCCGAAGCCGCCGCCTCCGTTTTATCCTCCGCACGCAGCGTGAGGTAATCCCTGCGCCCCGCTTTCAATGTGGGTTTGTTGTCTAGGAGGAGATCCCCAATACCTCCTCCTCCTCCTCCCATCGCGCCGGAACGCGAGAGGATACGCCCCCTGTTGGTTTTCTGATACATGAAATCAGACTTTCATTCTTTACGGCTGTAGGTCTGATGAGCGGATCCTCCCGGGAGTTTCTGTAGAAACCAAATACTCAAAACATCAAAAAAACAAAATGACGAAACTTCTTGACAGTTCATCAAATTGCATCCGCAAAATTGATGTAAATTGTTGAGATTTTGAGATTGATCAAATTGATTTTGAGACTCGTAAACGGCTACAAGTCGTTCAAATGACTCCCTCTATAATGATACATTTATTTGATGAGCCTGTACAATAACCACCAGGATGAGGCCAAACTCTGTAACGACCAGAGTTTCAGAAACACGGTGGTGGCAGCATCATGTTGTGTTCAGGAAAATGGGGAAATTCTGTTTGCAGATGTGCAAAACTCCCAAATACCTGCAGCTGGAATGGCAACCAAATGTGTTTCTACAGAGTACCGACTCAAAGGAACTGAAAACAAATCTAAGCCACACTTTTCAGATCTTTATCAGTTAAAAAGGGAAAGTCTTTAATCGTGTTCCTTTAACTTCATAGTATCCACTAAGTTGTTTTGTTCTTTCACATAAAATCCCAACCAGTTCCTATTGAGCTAAACAGAGCAGATGTGAGAGAAAAATATTTTCACCTAATCTGGATTATTAAACCAGATTAGGTGGAATGAGAAAAACCGGCAAAAACAAACAGGAGAAAACATTAAAAAAGCAGCAATTATGCATAAATTTTTCAAATATTCATGACAGCAGTAAAAGCTGTTCTGCTGCATCTCCATTACAGAGGAGAGGAAATCTTTGTCCCCTTTCCGCTAATGTCAAAAAACAGTTTCACAATTTGAGTGTTTCCATTAAACAAGTAACACAGTGAAAGTCACAAATGAATATGTTGTTTTGCGATTAATCATTTAAGGAAAATGAAAACATCATCATGTTGCCAGCACTTCCTGTCTTCTTCATCTTTCCAGTGGTATCTTCCCATTCTTGGTCACATGACCGCTTGATGCAAAAAGTGTTTCCACTGCAGTTTTGCAAAATACACCAATTGTAATACAGCTTAATGCAAGGCATGCTGGGATTTTTTTTAAAAAAAAGTAAATTTCCGCAAAAAATGTCAAAGTTTTGTCAAGAAAATGAGTTTCAAAACTCAAAAATTTGCTAGAAAATAATTTTCTGATTTACCTCAGAAATCTTTTGGAGAAAAATGGAAATTTGAGTTTCAAAAGTCAAACATTACCATCTTCTGGACGTTGCATGTTTTTTCTAGCACATTCCATGTTTGAAACTCAGACATTTTAATTTTTTTCTAGAAAAATTCAGACTAATTTCAACATTTCTTAGTTCTTTGTAGCAAATGTTTGATTTTTGAAACAGAAAATTTCCTTGCTTTTTTCTAGAAAATGTCAGATTAAATTTAGTACTTTATAGCAACATTTCTGAGCCATTTCTTTTCTCACCAAAATTTTCTAAAAAAGAAAAAAAAATCTAAAATTTTCTAGAAAAAGAAAGGAAATTTATTATTTTTTTGGTGGAGATTTACTTCTTCTTTAAATCAAAAATTTTCATAATTTCTCATCGTATAGCTGAAGAACCACCTCATCCTAGCGCAAAAACGTTATTTAAAAAACTCTTTTTTCAAATTTGCCATATTTCCATTAAGCAAATTTATCATCATAATTCCAATTTGTGCAATTTTACGCAGCTGGCATTACTTCTAGAGAGGAAAGCCATTTCCAGATGAAGTGGGCTGCCAGCTCCAGTTTTCGCTGTTTGTGTCCAGCTCAAGTGGGACAACATTTCTGGAGCCGCCTTTCAGTAAAGCTGCTCAAACAAGCAGCAGCAGCGGAAAGTATCACAATTTGTGAACCTGTCCAAACCCGAGTCGCAGTCTGAGAATCATTCCTTGAAAAATAATTTAATGGAAGAACTTAGCCAGCTGCTACATCAGCCATAAACCATGCACTCTTGATAAATGTATCTCTGTTTCATTTTCAATGAGCTAATTCACACGAGCATCTGAGCCCACGACTCATTTAGTTTACGGTCAGATGATGGTGAAAAGTCTGGAAAATGTCAGCCTTATATTTTTCATCTGAGCAGCTCGTATCATAAACCATGGGTCCTGAGAGCGGCTGACAGATAGGCTCAATCCGGAGCATTCACACCGGGACGCGGCGGGTAAACAGCAGACACAAACAGCCTCAGAGTGCAGCGCAAAGTCTCATTCTCAATTACACGTTTCACAGATTTTAATAGTGCTGTGCAAAGGTATTTTATGTTTTAATTAAACCCAATAAACGTTCCTTCAATTAAAAGTTTTGCAAAAAGTCCTTTAAGACAGCCATATGGAGAGTTTCTAGCACAAACGGCTGGTTTCAACCATGCACACACACTTAGGGAGAATTTAGAGAAATCAATTAACATGACAGTCTTGTTTTTGGAAGACATTCCAAGCAGAAAGACCCCAGGCTGGGAATCGAACCCAGGACCTTCTTGCTGCACCACTGTGCAGCCCTACACAGACACATTTCTACTAATGTTTGAGCAGTTTGTTAATGGGTGTTATTAAACTCTTCTTTTGATATGACCTGTCAGTTCTGACATCGTTCTCTGAAGGAGATCATTTAAAATATATCTATATTTCTGCATTTATTCAAGTTTTTGTTTGTGACTAAAATTTGCTTGAGGATCTAAAGATTTTAACAGGAACAAATAAAAGCAGAAACAAAGTACATATTCCAACACTTGATTGAAATCCAAAATAAAGCTGAAGTGATATTTCACGCGGCGGAGCGCTTCGTTTGTGACGCGTCTGCCTGGGAGAACTCCCAACATGGTTCTCATTAGGAGTCATCGGGAGCGCCAGGCTCATTTAACGCTGAGTTGTTTTGGTTTCTTTTAATCCCTTCCTACTGTTTAACCACAGGAACACTCAGATAGAGGATCATTCCTCCTTAAAGCGCCAGCCCACTTGAGACAGACGCCTGCTTAATTGAGGGCTTTTTTCCACTCTTAAGTTAAGCAAACATGGTTCTTTGGGCTAATAAATTGCCCGATGTAATGAGCTCTTTGTTAAATGCAGGCCTGGTTCCTGAAGAGTTTAGGATTCAGAATTAATCTCCATGTTTGAGGCTGGCGCAGGTCACGGTGGCCCTCCCTGCTGGTTTCTCATTTACTGAGAAAGAACAGACTTGGGTCTTGGCAGCCATCTTGACAACAGAGAGCAGCCAGCCGCTCAGGTAGCTTTCAGACCTGCATGCTTAACATCTGAGGAGGGATTTTCTGCAGGGAGCAGTTGAATCTGTCCCTTCAGCAGCTTTATCTAGCAGTGGTAGCGCGCCGTTTCACACGGCTCAGCCAAGCTGAATACACAGACACGAAGTGGGTGCCTCTCTGTTTACTCTGGCACTTGGGAGGTGAGCAAATTGCTAGTTTGTTTCACACTCTTTTCCATTCCTCTGCAATCCAAAAGCACACAATCCCAATAATCACTCCTGCTGGGAGCTTAATTAAAATTAATGGCTGCTGCTGACTGCTGACCATGAGTCAGATGATGGATCGTTTTCTTGCGTGTCACACTCCTGTCCTATTTATCAACGCAAAGTACCAACATGTACAGCCAGAATATGTTTACCTAAACTAAGGAAATATGCAATTCATCTTTTTATTTATGCTGAGCGTTAAACAGAACCTAGATTCACATGAAAAACTGTTAGATTAGGTAAAAATTTTCAATTTCTTTCAAAAGCTTCTAGAATTAAAGAAATAGTACTGACAGCTCCAGTTGCACATATTTATATTTCTGCACAGATTGGATCAGATTTTTTAATCCCAGATATCCCAGAATAAATTCCTGGAGGGAATGACCTCGTCTTGGATCTTCTCTGAGGGATTTAATGTCTTCAGATTTTCAATCCTGTTTGGTTTGGAGGATCACCAGGACTTTATAAAAAAAACCCAGCTGCTGTTTCTCAGTGCGAGGAAATAAATCCTTTTCTAAACTGTCTGACATTGGCCTGAATCTGCTGGGATTTCAGCAGATTCAACAAAAAACACATTAGATTTCCGTCTCTAATCAGCAACAATCGAGTCGTAAAGAAACCAAATCGTTCACTTTTCTCAAAAACCAACAAGGCTGCAGCTAACGATTAACTTAGTCATCAATTAATGTCCCATTCTGCAGATTTTTATCAACCATTGAAACATATTTTATATATGAAAGCAAACAAATCTTTTTTTTTTCTTTTCTACTAAGAAAAAACATTTTATTGATCAAAATGCAAAAACTTTCCCTTAATGCAGCAACATTTGAACCAGGTGAAGCTAAAACCAAATTCTGAGTAAAACATATTTTTTAAAAAGTTTTTTTTATCGTAACTGAAAAAAATATAATTTGTACAGTTTTGACTTAATTGGATTTACTTTACTGTCATTGAAAAAAGACACGGCAGTGAATTTAGAGCAGACACAAAAAGTAAAAATAATACTGAGAAACAACAAGTGCGACTATAAATATATAAAGATTTATAAAAGTGTAAAAAGAGAAAAGTAATTAATGAATTGAATGTGTAGTTTTTTTCTCTGTACTTCAGCAAATCAATTAATAAATTATTTGATAGTTTCAACAAACAATTCATCATGATGAACCTGATTAATCACTTCATCCCTAAAAACTGATATATGATCACAAAGAACGAGTTCCCAGAATTGTTTAGGGTTAAATAAAATATCAGCTCCAGTTTGCAAACTTATAACTCCCTAAACGAGAAAACGTCCGGAGAAACGACCTTTGAACCAATGATTTGTTTTCATAACTAACCAAAGCATGGTGGTGGAGGAGTCATGATCTGGGCTTGCTTTGTAACTTCTCTACATAAACTATTTGTTAAATGTGGGTCCATCAAACTGAAGTTTGGTCCAAACTGGTTTATCAACAGAGCAGATGGAGCTTTTAGTGAACTATGGAAAGCTGTCTTGTTACATAATCAGATTCTTAAAATGCACTTTTATTCCTCTGTTCTTTTAAACGTTTTGCTTTTACTTCTGTCTTAGTGTTTTAATCACACTGTAGTTGTTTAAGGTCTGTTTTTTTTGTCCTTTCCACATTTTGATTGTTGATTGATTTAATTTATTGGTAATTAAAGGTGTTTGTATCGGCTGTTGAATTATGGGATGGGCCCCCCATCCACCAACTTTTCAGTTTTTGGCTCATTCTGAGTTTAAGTAGGTCATAAAATATAACCGTGTGAAATATGTTGTAAAAGAAATCAAATAATAAACGACCCGAGTCCAGCAGACTGTACGCAGGTCACAGCAGTTAAATGAAATAGTTTTAGAAAGAGGCATGAAGACCCAAAAATCTGAGGCTCCCATTTATGAACATGAAAGTCTGAGGCTAAAACTGCTCCTGTACGAAGGGAGAAAGCATTAAAGTTTCTGGTTTTCTGCTCAAAGGGCCAGACAGTCGCTCCAAATACAAATCAATCTCACAAATTAAGCAAATTCTCCTCATTTCCTTTGCAAAACAAACTAACGTGAAATAATTAATTACCATTTATTTCTTTGATTTGAGTTCTCTAGACTTTGATTTGATCTTTTTCCAATTTATTCTTTTGTTTCTTTTAGCACATATAGGTAACAATTATTAGAATAAGCTTTGAGAAATGAGAAAAGTGTCTTGCCTTCATAAATCTGTTATGAAAACTCATACCTGCAGCTTTAAACGAGCAGTTTTAATGACCAAATTCAGTGCAATTCTTTGCAGAGTTGATAAACAACCCAAAACCTGATGCAAGTCAGTTTTCCTTCCATTCCTCCATAAAACTTTCACAGACAGAAAAGCCGGCATCCAAACATGGTCGTTAAAGCAAAATGCAGAACAAAGTGCTCAGTGATTAACCAGACGCCTGGGTTTATAAAGCCGGCTGACAGAAAAAAAAGTACAAACTTAATCAGAATCATAAACTAAAAAGAAAAACAACAGAGCTCCTCAGCACTGCCAGTCTCCAGTTGGAGGAAAGGCTTCAATAGTCAAACATCAAAATGAAATGCTTACATATTTATAAAACTTTTGTAAACTTTCCCCATTTGAAAAGCTGAGTCGATGTAAATAAAATCATGTTAGACAAAATGTTTCTGTGCAACATGCAATGAAAACCAAACAAGTGAAAATAAGGAGGACATAGCTGTAAAAAACAAAAGTGGGGGTATGAGAACGTAGCCTTGGGGAACGCCAAGGTTAAAGGGCAACAAAGGCAGGCATTCAGCGCCTGATGGATCTGGTTCTGACATGCAGTTTATATGAACTACAAACTAAAAAACGGTCTAAACTTTTGAGACGACACTTGACAAAATGTAACGTTTGTTGTTGGTCTTCACAACTGTTGACTACAAGAAGTGTTTATGTTTTCATGAGCAGACGTTATTAGTTAATTGATAGGATAATCTGAAGTCTTCTAAATGTTTGCAACCCTATTTTCAGCGATCAGCAAAAAGCAGCAAACTGTCATGCACCTGCTTATCTGCTGAATCGTCTAGATAAATATTTTCTCACTTTCTTCAATCTAAAACCCTAAAATTTAGTTTAACGCATACAGCTTTGTATCTTCAGGTATATTCCCCAAAATGATGAGTGTCACAGCAGGGATGCAGCTAAAAGTTGCAGGATTGAACTGGCACTGACGGTTTAGACCAACAGGATAGGAAGGCCTAGTCAAAGTTCAAATCAGAAATGAAAACTGATGTTTACAGATGTTCTTCATCCAATCTGAGTTTGAGTTGTTTTGTAAAATAGAACGAGTCTGATGAAATCTTTTCCTTTTTTATGCACCTTTGTGTTCGTTTGTCACATAAAGTACCAATAAAATGTGCTGTTAAGCATCAGAATGAGTAAACGCTTAAAGGGTATTAATACTGCACACTGTATGCACCAGAGTAGTGGTGAGTTGCGGCTTTCGGGCAACCGACCGTCTGGTCAGCAGGTTTACATTGGCACACACTCCATGTTGGCTTAGAGGAGAATGAGGGCCAGCAGCTTTAGATGAGCCTTTACATTACTGGGATCTGAGCAAACACTGCAGCCCCTGATGGATGGAGCAGCACTCCATCAACCTGCCCCGGGATTCAAATGAAGCCTGACGACCAGCAGGACTTTAGCGCGTTGATCTCTACGCAGAGATCTGGCCGCTTCTCTGCTGTGAACCGGAGGGAGCAGAGCAGGAGGCGGCGGTGCCCTATGGCAGGCCGATCGTACACACAATCAGTTTCATCTGACTATCAATGAGGGCATCCTAGATATCTAAAAATGCATTTCAACTGAACAACTACACTTTGTGATGGAGTATTAGGTAATTAAAAAGAGAGGAAATAAAAATAAAGTAAAGTAATAAAGTAATAAAGTAATAATGTGAGAATAAAGTCATAACTTTGAGAATAAAGTTGAAATAGAGTAAAGTCATAATATGATACAGTTGTAAGAAAATGAGAACAAGGTGAAAACATACAAGAATAAAGTAGTAATAATTTAAGAATGAAGTCATAATTTGAGAAAGAAGTCAAAATAATGTTAGAATAAATTCAGAGAATTACGAGAATAAAGTTATACAAGAATAAAGCTGAAATAATGAAAGAATATTAGAAGTGTGAGAAGTCAAAATGAGAATAAAAACATTTTATTTTGGGAATAAATTCTCTGAGAATAAAATAGTAATATATGACAAAGTTAAAATATTTCAGGAAGTCATAATAATAAATGAAATTAATATGAGACTAAAGTCATAGTATTACCACAATAAAGTAATATGACTTTACTTTTGTAATTTTATTGTTTCTTTTTTATAACTTTCTGAGTGTGGCCCTGACGTTCATCATAAACCAATTTCAGGAATCTGTAAAGTAAGAGTGAAGTGGATTTTATGTGAAACTGGGCTGCCGTAGCTGTGCAGCAGTTGGTGGCGGCGGCGGTTCGTGGGGGAATGACGGGAGGCTGCCGCCGTGTCTCCATCCTCTAAAAACACAGACGGCTGTTTGTGCGGCGCAACCTCCGCCTCCCCACCGAACCCCACCTTGGTCTCCAACTCTCAGCTCCTAATTCACACTTCATAAATCAAGATGACCTGTCCCCATGTGAATTCATCCCTCTCTGCGTTGGATAATAGTGGCCCTATTGTTCCCCGACACAAGGATTCATTTCAGGGGGGACAGACCCTCGTCGAGCCTGACGGGGCTCTTTGATAGCTGCAGCAGCTCCTGCGTGTCCGGGGCCCCGGCCCCGCTGCGCCCCGCGTCAGCCCGCGTCTGCTTGGTAGATTTTCAGCGGCTCTGGCAGCTCCTGCAGCTCCAAAAATAAGAACGCTAATTGGCCCGTGTTTATTTCTGCATGGGAGACATAAGTGTTTTTAGCAGGTTGTTTGTGCCACGACGCTTTAACAGTCGCGGCTCTCTGGGAGGTAACTGCACGGAAAAAAGAGCCGACTTTCCCCATTTTTAATAAATAAGCTCTTTTATAAGACATTCAGGTACTACAGTATAGTTGTGTGTGAGGCTGGCATGGCAGAGCGTGACATCATGAGCGTTGACTCATGAGCAGATGAGTGATGCACACTGAGCTTTTTGCCTCGTATTTAGTGGCACATAAACAGCAGTAAAGCCTCACTCTGCTCCTGTCTGTCTCCCTGCCGCTAACGGGAGGGGGGCAGCAATGAAGCAAGTGTTTCTATGGGTTGAGGGGGCTCAGAGCTCTGCACACAGCAGACCTCTGTCACCTGTTGCCACCAGCGGGAGGCTCAGGCGACGGGCGGGGGGCCAAGCCTGGCGGCCAGCGGCAGGACCCTGGCTCCACCTATAGACAGCTTGGTGGGGTGATTTACTCCCCCCGTCCCGCACGCCTTCATGGTGGGATGATTCGGACACAAGGTGTGTTACAGGAGCGGTGGTGTGCAGCCAAGTTTGCATTTCTAATAATGCACCGAACTGCTTTCCCCAGATCCTGCAGGAAGCTTAGATGCTAATAATCGAAGGGAAACCCTACAGTTTTAATCCCAATCTACGGCAAGGACTTTCTCTCCTGGCCAAGTTGGTTAGAGAAATTCATGAGAACTACTACTGTGTTTGTTACACACAAACACACATTATGTTACTGGACAAACTGGGGTAATGAGGAGCAGTGCACTCACTCTGCTTTAACTCCAGTCCGTTTGTCTAGAAAGTTCGGTTCATTTGGGGGGATCTGAATGCGTAATTGAACTCTGATCCACCTAAAAACCTCCTTCTCATTTCAGTTGAAGTCAACTCTGGTCCGGTTCAAATGCATATGTGAACACCAATCAGACCAGGAACCGCTCAAAAAGCAGCAAGTGGATACGGCGCAGGGAATTCTGGGTAAATACAACCAAAACAAATGCGAGAGTCTCGTACTGGCAGCAGAAATGGTTCAAATCTGCTAAAATCTGAAACTAACAAAGGAGGAAGTTGCACTCATGTAAAGAAGTTTTGGGATCCCAGGTTGTTGAGTCGTTTTGGTAGTTTGATTTGATTCTAGTTTCATTATTTAAATCTGTTTCTGTTGTCCTTTAGGTCATTTCTTCTTGGTGTTTCTGTTGCCACTTTCTCTCCTCAGTCTGCCTCCTGCTCCCTTCACTCACGCCTGCAGTCAGTTAGCTCATCAGCTCAGCTCTTTTATTCAGCTTTCAACCTCACCAGTATTTAAGCCTCTCATTCTCAGTCACTCCTCGCCAGATTCTCTCATCTTCTCCCTCTGTTTCCCGTTTTTGTTCTTCCTTTTATTTTTAAAACTCCACTTCAGTGTCTGAAGCCTGCTGCTATTGGGTCCAACACAGAAAGGTTTCTGTCGTTTCCTTCAATAAGCTCCAACCATGAGGCACAAAAACCTCTGAAGAACAGATGAAAACAACTTCATTCTTCAGAAAATGTAAACAAAAATGTGGTGTCAAATTTTAGTGGTTGTTGGATTTCTCTATTCAGGACTTTCATAAGCATTTGTCTGATAATATTTTCTGTTTTAATGACGAGAACAAACATTTCCATCCCAGCAAATTGAGCAGGAGGCTAGTGGAGATAACCACAGGAGAAATATAGTAAAATACTTAAAAGGAGCATCATGGTGACTCTGGAGGAGCTACAGAGATCCACAGCTCAGGTGGAGGAATCTGTCCGCAGAACAATTATTGGTGCTGAAAAAAAGACATCCACTGTTGAAAAAAAGCCATAATGAGTTTTGTAAGAAGTTTGTTAAAGACAAAGCTAACATGATCCCCTTTGCTGGCAAGATAGATGGAGCCAAATATACTTTTACTGCCTTTAATTTAGTCTAGATATGCAAACTATCCAAAACAAATAGCTGTAAATACTACAAGAAAAGGTTTTAAAAGTATTAATGGCTGTTTATTGGCTGGCTGAGCAAGCAGCCTGAGGGCACATGGGACAGACTAACCAATTACTACAAATACCAGTCACTCAGTTAGTCCAATTATTTGCTAGAAAAACAAGGTTTTTTTGGCTGGGCTCCTTTCTTCTAATTTGTTTTTGCATTTATTATCATTAAACTCAGTTTTAATTATAGAAATATTCTGACTTTTATGTCCTTTGAGCCACTGGAAACTCAAAAACTGCAACAGGTATGAAGAGAAAGGCTGATCCAGCTGAGTTTAGGCATTCTGGTGCAAAATATGAGGAGTAACTGATCCTCTAAGTGTTGGTTTAAAGGGGATCTATGATGCAAATTCCCTTTTTGTATGTTTTCATACTTCCATTTGGGTTTCCTCTGTTTAAAAAAAAAAAACATCCAGATGATTTTTGGTTTCTGGAAAATGAGACATTTCAAAAACCAACTGATTGTTGACTCACGCAGTGCTGTTACCTAGCAACCCCAGCATGTTACCTAGCAACCCAAGCTGAGCTCCAGCCTGTTTCTTATGCTAGTTTTCCCACTGTATGCGCCGTACAATGGCTGCTGGAAAGAACGAGTGTTTTGTTGTTGACTCACCGTCTTACCAACCAGAAACTACTTGCTGCATTCCTGTTGTTTGTGCAGGAGGCTCAACTTCTGCTTTTCAAAGACGTATGGTTGTATAGTTGTGCATCTGTTTGAAGCAATTTTCACATGTGAGTGTAAACGTTGAGTGGGAGGTTGTGGCCCGCAGCAGTCATTTTGGATTAAAAGAGACAAAATGAATGCCAAACCTGCAAAACTGAGCAGACTAAAATCTCATTATCTAAGAAGGATTTTGTGCAAAAAATGAAGAGAACATGTTTTGCTCAGCCAACAGACCTAATGTTTTCAAGGAAGCTTAACAGGCCATCTTTAAGGGAATAAACTAATCTTTGGTGAAATTCCAGACACATTTATATTCACCAGGTAAAAAAACGGCAAACATTACATGTTCCAACTTTGGTTTATACACAACTGTCAGACCACAGAGTGTCAGCTTTTCTGACTGGTCAACAAACAGAAAAGCTGAATGGTTGGAAGCCGTGACGCTTGTCAGGCGAGTCGAGGAAGGAAAGGAGCCGCAGCGGCTCGGGCAGAAATGAAGACTGACAGCGAGAGGAATGAGACCTGCACCAGAAGAAGAGGGAGGGCAGCGCTCAGTCCTCGCCGGCAGCTGCAGCAGCCCTCAGTCCTGCTGTGGAAAGGGTTAACACCAGACAGTAAAGTGAATCCAGATGTGCTGTTATTATTAATATCTGTGGCTGATGAATGGGAAGGTAAAATTACAGGCGCCAGCCAGGGAGGCCCCGTGCGTTGCCCTGCCACCCAGGAGCTTCCCAGCTCCCTCCTCAGGCTCTCACAGCAGCAGCGCGGGATGAGACGGCCAGCTGAGCGAGAGTCAGTGTGGCTTCAATGAGTCCAACAAGCAGGGGGGGAGAGCAGGCTGGCAGACAAGTCTTCACTTTCACCGACCGCCGGACTGCAGACTCAACCTCAGACCTTAAATTCAGCTCTGCTGCTGCTCTTCATCTCTTCAGTCATTTCATTCCAGCTTCTGACTAAAAGTAAACCACAGATCGGATCCTTCACCCATGAGCTCCATGACTGTGAGGCTACAACACTCTTAATACTCATCACAAACGTTTTCTGCACCAAAACGAACGAATTTCCCCTTATGAATGGGAGGTTTCTGCACCCCCACCAGCAGTTTCAACCTTGCTGTGATAAAAACTGAATTATCATTTTCTCAGGAGATTGTTGGTAGAACGATTTTTTATAAAATCCTGTTCAAGAACGTCAACTTGTCACAGTTCTTCTGGTGGGTGCAGTCAGGAGAAATATGTTCTGGACTGTAAAAACTCCCACATTCTTGCATGTACTGCACATAATCTGTGAGTGGAACGGATTCTGCGAACAGACAAATCTCCTGTGACAAATTTCTACATTTCCCACAATCCGATGCTAGCAAGTTTGATGAGCCGGCAGGGCGCTGTGCACAACATGGAGGGTCAGGCTGGCTGCTGTGCATCCTTGTGACTCTCAGTCTTATCAGTTTGCATGAAAAATTAATTAGCTGGTGATACTAAATAGTTTTTGCCTTTTTTTCCCACCCTTTTTTCTAGACCTACAGACTTTTAATTAATCCAAATGTTTTGGCACTGGGCTCAAAAATGTCCAGTAACTACGACAGGGACCACAGCATGCTTTTTGTATTTTTTCTAAATGTAGTCACAAAAACTTGTACTTTTACAAATTAAATAAAACAGACACAATATTTTAATGAAATACGCAAAGCAGTCAGATATCTGTAAGTTTTTGTAGATTTAAAATAAGAAAAGCTCTTTCATGTTTTGCAAGATAAAAAATTAATTCCTGCTACATTTTTCATCTTTTTTTCCAGAGGTTTTGTGGGTTTTTTTAGCCAGAGTGGCTCAATCTTTGTTTGTCCAAGTTTATTAAATGGCTGTGCTCATTTTATTAGAAACTGCTGGATGTTTGTCTTTGTTACTAATAAATTAAAATTTGAATAGCCTGACATCAGTGTAAATTTCACCAACATTTTAAATGCAGATCTGCATTTAAGTGCCGCCAAAAGGACCACAAACAGCCTCCGAGCCGCACTGTGAACACTCCCGGTCTAAAGCTTAGACCAGAGTTGAACAACGCAACGTGAACAATTTTACTTTAGGGGTTAAAATGCAGTTCATCAGCATGGGGCGCAGCGCTGCTCAACCCTTCGTCACTTATCTCACTCGGCCTAGATCTGCATGCTGGTACCATCCCACGCATCGTAAAGGTGTTGAAAGCAAAAGTTCTGCAACTTACCCTGACAAACTTTCCACCTGTATCTTCAGATTTTATTTTGAGTGACCCAGTTTTAAGCCATTTTTCTTTTATTATGTTTAGTAAAATAATAAAAGACGTGACGGGATAAGCTAACTCTATCACGTCATGGTATGCAGTACCTTGCGGCTCACTAGGTGGCGCCCAAGCACCACAGTTTGGTGTAAACCTGGATGGATGAAGCCTCTTAAAGCTCCCTGACTGAAGCGACAAAGCGGAGCAGATAGAAACCAACAAGCCGAGTGAAGCTCACTCCGGCACATCTGTGGGCTTGATGGGAAGGAGCTCATAATCACTTTAGTGCCTCTATAAGCTCCTCACACCCTGCAGGTCTCACCTCAACCAGCCTCCTGTGGAGGTTCAATAAAGTCACACCGGTGTTTATGCCTCTTGCAGACATGGAGACAGACCGTTTTTAATTCAACTACTGTTCTCTCTTTTCACCTCTCGTCATAAAACACGACACCAAGCTGGCCCGGTTTGTGTGCTCCAATATTAAGGAGTTGTTCTGTTGTTTTTGCACCAAACCTTGGTGCTCAAGGAGGTGGCAGGAGGTTTTTCTGCATTTTCCCTACAAGCTGTTCTTGCACAGTCCAAAACATACACTAACACAGAATTACTGTCAGTAAAGTTGAGGTTGTCTTAGAAACACAAGCATAAGCACTCACTGCACATTTTTAACAGTTCTGCCGTCATAAAATCAAAACAAATCCAAGTGGCTTAAATGCAGTTCTGGTTAAAACTAAAACTCAGCTTGATTTTTACAATGTTTCCCTGCAAAGGGACATTGGCTTGGCTGAAATTGGGCCAAGAATCAGAAAAACGTGCATGTTTTTGTAATTATAAGAAAATCTAGAAAAGTCCTGAACTTAATGATGGCCCCTTTTTAAAGGCGAGCTATTCTGATTCTTTGAATAGATTAGGATAGGTCTATGGTCTGTACAAAACATGCTCATTACATCGTTTTTGCACAAAATCATTTTTAGATTTTAGTCTAATCAGTTCAGCCTAGTTTGAGGGCCTCTGTTACTTTAAATCCAAATGAGCTGCTGCTGGCCACGCCCCCAACTCATCGTTTACATTCGCACGTGAAAATGGCTGCAAACAGATGTGCATTTATACAAATGTACATCTTTGAAAAGGAGACATGGAGCCTCCTGCACAACCAGCAAGAATGCAGCAGGTGGTTTCTGAATGGTAAGTCGACAACAAAACTTTTGTCTTCTCCAGCAGCCATTGTACAGCGAATGCAAGCTGACCAAACGTGCTGGAGCTCCGCTTGGGTTGCTAGGCAACAGGCAGAACTCGGCTGGGGTTGCTAGGTAACAGCTGGGGTTGCTATGTGACGGGTAGTGCCTGAGGATTTGTTAAATGACGTTACGGAGGTTTTTGAAACGGCTCATTTTTCACCAAAAAACACGAACGTAATGCCAAAACAACGGCCGGCTGGTTTTATTAAGCACTGCGTCTGTGTTTAGAAGCAGTGGGAAACCAAAAGGGAAGTACAAAATGTGCAAAAATGTGACCCTTACATATTATGCCCCCTTTAAAACTTTACTACTAGGGATTTAGGAAACGCAGTAGGAGCATATTAGAATTTTCCAATGAACAGGAATATTTGTTAAAAAGTAGAGTTGTTGTTTATTTGTGAAATGTTTCTAAAATTCATGACATCTCTACAGCGCTTGGATTTTGTGGTTTAGCGATGCAGCAGATAGGAAAAGGAATACAGTTCCTAGAAGTCGCAGGAAGCAGCAGAGAGAGACCAGAAATGAAGAAAGGAGCATAAATCCAGTAGGGGAGAGTTTGGAGGCCGGCCGGCCACAGGGGCTGTTGTTTTAACCGTCCGGCTGCAGGGACGGTCGTCGGGAGGAGAAGGAAGGGGTGTGGAGGCGTCCCGCTCGGGTTGCTGCTGTTCCCATGCAGTCCTGTGGGAGCCGAGCCAGCCGCTGTGTCGCTGTCTGCCCCCCCAGCCTCACCCTCAACAAGACAGCTCAGAAGACGAACTCATGCTGGCTTTACTCGCCCTCCTTTGTGCATTTTCAGCACTGGGATACCAGACAAATTATGCTTAATGACTAGCGGAGGTTGCCAGAGCAATAGCTGCTTTGTTGCTACTGCCAAGTGTGTAAATGTTAAGGGTTGAATCTCACACAGCTGCCCTTAGTGCTGCTGAGCAGATGCACTTCCTGCTGCTGGAATAAACACGACCAGGTCTCTGGGGTTCGCTCTAAAGATGGATCCAAACACATGAACTGACTCCAGTACCAAAAACAAAGAAAATGAGCGGCTGCTGTCAAGTCCCCACATCATCAGCCCTCCACTGCCGTGCTTCACTGCACAACACAAAATCTTACCAAATATTTCTTGTGCAAATATCTTAGTTGGAAAAAGACAAAATTAACTTTTTCCTTAATATTAATGAAAATATATAAGTGAAATAATATTCCAATGGAACTGGTGCTTATCCCATCAACATTAAGGAATTATTAACTTAAACAAACTGCTGAAAAGTTACTTATGTTTGTTCTGTCTGATTTAAAGTGTACTAAGATGTTTGAAATAGAAACTAGAAATGTTTGGTAAGACTTTGTGTGTTTGCAGTGTTGACAGTTTGAGGCAAATTTGCTGAAATTCTGGATTTTGTTCTTATATGACTAAAACATTGTTCATCAATCTTTCTGTCATGTCCACCAAAATAAAATAATTGCATTACATCCTCAGCATACTTGGTGCAAGTGCTGCAGAAGTCCAATGCATCTTTCCCAGTGTTAGTTGTGGCTCTTCGAATAAAATGAAATAAAATAAAATAAAGTTGCTAATTGGGAGTAAAAATGGAGGATGTGGAACAGGAAGTCAGGTCTGTAGGACTTGCTTGTAATAGTTCAGGTTGAAGGAATGACTCCTTGGAATGATAGTTCAGAGCTTTATTGGTGCCCTCTAGTGGTCAGTTAATCATTAGTTGAAATAATCAGAGTACATACTGTCTTAAGGCTGCAGTATGCAATGTCTATAAAAAAATAATGTTTTACTTATTTGTTTAAACTGTCACTATGTCATGACAGTAGAGTATGAGAAAGAATCTGGGAAAACAGAAACAAACTGACAATTAGCGCTGTCCATCATGCTTGGGAATGCGCTGCTAGGCCCCATGCTCTCTGCTACATTGTAGCTTCTTCCCAATAATCTGCCAAGAATGCTAATGATAGTTAGCATCTCCAAAGATTATGGGAGATAAAAAGTTTTAATGTAACACTAAGTCATTTCTTCAGTGTGTACATGAGGGTGATTGACAGCGCTATGACCCGCCTCCTGGCTCTGATTGGTTGTTTTTTTATCAGTGGCGCTGCATTTCTGCAGACAGAAGTGGTAACTTAGGAAGAAGGTGGAGAGGATCAATCTTTTCACAGAATACCACATGACAGTTTTAACAAATATGTAAAAAAGAAATAAAACATTTTATAAAAGTTACACACTGCAGCTTTAAACTGAAGTTTCACTTTCAGTTTGAAGAATCGCCAATCCCTTGGGCTGATCTTTCTGTGCAGTCCTGGGAAGACTCAAACGTTTTCCCTGTGAATAATCTCGGTCTTATTATAGTAAGAATGTTTTCAGAATGTTTTTAATTTTTAAGTATCTTTGTTCAATTCTGTTGAATATTACTGGATTCATCAACTGAACATTTCCCACATTGCTAATTTAGTAAATACGTAAATTTCACTTTTTTGTTTTGTTTTGTTTAATCCCATTCTAAAAAAGCCAGAAAACCAGTTGAGACGTCGCCGTGGAGAGATTTATCCTCACTGGGGTTGAATTACAAAGAAAAGCAGGGAAACGTTAATTGATTCCTAATCGTTGTAACCGAGCTGTGTGGGTAGAGCAAATGTTACAAGCTTGGATTTCCACCGATTGGAAGACTGAAAAATGAGGAGCGGTGGAGAGAGGAGACTTTTTAAAAAACCTGGAGTCGCTCTGATTGCTCCCCAGGGAGACATTTCCACCCCAGTGTCCCACAAATGACATGTTTGCATGTAACATGATCTGCTTTCTTTAAGAGGGGACGCTCCAGTCGGAGACGCATTCTTCCCCAGCAGCCCTGCAGTCAGACCCGCTTTCTTTTTCTGCTCCATTTTTCTTCTGAAACATTTGGGAGCTCATGAACATAATTCCTGGATTGTAAGGAAGTCTCTTAAACCCGATATCTTTCAGCTCTTCGTAGGGAAAGAGAAGCAAACTGTCGGCAAATTTACAGCCCTGAAAAATCATTTGCTTTGCACACAGAAAATTAACAGGCAATTTGTAGCAATGAGATGTGTTGTAGTTTGGATTAGACATCCACATAAACGAAGAGTTTTCCACTGCTGCATGCTGAGCAACGTTTGTTTTCCAAAGCATTTTTCTCAGGCCGAGACACAATATAAAGGCCTCCACACAGTGGAGCTTTCAGCACAGAGATGAAGGAAACCTGTCTGAACATTCAGCAAAAATTTACTTAAAGGCAAGAAAAGCAATTAAATCTAAAAAGGTGAAAAAAAATCTGAAGATTTTCCTCCAGACCAGGAGAAGAAGAAACACAGAAACATCTGAAGGGATTAGAGCAAAGGGTTCCCAAATGTTTCCACAGTTTACGCTACAAATGTGTGAAGAAACATGAACTTTTATGATTTTTTCCTCACTTTGACCAATTATTGATCAGTTATTACATTCGTTTAGAATAAATGCTGTTTCACACTTTCTGGACGGCTCCTTCGATCTTTTTCTTGACACAAATTTTTCCATTTTATGCTTGTTTGGATATCAGTTTTAGAACCATGCTAATGAAAAATTGTAAAAGTAAAAAAGTAAAAGTAAAAAGAGTCATATGATGAGAATAAAGTCAGCATTTCTAGAGTAATGTTACAAGAATAAAGTGGCATGGGAAAAAAGTTAGAATATGAGAATAAACTCTATTTTATTCCATTTTTTATTTTGCATCTTTAAAAATTATTGAACATATCTTTACAGTTGGAAACAGCATAATGGAGGAGCGTTGTGAGCAGCGTCCCCTCTTAAAGAGACAGAGACCCAATTTCAAGGTGTCAAATTTCCCTTAAAGTATACGTCTTTTTTTCCCTTTTATTTCTGTTATTTGTTCTCTTATCTGGTTATTTTGCACTAATTTGTTGGTCTGTAATGTTTGTTCTGTGTGCATTAATTGGTCATGTTTGATGTTTACTTCACTTTTATAACAACAGAATGTTTTGATTTTCTTATTAAATGGCACTAAATGCTTGGAAAATAATAATACTGCCCTTCAAATTAACATCTGTTTCTGACATTTAAAGGTGAAGTTGCTTTGTTTGTTTTTAAACAAAATCAGAATAAAACATACAGAAACTGAAACCATTTCATTTTAATTAGTCCTTTCCTAGAAGACATTCAGGTAAAGGAAAGTTTTATTGGTCAGTTTTGTCGTTTCTTTGCTAGTTTTTCGAGGATCAAAAAGTCAAACTTCCTGTCACTCCTGGATCTTCACCACTACAGAACGATACTGGGTTGTGTTGCTAACGGTGCAAGAGTGTTTACATTTAAGACTTCAAATTCTTGACTTTAACTCAGATGGGTCCAACTTTTGGTCTTTCTATAAACAGGAGAGCGTTCAGAAACCGGCAGGGAACGTTTCTTTAGTTCGTCACGGCAATTTGCAGCATTTCAGATCCGCAGCGGAGAAATCCGGATTGATAGATGAGCCGCCATGTTGTGACACGACAATTTGGCACGGAGTGCAGCGCCGTCACCACGGTCCAGCGATCAAAGCAGCCTGAGGGGTCAGAGGGAGAGTCTTCTCACCACCCAGGCTCTGCGTGCTCCTCCATCCGATCCCCCGCTGCGTCTGGAATATGGCCGCCGTGTGATTCAAAACTTTGGTTTCAGAAATTAGACGAAAACTGTTTTGTCTTTTTGTGAACCCCATGTTGCAAAGGTGCTGCTCTGATAGCAGAAAATTAAAACAGACCAGCCACCTGGAAATTACGCTCAAGTAAAAGTAGAAATACTTCCTACATTTATTCAAGTAAAAGTAAAAATTAACCATGCAAGAAATTAATAAAAACATATTTGGTAAAAAGTACCCAAGTACGAATTGAAAGATCAAATTAATCATTTAATATTTAAAAACTGCATCATCAGAAGAACCAAAATATAAAGTTAACTTGAAATGTTGGTGTTTTAAGGACAACAGTGACAATAATTCATTTAAGTATTAAAGAAATAACAAAATTGGGCAAAATAATTTTTTTCCATGTCAGTTTTTTTCTTAAAATAAAAACCTTATAAAACTTTAATAAAAACTGCAGGTTGAAACATGTTTGTTTTTCTTTCAGTGGGAAGAGAATCCAGAAATTAGTTACTACCAAACTCTGCCACTCACATTTCTTTCTTGAGTAAAATAGAATGAATGCAAATATAAAGTCCAGGAGAACTGATTTTATTTTTATATATATTTTGTGCAGATTGAGAAAACATATCTAAGGTTTATCATTTGAACCCTGATCTCTGTGCTTATCGCCCAGTGATCTCCCTGTGGAGTTTCTCTCAACGACGAGCCGGAGCAGAAAGCAGAGAGTCGAGTCACGACTGTCGCAGCTTGACTGACAACAGCTCCACATCCTGAAGCGCCGCACAGCTCTTTAATTTTAAAATTTTAACTCTTTTTAGAGGATTCCCATCATGAGAAAAACAAGACGGCGCTGGTGAGGACAGACAGGAGAGTGTTGACGGTGGAAGCTGAGGAGTCTGCGGTCAGCTCGGTTTTATTGTCTCTCCCTTCCGGCCCGGCAGGGAGCCGCTCCTGCTCCACTCCGGGTTGGTCTTCGGTTTCCTCTGAACTGTGACACACATTATACAGCTTAAGGGGGATTCACACCCGCTTTAATCCAACTCCAGTTCGTCTAGGTCGGGGTCGTTTTGGGAAGTCTGAATGCGTAATCAAACTCTGATGTGGACCAATAAAGCGAACGCTGGCCTGCCTACAAACCTCGACTTGGATCAGAGGACGGCAGAGAATCCAAAAGAGTAGCAATACATTTTTACTCAAGTAAAAGTAAAACAGTAGCCATCCAAGAAATGACTCAAGCAAAAGGTATTTCGTCAGATAAATCATCTAATATTTAAAGATTACACAGACAGACCAAAATATAAAGTTAAGTGGAAATTTTGGTATTTCAGGGACCAAAATGACAATTTATATAAATAATGAAAAGAATCGAAATCAGGAAAAATACATTTTTCCAAATCAGTTTCTTTCAATAAAGGAATTTTAACAAAAGCTGCAGAAAACACAATTTTTGGTTAAAACATGTTTGTTTTTCATTCAGTGGGAAGAGAAACCAGAAATTTTACTCTAAAGTAAGAGTAGGAATACTTCATAATAAAATTACTGAAGTAAAAATAAAAAGCACAGCATGGTAGAAATACTGTTTTTCCAAGTAAATGTAACTAATTACAACCCAATTTTGGTCTTGGTTCAGTTAAAATGACATCTGGTGCAGTTTGAACGCATATGTGAACACCAAACGGACCAGAGACCTCTCCAAAAGCAGGAAGTGGACTACAGCGCAGGGCATTCTGGGTAAATACAACCAAAACAAAACACTAGTCTAGAAGCAGAAACATCTAGCAGTCGTCTGCCAAAGACAAAACCGAAATCTGACCTCCAAACTCCACTTTTGTTTACATTTTGTGAAGAAATAAGTTTTGCTGCGTTTCCATTGGCAACCATTAGCAATTTCTTTAAAAAACAAAAAGCAAACAAAGCCCTCTTGTTTTTGTAAGGTTTTTGCACTAGCAAAAGGAGGTTTTTCAGCTCTATTAAACTTTATGCATTTCAAAAAACAGCAATGGAAACTTTTCACATCACATAAGTCAAATGATCAACATCCAGACGATGCTACTGGCGGAAAACATGAAGACGAGAACAGGATCGTATTTTTTAATGACTTATCACAGGAACAAACCTATTCATGTGGGATTTTGATGACATTTATCATTTATCTGCAAACACCACAATTGCAAAATTTTGTTTATTTGATGAATATCGACAGAGTTTTGTGGATATTTGGGATGGAAACGCAGCTACTATCTTCCTCAGAGGCTTTTGTGTTGTTTGTTTTAGTAGTTATTGGTGCAGCGCCCCCACAGGCCAGAAGGGGAACAGGTAGCAGATAATAGAATATTATTGAAACCATTTAGTCCCATAATGAGTAAAATTATAATTCCAAAACAACTTTTTCTATTTGCTCAGGTTTTCTCATCTGATTTTAAAATCAGATGATCTGAAACAATAGTTACAAAAAAGGAAATCTGTAAAACATCAGAGCAATAATCTGATATTAATTTGGAATTAGGACTAAGTAAGCAGACAGACCTCAGAAGTCCGAGGCGGCAGTTACAGATGGGCTGCGTCTCTAAAGACGCTGAGGTCAGACTAAACAAAGACCCGGTCCGCTCAGAGGGCAACGCTGCGCCTCTCCAGCCCTTTGAGTCCCGGCCACAGATTCAAAAGATGCTCCACAAAAACAAACACTGGCAACGCACGCAGATCAGATCCCCGAGATAAACGCTAAGAAAAACAAAACAGTGAATTCTGCACTGATCACTTGATTCAACAAATTTCTTCAATCAACAAACACATTCTATTACAACATTTACTATACACGAGAGAAAAGGAAGCAGGAGGAAGAAAAATACTACAAAATTCCTTAATACTGCTGATAAAGAACGAGCTGTACCCAAAATAATTATTATAATCAGATTATTTCACTTAGGAACTCGTTTTAGGTAAATAATTCATTGGTATTCATGAGAAAAAACTAGTCATATTTGTAAATAAACTTAGTTTTGTCTTATTTCAAGTGTATTAAAATATTTGCATTATAGACTAAACCCAAAATACTTGATAAGATTGTGGTTTTACAAGGTTTTTCTTCTTCCTGCTCCCTCTTCACTACTGTAGAAAATGTTGTAAACGAATGTGTTTGTGAATTGATCAAATTTGCAATAGAAATTAGAACAGAAAAACTTTGTAAAATACTTGGTTTTTACAGCATAAACCTGCCCTTCTCTCAATAATTATAAAATAGTTTTTTATGACCATATACATTAATTGAAGTTGCAAACATCATATCATTCTCATTAATCGTGTAAGATTTCATGTTTTACTTCTAAAGTGTTTTGAGCTGATTTACAGGTCTCTTCTGATTCTTCCGTTCAAAAATAAAAACTTCTTAGCAGGAACATCTGCTCTGGTTTCTAGTGCAAACATCTTAGTACACTTGAAATAAAACAAAATTAACTCATAAGTTGTTGTTCAGCAACACATAGGAGCTTGTTTTAATTATTTAATATTGATTTTAAAAATGTACTTTTAAATTACATTGGGAAATTATTGCTCATGTTTGTGATACAGTTAAAATGTCCTAAAAGTGAAATAATCTGTTAATGGAACAAGTACTTTTCCATCAATATTGAGGAATTATTGACTTAAAACAAGCTGCTCTGTCTTGCAGAAAAGTTACTTGTAAGTTTATACATTTGAACTAAGATAAAACTAAGATATTTACAGGAGAAACTAGAGCAGCATTACACCATGGACAAGTAGTTTTACTTCTGAATCACTACAATAACTTTAGGATTTATTGGCAATAATCTCTACCTTCCTCTGTGTCTGCCAGACTTTAGCTCTGTTGATCTGTGGTGGGATTAAAAAAAAAAATAGTTGCAAAGCAAACAAGAACAAACTCAGGAATATTATTAAACTGGAGTTCTTTGCTCATGAGGAGAGGAGGAATGGTGCCAGCAGCCGTTTTCTGGCTCTGAACCAGGTTTTAGTGAGACTGACAGCTCAACAAACTACAACATGGGAGAATCATCCCACTTAAGTACCACGGCACCAGCCTCATCCAGTAAAGAGCAAACAGCAGACTGTGTGAGAATTCAGGCCGCAGCTTGAATTCCTTCCAGCACTTGAGAGACGACTTAATAACTGCAGAATTAAACTAATTACAAACACAGCGTCGGCGGCAGAACCGATCCGCGCCAAGCTCACGAAACCCCTAAGAGTCTGGATGGCAGCCTATCTTCTGCTTCCAAAAACACACCAATAAAGTAACCAAATTAAAGCGAGGTAGATTGAATAATTTATGTACACAAGTCTCCGTTTGCTCTCTCTGTTCTGTTTGTGGATGGAGGAGGTTCCGCTAGTCTGCTAAGCCACAATGAAAATCAATGAGGAGAATACAAAAGATTTCACTCTGTTTTGATAAAAAGACTCAAACTCTGGATAAACCAGGAGAGTTTCTGTTGCTACGGCTGCAGCCAGGATTAACTTTCGATTTGTGTTCAAGTCCAAAGCTGTAATGAACAGAGGCAGGCGCGATGCCCGGGTTCTGCTGCTAACTGGGCTTGTAGCTGCCAGACATTCTGCAGAAACACAAAATCTTAACAAGTATTTTCAGCTACTTTCTAGTGCAGTTAATCTTATGTGAGATGCAATTAAATAAGATCAACTTTTAAGTAACTTTTCAGAAAGATGTAAGTCAATATTTCTTGAATATTGATTAAAATAAAAAGTACTAGTCCACTGGCAGATTATTTCACTTCCAAGAGATTATCTCCCAGTGTAACCAGTATTTTCTAATCAATGTTGCTTAAAACAAGCCGTTATCTTACGGACAAATTATTGTAAGTTATTTTTGTCTCATTTCATTAAACATTAAACATAATTGCTCTGTGAACTACACTGTTAATCTTTTTCAAAATGTTTTATAAAGTCCTATAAATTTGATGGTAAAACATTAAATTCTGTTTTTGCCAAAATTCCACCATAAAATTACGGAAAAAACATTTTATTCTTTCCCGGATTTTATGGTTAAAATTGGTGCTGGAGTCGATGTTTTACTGCAATAATGAAGGTAGAAATGTGAACTATATAAACTCACCAATTCATGGATTTTTCCTGTCACAATTTTACCATTTATCACCGTTAAATATACAGAATTGTATCTTTTTTTTACAGTGTAGACAACACTTGGTAAGATTGTATGTTTTTGCAGTGCATGTGTCTGAAACGAGTCCACAGGTCAGAATTCGATCACATCTGAGAGCATCAGAGGGAATCAGGGAGAGGATTTACCGTCGTTACTGCAGAGGTGGAAGAAAACTTTTCTTCTTGTGAGCAACTTGGCAGCAGGAGTCACATCCGTTACTGCTGTGTGAACAGCAGCAGAACCAGAATCACAGTAATTCTCTCAGAGACATCATGAATCCTCCTGCACCACTGATGCTCTGCAAGCTGCAGGCAGGTCTTACAGGGCAGTTAAAGATGGTCTGGTCATTAAACCAACTGAATGATGTCAAACTCAGCTCACCACCATCCAGCCACCTTTTTGGCTGATAAACTTCTTACAGGGGCAGTTTTGTGTTTCCCGTGCACAAAGTGAAATTTTATGGCACAATCAAATAACGATGTTACATGATTTAAGAGAAATTTAGCTTTGCAATTTGATACTTTGAAATTTCGTCTCCAGATTGTCACAACAATGCTCCTCATTATGCCGTTTGCAGCCATTTACAGGAGAGTTGGACTGAGAAGTAGGTCATGTGATGAGCTCAGAAGATGTGCAGTTCCACCAAGTGTTTGCCAACTGCTGCTACCACTAGTCTGGAGGAACTCGGTGGAAATAAGCAGTGGTTCGTGAGAATATGTGTTTAGGTTGACATAGGAGATTCAGCGATTCCTCAAACATGCATGAAAGAATCAAACAAAACTACAATTAACGAGGAAACATAACATGAAATAAAACTAAGTCGATTTTACGTAATACTGCCTCTTTGAAACTTGATTTTAATGGTTTGTGTTGAATTTTAGACTTTTTAAACTGGTAGACTTCAGTGTGAGATTAAACAGTTCCTTCTCCAACAACAGGTTTGCTCTCAATTCTCAGCTCCTCCAGGGTTTTGTAATGTTTTATCATAATTGTTGTGCCCTTAAAATATACATTTTGTGGAACATTTTCTAAAGGTCGAAGTGAAAGTTCAGATTTTTTAAGCTTGAATTTTGCCATGACGTAGTCTTACAAAGAAAATTTAATTGCTACCCAGGACCTTCCTAGGACTATTTCAGAAGCAAATAACATTTTCAAGTACCTTTTTGAAATGCCAACATTAATACAAATAAAAAAAGAACAGTTCTATATTAGTTGTTCAAGTTGAAATGAACTGTATATGCAAATCATACAGAACATCTCAAAATGGTTTTTACAACAGGATATATTCTTTAGCATTATATGCTTTCAGCTTTCCAGATACTTTGTGAAACAGGAAATGAAATTAGATTAAAGTTGCTGTAATTGGTCAGAAAAGAAAGAGATACAGAAATGTGAAGGTGATTGGTCAGATTTGTGGAGAAAAGTCCCAACGTCTGGTGAAAAGTTTCAAGGATGTGTAAAATTTCCAAATGGTGAGTTAATTCCAATTAATATTTACAATCACGACTTCCTGTAAGGAACAGCCTTCTGTACATTTTATAAGTCAGTGACAGCCGTAGTGGAGAGGCCAAAAGGCGTTTCATCATGTGATTCTTTCCCCCAAACGGCTCCATTACAACCTTTTCAATCCCCATCAAAAAAAATAAACTAGCTTCTGAAAATGTCTGCAGTCTGAATGCATTTTGTCTAACTTTCATGTAACTGAAGGGAGACATGCGTCACAATTCTGCAGCAGATGAAGCCAGATGTGGTAAATCTGGACATAAACAATGGCAAGTTAAAACCAAAAGGAAAAGAACATGATGTTTACCTTCTGCTCTTTAAATGACACCGTTCTCCCATCAACCTGTAGATGGTTAGAGCTAATAACTTCATTAAAGCAGAGAGATTACAAAAGTCTGAGTAATGAGTGTGTCTGTATTGCAAACAGAAAAAGTTATTGTTTAGTATTTGCTTTATTCAGAGTCTTTTATTTTTTTTGCTGCTTTTTTCCAAGCCGACTCTGAGTCTGGTCGGCTGATTGAACAGATAGACATGCAGGAATCTGGAGCTGGCTGCCAGAAACCACAGAAAGAAAAAACCCCAGAGAGGAGCCCCAGTCTGCTGCAGGCAGAGCAACTCACTGGTATGTAGAGCTGCAGGAGGAGGAGGAACCCGTCTGTGGTGTCCAGAGACAGTTACTACTAATGACCCATCAGCTGTTATTAGAGGCAATAAGTGTTTAAAACTGAAAACCGTTTGGGCTAAATAAACAAAATAAAACCTTTTTATATTCCTCCTTTAAAGAAGAGATGAAAACTTTCACTTTGAAAAGTTTAAAACTTTCATACGGTAGCAGGGAAACACTCTCATGTGCTCAGAGTTGGAACTTGTATGTCTGTACTTTTGGCCTGGGTCAGAATTTTAAAGGGTTAATTTTTAATAATTACATAAATTTTAACACGTAACTAAATTTTAAAGCAACTAATATATTCTTTTTAAACATACAAATTCCTGAACTGGAACCTTTGTCTTGCGTTTCTGGTACAGCCATAAATCTGACGCACAAGTTAAATCCACAAACAGCAGCGATGGACGACAAAGCCGCTTCTCTCGGCCCACAGGAGGTTAATTTCTGCTTCAGAAAACGATCTGATGGGATGCTGGATGAGATCACTGTTGTGTTCAAGTTGTGCTAAAAGGAGTTAGCCCATCAGCAGAGCTACTAAAGGCCAAATTAGCATCTCAATGCTAAACATGTATCAGCTAACGCTAATGTCAGCGTCCACAGTTCTAAAGAAATTCAATGAATGATTAGAAGTTCCTGAAACAGTGAAAAGCTGAACTTCATTCCAATCTGATGGTTGAAAAACCTAAATAACAGAAGATTAAAACCAATATATTTGTTGTTGAGTTGTTGAGTGTCTATTTTTTTCAATATTTAGCAGCAAAAAGGTGTTTTTAAATGAAACGTTGTTTATTTGGTTGATATGGTTTTCAATTCATTAACTCAGTCAAATCCCACCAATAGATTGTGTTGTACAGCAATGAAAAGTAACATTGATGTGAAAATAGAAGGAAAATTAAAACATTTGAATAAATTTGTTCTCAGCCCCCTTAACTTTGTGGATCCTTAAAAAAATCTAGGAAAAGTGACCGCTGCAGTTTGTAAGAAGCCAAACATGGAGTTGGAGTGATCATTTCCATCAAAGTTAGAAGAATATTTAGAAAAATTAGAACGTAAAAAGGCCATTTATCAACTGCAAAAGAACCGTTTCTTCTTATAAGTCTTTTTTGTTTATGTTTTAATTTTTTTTTTTAAATACAGAAAATAAACTTTTCCAAAATGGCTACCTGCTAAGCTGTGGTGCATTCACTAACCTAAATTTGAAAAATTATTGCAGAGCAAGCCACTCATTTGCTATGTTATTTTTTACCTGCATCCCTAAAGGTTTTTTTCTGCATAAACATTTTTGCAACATAATGTAAAGAAAAAAAATCTTCACTTTAATCAAGTGAGGCTGCGAGAAAAAAAAAACAAGACAACAAACTAACTTAAATCAGAGAACAAAACTGTTCAAGGAATATTAGCATTAAAAAACAACAAGGTTTATTAAAAGTGCCTTCAAACGTAAACCTTATTAATTTGGGTTATTTTTTTTAAACAAACAGATTAGGTCCAGTCCGATGCTGGATTTGAATCCCAGTTATTTCATGAAACACAGATTGTATCTAAACTACGTCGCCTGAAGGCGTCTTCATGTCTCACAGGAAGCCGGTCATGTGAGTGCGCACTCAAGCAAAGTACAGTTAGATAAAATATTATTCGCCGAGGTACAGTTGACCCCAAAATGCAGCTTACGCAACCGAAAGTTGGCAGAAGAAACGCCGGCGCAGACGGCAAGAAGAACGCATTATGAGCCTCTCTGCCTGGAGGCGAACATTATCAGCCTATATATCTGATTTGTGGCTTTTCTGCTTGTAAAAATAACTCTTTATTCAAATCAGCACTTATCCACGGGCAGTCCGTAAATATTATTTTAAACTTTTATAGCCAACGATGGAGGTGGATGGGGCCGACACTTTCTGAAGCCCAGAACTGAGCCAGAACCGTCATTAATAAAGCCGGGCCTCCAGCGCCTCGGTTTAATACTCTGTAACTGTAGTCTAAAGGTGAAGCTTTTACAAGCTTTAGGCAGAAATGCAAACATATTTCAACATGCAGAAGCACTTCTGCCACTCCCCAGCTGCATGTAAACGCAATATTGTCTGCTCCCGAAACTGTCATCAAATTAAAAAATAAATTTCACCTTTAAGGGGGATTTCTTTAAATCAAAGATTCACATTTTGCATGTTTTTTTGTACTTCCATTTGAGTTTCTACTGCTTCTAAAAACAACTTATGTGCTTAAAAAAAACATCCAGACAGTTTTTGACAAGAAGTGGTGACATCACAAATCAGCAGGCACAGTCCCTCACCTAGTAACCCCAGTCCGTTCCCTAGCAACCCAGGCAGAGTTCCACCAGTTACCTAGCAACCGAAACTGAGCTCCAGCACATTTGGTCAGCTTGTTTTACTGCAATACAATGGCTACTGGAAAAGACGAGTGTTTTGTTGTTGACTTATAATCTAGAAACCACTTGCTGCATTCTTGTTGATTGTGCAGGAGCCTCCATTTCTGCTTTTCAAAGGTGTAAGGTTGTATAATTGCTCATGTTTGCAGCTATTTTTATGTACGAGCGTAAACGTGGAGTTGAGGGGTGTGGCCAGCAGCAGCTTTTTCGGATGTTAAGAGACAGGACCTTTCATCCTGAAAGGAGCTCATAAGCAGAGAAATCTAATTATCTAAGAAAGACTTTTAAAAAAAATGTTTTAAACACATTTTGTAAAGCCCACAAACCTACCCTAACATGTTAAAGGAAGCATAATAGATCACCTTTAATCTGTTTCAGCCAAAGACATAACAATAAATATACCTCTACATACTTGAAACAGTTCATAAGGTGTTTATAGGCCTTCCCAAGTTCGAGAATCCCCTCCGGTGACCAATAACTCCAACAATAATCTGCTAAAACACAACAAGACAACTCTGAAAAATTTGCTTCCAAGTGGAGCCATTATTTTGTTAGCTCTGGCAGACTGTGAGGCACCTGGGAAATCTGAGCTGAGGTTAAGGGGACTGCTGCAATCCAAGATGACTTTCTAGAGCTAATTAGCGCTGTATATTAGCAATCAAAAGAACCCCACTCTGACACATAGCGGGCAGCCAAGAAACATATTTTCCTCCATGTGTGAGACTAGCAGCAGAATGTTGATCTGGGAGATACGGGGTTATAATAAAGTCACGTCTAAGCATCTGATGACGCTCTGTTCCTAAGAGACAAACCGTTGCCAAGAAGGGAAGAGATCAGAAAATGTTTACGCTGAATATCAGGAGCAGCAGCTTCACTCTGACCTTCTTACCATATCAAGAAATGCCGTGAGAAAACTATGGAGCCACATCTAAACACACACGCATCTTTCTCAAAAACAAACTGTTGGAATATTTCCTGGAACCACTAGGTGGCACCAGAGTTTCAGCACCAGCCCATAATTATTCTCCAATTAGATTAAAAAAACAAAAACAAAAAAACAAACCTGGTGAAACATGATCAAAACTGAGGAAATGGAAGTTAGCAAACATGTTCGTAGGGTTGCCATAACAAGAAGAGAAATGTGGATAAAATGCAGATATTAAAACATAAAAATAAAACCAGAGTAAAATGAGCTCCTCAGTTAATCCCTCTGATAAGTGAGAAAATTTTCTTTTCCTTCCACATTCAACACATATTTGTTCAGCTTCTCACCTCAATACAAATGAAATGGGTTTTTTTACATATCCATCCATCCATTTTCTAACACCCTTGTCCATCATGGGGTTGGGAGGCTGCTGGTGCCTCTCCAGCTAACGGTCCAGGCGAGAGGCGGAGTCACTCTGGACAGGTCGCCAGTCTGTCGCAGGGTGGCTTTTTACACATACATACATAAATATATATGTATAAATTATTTATATATTTTGAGCACTTTTTATCTTCAGAGTTTTAAATTTTTTCGGTGGAGAAAACAAAACATGCAAAAATTTCCAAAAAATATGATACTAAAGGGAATATTTGATACCAACATTGATTTTGATTAATTAATAGATTGTACATGAAGGGGGGAAAATTAGAGGTTCGATTGGACAGCAACAAACTGGATTCATTTATCTAGTTTTGAAACATTTACTACATTAAAAATGAGTAACAGTTTCTGCATCTGCGAGCAGCTCCGGTCAGTGTGTCCGTTTAACCAGCAGGGGGCGCAACAACATCAGAGATAACAGCGCTGCCAGACATTTGTTGCTCAATAATTTAGGGCTTTTTTTCTTCAATATTCTTCATGGGAAAAGATGTTTATTTACAAAACAAAGTTGTTTTTAAATGTACTGCTTGTTAAACATCATTCCATTTTTAATTGTTTTAAATTTAATAAAAACCTGTTTATGTTCATTTTTCATGTTTTCAGGCTATTTTATAAGACACTAATAAGGTGAATTGAGTCTTAGGGAACTACAAGTACGACTTTTAGATAAAACTAAAATGATAATTTAAAAAACATCCATGAAATACTTTAAGGACTTTAAAAGATCTTTGGCCTGTTATTAAAGTTTTTAATTTCCTCTGTCTGGTTTTAAAAAACAAAGAACTGGAACTGTAACATCTGCACTCATGTAAAGTCTTCTAGCTGCTTTGCTTTTCTACGTGAAACTATCACAGTACAGACCAAAAGTTTGGACACACCTTCTAATTGAATCCAATTCAATTAGAAGGTGTGTCCAAACTTTTGGTCTGTACTATATAAATATATATATAGCAATGCACAGGTAATCAATATCAACAGATAATACATCTGAGAATATTCAACGTCAAGAATATTCACTCCATCTATAGATGACAGTAAAGCCAATGTTATTCCTGCTTTAGCTCCCACCAACCTTATGAAAGTCTGGCTTTTCTGGAGAAGACGTCCAACATGGAGCGAAGCCGCTTCGCTGGCCACTGGAATTTGAAATTTTCTGAATTTTCTGGAGGAGAACAGAAACACAACAGAATCAAATCAGCAAGTTTTTCTTCACAGCATGTGACACTAAGAGTTTCTGGAGCTGCTTCCATCTTATAAATAATACAAAGTGAGATAATGAAAATAAAATTTCCAAAAACATAAGTTATATACAGGCAGTTTTTCTGTTAAATCCAGCTGAAAACATAAGTGGAATAAACCAGTGCAATAATTTATGATTGTAGCACAAATTCCTGATTTCTTGGATTTAAAATTTAAAGAATGTCATGCAGAAGTTTTGTCCCTTTTCTTTAAATAGAGATTGGAAAAATATGTCCAAGATTTGCACAAATAAAGTACAATATTAACATTGTGTGACATATTTTAACTATTTGGTATTAAGAGATTATATATGAATGTATGTATGCGTGTATGCGGGTGTGTGTGTGTGCGTGTGTGTATCTGGATCTAAAGAACCAATTGTGTTTCAATGTGTCAAGTGTCAGACAGGACCAATCTGAACCGCCCACCTGGTTTACGGAGCCGTTCGGAATCGTCCACCAGCCGCGCCGGTTGATAAATGGTGCGCACCCCGCTTCCTCATCTCTCTGATTCAGAAACAGGCAGGTAATCTGCTGCACACCTCTTCAACATCAGTTAGCTTCCAGAGTGCAATTTTAATTTCTGCAGCTTTTCCATTTTCAGGGAGGGAGCAGCAAACTGGGTAGTCAGTGGTTCCGTTTTTTCCTCCAGAATCCAAAAACCCCGCCTGCATTTAGCCTAAATTAGCACTGCTCGTGAACAGAACGTAGTACTTTGTCAAGACTTGAAGATGAATCCAATACGCATGCGTGATTGAAACACCTGAAACCACTTTGAGAGACGAATAAAGCAGCATTGAATAAAGGCAAATTTATATCTAGTTATAAATTACATTTATATTGTAAAATATGATACATTTGCATCATCTTTGTTGATGATACAAATGCACAAGCTTAGTAATTTATTTAGCAATTAGAAATAAAATTTGATTTGAAAATAATAAATCTTTCTCATTTTGCCTCGATTAGGTAGCAAACTGCTGGCGTTCATCAATAACAAATTGTTGTAATTGTTAATTAACGGTTATTAAAGGGACACATAAAACTAAAATGGATTTATAAACAGAACCGGAAACCTTTGTGTTCGTTTTCAGCCGCCATCTTGTGAGTGTAAAAGCAAAGCAAAATTAAGGGGAGACAATTTGACTAATCATTTGTCCAAAAAACTATTGATTTCTAACTCAAGTTATTTTTCAGAATAACGTTAATCTTCACTTATGCACGGCTTTAACTAGTTGTTTTGAACACAGACCAATTATTGATTTTAATTAGCTTAGAGATATTCCATATTCTCCTTTTATTCTTGCATCTTTTGGTGGAAACTTATCTGATTTAAATAGAAAAACTAATTTGGCGTCATTTTTAAATTGCTCTTAAATAAACTTGTTTCTGTAACATTCAGAGTTCATAGTGAACTGATTAATTAGTTTTCATTATTCTTTCAATTTTACTAAATAGTGAGTTTGTTGATTAACATGTGAAAACGTAAAACTAAACTTATTTTTGTATTTTAGATGTTGTTTATCATTTTTCATACTTTATTTGGGGAAGAAAACACACATTGAGATGTTTTTAAAGTCTTTTGTTGACACCAATAAACTTTTTCCAAATGATCTTCATGATTTTAACAAAACGATTCAAATGAAAAATTATAAAAATAACAAAATATCAAAAGTTTGATGATACAACAAACGTAAACTGTAAAAAATATCTGTATCATCAATACTGGCTCTGTATTTACTTGTTATTGGATTGATACCAAAACTTTATAACATAAATTATGTAATTTTAATTAAATTTTAGCAGAGAAAACAAACAAGCAGCATCGGTGAATTAAAATGAATTTATCTGCATTGACAAAGCTACAATCCATCCACCAGAACAAAAGGAGCGTGAAATGATCCAGCATCCATATGCAGCGCTGCAGAACTTCTGCACCTGTTAACATTCTTACTTGAAATCGTAAAATATCCCAATTCAGTAAAATATATTGGCTCTCCTTCAATCAACACAAACAGTAAACAAGACAAGGTCATAAAATCCTGTGCAAAAAGATTGTTTTAGAAAATACAGCCAAAAGGAATGATTAACATCTTCAAATCATCTAAACGGGCGATTAAATTAAAATATCCCCAGAAAAGAGAGGAGTAGAGCAGCAACTGGGAACATAATCGATTTGCAGCAGCCTTTCACTTCATGGCCAAGTAAACAGGAAGAGCTGCAAAAAACAACACGCCACATGCACCCTGAACACAACCCCACAGCCGCCAAACACACCGCCGACCAAAAACGGAAAAACAGCAAGAAAACTCTTCAGCGAGAGCAATCGTCACATCAGCACAGCAAAAACAGAAAACTCACCAAGTAACTTCAGTTTCTACTGCAAATATCTTACTACACTTGGGATGAGACTAAAATGAAATACAGGTAACTTCTTAGCAACATATAAAAGCTTGTTTGAACTCTTTAATATTGCTGAAAAAGAACTAGTTCCACTGGTATTTCACTTATAACATGAAAAAAATGTCTTGTTACAAGTGAAATAATCTGGTAATTGTTCCTGTATCTTGCTGAAACATTTCTTGTAAATAACATTTGTCCTATTTTAAGTATAATAAGATATTTGCACTTGAAACAAGACAAAAATACTTGTTGACATTTCATGTTTTTCCGGTGAACTGCACTCATTTCTTCTCGCAGTATGTCTTGTACTTGTTGCAGGCGTTCTGCAGATCTTTAATGAAGCCTGGGACTCCGCTCTAGAAGAAGGAAAAAAACAAAAACACACATTAGTCCAGAAGATGAGCCAAAAAGACCCACCTAGATGGTGAACCAATGACGTCAGTCTACAACACGCCAGTAAACAAAAACCCAGGAGAACCGTAAAATGAAGAGTCAGCAGGGAACACCAAATGTCTGAACATGGAGATAGCTGCAGAGATGTGGAAAGTGCTTTACTTTCATTTCTAAAATTCTGGAAAAATGCTTTAATTAAAGTAACTGAAGGGTAAAAAAACAAAACACACCTGGTGAGTCATCTCCCAAAACAACATATTGCAGGTTTTCAATGTAACATAATTTCTGCACTTTGTTTAGACCGTTTTGAACATGACTGCCCTCACCTTCGCTGCCCAGTTCACCAGCCAGGCCGGGATCATACCGCCAGGATTATCAAAGTAGTTCATGAACACTGAAACACAGAACAAGATTAGTGCTCACATGAGGGTTTCAACTGCTAACTGCTTCACTGAAAACATCAAGAAAAGAAATTTAACCCTCCAACAGTCAGAAGGTGGTTTGCAGTGAACTGAAACTAGTGGAGGTGCTGATCTCGCTCCTGGAGACAAGATGTTGTGCTTTCCAGCTAATATCGAGTTATTACGGTAATTTCTCCCCCGCCGTAGCAGGAAGTGAAATTAATCTGAGGGGCATTCTTTTAATAGACGGTAAATTGTGAAAATAACTTCCTAGACATTGAAAGTTTCAGCTGTTATGGATAAATGGGCAAATATATAATTATTTGCCCATTTAGAATTGCGTACAATTAAAATAAGCAAAAAGATCCAGGCAGAGATTTTAAATTTAGGACATAAAGGATTAAACATAAGTGGCCCAAGAAACAAGCCTTGTGGAACACCAGAAGTATTTTTTGTTTTAGATTTTCTTCCTTGTAGAATGGATTTTATTAAATATAAGTGGTCCAAGATATCAGCCTGGGGGAACTCCAGAAGTAATTATTGTTTACTTATATTTTCTCTTGTAAAGTGTCACGTTTTATGATCTATAATTATTCAATTCATTAATCCAGAGTCAGATTTTCAGTGGCTTTGTTGTATATTAATCAGCAGTTAGTCACCTTTAGTGCCGCCGGCTCCGTCGGTCTCCATGGCGACACTCTGCTTGTAGTCGCTCACCCTCAGAGCGGTGCTCTTCTCTGGACACGCCGTCTCCGCTGAGCTTCTGGCCAGAATCACAAAGATCTTTCTGCCATTTACGTCCAGGTCTCTCCGCTCCCTTACGTAAACATACTGAGGTCAGAGCAGTCAGGGAACATGGATGTTAAGATTGCATGAAATTATCAAAACTATAAAGAAATGCACAAAAATGGAAAGGAAGTCATCTGTTTGCTTTTGAGGACTAAAGGATACATCTCTGTTTTTCAGAGGAAACGGGTATTTCACTTCCCAGTAAATCGCCGTTTGTCCATCGAAATCCTTCTCATAGAGCTCTGAGGAAACAAAAATAAAAAAAGCTTCATAAAGCAGTTCTTACACCTGCAGCAGCAGTTTAATTTCTATCTTTTCCCAGAAACATTTTGCTTCCATTTATTTTAATATTTTTATTGGATTTTCAGCAAAATAAATCCCCAACCAATACATTCAGGTCCACACATCTATTACATAGATATAGAAACAAAGCAAAAGAAAAGAAAACAAAACAAATCCTAGTTGGCTTCATGCCGAATCGACTGGAGTCTCATGGGAGTGATTTTGTAAAATGAGTCTGCAGAACCATGAGATTTGAGAGCAAGTCCTCAATCCACATTTTGCTTCCATGACGTTTCATTTTACCTTCTTCTACCACCTGTAAGTCAACTATTTCATGTTTATTTATTATATATCAGTTTATTTATTATAAACATAAACAATTTAATACTAAGAAGCGGTTTTCGTTGAGTAATTTGCAGTTTTTCCATTATTTTTTGCAATTCGTGGTTTAAAAAAAGCAACATCCTCAAATATTTGTCAAAGTTCTAAACATTCAGCTTTGGTCTTGAGTTTCGCTTCCCAAACTGACCCAAATATTCAGAAGATTTCCAGCTGAATCTTCCTGTTAGTCATGGAGGCTCAAATAAACACAGCTGCTTATTTTACAGACATATCTTTGACCTTCTGATGGCATTAACTGCAACACATAAAACAAGACAGACACATCTGAAACGCAACTTAAACAAAACTGGGAAAAAAAAGGAATGCATCAACTTTAAAAGTGTTTTCTAAAAGCTGTTAAACAGGAAAGTAGAAAACAAAACTGATCTAATTATTTCTAATATTTCAAACAATCAGCAGCAGTTAGTTGTGCAGAGCCTGGAAGGAATGGAAGAGTTAATTTGCAATCTGAGACATTCTCTGTGATTAATGGGATTAATCATGATGAATTATAATAAATCAATTATTCAAACAATTGTCAAGTAATTTAGGAACCAATTAATTGTTAACTGGAGTATTCAGAATACAAAACAGAACAACAAACTCACAGCAGTGAGTACAGAAAATAAATACATTTTGCATTTAAGATAAAAGAAAAACCTTGATCTGTAAATATTTGTAGCAGTTGTAGTTTTGGCTTCACCTGGTTCAAATTACTGTTTAAAAAAATAATAAAAAAATCTCATTTTAAGCACATTTTGCTCTCAATTTATTAATCATTAATGCAAAATTAATCAACAAATTATATTATTTCATTGTTTATTTGTAACTTTTGCTGCATTTCTAATTAGAGATGCACAGAACTTATTTTAATAACTTCATCCGTCCTTTTTTTGACCAAGCTTTTAAAGATTGGTGTATTTAAATCAGCTGTACTGGTGCAGAGTTATCAAATAAATTTGTAATTCAGTTAGTTAATAAACATGTTTTATTCAATTCAGAACTCTTTTTCTGTATTGGATCGGTATCAGCCGATACTAAACCTCAGATGTCAATATAGGTATCGGAAGTGAAGAAGTGGATCGGTGTATTCCTAAAAGGCTTACATGAAAAATCTACGGAAAGCAGCTATTTTTTTAGCTGATTAATCGTCAGAATAATTGATAACTAAAATAACTGACCCAGTTTTGGTATCTGATGCGTTTCTGCCCATTTTAACCACTCTCCCTCATTGCCGGTCTGCAGCTCAACCAAACTACGTCCACACTGAACCATTCCTTCCTTCCTGGATGGAACCGGCCACTACCAGCTGCAGCCAACACATTACCTGCTTGGTGCTGCAGATGTGCATGAAACCCAAAACAAAAATTTGAGTTTTTCAATAACAAAGGCGTTTCTGAGAGAACTTGTCTTTTTACCTTTCACATAACTATCCCATTGTTTCCGATACATCAGGTCCATGTAGACGTCTGCACAGAGTTCTGGGCTGCAGCTGTCCAGCGCTCCATAGACTTTGTACTCATAAAGTCCAGTTTCCTGCAAACAGCAAAAGGAAGGTCTGTCTTCACTCCTTTTTCTCTCTCCCTCAGAGGTAGAGTTGTTCGATTTACTTCAACAGGTTTTAATAAACATTACTATAGAATAAATAATACTGCCCAACAGGGGCGCAACTACATATGTTTGAGGTGGATGCAAACATCTCACCGCCCCCCACCCTCCTTACATAAAGCCAAACAGCCTGTGTCTGCAGGTCTGAGGCTTTTTGTTAACATGTTTTCTATCATTCTTATAGCTTGATAGGAAGCCTGATCCAAACTGGCAACCCACATTAATAAAATGGTGAAATAATATTGACCACAAAACACTATTTATAAAAGATATCAACGTTTTTCCTAAACAATCCTAACAAACGTTTTTAATGTTCTCTTCACAATATTTATTTACTATTAATCTATTTGTATGATTTGTTCTTTAAATTGCCATCTATATTATTTTTTGGTCTCAGGAAATGACTGAAGGATGAAGAGACTGATGTTTGGTTCTTTAGGTTCTGACGGGTCTGCGGTTCCTGTCCTGATCCATTCTGTCTGATATCAAACCCACTGGGTGCCACTGAATGTCACCGACACATTTATTTTAATGCCCCTATTAAACTTCACTGTGATTGTTTAGTCTGTGTCTTCCCACTACCGTCTGTATTTCTGCCAGAGGTTTTATTTCTAAGAACGGTGTTTTATCGGGTGGACATTTTAAAAAGACACTGGTTGATAGCAGCTCACTGCGGCTGCGTAGTGTCCGTCTCTAGGTAACCATGACAACCGCGTCAGCTCGTTGGGTCCTATTTAGGTCCCGCAACGACAATTTAGCTGACCCTAATATTTCCCGTGTTTTGTTTTGGTCATTATTATTACACTTATTGTTGAGATGTGTGTGATCGGTGTGTCTGTCAGACATTTATAGCAATACGGAATAAATCGCGTCCCGTATTGGACAACAACAACCACCTGCCATAGTAGCCTAGCTTAAGCTAACCTGAATATTTACAACTCTCTTCTTGATACACTGACATTACTTACCTTCTGTCTTTCAACCACTTTGAAAAGCTTTTCTTCGTCTCTCAAACATATTTATCCTTCCTCCTCTTCAATTTTCTGTTTTGTGCCCCGGAGTTTTTTCTGCGCCCCATCTTTAGCTCCCTGTTGTCGAGGCATTACGACAAATTTAAAAGAAAAAACGCGCCTCAGCGAGTCCTCGAAGGGCCGCTGCCCAAGCTACCTGTATGGGAGGGGAGAGCGGCTGGCAGGAGGGGCGGGGCGCCTAATCAGTGCTGTTCCTCTGTTATTGATCATTTCATACACAAACAGCTGTTAAAAAATGGTGACTAGAAAAAAAAAATTCCCCACATCGTTTTTGCGTCCCCTCTCGTGCAGCGCCCCTATGCGTTGCATACACTGCATATCCGCTTTTTGCCCCACTGCTGCCCAGTTAACGCCTTGAAATTGGGCCTCTGTCTCTTTAAAAACTCCTGCTCTTTCTGAAACTCAGCCTTCAGGAAGCTATCATATCTATTTAAACATTTTTATCAGTGTTGCACTGAGAAGTAGCTCATATAATGAACTCAGCAGATCCGCTGATGTTTGCTAGTTGCTGAGGGCTAGTCTGAAGGAGCTGAGTGGCCAGCAGGAAGTTCACGCAGGCGTTTTGGACAGCTGAATGGTTGCCTTGAGAAAGTAAAGCAAGACTCCAAGCATGTTTTGATGAGGGAATGACATTATACCATGGTATAAAGTTAAAAAGGTTTGGTTTTACACCCTTTTAAAACTATTTAATTTTTACATGCTTAGTTTCCGTTCCCTATGACCTGCTTTTCCAGTTATGGAAAATTTTACAAGCTAATTTTCCAGTTTCCTGAAGACTGCAGAGAACCTGCTGAGGTAGTTTCTGAGTAAATCAGCAAACTGTCGCTCAGTTCCGGATTTTTCCGCCTCTGGCCGCTAGGACATCCCAGATGAAGTATTATTAATAAGACAAAATTAAAAAAGATGCGTTTAGATTTCTAGAGCCCAGGGCTGAGCGGCATTCATACGCGTTAATTACACACCTGCTGCAGGTTCTGCAGAGGTTCTGTTCAGTCGGACCGACTCGGTTCTGCCTACCCGGTCGTAACGCCGGTGGATTTGGACCCCCATCGTCTCGGTGAAGAGTTCCCATCCGTCCAGCTGCGGCTCGTCCAGCTCCTGCCAGGCTTTCTGGAACTCCTCATCCCCGAACTGCAGCGACATGACGGCGGCTCGACTCCTCTTACAGCGGCCGCCAGCTGACCGAGCTGCCTGGCCGGACACAAACTCCCAACTTCCGCTTAGAAATACTAAAATAAAAGATTGGAAACGGTCACAAAGTTTGTATGGTAAAAAGTCGAGTAACTGATCAAATAATCAATCGTTTCATATTTAAAAATGACATCACCAGACGAATCAAAATATACAGTTAAGTGGAAGTTTTGGTATTTTAAGTTAAAAAAAAGAAATAAAGAAATATAATCAGGCAAAATACATCTTTCCAAATCAGTTTCTTTCAATATAAAACTTATAAAACCTTGACAGAAACTGCAGGTCTGGTGAATTAATGGTTAAAAAGTGTCTGTTTTTCACTCAGTGGGCAGAAAATCCAGAAATTTTACTCAAGTAAGAGTAGAGATACTTTATAATAATAAAATTATTCAAGGAAAAATGAAAAGTACCGCATAGTAGAAATAATCCTAAATGTAAATTTTTTCAACAACAAAAAAATTACTTAAGTAAATGTTACTCAGTAAATGTAACTGCCCTACACTGGACACTATGATTTCTTTTTTAAATTATTCAATATTTTACACAAGGTGAATATAAACAAGTTAAACGCAACAATGTAATGATATCGCAGAGTAATGTTTTCCTAAAGTAAAATAAATATAAAATTAGAAAATTTGTAAATAAGAATTTATATCCATGTTTTGGAAAGTCTGCTTACTTGTTAGTGACTGACATGCTCTATAAAAGACAAATAAATAATAATAATAATAATAATAATAATAATAATAATAATAATAATAATAATAATAATAATAATAATAATAATCTTTGCTAAAGAATCTGTGTCCTGCATCCAAGTATTAAGGAAAGTTGAGTGGAAGAAAGAAATGTTGTAAAAACAAACAAATAAAATGTTCATAAGAAACAGGGAATATTCAAATAATATTTGAATTAAATTTAATCAGTTTTAATTGTAAGCATTTTCTTTCTTTTTTGAAACTGAGATTAGCAAGAATTTTTGAGTTCCAATTCAGAACAATGTGTCCAAAAATCAAACTCAACTTAATATATTTACTAGGATAAATTTAATTACTTGTAAAAATTCATGTAATTTTTTTAAAGTTGTTTTTTCCAAATAACTTAAAGGCGCAGTAATTTTAAACTTCTGTACTTTATTAATGTGATTTAAAAAATAGCTTACCTAAAACATCCGATTTTTTATGTTTGACTTTCAAATCGAACAGATATAACGAAATCAGATCTATTTTTTATTTACATTTTGGCTCTTAGATGTGTGATTTGTCTTATTTTGAAAAACTCAACCGGAAGTATCCACTTTTTCCTGATCACCGTGAACTTGACGCAGTCGTAGATACTTGACACGGTCCGCCTCGTTGAGGATGGCAGTCCGGCCCCCAGGACTATAGTAGAGTCGGACTGCAGCCGAACCGAGCCAGACAGAATACTTTAGGAACCGCTTTACTTCAGAAACAAGCGACTTTTACTGCAGCGGTTCGGAAACTTGGTGTTGGAATAACTCATGAGGTAACAAATGCTTTGAATTTTTCCAATTTCAACTAATTTAATTAATCTTGAAATGATTTTACTGCGCCTTCAGTAGATTTAATTCCACTTTTCTGGATTTATATAGATATTTCTGAATATTATCTATTTATTTGGTAAACTTTTAGTTGCTTTTACTGCGAAATGTCGCTGTGAAAATAAAGGAAGCTGAATTTGTAAGTGAATCTATGGGATAATAAAGGTTTAAGTGATTTCAGGTTCCTTGTTGCAACATTATTTTAACCCGATTTAATCTTCAGAAACTTTCAATTTTGATTTATTTAATTTTGGCTTGAATTGCAACAAATTACACTAAATAATTAACTTTATTCGAGCAAATGTTAATGTTTGGTTTTTACTTCTGCAGCAAAATTAACCAGCAGCAGAAGTTTTATTATATAAAAGCAAATTTTGCTTGTTTGTTCATCAAATAAGTAAAATAACATACCAGCATGCAAAGTTTCGAAGGATTTTATGAGAAAATTTTTTTATTTTTTCACTGAAGTTTTTAATGTTTTGTATGCATAGATTGGTACCATCGCTTTAAGATCTGAAAATTAAACAGCCTCCACTATGCACAAAATTCCCAACAGTCTTTAAAAATAGTTTTTAACATCTTACCTATCCAATTAATGCAACTTGTTGCAGTTTTAATATTTCTAGAATTTAGTTGAGAACACCAAGAACATTCATTTATTGTTTACAACATTGCATAAACAAGAAATCAACCTATGCAACATTTTAGTGGAAAAAATGAAAGAAATTAAGTTTTCAGTTATTTGATCAAAGAACTTCATCCCTTCACGACATTTCACAGGAAGAAAGTTGATTTTGTTTTTGCTAAACTTTTGTTGATTTTGGCTGAAAGACTGAACAGTGAAACACTTTTAAGTTTCTTCCACCTCTGGATTTTTATTTTCAAAAATGTTCTTGTGTTTGTGGTCGGTAAGAAATGGGTTGTGCTGATATCCATCAAAGCTGGTAAAATGTCTAATTTTAACTATGATGTTTAAAGTATTTTTAATCAGGTCATACATCGGTTGTTTGAGGAAGTGATATTGGTGTGTGATTTCAGACCTGAACATTAAAAGACACATAAAGACAGTTACAAATTCAGCCTTTAATCACCTGAAGAACATTTCTAGGAGTAAAGGAATAATGTCCTGACAAGATAAACTAGATCATGTGTTTATCTTTAGTTGCATTGGTTTCTGCAGCAGTGTTTTTACAGGTCTGTCTAAAAAATCATACAGCTGCAGCTGATCCAGAGTGCTGCTGCTGGAGTTCTGACTAAAACCAGCCAGACAGAGCAGATAGACTTTAAAATACTGATAGTTTATAAATCATCGAACAGCTTAGCACCACAATACATTAAAGACCTGCTGTTGTTGTATCAACCTTTCAGACCTCTCAGGTCTTCTGGTTCTGCTATGGATCCCCAGAACCAGAACCAAACATGAAGAACAAACTTCTGGAAAACTGCAAAACAGCCAAAACACTGAGTTCCTTTGAATATATGCTAAAAACCCACTGGCTTAGAGCCAACTTTCATTAACAACTGGAATTATCAGTTATTGATCAATTATCAATTTATTGTATATCTATCTAATAGAGAGAGCGATAGACATGTGATCAATATCGACTGATAATACATCTGATAAAATTTTCAATAATTTTACTGAACTCTGATCCAGAACCGCATTGCATTCTGGGGGACGTAGGCAATTTTAGTAGCTCAACCTGTCAGCCAGCTAAGCTAGGTTTTTGGAATATACTCTCTCACCTAGCAACTCGCTCTTTATTTGGTTACCTAGCAACTCACTCATTATTTGGTTACCTTGAATTGAAAAAATTAAGTCATTGTTACTGATTTTCTGTTTCCTCTGTGTCCCTCCCTCTTCAGCGGGATGCTTAATAGTAACAAACAGAAATCTGTCGCTTAGTTTGGAGAAAATTCAAACATTTCAGCCACATGCTGGAATGTTAAACGTGGAGGAACTTCAGCTTCAACCCAAAGTCTGACGCAGAACCTGAGGTCCAGTATCAGCAGTGAGAAAACAAACCTTCAGGAAAACTTCGTATATTCAGTGACTGTTCTGGGATAAGAAAGATGAACTCCAGCAGCATCTGGCTGTGATGAAGCAACTCAGCGTCTGAATCCCGGCTTCGCGTTGGGAAAACATGCTGGCGGGAGAAAGGAGGGGACGGTTGAGAAACTGCTTGTGATTTCAGAGCTTCTTGCATTTCAGCGAGTGCTCCGTATCCCGCGCTCTCCAGGGAATGTCTCAGCTCGTGTCGGGCCGAGCGGACCTGCGTCATTCTCCCCTGACTGGGCTGAGAGGCGGCCTGGATTGTGCAAAGGGGTTACATTGGTTTATTGAAGCAGTGTGTGGTGGTCAAAGTGGGCTGGCGAATTGTGAAATGTGATGTGGAAATCAAACCAGAAACATCTGCTTCAGACTCGTTTCTTCTGCGTTGAGCAATTAAAGTTGACCTCTTGACCAGGGCTGAAACAATTTATCCAATTAGTCTTGATTATAGAAATAATCGTCATCTAATTTAATAATTAATACTTGAGGATACAGACTAAATAATTTCATTTTCTGAAATAACAATAAATAAACCTCCAATTAAGCACCTTTTACTATCTTTTTATTAATCAAAAATAGAAACAAATTAGTGCACAGTATTTGTTTTTAGCTGCAGATGGTAATGATTAAGCATACACAAAAGAATTGCTTTATTATGGCAGGCATAATTTACATCTTTTAATATATTTCTACAGAACATGCCACTTTTTAGCCAATTAATCATAAGAATCTCCGGGTTAGGGGGGAGTGTCCTGCCCCAAGTGGAGGAGTTCAAGTATCTCGGGATCTTGTTCACGAATGGGGGAAGAAGGGAGCGGGAGATCGACAGGCGGATTGGTGCAGCATCTGCCGCCAAGAGGGCGCTGTACCGGTCCGTTGTGGTGAAGAGAGAGCTGAGCCAAAAATCAAAGCTCTCGATTTACCGGTCGATCTACGTTCCCACCCTCATCTATGGTCATGAGCTTTGGGTCATGACCGAAAGAACGAGATCGCGGATACGCGGATACCCTAAAGATAGGGGTGAGTTTCTCTGTTTAAAGATAGCTCAGTCATCCAGGAGGGATTCAGAGTAGAGCCGCTGCTCCTTCACGTCGAGAGGAGCCAGTTGAGGTGGCTCAGGCATCTGGTCAGGATGCCTCCTGGACGCCTCCCTGGTGAGGAGTTCTGGGCACGTCCCACCGGGAGGAGGCCCCGGGGAAGACCCAGGACACGCTGGAGGGACTATGTCTCTTGGCTGGCCTGGGAACGCCTTGGGATTCCTCTGGAGGAGCTGGTGGAAGTGGCTGGGGAGAGGGAAGTCTGGGCCTCCCTTCTGAAGCTGTTACCCCCGCGACCCGACCCTGGATAAGCGGAAGAAGATGGATGGATGGATGGGTCATAAGAAAAGCTGATAGAATCATCAATCACTGCAATTATCATTAGTATGCATGATATCCCCTGCATATGGGTGCTGTGCTAGAGGGGGCGCCAAAACAAAGGCATAAAAACTACTTTTATCTGTTTGTATGTTTGAAAATGATTCGATCTGCTGTTGCATTCACCAGACCTGTTTAGTTCACTTTAATTAAGCTGTAGTTCATTTGTCCTGAAAGTCCAGCTCTTTTGGTTAGGTGTGAGTGCACAATCAAACTCTGATGCAGATTATTTTGGATCGATCATTACTCTGTTTGCTTACTGGTTGGTTTGTCTCTCTTCAGACTGGGAACCCCACAGCGCCGCAGTGAGGAGCCAACTGTAGTCGGTTCATCCTAATCCTGCGATGCCAGACGAACTCAACAAGGACGCAATGAAGACCCCAGCGACCTCTGAGAAGCCCAAAGCCCCCGAGCAACCACCAGTCGCCATGACGACACTGAACATCCCCCTGGTTAACGAGGTCCAGCTAACGGCAGCCACCGGCGGCGCGGAGCTTTCCTGCTACCGCTGCACCGTCCCGTTCGGCGTGGTGGTCCTCATCGCCGGCATCGTGGTCACCGCCGTGGCGTACAGCTTCAACTCGCACGGATCCACCATCTCCTACTTCGGGTTGGTGCTGCTGTCGGCCGGCCTGGTGCTGCTGGCGTCCAGCGCCATCTGCTGGAAGGTGCGGCTGGAGCGGAAGAAGGAGAGGCGGCGGGAGAGTCAGACCGCCCTGGTCATCAACCGGAGGAGCATTTTCACATGATCCCGCCAAACTCTCTGGGACGTAATCAGGCATCATCGTAGCGTTTCCGACCCGCAAAAGCTCCGACGCTGCGGGCTTTGAAAACACTGGCAGGGGTTTATTTGTCAAACAGACGACGAGCATCTGGAGTGCTGGGAACGCAGCCAGGAGGAATGAATCCCAATTAAACTGAATTACCACTGTGCACAGCGGTGGAGAGGAAGTCCTGCATTAATCCGCTGCAGAATGTGGCGGCTGACTGCAACAGGAAGGATTGTGGGAAAAGAAAAAATCAGCCCAGGATGGAGGACAGAAACAGAGAAATCCAGAACCATAATAATGTACATAATATTCTGGAGAAAACTATTTAACCTTTCATGTGTTTTCTCCTGAAGAACTTTAATCCTCCACATTGTTTTTGATATTAAACTTTATGTAGCAAAGTTTGAACTTACCTTCATGGTCTACTATGTAAACTCTTGAAGTTATTGCATGTATAACAAGATGAGTTTCAATAAAACCACTGATTCTCCAACATGGTGCAGATTTCAGAAACAACTGGTAGAAATAATAATGTCTATGAAAGATTTCTTTGCTTTCTGGTTGTTTTCCGATGGAAAAATAGTAATAAAATTTACCTAAAAAGGTAAAATGGTGCAGTTCAAACATAAATGTCACCATTTGATGAGCTGTTCCTTGATAGGTTATAAAAAGTTATATACAAAACAATAATAAAATAAGAAATAAACTATAACATTACAGGTTGCTTTCTAGTCACACACACAGACAAACACACACAACCACACACACACACGCACACACACACACACACACACACACAACAGCCAGAAGAATCCAACAGATTCTTTCTAGATTATTTCTCATGTAGTTGAAGAAATGGGGTTAAAAACATCTGGCAAGCTTTCCGGTCACAATAACAAATTTTGGTTGACTATAATATATCTAAGAAATTATTGCGATAATCTAAAATAAAGTTGTTTCGAGACCATTTTCAAGTGATATATTGATAACAGAATCATAATGAAAGTTTTCTCTCTCATAATCAATTCACTTTAATTTTGTAAACAAAACCCAGTAAGTATTTTTTGTCAAGTTTCAAGCGCAAATATCTTCTCTTTAGGAAGATATAGGAGCTTGTTTTGAGTCAATAATTATTGAATATTGATAGAAAGTACCAGTTAAATTGGTTTACTTTTTCAAGACATTTTCCCAGAAGTGAAATAATCTACAAGAGGAGCTCATACTTAAAAAAAATAATAAATATTAAGGATAGTTAAGTTAATAATACTACCTTAACTACTTGTAAGTTAGTTTTGTCTTATTTCAAGTTTACTGAGATATTTGTACTAAAAACCAGATCAGGAATACTTGCTTAGTGTTGTTTACTGATTTTGAGAGGGAAGACTTGCATTATTATGCCATTATCAATAAATTAGTTCAAAATGGTCTCAAAACAACATTATTATTGTTTTTCGCAATAGCTACTTGGACATTTTATGGAAATATTTTTTGTTGCCATCATCTGTTGCACTGACAGACGAGTCCTCCTGCCATCTCCTCAAACTCCTCCACTTCTTCTTCTGTGATGGAAACAATGTTTAATTCAAGCCTGTTTCATAAAATCCACAACCAAATCCCCCGGATCAACAAAGCTTTACATTTTTCCCGTGTTATAAATGAAATAATCTGCCAAATTGTACAAAAACTTTTTCGTCAATATCAGGTAATTATTGAACTTAAAAAAGCTCTAAAATCTTTCTGAAAAGTCACTTGTAAGTCAGTTTTGTCTGATATTTGCACTGGAAACTGGAATAACAATTCTTGGTATGATTTTGTGTTTTTGCAGTGTACCCTTTGTTTTGTACATAACACTCTTTGCTGACCCATTCCTTTCCCTTTGCAGAAGTTTATTCTTTTATAGTTTTTTACTTTATTTTGCCTCCAACACCGAAAGGAAGCTGAACTCTTCGGTTTGACCCTATTGGTTTTAAAATAGCCCGGACAGGGAAGTATATTTATAGGCAGCATTTGCGTTGCTATGCATCCGAGTGACACCAGACACTACAACTAAAAGGTTTCCTTGCGTCAGAGGAGACCCTACAACACACGGTGTCACTTCTGGGAGCTCACCACCCCTCCGGTGCGCGGATCGCTAACACATTCATGGGACAGGCGATGCTTGGAGGGCGTCTGCTGCCCGGCTTCTCGGGTTCAGAGGAAGCCAGCCCGAAGCTGGAAAAATGGAGAGACTTGATATGAGGTTTGACAGCTGCTCGCCGTCAGCGTCTTTAGCCTCATTACGCGGGCTCCTGCAGGGTCTGCGTGCGTCACGTTTTGTGCCTCACATGGTTGTCATTCCAGCCAGGGCCGCGCCGCCGGCTGGAGGAGTTCATCAATAAACAGAAGGGAATCTGGAGGAGGAAAGTCCCCACAGTGGAAGATGTCCACTTACTAATGAAGCAGATCAGGGGCGTCAAACTCGTTTTCACTTTGGGCCACATGAAGATCACAAATATTCAATAATACATTCAGTTGTGCCAGCATGCATTGATAAACTTGATAAAGCACATGTGTCAAACTCAAGGCCCGTGGGCCAAATCCTGCCCGCCATAGCTGTTTATATGGCCCTCTAGATTCTAGACCAGTTTTTTCCAATTCCAGTCCTCGGGCCCCCCTGCCTGCATGTTTTAGATGTGCCTCTATACCAGAGCAGCTGATTCAAATGATTGCATGACATCTTCTGCAGCCACCAAATACTGCAGGAGCCTGTTAATCACCCAAAGATTCAATCCAGGTGTGTGGCAGAAGGGAAACACCTAAAACATGCAGGCAGGCGGGCCCCGAGGACTGGAACTGGGAAACACTGTTCTAGACTAAACACTAAGTGTGCTTAAATATTATGCCATCAATCAAATCAATGCAGTTTTTATCTGTTTACTGCCAAACTGTAGTCCCTCCAGTTTCTTCAGAAAAATGTATGCAAAATCAACAAATCCCCACATTTTTTGAGTTAATAATTGGGAGTTTATTGTAGATTTTTCTCCAAAATTGTCAAAAACTTTCTTATTTGTACTAAACAGCTACCTCAGCCTGAACTGATGTCGGATTAGAGTCCATGATCTATAAAGCTGCATTTACCGTCATAAATAAGCACAAATATCACAAGTATTTCCAAATTAGTACCACAAACACTTTGATGTTTTTTATTGTTTGTAGCATTATGTAAAACAAATATGTCAGATGCATCAGATGAAGTCAAGCCTGAAAAGAGGTGGAAAAAAAATAAACACAATTTGACAAGTTAAGGTAATCTAATAACCAAAATAGTTTTTTTTTTCATGTTTTAAAAAAGTGTGATACAGAAAATAATAAGGAGTTTTCTAGTAGTTTGAGATTGTTTATCATATAATACCTAATCACACAAAAAAAAAACCTGCTGACTGCACAAAGATGGATGCACACCCAGCGGAAAACCTGAGTCTACGGGGACTGAAACTGTCAAGTTTCTCCAAGACATTTAAATAAAACATAAATATCACACTTCAGTGTTGCACAGAACTTTTATCTTCTGTGCAGAAACGGTAAACAGCCGGTTGAAACTCCAGCCTGCAGCACAGCCGACTGCACATTGCTGAAATTCTCCACTATTAAACATAATGAGCTGAGCTCTTGCAGTTTCTCTCCAGTGAAACAGCTGTGCAGTTTGGAGATAAAGTGGGTCAAACGGACCTGATCCGACGGCTCCCCGACCAGCTGGCAGGACCGGCGTAACCCAGACGACGGCCAGGTTCAGACTGAACTGATCCACAAACACTCTCCAAAGTCCAGACGATAAACAGAGAGACATTCAGCATCATTTTAGGTTTTACTTCCTGCAAAATTACTTTACTTTTAACTTTTAACTTTTTGGCATTCGTCCAATTTCTGGTGGAAATATTTTCATATTTTTGAATTACGACCAAAACTAACTTGAAACAAACTTTTCAGCAAGACACAGAAGCTTGTTCTGTCTGTTATTCCTCAGTACTGATTAAAAAGTTGCTTCACTTATAACAAGACATTTTCAAAAGTTACAAGTGAAATAATCTACCGATGGAAATAGTACTTCTTCCTCAATTGTAAGTATTTATTAACTAAAACAAACTCCTATATCTAGCTGAAAAGTTGCATCTAGGTTAGTTGTCTCTCATTTGTAGTGCACTAAGATATTTAAAGTAGAAACTAAACCAAAAATTCTTGGTAAGGTTTTGTGTTTTTGCAGTGCAGCTGCTGTTGATGTTTGCTATGTGTGGGGTAATAACATTCAACCCCAAGACACATGAGGACAAGAATTGGGCCAAAAAAGTGAATTCATATAAGATTCCCTTTTAAAATGTCCCAAAACTTATTTAAAAACACAAAAAAATAAAACAAATGTCTTGTCAGCCTCCTTTTTGCAGCTATGGTCCTTTTAATAAAATATTCTCAGTGTTTGAAATGATCTAATGGTTTATTAAATCGGATCTTAGATTTCATTCATGGCTGTTTTATCAAAGTCCGGTTTGGTTGATGTGGACCAAAAAGCGAACTGGGTTTGGCTGAAATTAACTCTGATAGAGTTTGAATCCAGAGACGGCTCCAAAAGCAAGAATTGGACTACAGCGCTGGGCATTCTGGGTAAATGCAACCAAAACAAACACGTTATTCCAGCGCTAGCTAGCTGTGATCTTTAACCAAGCACAAAAGAGAAATCCTACAATCGTCAAAATCTGATGCCTCGCCATCTTCCTTTATTTTTGCTCTCAGTGTCTCCTCCAGAAGTTTTTGTGCCGCTTCCTTCAGAGGTTTTGGTGCAGCGCCCCCACAGGTGAGGAGGGGAACAGGCTTTTTAATTAGTTTGAAATGTTTGATTCAGTGCAGCGTGAAAGTGAATCTCAACAGCAACAAACTTTGCAATTTTAGTCCCCAACCCAACCAAATCTACAGGTGTAAACCCTAAAAAGACATTTTGTTATCATTTTAAAACTTTTTCCATAAAAATATGTTCTAGGTGAATGCATTACTTCAGTTTTAGTGTTGAAGTGCTTTCATTAAATGTGACGTCAAGCTTTTAATTCTGAGCCATCTCAAAGCATCTGCTGCACTTCCCTCATCTGAACTCTGATTTGACACGACGCCGCCCAGCGAGAGGAAGCCCAGAATCAGAGGAGGCCATAAAATTGAGCCAAACCGAGTCTTTAAACTCTCCTCAGTGTCACGCAGCAGCTCAACTCCTTCCTGCAGGGAGAGGTGTGTCCGCCCCGCCAGCCTCTGGTTTGTTTGGATTGAAGCAGAGATTTTATGAAATGAAGAGTCTGAGGCAGAGAAAACTTCTCTTGCAAATCGAGTAATGAGATGCACATTTCGAGGGGAATGGCGGCAGTTTTGCTTCAAGACGGGCCAAGAAGGAGAAAAGTCAAAAACTTGAGTGGACCTTTGTTCTAATTTTGCTGAAACATTATGTGCACTTCGATGCTAAAACATCTGTGGGTCACAAAATGTGTGAGAAGCAGAGCAGGACTCACACTTTTTCTGATCCTTTCATGTGGTGCCAGCAGTTCCTGGAGTGGCTGCTGTGTTGGTTGTTCAAAGTCCCAGAGGTTCTGGTAAAACCCTCATTTCACCAGATCATAAAGTCAAAGCTCTTCCTGGTTGTTTCCTCCCTTTTTAATGATGAGTCCCACTTCAACAAGACAACTGTCACAAACTCAAATCCTCTTTGTTTGACTCAGCAAAGGCTTCAACCAAACTGGACAAAACTTCTCAGAGATTTGCATCAGACTACTTGGAAAATCATTAAATAGATTATAAAAACATGAGCGAAAGAAAATGATATAGAGTGAATAAATGAGTAGACTGCAAAAACACAAAGTATTACCATGTTTTGGTCTAGATTCTAGTGCAAATAGTTAGTTCCTCTGAAAGATTATTTCACTTATAGCATGGGAAGATGTCCCATTATAAGTGGAAATAAAAACTAGTTAATCTAATACTGTATTATATTTACTCAAACAAGATCCTTCACCTCTGTTCAAGAAATTACTCTAGTAAGAGTAAAAAGGTATTTGGTGAAAAGTAACTCAAGTACTGAGTAACTGATCAAATTATCAATCATTTAATATTTAAAGTTTGTAAAATGTAAAGTTAAGTGGAAATTTTGGTGTATTAAGGACTAAAATGACAAAAATTCATATAAGTAACAAAAAATAAATAAATAATAAAAAATAAATAAATTAGGCAAAATGATTTTTTTTCCAAATCAGTTTTTGAAATAAAAAACTTTAAGAAAAACTGCAGGTGTGTGTTTGATGAATTTTTGGTTAAAACTTGTTTGTTTTTCATTCAGTAGGTAGAGAATCCAGAACTTTTACTCAATTCAGAGTAGAGATACTTCATAATAAACGTTAAAGTATGAAGTAAAAAGTAAAATTAGCCCTAAACGTACATTTTCCCCAAAAAAGTAAAAACAGTCAAGTAAATGTAATTGCGTAAATGTAACTCTGCTTTAGATTGCAGTGCGACGGTTTTATAGTGACTTCCACCACAACCTAACAGGAGCGGTGAAATAAAAACAGATTATTTGTTCATCAAACCAACAACAGAAAACATGTGAAATCCAGAGAAATGACCTACATGTGCAACCTGTAAAAACTGTTTTGATGCATGTTCATGAAGCTCTGGGTGCTTTTGGGACTTTCCTTCCCCTTCTGGACTGTTCTCCCTGGAAGCAGGACGGTGCTGAATCACGTTCAGCGTTTCTGGCTGGCAGATGGACGCTCCGCTTCCCGGCTGAATGCTGCACAACATCTGAATCATCTTTGTGGAGTCTGAGCGTGCGGTGAGCTACAGATGCTGATCCTCTCCACCAGGGGAACAAAAAGGAACAAAAGCAAAGCTGACGCCCAGATTTCAGCCTCACGATGCATCAAAGTTTATTAAATCCATATGTTTCTGGAGTAAATATTGGATGAAGAAGACAAACATCCAAGTGTTTGGTTTGTCATCTTCGTCCGCGCTCAGGCTCTCCCGGGTTCTGGAACAACGATCCAGCTCTTTCTGTCACAATAAACATAAATCAGTTAATCACATTATAAATTAAAACAAGCTCAATAATTTCCACAAGTATAATTTATTGTTTTTCTCTCTTTCTACCAAAAACTGGATGACAAAAGTCTTCAGTTTGGAGCTTCGGCCTCAACGAGCCCTTTGTGTGCAGAGACTTTATCATTCATTTTATTTGTTGTTTCTGTTGTTTAGTTTATTTTATTTTGGATATTTAAAATGTCTTCCAGTTCCAGTGTTAAATGTTCATGAAAATTTAAAAGTTTAAGGATAATTGAGAATGCATTCTTTCATTATTACGTCATTATGTTACTTGAAAATGATCTCAAAACAACAATATTATCGTTTATCACAATAAACAAAACCTGTCATTGTGATAGGGCTAATTGTGACATTTTTAAAGTTTTGCTTGGTTTGATGGTAAATAAGATAAAACCACAGAGATGAAACATTGAAATTTAACTTCAGATATTAAAAGAACCAGATGTATTGTCCAAGTTAGTGAAGCTTCAGAAGCTAATTAAACATGAAATACACATTACATTACGGTACTTCTTCTTTGGTGTTGGCAGAGTTTATTTTTTATGCACGAAGGAATTTCTAGAAAGTTTTCAATGCCTCTGCATTTACTAAAGCTCCAAAATGTCACAGTTATAAAATTTCTATATAAAACAGAGCTATATAATGAGAAGTCATAACAATGGAGAGAATCCGGCTGTTAAAAATTTACTTTCTGTTGCTTCTGTGATTTCTTACAAACATTCCTGGATTAGTAAATAACCAGCATTATGTGAAGGGGCCCTGGAGGAAATAAAAAGGTGTGTCTGATTCACCCAGAGGTCATTTAACAGAGTGATGTCATGGGAGGGAACTTGTCCTTTTCCTTTTTATCGGAGCAACTTGTGAAGTTTCCACAGTCCCCTCCGCCCCTCAACCATTACTCACTGTCACACATAAAACCGTAAAGGAAACCTTTCCAAGAGCTTTTAGACAAATGATTTCAGAGATTCAGTTCAGATCTGAATGATAAACCACTTTGTTTTTCATCTCATGATCCAGTTTGACGCATTAACACCAGCAATGTTTAGTCCGCTTTGATCAAACTCTTTCTCGTTTGTCTAGAAAGAGAAAGGCGTTAATGCGGAACTCTGATGTGGACCAAAAAATCTAACTCTGGTCCAACTAAATACCAAGCAGAGCACAAACCGCTCCAAAAGCAGGAAGTGGACTACAACACAGGGCATTCTGGTAAATACAACCGAAAATAAACATGCTAGTTTAGCGCCAGCAGGAGACCACAGACAAAAGAGAAATCCTCACACAGCTAAAATCAACGCTACTCTATTTTTCGTGAAAGAGGAAGTTGCGCTCATTTCTTCTTTGAAGGCTGGCGTGTCGTTTCCTCCAGTGGTTCTCGCTGCAGCGCCCTCACAGGAGAGGAGGGGAACAGGTTTCTCAATCAGTCCGGATGGTTTCATACATTGTAGTGTGAACGAAGCTGAAAACGGAAGAAATGTTGCAGTTTTGGTTCCCAACTGAACCCAATGAAACAGCCTTAGCTTCCCATAAGAACTGAAAGTAAGACGATGAAGGCTGGAGGAAAATACTGATGAAAATAAAACAGAGAAACAACACAAGCAGAAGTCTACTGCTGGAAAAGATATGACAATATTGTTTATAGCATATTCAGGTTGTGGGTCTTCTTGTTGTTGAAAAAGTTGCTAAGTAAAGTAATTATAGTAAATAATCCAGAAAATAAATAAAAGTGTTCTTGCGTTATTTATGCTATTACAATTTGTGAAAATGGTCACAAAACAAGAATATTTTAGTTTAACACCATAACTTTATATTGTCCCATATGACATTATGGGACTATTTGTCTCATATTGTCGCATATTGGGGTGGATTCGACAGAATCTTCTCCCACAGACGAATCTTAAAGGGGACGCGTTATGCAAACAAATTCACCGCAGAATTTGTTATGGTGACAGGCCGGTTTCCAGTAACATCACCAACATTCTGCACCAGTAACTCTGTGCAGGGATTGCAATTACTCAGCTTTGGTACAAAGATCACAGTAACATCACTTTTCTCCAAAACTGCTTTGTAGGAAACTGTCCCAAACTTTCTCCACATCCACAGAACAAAACATGAACCTCATTACATCATCAACGATCTCCACCAAAGACACTCCTAGACATGAATTCCCTCGTTTCTTCAGTCAGTAAGTGAATGAAACCACGCCACCCTACGTCACTGTGGGCTGGAAAAGTAAAATAAAAGTGAGAAACATCCATCTGGAATTCACAACCGAGCCAGATGATCATAAATGTTTGATTGATGGCGTATCTTTGGTGACAAACTCATTTGTTTTCTTCTGTTGTGTGCAGCAGACCACCCTGACGCACACCACTCATCCTCCTCCTCTTCTTCCTCAGTGAAGACAAACAATCAGTGGGAATACCAGCAGGGGAGACGTGTTTGGATGAAGTCTGGGGTTTTATCAGCTGTGGACATTCCTGCCAGGCGGAGAGCAAACAGGCTGTGGGAATGAGATCCTCGCTGATTCAGGCTGCGGCTGCAGTCATGACATGAAAAGGAGGCAGTTCAGGGATCAATCAATGAGATTTACAAAAACAGACTCATGGAAGGAGGAAGAGAAGTCTCCCTCTCTCCTTACTCTGTAGCTTTGATATACTGCAGTAATAATATAACATAGAATATTTTAGTTTACATTCATGTCAACCGTTTTTGTAGCTCTGATCTCGTAAACATTCTGCTCAGAAACAGAATCCACCCACAGACAAATCTGAAAGGGGACGTTTTATGCAAAATTAAAAATTCACATTTTGAGCGTTTTGTTTTTCCATTCAGGTCTCAACTGGTTCTGAAAACAGCCAAAGTGCTTAAAAAAAGTTATCCAGCCATTTTCTAGAAAACGAGCCGTTTGTCGAGTCACTCTGCACCGTTACCTAGCAACCCCAGCTAAGCCCAGCCCGTTACCTAGCAACTTCAGCAGAGCTCCAGTCCATTTGGTCAGCTGGTTTACCACTGTACAATGGCTACTGGAAAAGAAATGTGTTTTGTTGTTGACTTTCCACCCAGAAACCACTTGCTACAGTCTAATTAAAAATGAGTTTCTACAAAAAAATGCAATGAAGGTATTTTGCATGGCCATTGATGATTTTCCCATGTTATAGGTGAAATATTCTGGTGCTTTTTCATCAATATTAAGGAATTGTTGACTTAAAATAAACTCCTTCATCTTAATAAAAACCTACTTGTAAGTTGGTTTTGTCTTGTTTCAAGTGTGTAAAGATATTTTCACCAGAAACTAGACAAAAACAATACTTGGCAAAATTTTAAGTTTTTGCAGTGCAGATTCACCTGTAAGTAAATATAAATGATAGAAATAGTTTTTAGGACTAATTGAATGAATGGATGTGCATCAGAACATCTTAAATATTAAATTTAATTTAACATTTAACTTGATGTTAAATTGAGGTAAAAATCCGATTTGTTTTCTTGTTTTTCACAAACGTTTTGAGACAGTCTGAGTGACACCACCCAGTCTGGTTGGTACTTAGTGAGAGGAAACCAGGAACTCTGGGAGGAGCAGCTTCCCAAACCCAGAAGACATCGCTCTAACACAAACAGTCCTCCACTCAGGAAGGAAAGGCTCTTTTTTTGGGGACTTTATCAGATCTGCAAGATCCTCGGTCTGTCTCTCATCCACTGCTGACTTGTAGAGTGACAGCAGCTCATTTAGTCCTTACAAAATTGAAAAAAAAAATTTTTTTAAATCCCATTCCAGTTGGAGATTCTCATCTTTCCTCAAGATCGCTGATTCAGAACCAATTTATTCAAACCAGCTTGTTTTATTATGGATTCTTCAGAACAACGGGGACACATCATCATGAATAAACCTCCTGTAATCTGTTTCAAATTAAAGGGAACATGTGTGAAAACAACTGCACCAACAAAACATGATTAATGTCCTCATAAAATGATGTAATTAAATATCTTCACATTTTGCACACCATATTTTGTGACACCACAATGTGTTTTGTTGCATTTTATAATTTCACAGCATTTGCACTCAAGGATAAGAAAGACAGAGTTGGAGAACAGAACTAGAACCACACTGGTCTCCGCTGGAATGTGGCTGGTTTGCTACAAATTCAGGAATCCCCATTTCCATGAGAAAGCAAGCATAAAGCTCCATTTCTGCTAGATCTCGTCTCTTCGACTTTAACAGCTGTCCTTTCAGACTGCAGCAGAATATTTCCACAAAATCGACAGAATTTCTTTAAAAACACGGGAGGTTTCTGCACTAACAAGGAAACACATCAGCATGTTTATCTTCTTATGAGGACTATCACAGGATGTAGCCAGAACCTGTTACCTAGCAACCCCAGCAGAGTTCCTCCAGTTACCTAGCAACCGAGCTCCAGGACGCTTGGTCAGCTGTATTTGTTTTTTATTGCTGTGTTGTACACTGTAAAACGTTTGAGCAGCATTTAGTTGTGTCTACTACCTTCTACTCTTCAAGTCAAATAAATTTAGCGAGTTTCAGATTTTGAACTTAAATGTGAGTTTGTGAAAGATAAACTTACAGCAATAAGTTGTGCTAATTCTTTATTAATTTGATCAAATATCTAAGTGTTGAATAAACTAAAGTTTGTAGGTTTGCACTTAAAACCACTGAAAGAAGAAAAAGACAGGAGTGGGAACTATTTCCCAGAGTCCTCAGTGGCATGTTGTTGTGTCCTGAGATGGAAGTGTGTCACATTGATCTGACGCTTGTGTGTTATTACGGTAAATGTTTATTTTTATGCAACTTGCTCAAAAACATTAAGTGTGAACAGGACATTATCCTGAAGCTCTGCAGAATTTATTGTGATGTTTAGTAAAAGTCATCAGATCAGAAATTTTGTTCAAGTGATTTGAAAGAAGAATTTTAATTAGTCCAAACTAAAATAAGTAGTTATTTTAACTTGATATTGAGGAAAATAATAGAGAAATGTGTCTCTTTAACTCTGAGAGGGTAGATTTTTTTTTTAGTGCATATTGTGAAATATCTATTTGGTTTAAATTTCAGCATTTACTTAAATCTCCCAGTTTAACGTTAATGAACTTAAAAAAAAACATTGCTTTAGAGAACTTATCTCTTGTTTTATCTCTTGATGTAAATTGCATTTTCAAGGCAGCAGTTGACTTTCATCTTCAAGTTAAAGCACCTTCAAATGTTTTACAGTGTGCAATGGCTGCTGGAAAAGACAAGTGTTTTTGTTGTTGATATACCATCCAGAAACCACTGGATGCTGCATTCCTGTTGGTTGTGCAGGAGACTCCACTTATGCTTTTCAAAGATTGCCATTTTCAGGTGCAAATGTGAACGTGGAGCTGGGGGGCGTGGCCAGCAGCAGCTTATTTGGATTTGAAATGATAAGATGTCCTAAAACAACTAAAGATAGGAAGAACTAAGAATGTGCAGAAAATGCGTTCAGTGATTTCACACAGATTTTCTGTTTCCCTCTCTGTCCTGGATTTCTTAAACGTTGATTTGATTGATGGAAACTGTCAAACAGGAAATGCTGAAAGAGCTGAATGAATGACAGGACTTCTTGCACAATGCCAGTTATTATGCCAGAGCAGCGTTTTGAGAGGTCAGCGCAGCAGGAGCTTCCCTCAGCTGTCTCCTGGTTGTGTAACAGCAGCTCCTTGCTGACCTCATGGAACGTCTCAGCAGGAAGTCTGGATCACGTTCACCTCCCTCATCTGCGACCTCTGACCCAATAACCAACGCAGGCTTAGGGAAAAATGTCCCTCTCACCCACAGAATGAGCCTGACTCTAAAAAATTATACTGTCATGTGTTTTCTGATAATCCTGATAATCTGATAATCCTAAATTGTGTAGAACAAATGTGTTCACTTAAGTCTGTTAAGACCAAGAAAGAATTTATTTAATCTAAGGTGAACATCTTGAAATCTGGAGTTTGTTTTAAGTCAATAATTCTTTAATATAAATGAAATAATCTACTATTAAGATATTTTTATGTTATGCGGAAAATGTTTTGTTCCACTCAGATTATTTCACTTGTACTTTGTCATCAAGGAGTTATGAATGTAAACTCCTACATGTCGCTGAAAAGTTAATTGTAAGTTAATTTTGTCTTATTTTAAATGTTCACCAAAAATACTTCTGGTCTATTTTAATTGTGTGTTTTTACAGTGTAACTGATTGAATCATCAATCATTTAACAATTCAAAATGACGCCATCAGGCAGATAAAAACATAAAGTTATGTGGAAATTTAGGTATTTTAACGACCAAAATGAAAATAATTTATACAAATAACATAATTACAAAATAACAACAGCAGGAAAAACATTATGGAAACAAAAAGAAAGAAAGAAAAACAATGTCCAAGAGTTTAACCCTGGAATAGCTTGAATAATTATACTGATTTTTTGGGGTTTTTTTTTATCAGGGTGAATCTCCTGACCAAATTCTCTTTGTCAGGCATGGTGGTGGCAGCATCGTGCTATGGAGTCATGATGTCAGTAATGATGTATTGCACCAAATGAGCATAAGTAAAACTATCTCCAAATTATTCAAATTCAACTTTCACACATGAAAATGGTTTGGAAAGAATAAAGTTTTACAATATTTCCAAACATTTGATTTCAACATGTTTGAACTTTTCTGGACTTTTCTTAACCGTTAATCTTAATATTTATGGTGGATCAAAGGAAGACTACTTTAAATTACTAGCAGTTATTGTGTTTAAATTCACTGAAGATGTTATCTGTTTAAACATTTCAGCTCAAAAAAGAACAGCTCAAATAAATCATTAATATGCATAAATACTGAAGAAGGTTTGGTTGTTGATTTTGGCATTTACAGTCTTTGCACTGCAAAAACACAAAATCTTACTAAGTGCTTTATCCTAGTTTCTAGTGAACATATCTTAGTACAGTTGAAATTAGCAAAAATGAACTTTTCAGCTTTTCAGCAAGACATAGGAGCTTCTTTAAGTTAATAATTTCTTTAATATTGACTTTAAAAAGTTGAAGTTCCTTTTGCACATTATTTCACTTTTAACATTGGAAAAATGTCCTGTGATAAAGTGGAACTGCTACTTTTTATCAATATTAAAGGAATTATTGACTTAAACAAACTTCCATATCTTGCTGAAAAATGACTTATTTGAAATGCACTGAGACATTTTACTAAACCAGAATTACTTCATTAGGTTTTACGTTTTTTCAGTTCTCCTCTAATCTTAACAAGAGGAGCATGAAACAGTTTCTGCAGACAATTTGAGTAATTTATTTTGCCAAATGAAAACCTTTTGTTTGACTTGAAGTCATTTATGGGCCTTTTACTTCACTTTTATGAGGCACAAACTCTCCCACACTCTCCTGTTTCAGTGTTAACTCACACTGTGAGGTCAGGAGAACCTGCTGGGATTCTCCCTCCTCATTTGTTCTGGCGACGATCAATGGTGGGAGAGCGAGACTGAGGTCACAAACATGTCGGATCAAAGGGAGGATCACTGCTGGGAGAAACAGCCAAACAACCGCATGGAGCGAAAACAAGACCAGTCCTGAAGTCGTCGGTTCACAGAGACAAACAGCTAAAGTTCCTTCTCATCTGTCCCTGCTGGGTGTCTCTGTGGACGTCCCAGAGGGACGGCTGGACTCCCTGGCACCAGAGCCTGGCGCTGGGGGAGATGTCGCTCTCAGATAGGGTCAGGAGAAGCTCCACCCAGCAGGAACGGAGCACACTCAGCCAAACCTGAGAAGCACAACATCCCAGGAAAGAAAAGGCAGCATTCCTCGGATTCACAGAATGCTTTTAGGTTCTGAACCCACAGCACACAGCAGAACCTCTCGGTGGAAAGTTCTGCCAGAACATAATGGGGCGCCGTTTGTAACGCTACAGTCAATTAATGGGTTAATTACGCTTTCTGAAGAAACAAAAAGGCAGCTTCATTGGTCAAAGTCATATTTTCTCCATGTTATTCATTAATTTACATGCCATAATTTCAAACTAAATACTGAATTAACAAACTAAATATCTAGATCCAAACTAAATATTCAGATACCAAGCTAAATATTTAACATCAAATCAAATATTTACTTAGCAAGCTAAATATTTAGCAAATTGCCCATATGTCAGTTTACTTGCAGGTAAGCGGAAGTGGATTACCAAAATAAAAGCTGGGTCTTGTGACGCTCTTTAGTTTGGAACTAAAAATTTAGTTTGGAGGTTAATATTTAGTATTTGCTGGGAAAGTAAACATTTAGTTCACAAACTAACTTTCATTGCAGCTCTAAACATTTTCGTAATATGCTAGTTTTCTGGTCAATAAGAGGAAGTGGACTACCAAAATAAAAGTTGGGTCTTGTAAACATCTTTAGTTTGGACTAAATATTTAGTTTGGAGTTACTGTTTTCTGTTAGCACACAGTCACAGATATTAACATTTACACTCCTGCTGCCTCTTTGAAGAAATAAAAACATGAATAAACGAATCTTAAATTATACACTAATGTGAGTTCTCTATGAAGCTGGACAAATCAAAACTGGATTTTTTAAATCTATTCCTGTTACGGCCATTGGCTTTAACTTTAAACGAGGAACCAGAGAACATTTTGTTTGTTATGTAAACTGATCTGATTCGGTTTGATCTTCACTTCAGATGACAGCCGTCCTGTGAGACTGCGGTGTAATCTCTGTTTTTAGTGAGAACATGAAAACGTTGCTCGCTGTAACCAAAACCCTCGCAGCTCTGACTCCTTCCAGATGCCAACTTCTGCAGCAGGATCTGTGACGCACAGAGGTCATTGTTGTTCGCCGACAGATGATTCCTCAGCTCCCATCCTGAGGAGCCGGGTGGAAGTCACGCAGGATCGGGGTCAAGCCTTTTGACCCTGACATCAGTTTCCTGAACACACAGGCCGGGACCCTGAGAGGAGAGTGAGGCCAGATCACAGCTGAGTCGGTTTGGAGCTGCAGCAGGTTAGCAGCTGATTTTATGCTCCTCACGTTTATGTGCTGTTTGTTCTGCAAGGAAAAACTCTGGTTGGTTTCCTGCCATGTTTCTGCAGCTGGTTGAGCTTTAAGTGTTTGTGTCTCATTAGCAAGGAAAGAACTGCTGGAGTTGTAAAAATTAAATGCATATCGTGGTTTTGAATTTTCTGTTTGATGGTTGTCAAACAGAAACAGATGGTTGTCTACAGTTACTGCTTTGTTTCTGACACAGACAGGGATTGCTGGGAAATTACCATTAAGGTAACTAACTCTCAGAGTTGTGGCTAACCAAAACCTTCTGGTCTAATTTCTAGTGCAAATATCTTAGTGCATTAGAAATAAAACAGAACTAACTTACAAGCAGAGCTGGGTAGTAACTAGTTACTCAGTTACATTTACTTGAGTAACTTTTGAAAAAATGTATTTTTAGGAGTATTTTTACTATCCTTCACTTTTAATTTTTACTTGAGTAATTTTATTATGATGATTTTTCTACCCACTGAATGAAAAGCAAACATGTTTTAACTAAAAACTTCACCAGACACAAACACACACCTGCAGAATTTGTTGAAATTTTATTAGTCTTGTACTGAAAAAAAAAGGTTTGGAAAAAGTTTGATTTTGTTATTTTTTAATAATGGTATTTATATGAATTATTTTCATTACTGTCTTTAAATCACCGATATTTCCACATAGCTTTATGTTTTGGTCCATCTGATGATGTAATTTTTAAATATTAAATGATTAATTTCATTACTTACTCAGTACTTGAGTAGACGTTTTACCAAGTACGTTTTTACTCTTAACTGAGTAATTTCTTGGACAGCTACTTTTTACTTTTACTTGAATAAAAATATATTGAGGAAGTACTGTTACTCTTATTTGAGTAAAGTTTTTGGCTATTCTACCCGCCTCTGCTTAGGAGAAATTAGTTTATTTCAAGTCAGTAATTCCTTAATGTTGATGATTATTTCATTTAAAAATAACTTTTCTTCCTTATATTCATAACTAACTTGTTTTCAACCAGTACTGACGGGTCTCTCTTGGTATTTGTAATCTCAATGAGGCATAAATGGTTAAATAAATACATGCAAAGATGCAGACAGAGGGGAAAATATTGGAAAACTAGAAGAAAAGAGAAGATAGAAATAATTGTGAATGTGGAGTGACAAAGAGTAGGAGCTTCTTAAAGAGACAGAGGCCCAATTTAAAGGCACTAAATTAAACTTTTGTTTAAATCATCTTTGATACATATAACATTTTTATAACAACTGAAGGTAACATAGTTATTTAATTGCGCTATAAAAAGGCACCATATGCCTGGAAAATACATAATACCGCCCCTTTAACTCAGGGTTTTCACATGGTGCCATTTTCTGATGCTCTATTAAGATGTTTATGATACATTTGAACTATACTGACCATCAGAAACAGGGGAGCAACAGTTTTAACACCAAAAGGAATGGAACAGTGATGGTTAGGATTTAGTTTTCAGAACTGGCACTAGAGGGCAGCAAAATGAGAGGAGAAATGTGTTGTCATGCCGTTTTACTACATCAAACTTTTACTTATACTTAATTAATAGTACTATTAATGTTATTTTGGAGTAATACTGCTCCTTCTTGAATAAAATCTTAGCCTATTTTACACATGTCAGACTCTGACTGCAGGAAACAGACGTTTCTAACCAAACAAACACAAACAACCACAAAGTTTCTAGCAAAGTGAAACTTTATGTACTTTATTATTCTACTATTGCTCAAACATACATAAATCACCTTCTGTATTTGATCCCTTCAGAACCGTTATTTTGTATTTTGTCTATTTGTCCTGCCTTACATTTTCATTTTGAAATAATTGTTATTACGATTTTATCATTTTTAAAATACAATGAGTTTTAATTAATTATGTTACACTTAATTGTTTCAGAAATCTACCGCTTTTCACTTTTAAAGTTACTCTTAGTTGTTCTAACATTCTCTTACATGTGATTCTTACGCCCTCTGGTGGATGTTCTAGACATTTCAACACAAATTATTTACAGTTTTAATAGATCCGGAACTTCAAAGCTTTAATTTTGTTTATGTAATTTTAACCAGTTAAAATTTAACGCCATTAATCACTTTTTTTTATGTAGAAAACTGCCGAGACGGAACCTTTGTACTCACATTTCTGGTACACCCATAAAGCTGACGCACAAGCAATGTCCGCAAAAACAATGCGATGAATGACAAAGTTGCTTCTCTTGACCCACTAGAGATTAATTTCCGCCACAAACAAATTATCTGATGATCGATTATGGAGCCATGGCCATCCTGCAGTTCCGCTCCAAAAATTAGAGGAAGTTGTCTTGACTTCCTGTCTGAAGCAGCCAATCAGACATATCGATCTCAGCCACCTAATCCCGCCCATATATATCAAGACATTTATTCGAGGCACATATAAATAATTCAATATTTGATCAATTTAATTCCAGTGCTGATAAATTAATGACACATTCATTTTATGAGTTATTTATTGTAATTTGGCACTCTTCACTCTCCAGAAAACAGGAAGTTGCAGCGACAGCTCTGGAGATGGTCCTCCAGAAACGTCGAAGCGACAGGTCGACTGTAAACTGTTTTATGGTTTCATCTCTTTGGACTTTGTCTAAAAACGTCAGAAGTTGTTAATCTGGGTCTTGTGCAAACATTGATAAGGATATCAGTCACAGTCCTTATCTTTTGAAAACTGCTGCCCTCTGCTGCCGTTTAGCAACATAACATGGGAAAATGTCTTGTCATAATTTAATTAATCTACCAATGGAACTATTACATTTCATCAATATTAAGAAATTATTGACTTAAAACAAGCTCCTATTTGGATAAAAAGTTAGTGGCAAGTTTGTTTTGTCTGATTTCAAGTGAACAATTGGAAAGGTTTTGTGTTTTTGCAGTGTGCTGCATTCATGTTGTGCCATCATCCTCCAGCTACTTCCTGTTGCTGTCTTCTCTGTGGTTTGCGCCAGTGGCAACATCCGGTTCTTGATCATGTGACTCCTGTGATGCGAAATAAACCAACTTTGATACGGACAAAACAACCATCCTGGCACAAAAACTTTTTTAAAATCAAAAAATAAGTTTGTTTTCTGAAATTGGTGTTTACTTTAAGATAATTTATTCTCAAAATGTCAAATTATGCAATTACATGGTCAATGGAAACATAACTACAACTTTTACACAACACATTCATTCTGTACATGATGCATAATCTCTTCTCTGATTCCCCAGACAATGGTCACTGTAATCTGCTGGGATTACAACTTCAACACAATAATCTGCAGGACACATTTCATGAGGAAATTGATTTCTGCTGAGCTGATTCTGTGAAGATTTTCTGAATAGCTATTTAGTGTTTAGCCAGATGGCTTCCTCTGTCAATCCTTTCTCACAGCCAAGATTAGGATTACACACACAAACATACACATGCACACACACACACACACACACACACTGGTTTGTCCTCAAATACGGCTGTTTCTAAATGTTTGCTTGTTGGCAGATGATGGCGACACAATGCAGTCTGATGAGTTGCAAGTGCAGCTTAAGTTATTAAACGGAGAGCTGAAATTACAGGTTAGAGGAGCGAGGCGGATTAAAGTATTTTTACCGCAAAGCCACGGAGCAAAGGCGCTGATCTGAAACGGAGAGCTTGGAGACGGAGGGAAGGTGAGAGGACAGATTGAGGAGGATCTGGTGGCAGAGAGCTGCTGCCTTCTCCTCCAGATCTCCGCGGCCTGTGGGCCAGCATGAAGCAGCCACCATGGGCTTTCTGGAAAACTACCAGGAGATCGACCCCGTCACTCTGAACCTTTGCATCCTCATCGCCAGCTACGTTATCTTGCTCCTGGTGTTCCTCATATCCTGTATCATGTATGACTGCCGGGGCAAAGATCCCACCAAGGAGTACGCTCCGGACCCGCAGCCCAGCCAGTCCCCCATCAGGCTGGTGGTGATGCAGAGCTCCTCGGCGCCGATGGGCCGGTGGGACACGGCCAACATGATCACCACCTACCACGAACCGTCGCACTCGGACTTCAGGGAGAAGAAGAGCACGATGGTGTGAAGGACACAGAGCTGATAAACTCTGTACATGCCTCACCTTTTTTTTTTTTTTTTTTTTTTTTTGCTTTTTATTGCTGTACATACTCGTTTGCTTTTACATGTTGCTGTTTTGTGCCGGGACAATGCTTGGATTTGACCTGCACAGGACCAGAGTCGGAAGGTAAGAGGTAGTGACGTAGGTGTTTAAGTGACAACTGCTGCGTACTGGGGCCGCTGTAGATTTAAAGAAAAGAAAAGAAAAGAAAAGAAAAGTAAGGAAGAGTACAGAAATGTTTTAAGAAAAAAGTTGGAAATTTTAGAGAATTTCTAGAAGAACGTGAACATTTCTGAGTTTCAAAAGTTAAAAAATTTAGACTTTCGGAAATTTTTTGAGTTTTAAAATAAAAATAAAGATTCTACTTTTGAACTCCAGAAAATTCCATGATTTTTCTGGAAATTTTCTGACACTAATGTCAAAATTTCTGAGTTTGTTCTAGAAAATTTCTGAGTTTTTCAGTGGATATTTTAATCCTTTTTTTCTCTCAACAGTAGCTCTAATACGGCGTAGTAAAAGGTGCACTGCAAAAACACAAAATCTTACAGAATATCTTTGGTCTACTTCTGGGGCAAGTATCTTAGGACACTTGAAATGTGACAAAACTAACTTCCAGAAAGAAATATGAGCTTGTTTTAAGTCAATAATGATTGAATATTGATAAAGTAGTCCCTCTTGCAGATTATTTCATTTAGAAAACATTTTCACATGTCATAAAATCTGGCAGAGGAAATATTACTTCTCCATCAATATTAAGTTATTTATTGAAAACAAACTCCTATAATTGCTTAAAATTTACTTGTAATAAAATCTTATTTATATGATACTTTACAACAGTGAATGCTGAACAAAAGTGCTTTCTATTAGTGCAGTAATAAAACGTTAGTAAGTTAGTTTGTCTCATTTCAAGTGTGCCAAGATGTTTGCACAAGAAACTAGACAAAACACTTGGTAAGATTTTGTGTTTTTGCAGTGTGTGTGTGTGTGTGTGTGTGTGTGTGTGTGTGTGTGTGTGTGTGTGTGTGTGTGCTGGTAAAATCCCTCTTTATCTCATGCGTCCCAGCACAAAGCCGGCTGTCTGCCCTGGAGGGAAAATGTCACAACTAATAAAGTAGGAGGAATAAAGGCAGGATGGTGGGTGTTTGGGTCAATGGAACCAAGGAAGGGCTGGAGATTAAGGTCAATGATGGAAAAGATGCAGGTGAGAAACTATTTCCCCTCCAAGCTACTGGACTTTGCACTTCTCACTCCAGACGGTGATAAAAGTTATAAAATCCAGAGCAAAGTTCGGGTGAACCGTCAGAGTAGCAAAACTTCAGCATTTTTTTTACTCAAGTAGAAGTAAAAAGTAACTATCCAAGAAATTACTGAATAAAAGTAAAAAAACAGTATCTGGTTAAAAGGCGACTCAAGTTCTGAGGAACTGATCAGAACATCTGATTTAAAATCTATAAATGCAAAAATGTACATTTATGTCCCAATTCTGGCATTTTAAAGACTAAAATAAAATAAATAACATGATTATAAAATACAATATTCAAGCTTCACTTTTACAAATCATAAAAAACAAATGAAGCTAACACTTACAGAAGACAATGCCAATATAGGGTTTGTTAGAACAGGGTGAAGTAGAGAAAAGGTTTCAGTTAAGAAATTAAAAATCTGTAGAATGTATCATTTTTTATCTGATTAATTAACTAATTGTCAGAATAACTTATAGCTTAACTGATTACTGAAATAAAATATTTCTTCTAAGTCATGTTTGATGCTGCATTTTTACAACTACTGATGGCAACAGCTACTTGATTGTGCAATAAAATGTGCCAGGAAATTGCATAACACCGTCCCTTTAAATGATATCTTTATTTGGATTATTGGATACAACTGATCAGACTTATCAGAGATGTAGTGTTATACTGAGAAATACATTTAAACTCAAGTTTACCACCAGCCAAGTTGTTTATCAGTTTCATAAAAAAATAAGTGATTACTGTCTGAAGAATAAAATAACAGCAAAAAAATTCCTTTATTTTTCTTGTAAATGCAAACAGGACAACAGCAATTTTAGTAGCAACTTAAGTAGATATTTACAAACGTCCTGCTGATAACTGATAACCCTCTGTCTTTTTATTCCTGTTCCATTTTTATCCTTCTCTCTCATCCTTTTCACCTTTTGTGTCCTTTTATGAATTGATAGTTTTACATCAGATTTAAACCTTCTGAAAAGATTCATTAAGATGTTTTTGGTAAATATGAGACACATTTTTCTGCAGTTTCTTGCTTTGAAACTCTGCTAAATTGATTTAGGAGGCCTTTTTTTCCTGCTCAGCCTATTTTTCTTATTGTTGAAGCGTGACCTCTGACCTCAACTGAGAGTTTCAGATGTTGTGATGAGTCATTGATGAATAACGGTGGAGATCGGCCAGTTTTGGTAAGGTTCTCACCGCGGTTCTCTGGAGTCCCAGAACCTTAGAAATGGTTCCGGACTGATAGATATCCACGACTTTGATTGTCATATACTGAAGTGTTTCTTTTTGTCTACTTCCTGTTGTCAGACAGGTTCTAAAAAGGCCACTTTTTTAACTCCACAGGTCTGACAGTAATCCAATGTCAGTGTTACAAAAATAAACCAAAAACATGAGAGACAATTCCTCTTTTATATCATTGTACTGGGTCTGGTGTCCTGTTTGAAGGATTGTAAGTTGCGTCACTCATATCATCCACTTGCATGTTACAATGTAACCCCATTTATTATCAGTTCCACATAACAAGGATGTTGCATGTCAGTAGATAACATCTGTGTTTAATGTGTAACCAGAAGCCAGCTGGCATTCACAATGCAAAAACACAACATGGTACCAAATGTTTCTGTCCAGTTTCTACTGCAAATGTCTTTTTAATAAGACAAAAACAAACTTACAAGTAACCTTTTAGCCAGATGCATTACATAATTCCAATTTTAGGGAATTATGTAAATAGTTCCCTAAAATTGATCATAAAAACATATTAGTTCCACTTGAGGATTTTTTTCCACTTATTACAAGACATTTTCCATGTGAAAGAAATATGGAATTTATGTTAAAAGTAAAAAAATCAGCCATTATTCAGACATTACTGACTTAAAACAAGCTCCTCTATCTTGTTGAAAAGTTACTTGTAAGTTAGTCTCATTAAAAAGTCTACAAAGATATTTGCATTAGAAAGTGGACAGCAATAGCTGGTAAGATTTGGTGGGTTTTATCAGTGGTTCTTGGTGCAGCGCCCCCACAGGTGAGGAGGGGAACAGGTTTTTTTTAAAAGGTTTGGCTTTTAACCACACCGGCTGAAAATGTAATTCTAACCAGTCTGACATAAGAACAATGTGTTCAGCATTTCATATGAACAAGCTGAAACAAGAGAAAGACTGAGCTGTTGGTCAACAAGAATATTATCCTGCAAAATACACAGACATATGTCTGCTGCAAAGAGACAATCTTTTATTTTTACGTCCCAGCGTTCAGCTTGTGTTGCTAAAGCTGGACAGAAATAGATGTAAGAAAGCCGCCTAGACTCAGGGATGGTGCTCAGAGTAATCCTCACACTTCTAGGAAATAAATGGATTCCATTCATAAAACAGAATTTCTGTAATCTGACTATAGCCTGGAAACACACTGTTAGACTTTTTATTGTAATTTTACAGTACCTTACTGGCAACACTGTTGCCAGTAAGTTACTGTAGAATGGTAATTACAGTAACTTACTGGCAACAGTGTTGCCAGTAAGTTGCCAGCAAGGTACTGTAATTACCATTCTACAGTACCTTACTGGCAACAGTGTTGCCAGTAAGGTACTGTAATCACCATTCTACAGTAACTTACTGGCGACTTACTGGCAACAGTGTTGCCAGTAAGTTACTGTAATCACCATTATACAGTAACTTACTGGCAACTTACTGGCAACAGTGTTGCCAGTAAGTTACTGTAATCACCATTCTACAGTAACTTACTGGCAACTTACTGGCAACAGTGTTGCCAGTAAGTTACTGTAATTACCATTCTACAGTACCTTTACTGTTATGATATTTCACAGTTAATTTTTACTGTGAGTGTGATTTGCAGTTATAACTGCTTTACTGTAAATGTAGTTTATAGCATAAAACTGTAAATGTATTTTATAGTAAAGCTGGTCTACTGTAAACTTGTTTCACAACATAATGTCAGTTTTACTGTAAATTAAAGTTTACATTTTTTAATACAAGAATATTTTACCATAAACCGAAAAGTTTCACAAAAGAAATTTTAGTCCAAGTACTGTGAATAAAAACAGGTATTTATTTTCAGCAGATTTGTTGAAATAAAATCCATTTATATATTCGCAATGTCATAAAGAACAATGTCACAATACAATATAATGTGCTATAAAACAACAAAACCATAGAACACACTACAGGTCATGTCAATATTTTTATGGCACATGTATGTAGCAACATGAACATGTGTGCATCAAGTACCAGCCATAAACTATTAAAGACTGACTTTTAAAAAATATATAGAATATACTTCATTTAAAAAACCAGCAGAGGCTGCATTGTCAGAAAGCAGTTAACAGTAGCTTAAATGTGCTCTGTTACACAATACATCACAAAAACAGTGCAAGTGCGATAATGTACTATATGGTAGGCATTCATATCAATAAATATTGTTATATCAGATGCATTTCCTACATTAGAAGAACTTTTATTCCATTTGTCAAACAAAACCAGTGGGATCCATCTTGTGGAAGCTGAACTGTAAAGAATAAGACAGACGATGTGGGAGGTCATGAGATGGTCAGGAAGTTATCTACATTTTCAAATCAACAGGAAGGCTGACAAATTAAACTGAAGTGACAATGTCCAAATGCATAAAATCATTGGCATAAAGCAGCATTAAGTTGATAATTTCTTTAAAAAAAAAAATCAATTACACTGAAGTGATAATAGAAGCTGCATAAAGAATGAGCAGGACTGGCTTCACTTCAGGTTTTTGGATTGTTTATGGCAAAAGCAGTCAGTCAGTCTTCACTAATTCAAACGATTGCGTACTGTATTGAGACCCTGCAAATGTCCCCAAGGAGACGATGAAATACAACATGTCATAACAATCTTTTTAGTCATTTTGTTGGTGCTGATGGATTACTGCAAAGGTGTGCCTAATAAACTGAAAACTGCATAGTATAAAAAAAACACCTCAATTAAACGAATACACACTTAAACATTTCTGTGATTTAGTAAGAGATGCAGCGACATCCACTTTTTACCACGGACACAGAAAAGATGCAGGCTACTCTAAAGGGCTATTGTGTAGGAATCACATGCCATTTATAAATAATCATTAAAATCATATTAAAAAGCCTAAAGTAAAGTCAGAACATGCAAGATAGGAGGAAAAGACAATAAAATAATTTGGTACATTTGGTAAAATGCTTACCTAGTTGGAAGTCCTCTATTCAAATTCAGCGAGTCGTTTGAGGAAGGTGTTGATCCGGGAGTTGACACTGACTACTTTCCTCTTGACTTCCCATCTTGCAGCTTGTACTGACTTTGGCTGTGCATTTGGTACCAACATCTGGATTGATCCTCACAAAGAATCTTTTAACAGAAATAAAATATATTAATTGTATTTTTTAAAATGAAGACATACAATACAGCAATCAGCTATGGTTCTTCATCATCAGTCAAACTGTCATTAAATTTAATTCATAAATGGCTTGGTGTAGAGTACTTACAGTTGTATCATCTCCAGCGTGGTGGATGCTGACTCCTGATACTCCAGATTGAAGTCATAATATGACCCAAAAAAGACAGCAAGGACGCTGGCAAAGTCATGTAGTTGCTCAGGTTCGAAAAATACCTTCTCCTCCATACTGACCATCCACCAGGTTGCAGACATCAAGCTATTTCCTAAAATAGACAAACCCTTGTCAGGCTAACGCTAGTGAGTAAAAGTACAGACTACCATAACTATTACATACATTGCTACAAAACAATTATAGTGATAGAAAATATTCCTCTTACCAAGCATGATTACCCTTGGTGTTGTAGGTAAGGTCATTTCCATCTCAACAGACATCTTGGTGGAAGATACCTTTAAAACATAAAAGGAAAACTCTTAAATATGAATTACTGGTAGTAATTTATATTTAAAGGGCCAGTTCACCCAGATTACAACAGGTTTTTGAGAACCTCACCCCAGAGACTAGACTAGACTTTACCCCTACATCCTGCTACCACTCTGAAACAGCAGATGTGAATGACAGTTTGTGAGGCTAAATGAATTTTTTAAAGCATTACATTCCACAAATACAGTATCTGAATGGCTAAGTACAATATGGGTTAACAAAATGTTTGTGATTTGGGTGAAGTGATACCTTTAACAAACTAATTGAACAATTCTGATTTAAGATGTGTGTTTTAAGTTAAGAGTCAATATAAAATTACATCAACCCAGATGAAGATTGAGTCTTTTTCTTCTAAATGTTTTCTTTTTCTCTGACGGAAGTAGGACATTGCTCTATTCCACAACGAAACCGATAATTAGCTGTGTGTTGATGTTTCTTCACATGAGTACAAAATTCTCTAAATTATGAAGTACAAATGCTGCAGAATTTACACCTGTACATAGTTGCACCTGTTAGTACTGACTTAACTTTAAATTTGCAAGAGCATGGTTTAAACAGGTGAACAGTCCTTATATGTAACCAGGGTTGGAAATTAACTTTTTTGTCCACCTGCCACTGGGGCTGAACCAACTCAAAAATAACAGAAACCAGTTGAATGTTTTCCACCTTTGTCCTCATTTACAGACTCTTATACACTATGTTGGAGATGTAATGGTACTTTAGCAGGCTAACTAGCTGTAGCAAGCTCAAAGTTATAGATTAGGTTAGCTGCTCCTCTACATTTCCAGACTATTTTGTGGCTTCAAATATGTTTGAAGAGCTGTCTTTTTACCTGTTGTCTTGTCTTTTCAAGAGTTGAAACTATGTTAGCACTCAGCAGGACAGAACTGCACAGCCACTTGGAGGAAAAAGCTTGGGAGTTAAAAAAGTCATCTGACAAAAAAAAAAAAGAACAACGTTAGAATTCATCCTTGTTGACCTAGCTAATCTGCACTCTTAACATTTGCAAGGTCATGGTTTAAACAAATGAACAGTTATTAGATGTATTTTCAAAAAGGGGGGATCAATTATCAGTTAACGTTATATTGTTCGACAAAGGATGTAACAACAATGCTAACAGACACTCAGCACTGAGCTTATCTCAACCCAAAGCTAGTCGCTCGAGGAAGATTTAGCGGCAAAAGCCAAGCTAAAACCTTCGGTAAAATTAGCACCTTAGCTAACGTTAATTCCGAACCAGCTCAAAAAATAACACCATCATATTTTTCTATCTTTCACCTCATGCTAAGTTATAGCATGATGCTATAAGTTACGTTAGCTCCATCTAAAATATACATTGGCTTCAAACAGTTTTCTAAGTGGTTTTTTTACCTGTCTTGCGAAGAGCTGAAGCAGTGTGAGCCCACAGCGACAGAGCTGCACTTGCACTTGGACGGAAAAAGCTTCGGAGTTTAAAACAAACGTCATCAGAAAAACGTTGGAAGCGAAGCCACCCTTGATGACGTAGCTAGATAAACTGCATATTAATGTTAGCTAGGATGTGGAAAAAAACAAAAGTACATGCTCTCTTTCTGCCTTAAAAATATGTTAACCACTAAAGGAGTAAAAATACAGAAACAGGGAACAACGATGAAACATCTATGATGACCGTTGGAAATCAAATTGAATTCTTACATGGCCAGCGCAAAGACATTATTAGTACAGTACCACTACTGTAATGTGTAAACAGTAAATTACAACTTCAAAACATACAGTAAGTTACTGTAATGCTATGTACTATACCCATAATGCAATGCAAATTACAGTAACTAATTGTAAAGATGTTTTATGTTAGTTTACTGGGCATTTTATGTATTTAGCTGTAAAAATACAGTAAAGGCTAACAGTGCAAGATATTATAAATACAGTACCACTACTGCAATGTGTAAACAGTAAATTACTGCAACTTCAAAACATACAGTAAGTTACTGTAATACTATGTCCTTTACCCATAATGCAATGCAAATTACAGTAACTAATTGTAAAGATGTTTTATGTTAGTTTTACTGGGCATTTTGCGGTATTTAGCTGTAGAAAATACAGCAAAGGCTAACAGTGCACATGACTAATTAATTAGTTTTTAAATTACACCGTTTTCTGGAAATTATCATTTACACCCTATTAATCTAGCTGGTTTTTTGCAGATTGTGATAGCAGGGTTCTGTTAAACCAGAGTTTTATTGCAGATTATGGCAAAGAATGGAAACACAGATTAAGTCAGACAGATGTTACTGAGGCAGATAAACCGGGAGCAGGAAAGCAGCCATGATCTTCAGCCTGAAGCATTAACTTTTACGCATAATTATTTAGACACCTTGGACATACATCTGTCCAAGGTGGTCCTGATCTGATGACAGATTAATTCCAGCTCTAACAGCCAGGCGCACACCTGCAGTTTTTGTTCAAATTAAATAAGTTTTAATAAGGTTTTAATAATTTAAAAGGCCCCGGTTTGTGAAATAAATTGATTTAGAAAAAAAAAAAATCTCTTTTGCTTGATTTTGCTACTTTGTAATTATGTTATTGATATTAATTATTTTCACTTTGGTCTTTGAACTCCAAAATTTCCATGCAAATGTATATTGGTTTGTCTGTTGATGTAATTTTTAAATATTAAATGATGTTATGATTTATACTTGAGTAGATTTTTTACCAAATAGTTTTTTACTCTTAATTGAGTAATTTCTTGAACAGCTACTTTTTTAGATTTTTTGGCTCTGGGGTCTTTATTATAAAGTTAATTGACAGGAAAGTGGGTAATGAGAGAAGAAGGAAGACATGCAGCAAAGGTCGCCAGGCCGGGAATCAAATCTGCAACAGCGAGTCGAGGACTAAGGCCTCCATATGTGGGTTGTGCTTAACCCCTGCGCCACCACAGCACACAGAACAGCTACACTTTACTTTTACTTGAGTAAAAATATGTTAAAATAGTGCTACTCTGCTGTCAAATGTGTTTCTATGTCGGAAAATATACAGTATGACTAATTTACACAGCAGTGCTCAATTCCAATTTTTTAGCTACAATCCAATTTATTTATTTATTTATTTATTCATTTATTCATTCATTCATTCATTCATTCATTCATTCATTCATTCATTCATTCATTCATTCATTTGTGAGGTCGTTCATACAACTAAACTGACAATCTGTCTTCTTGAGAACGGTTAGGCCCTCAAAGCGAGCCGCATGCGCAGAAGAAGAACGTTGACGTCATAGAGCAGCGCATTGTTTACGGAAATAATAATGGACGCTATCAGATATAGATCGATTTTGAGCAAGTGGAGCCGACAGAATTATCGTCAAATCATAACAAGACGAAGGAAACTAATAAAAAGAAAATATAACTAATAATTACCAGCTTCTGTAGAGAAGTTTGATTGGATGACCGTTCGGACCGCAGACGCTTTGAAAGTTATAAAATATGTATCTGATTTAGTTCCTCATAGAGGCACAGATCACATTTTTAAGTGAAAAGTACTTGTATTATTAGCACTAGTACTACTTAAATGTTTGTTCTTGGACTTGAATATTGATTCATTGCATCATTGGAGATGATAGGAGCCGTTAGAGGAGTAATTATTCAAGATAACATCTGGGATCCCATCAACATGTGATCCACCTGAGTCAGCTGGAACACACAAAAATTTCCTTAAAAAAAAATTACCATTAAATATATGTTTAAACTTATTTGTGAATCCAATTTTTTTTATCTTCAGTCCTCACTGCCGCATAAAATAATATTTATTTATTTTCAGAATTTACTGAGCATGTTTTAGTGATTATTATTCAAACTATTTTTTAAATGTAGTGGTGAGGCATGTTATGAAACCCAGAGTAGCAAAATGCAAGAAAGAAATATGTTCACCTTCGCAATTAACAGAAAAATAGAAGTATAACTGCAGAGTTAATGTATTTATTCATTTTAAATGGGATTCAATGACAGGAAACTGTAGAGAAGGAGCACTAAAGGCTCTGTTTGGTATGAAAAGGCATATAAAAGACAAATATTTGGCTACATTTTATGTTATTTACTTCAACACAGACAAACTTAAACAAAAATAAAACTCAAAAAGGACAGAAGAACCATAGATTAAAAACTAAAAACTCACTTTCCCACTTAATTTTAGGCTCTGACCTTCACACTGTGGTTGAGATTTTAGAATACCATGACTGAATGTGACCAACACACCCTGTCCAAGAAAGTGTAAACCAATTAGAAAGCTAATTAACTTGCTGCCACGTGTAGACAAAGCCTCTTTAATTCAAGTTGCTCTCCTGCATGGACATTTTTGACAGCAGAGTCCTGAAAGTAGTTCTGCTAAAACCCAAATATGCTCTCTGGGTGTCAGTATTCACTTTTATTTGGTTCTAAACCTGTACAAGTGACATATTTACATGCAAGCTCAGTTTTTTATTCAAGTTATACGTTCATGTGCCTTTAAGAATCTGCAAGATAACATTTAAAAGAAGCTTCACAGCTAATTATTAGATATTTAGCTATTTCTAAAATTTAATTTTGTTTAGAAAGCCTTTAAAAAACAAGAAGAAGTCACTTTTTTAATTCCTGATTGCTCAATAGACGCAGGATCAAATCCGACTCCATCGTCTCTCTGATCGGGTTTCTAAACATACGGCCAGGCAGAGGAGTGGCAAAAGCAAACGTGGTGGATTAGCAGTGCTTTGCAACAACTGATGGTGTAACTGAGGAATATTGTCTCTTCTGCCTGGATATGGAGCTGTTAGCCTGTCATGATAGTTATGAGACCATCATATAACAACAGTCTGCAGTCAGAGGCCTCTTCAGGTTTGTTGCAGGACTGACTGCTACTGGAGATATTTCCTGCAAATCCACAACAATTATTTCATATTTTTTCTCTCTATCTTGCGTTAGATCTGGTTCATGAGTGAAATAAAAATTGATCCAAGTGTTTTGCTTTATATTCTTGAGCTTCATGCAGAACTTCAGTCTGTTTTTCATAATGCTCGTCTGCATGTCAACTATTTTGCAGTAGGATAGGAGTCCTTTAGAAAATAATAAAAACAAACTAATAAATAATGAAATTTAAGGTTCATTATTGTACAATTTGTAGATTTGAAGCATAAACTCAATCACTGTTTTAATATTCTTTTACTTAATATCTTGCGATAAATATTTTAGTTTTTATTGTTTTTACTTTGGTTAATGTTTTTGTTTTAATTCAGTAGCACTTAGAGATTTACATGTAGAGTATGTTGTAAACTACATTTTATTATTATTGTTATTATTATTATTATCCTGAATACAGTTTTTGATTTACATCTTTTTAGGAGAAACTTTTCACCAGCAGTGTGCGATATTTCATACTTTAGTATTTATCGCACTCAAGTTTCATATAAAATCAAACTTCTGACCTTTAGGTGTTTTTTTTTAATTATCTTTTCAAACCTTGGACAGAATTCGGAAAAAGTTTACAGTTGTCTACAAAATTATTTAATAATATATTAGCATGATTTGTGTGCGAAATACAAAATATTATAATTTAAGAGCAAATCAAACCAAAGTTTGTTTTGAGCTAGAGTTGGGAAACTACAACCCAAAAATAAAAATAAAACACGGCATTAGTAAATAAAATCCAACCCATTAGTTTGTGCATGTACTCCCAGTTGTTTCTTTAGAAGTAAGATCGTTTGACCAGGTGGAAATTCCCCGTGTAACCTGACACAACGTCTCCGGTGGGAGCAGGTTAAACGGCAGAGAAACCTCATCCTCGACCCACCTGAGAAAGTGATTAGAAAGTCAAACACTCAGATCAGTTACATCCAGTCCTGGCAGCCATGATGAGCGACTGCCTAGCTGCAGCACTGCGACGTCTGTAGAGGTCTGAGCAAAACCAGGGAGTGCACAAACATTTGAAATGTAGCTGATGATTAGAAATATTCCCCAAAAAGAGGCAGAAACACCAGAGAGGTTTATTTTTGAGGTCTAAGCCCTCTGTGTTCTTACATAAACACTCCTTTACATCTAAACAGCACTAAATGAGTCACAGTGCTGTTATGTAACGGGGCTTTACCAGCTTGACATGGCAGTGTGTGCAGTTCACTGTCTGGATTCATGGCACAAAATCTGTCTGAAGGTTTTTACTCAGATTAAGTCAGAAGAGGTTTACCACAAAACAAAACAAACAAAAAAACAAAAACAAAGTGGTCTGTCTTATAATAATAATGATAAGACTTTGAATGATAGTCTGTGTGTCATGTTTCTTTATTTGATAGATAGATAGATAGATAGATAGATAGATAGATAGATAGATAGATAGATAGATAGATAGATAGATAGATAGATAGATAGATAGATAGATAGATAGATAGATAGATAGATAGATAGATAGATAGATAGATAGATAGATAGATAGATAGATAGATAGATAGATAGATAGATAGATAGATAGATAGATAGATAGATAGATAGATAGATAGATAGATAGATAGAACATGTTAATTTATCTATTTAGTTATTTAATAAAGCATGTTTCATTTTATTGTGTATTTAATACATGATTAACACAGTTATAAAAACTATCTATCGTTTTTATTAATTTATGGATTTATAGTAGTTTTCTTTTACGTTTAAATTTTAGTTTGATTGATAAATTATTTGTTGAACTATAATACCTTTGGGTCAGGTGTATAAACAATTTATGAAAATTAATATTTATAATGTTACCCTCTACCTCAAAGCTGATTGGCCCCTGTTGCAGTAGCGTCGCTCCTGATTGGTTCAGCCCACTGCCAATCAACTAAGTGAACACCGGTAGAGCACAGCGGGATCCAGTTTGTATTTACTGACTGGGCAGCTTGGTTTTCAGGGCGCTATGGGCTTCCACCTGTGAGACGCTGGTGCTTATGGACATTTCCATCTTCCAGATGAGGCGTTGATTCGGGGTTCCCATCATAATGGTGTTGAGAAAAAGACTAAAATGGAGCTTTAGCAGTGGGCGGGGTGATGCCGACGGTGCCTTGTAGCTACAGTTAGCTTGTAGCTCCCTAGCTGGATGTTAGGCCTTTCGATTTCTGTGGCTCCTCGGGCAGGATTATTCTTTTATTCCTCCTCAAATACAACAGGTCTTTATTGTTTTTATCCTTGCAACGTAAAAGGAGCAGATATGAAGGGTGTTTATGGTTTTCACAGGTAAGTGAAGGCAGTTTTGGCTCCTTTTAGATAATAAAAAATTTATTTTTTGTGTGAATAAAGATTATATAAGTTATATGGGAATTTCCAGAAATGCAAAGTTTTAACAACTGACTAATCTAAGGCTACAGTTATGATAAAAGCAATTCATAATTTGATAGACTTCCTGGATGCCTGTTGATCTATGAAAATCAGTTTTTTTCAATAAAATGGGGAAGGTTCACTTTCGGTCTCTTTGTCTTTCGATTGGAAATCGGTGTTAATCATTATTTATATTAATCATCTTTGGGGTTTTAGATACTTCCAAATAATACACTTTTTAATATTTAAATTGTTTTGCAATCAAGTAATTCTCATTTCTTGGAATTTATTTTATTACATAGAAGAATTTAAAACAGTTTTCACCACGTGAATATGCTTAAGCGCTTAAATTATAAAGCATAGAAATATCTGTAGTATGCAGATGTTAGTATGCATACTACAAATGCATACTAACATTTTCCAGTGTTAAAATTATTTTAAATAATAAATTATTATTTTAACACTGGAATACACCAGAAGACATTTGTATTGTACAAAATAAATAAGAAAAACAACAGAACTGTTTCATTATTATTTTATCATACACCTGTTCAGATAATGGTGAATTGCAGTAAGCAACAAATATTACTACATAAGATAGCTAATACTGCTATCAGTTTGATCAGTTATATTGTGACAGTGAGACAGTGGTGAGGTGTACGGTTGGACAAACAGGTTGGTTGGATCTATGATTGCATCAAGGATCAGCTCAGAGCCAACATATTCATAGGTCTGTTGCAATAAGCAATAAATCAATTGCATGTTAAATTAAAACAAGCTCAGTAGTTTCCCTTTGTATTATTTATCATTTTTCTTGTTTTTCTCTTTCTATCAAGAACTGGATACAAAAGTTTTCACTCTGGTGCTTTGGTTTCAACTAACCCTGTTTTTGAAGGACAGTTTTGTTTGTTTGTTTTTTTACAGAGATTTCATAATTGATTTTATTTGTCTTATTTTTTTTATTTTGGATATTTAAAATATTTTCCAGCGTTAAATGTTCTTTAGAATTTAATGTTTATTTTGAAAATGATTTCAAAATATTATCGTTTATTGCAATAACTTCTGGGACAATTAATGGTCTGTCAAAATTTGTTATTGTGACAGGCCTATATATTTAGCTTCATTTGAATGTTTGGAGGTGATGTTGTGATTTCCAAACACGCTCACCAGAGTAGCCCATAAGTTATTGTCACAAAAGATAATATTGTTGTTTTGAGACCATTTTCAAGTAATATAATTATAATTACATATTAATGCAATTCTCAAAGTTCAATAAACTTTAAATTTTAATGAAAATTTTCACACTGGAATACACCAGAAGACATTTTAAATGTATAAAATAAATAAGAAAAACAACAAATAAAATGATTTATAAAGTCTGAAACAAAATTGTTCTTCAAAAATGAGCTAGTTGAAACCAAAAGACTGAAGACTTTAGTATTAATTTTTCTGGTAGAAAGAGAAAAGAAATCATGCAAATGGAAATTACTGCATTGTTTACTGAGACAAAAACAAAAACTCGGTTTTATATTTCAGCCTGTTTTTCTTTTGAGCCTTCCTGACTCAAAAGTTTCACTTTTCTGGTTTCAGATTCATGAACCGACGGGCTTCTGCTAACTGCCGCTACCAGCCCACCGTCTACGAACATGCTGCCAACTGCTACACTCATGCAGTGAGTCCCGTCTGTCTGAACGCCGCTGACCCGCTCCGGTCTGAGAATGTCTGCTGACTGCCGTTTGTTTACTCTCGTCTCCGCAGCTCCTCATCGTGCCGGCCTTCGTGGGAATGACGCTGTTGCACTGCTTGTCCGACAACAACTGGGAGCGGATCACGGCCTGGGTGTACGGACTGGGCCTGTGCGCCCTCTTCGTGGTCTCCACCGTGTTTCACATCATCACCTGGAAGAAGAGCCACATGAGGTGAGACGGTTTGCATTCAGTTCCTCCATTTTAGATTTTAGATGTTACTTGATGTTGGTGCTGCGGTGTGACTCAGCATCTCTTCCTGGAACCAATTTCACCAGTTTCTCTGTGTTACAGGTCAGTGGAGCAGTGCTTCCACATGTGTGACCGCGTCGTCATCTACTTCTTCATCGCTGCCTCTTACACACCTTGGTGAGCGTCCGGCTTAGAGCAGAACACACACACAGCTGCCGTTGAAAGCAAAGCCTCACTCTGGGTCGGTTCTGTTCTTGTCTCGGTTCAGGTTGAACCTGCGGGAGCTCGGACCGTTGGCGGCTCACATGCGCTGGTTTGTGTGGCTCATGGCTGCTGCCGGGACCATTTATGTCTTCAACTATCATGAAAAGTGAGTTTCTGTTCAGACGGGAGCCGTTAGCGGCGGGTGTCCAGACTGAGGCCCGGGGGAATCATCCTGCGCATGTTTGTCTTCTCAGGTACAAACTGGTGGAGTTGGCCTTCTATTTGACTATGGGATTTTTTCCTGCATCAGTCATGACATCAATGGTAAGAAGATCCTACCATTTTACCCGATTAGGGGCGGGACTTTAACTTGTTAATTTAGGTTTTACCCAGAGGTGGGCAGAGTATCCAAAAATTATACTAGAGTTAGCCTGTCAGCGAAGATATTGTAGCTTAAAATAGCATCTCAATGCTAAGCAGACGTCACCAATGCTGAGGCTACATCATGAGTTCCTGAAACACTTGAAAACTAAATGAGTCAAGTAACATTTAGCACCAACATCATGGTTGAATCACAGATTAAAAACAATAAATATATTTATTGTTGAGTTCATATGTTTATTTAGTCAACAATTAAACTGAGAAAATGTGGTTATAAAGAACGTCGTGCTGTTGAGTTTCAGTGCAGCTTCTAGGAAGAAATGTTTCTCTGTTTTTGTTTTTCCAGAGCAACACGGACGGCCTGCAGGAGCTGGCGTGTGGAGGACTCATCTACTGCCTCGGCGTGTTCTTCTTCAAGAGCGACGGCGTCATCCCCTTTGCTCACGCCATCTGGCACTTGTTTGTGGCTCTGGCTGCCGCCGTGCACTACTACGCCATCTGGAAGTACCTGTACAAAGCGCCGAGCTCCGAATCCCTCCTCCAGTCCTGACCATCTCTTCGCCCAGCCGCCCCCCCACTGCCCAACCAAGCTGCAACAGTAAAAGTTTACGACAACAACCTTAACTTGTTTACTGTTTTGTAACCAGGAGGAAAGCAGGTTTGTCACCGTCCTCTGATGAAATCAAGTGTTTTTGTAAGAGAAGAAATCTCCAAAGCTTTGGTATTTGTGACGTTTGATAGCGTCTTTTTAAAACCACTCAAAGCGAGTCACATTCCTCTTTAAGGGTCGATCCGTTTCATCCGGAGAAAATCGAGAAAGGTGCTAAAAATCAGCAGCTCTTATTTCTACTAAAAGAAACCAAAGCTACAAATAAAGGCAGCATAACAAAAACTTCAAAGTTTTAATACAATTAAATTGGTTAATAAAGTGTTAAGGTAGAGTTATTCTCATATCTGAACCAAAAATCTTGTGTAAATCATGTTTTCTTCTATTTATATCTGTTTAGCTCATGCTCTCTGTCTGTTTCTACTGGAAGTGATTGGCGCCCTCTGGTGGCAGCTGGGTAGCATTCCTCAGTATTTCATAATGTAGAGGAGAAACAGGAGAGCTGAGTGTTAATGAGCCAAATGAGGAGACTCCCAATTAAAAGCAGTTTCATTTCTTTCCATTTTTTTTAAAAATAAAAATGTGAATATTGTGTGTGTGTGTGTGTGTGTGTGTGAGCTGTTGTGTGGTGTAACATGTCCTGTTGTGTGTTTTGTGATTCTTGCACACCAATGTTAAAAAGTGTTTCATATCATGAGGACTTAAGTTTTAATAATCATGACTCTTCTCTTGTGATCCAGTCTGTTTTCTATGTTGATTCTGATGATCCTGGCTGTTTTGCAGACAATAATTGCTTTTGTTTTGTCTCTTTCACTGGCTGATGATGGTTCTTTGTAAAATCTGAACGCTCCACTGTACTGAACATCACCTTGGTAATGTGACAATAAAGACAATAACTGCAGCTTGGTGTCTGGACTCGGTTCAAGAATGATACATTTTAATAAAGCTCAAATTATTACCAACATAATCTTCTTACAGTGCAAAATATTAATTATGACACAAAATATCATATTTTTACAACCAAACTTGTATATGCAGAACTACTTTTATTTGGACTTTTATTGAAAAGCTGACAATGCAAACCCAATCAGTTTTTATCTAATTTACTAAATAGTACATTTGGATTTTATTAATTTGTTCAACAGAGCCTACAGGAGTTGGAAATGTAAACACCTTTCTTTTAATAGACAACTAGCTAACATCTGAAAAATAATCCAGTCCTTGCTGGTATTTTGTTTTTTTGGAGCAATTTTTCTATTAAGTTTTTTGTAAAACTGTAAAAAAAACAAACAAAAAATTGAAGTACAATTACAGATCATATACAAAAGGAACTACACCTCTGCTAACAAATGGTCAGCTAACAATGTAGCCAATTGAAAATTAGCTAGACAACATAGAAAGAAGCCTTGTTGACAAAATCCTACACGTTATTAAAACAGTAGTTCAAAAACTTGAACTTACAGACGAATAATATCCAAAGGACAAACATGTCTGAAGGACAGCCACCCACTGATGTGTACAGCCAGAGCGGTATTCTCAACTGACTAAATTAATGTCCACTAGGTGTCATTAAAGCTCTGCTATTCAATTTATGACTCAGTTTATGTAAAATAAAACACAATATCATGATGGAGTCAGCACATACAGCAAATTTTAAGACTGAATCTACAATGATAACTTTGCTAACATTGTTTTCTTCCCCTTTTCTTTCCACTTTTTACTCGACAATTTTGGCCCATATGACAGACTTTTGTCTCGGGTTCTGGTCGAAAGCATAGCATGAACGAACTACAGCGCAAGGCATTCTGGGAAAGAAAAACCAACCAAAGACAATATAAAAATCCTACAACCGCTAAAATCTGACACCACTATATTTATCTTCTGAGTTTGAGTTTTTTCTTGGCGTACCTTTCAGTAGTTCTTGGTGCAGCGCCTCCAAAGGCGAGGAGGGGAACAGTTTTTTCAAAAGGTTTGATTTGTTTGGTACAGTACCAGCTGAAAATGTAACAAATGTTGCAAGTTTGTTCCACAATCGAACTATCAGCTGTCAAAACACCTTAAATATTTTCACAAGTGATGCTAGGTTGTAGCATGAGGCGGACAGAAAGATTGGGGTCACATCCGTCACGATGAGCGAAGCTCTGGATTAACCTGTTCTTGGTCATGAGACTCGGATCATGACTGAAGAAACCCGGATGTCACTGCTTTTCTTCATCAAATGGGAGTCAACTGGGAACTCACTTCACCACTTGCGCCCTCTGGTGGCCATTTTAGAGCAGTTCTGGCAAATTAACCATTACGTCAGCATGAGACCGTTCTGTTTTCGTTTCATTCAGAAAATAACTTTTCTTGTACAACCGTTCCCGCTTGTTTTGGATGCTCTGAAGATGGACTGGTACTTTTTATACTTTGCTCTTTTAAGATGCGTAACCATAGCAACAGGATGCTTTACAACAGGGAGCAGCTGATGAACATTGAAAAAGCTGAAATAATATAACCCAAGCCACAAGCTAAAACTTAAAGATTAGAAACACCAGAACCAACAATGGACATAATCTGAAGGCTGTCATCAAATCAATCTGGACTTCCAGGACCTCAGCAGAACCACAGGGTGATCTCCTCCACGCTACGCCACATTGATGCAGCACTTCATCCAAAAGGAGCCCAGACTAGAAATGAACATCTCTGCTTAAAATGTCCTTTTATTATTAATCAGATGTAATATTTACATTTGTTATATGTTTTATTTAAATAAAACATATGGCCTAATTACAATTATATGTTGTAATTTTAAAGATTACAACATATAATAGCATGAAATATTTTACTGTGTAATAAATCTATATAACATACAAGTTGCTAGAAATACTAAATATTTCTAGCAATATTTAGAATATTTAGAAATATTAAACTTTTTCACTATATTCTAGTATTTTGACATGTAGATCTTTGTGCAGAGAATGAAAACACATGGGAAAATAAGTGGTATTTTTATTACACTACAAATTACAGACAGAGAGGCAGAGGGCTGAACAACATGTAATACTCCTTTATGCTGCACTTTAAACACTCTGAAACAGTCTGTTGGTGTTGCCATGAATACAACGGTTATAAATCTGCTGCAATGTTTGAAATAAAACGAAGGTTCAGGAAATCTTCTGGTTCCAATCTGGAGCCATCAGGGCGGCGCCGTATGGGACCAAAACACTGGGAAACAGTCGGTGAATTAAAGGCACTGGAACAAACTCACGATTATTATGGTTAATATTTCCAGGTGAGGTAGAGAGATGACTCAACACGTGAGGTACGTTTGGGATTTCACAGATTCATTACTGGCTTTTTCCTGCTTGATTCTAATGAAAAACAAAGACGCCCCTGGAAGCTTTGGAGCCTCAAAAGAGATAAAAACTCTGGGTAACAAAATGGCCGCCTAATATCGCTCACACCTGTGGACCAGATCGATAACGCTTCGAAAAGTCTCAGTGGAATGTGAGAGTTTTGTTTTACAGGGGTGTAGGTTCCAGGATTTATTTTATTTCACTTTACTTCTTTAAAAGTACGGACATCCAAATGAGCATGACCTCAGGAGACAAATACAGAAGTCCTGAGATGCCAAAAACGTATTGGAATTAATGAGCAACAAAAAAAAACAAAAAACTTCAGAGTATGTTAAATGTGTTATTTTGTTGAATTATTACACAGCTTCTGCCCATTTGTGTTCAAGAAGGATGTAGTGTTGCTTTAACTTAATGAAACATTTATGGCAGGAATGGAAACTGCTAATTTAAACATTTGCAGAATATCTAATTTTCAAGCAGAAAGTGCCAGTTAAAAACAGCAACTGTCATTAAAAACCATGACGCTTCTCAGATGGTTAAAATTTGATGTAATATTTCATGAGCCTTTTAACAAAATATAATGCAATCTTTTCAAAACTGAATGAAAAAAGCATGTATGGCAAAAAATATTTTAAAAATAGTTTTCGCCATTAACCAGGGGTCAAATTAAGCAGAGCTGGTTTATTTGAATAAAATAATTAGTGTGAAAATTTGTGGTGTAGATTGAGGATAATCGCTCCCAAAACAATCTTTGGTATTGTTGGAGGTTATGCGACATCTGGCATTAGTGGCCTCCTCTACTGCAGTGAGATGACGTTTGAGGTAAATCTTTCTGGAACGGGTAACGTTTTGCACAATTAGAGCAAACTGCAAATATTTGCATGAAATAATCTTTAGGATTTTGATGTAAAAACATGCCATCATTTTGGGACCTCTGGACTTCCATACATGCCATGATCTGCCTTGTGAAACAACATATGCACATCGCAGACTGAAGGCTGTCTAAAACATGACTCATAAATCCAGCTTCAATCTACAGAGTCTGCAGTAAGCCCAGAAAACAGCAAAAACGACAAAAAAAGTCTCCCAAGGTTCATCACTCTGGTTCAGGGACTCGCTACAACTGAAGAAAACAATCGCAGAGCAGCAGGAAGAACCAGCTATAGTTTCCCTGCCGTCATAGTAACGCCATCCCATGTTTTTGAGAACATTAAACACATTAAGGAGTGTTGAAATCATATTATATAATTACAATAATGCCCCCAATATTTTGGTTTCCTTCCCATTCCCTCAAATAGAATATCAAAATACCTCTTTACTTATTCATTTATTTTATTAAACACATTTTTAATATTTTTCTGGACTTGTTGTGCCTTTAAAATACACAATTCACCAATTCTATATATTTATATATATATATATTGGAAAAATACTGTACAAAAAAGGAACAACGTATAGATTTATAGAAACATCTCTGGTTTGGTCTGCAGGAAACAAACTGACTGGGTGAAACACAGTATTGGACAACACCATCCAACCTTTTCTCTCTTTTACATTCATACAGCCATCTTTAAAAAGACAGCAAACAGATGCCACCGACAAAACATCTGCACCGAGTCCTAAAGGAAAAAAACAAAACAAAAACACTCGGACTTGTCATGCCAAGTCAAACTGAATCCAAAGAATCAACAACTAGTCCAAAAAAAACAGAGAGAAATCATGCTTCAACCTGAAGAGAAGGAGACTAAACAACCACAGCTTTCAGAGCAGTAATAATACTAACATTTATATCAACAGAATATATATATATTTATTTATAGATATAAAAACAACAATCTTCCATCTGAGAAATAAAAGGGAGATAAATAGGAGGAATTTTCTTGAACCGGATCCGATTGTGAGACGCTAGTTAGTGCAGAAGTTAACAAACAGGAGCAGGAGGTGGAGACATATTTAAAATTATTGCTCAAGAAATTAAAACATAATACAAACAGAGAGCAAAATGTTCCTGGACTGGACTGTAAATACTAACATAAGTGGCTAAGAACGACGAAATAAAGAGGATTTTAGTCCTGATCTGATGTAGAGAAGGAGGCGGGCTCAAACTCCTCACAGTGGGAAGTACGCACATGTAAATATATTTAAATCTATTTATTCAAACCATGTAGAGAAATCAAAGGAGGAGCAGACGAGATGAAGCTTAATAAAATACCAGAATCATACAGGTGGGGGTGCCGCCATTAGAGACATTGTCCTTCAAACAGGAGGGCAAACTGGAGGTTCTGGGAGCAGAGGTGGGCCACAGGAGGGTCTCACAGGGGCCCATGTCGCGCCTCGTATTTAGCCAGAATGTTCTTGCAGCGGCCCAGCTCTTTCCTCAAGTCGGCCACCTCGAGACGCAGCGCGGCGTTCTCCTTCTCCAGGAAGCCGGCTCGGATGGCGATCTGATTCTCCTTGAGGCGACGCGCGTCCCGCGAGCGCTTCGCCGCCACGTTGTTCTTTCTGCGTCGCGCCCAGTACTTATCATCCTGCAGGGAGCAGCAGAGGGCTCAGTGAACAAAACAACACGGCAATGAAATAATAAAAATAAATAATGCTTTTATTTTGAAGGTGAATCCTGTCACTGACGATTCCAGTGAAGGTTGGAACATTCTGCTGATCTTTCATTTAACTACTTAAGTTTAATTTATACAATATTAGAAATATATAAAAAACACAAAAAACAGATAGTTCAATTAAATTTTAAATAACAAAATTAGCATTTTATTGCCTAAAAGGCAATAACAGCATCGTTTTAGTGAATGCCTGATCATTTGTAGCAAAACATGCATCTGCATAAACATCTGAAACTTAAGAAAGGAGTGAAGGAGTGAAGTAGTGAAAGAAGGAAGGAAGAAAGAAAGAAAGAAAGCTTAAATAATATAACTGATGACACAAGCTAAAACTCAAAGATTAGAAACATCAGAACCAACAATGGACATAATCTGAAGGCTGTCATCAAATCAACCTGGACTTCCAGAACCTCAGCAGAACCACAGGGTGATCTCCTCCACGCTACGCCACATTGATGCAACACTTCATCCAAAAGGAGCCCAGACCAAATATTAAGCTCATAGAAATGAACATACATTTCAAAAAACTATTAACTAGGTTAATATTTTATAGTTAAAATCTAAATAATCTGCCTAAATGAAAAAAGAAAGATTTTATTTCCCATGTCATTGTGATGGGTTCTGGTTCTGGTTCTGGTTGCGGTCTGGCCCATAGACTCTTCCTCACCTTCAGGTCCTCGGGGATGAAGATCTTCCGGGCTTTCTTGATCATGGGCTGCGGCTTCAGCTCCTCGGCGGAGAACTTGCGCTTCCTGGGGTCGAACATCTCCTGACCCGGAACGCTGGACAGTGCCAGGTCGGCCGGGTCCGGCTCGTACGCCATCGGGACCTGGATGGACTCCGGGTCGATGGGGCTGGGTGTGTCTCTGGCTGCGGACCGGACAGAGGAGACAAACAGAACATCAGAACTGGGAGGCCATGTTTGTTCCCTGTGAAGCTTCCAGTTCTGCTTGAGGCTGTAATACCGCCACCAACCAGCAGGTGGTGCCGCCACACAACGGTTACACAAACATTGAGAAGCAGCAGGTTCTGCTTTTTTTTTTTCTGAAATCTGTCAGTTTTTTGCAACTAATTAAACCCGTCTATTAATAAATAGCTGCGTCTTAAAATTCAATTATGCTGGGCATGTTTTGAAACTGATCTAGTTGGGTTAAATTAACTTTTTATCAACACAGAAGTGACTAATTGTTTTTATCTGAAGTATTGTACCTAAATTTCATTGTTGGGTATAATTAATAATTACAATTACAATTATTAATTATAATATTAGTACTATTATAATATTATTGTTATAATATTCTATTCAGTGGAGATCATTAGACAGAAAGCTAATAAAAAGAAAGCAAAACTAATAGTAAATGCTGACAGTCTCGATAGTGACGTCTGTTTGGGTGTGTAGTCAGAAATGTCAGAAGAGAAGGTGATACTGACAGACTTCTTTTATAATTTAATAATCAGAATTTTCAGCCATTGTTTACGTTTTGATTTTCAGCATCTGGTTTCTTCTGGTGCCAAATTACGACTCATTTCTCATATTAATGGGGTAAAAGTCGGATAAAACGCAAAAGCGGACAGACAGGTTTGGAAACAATTGAATACAATGTAGTTTCAGATATGGAAGAGGAATTGGTCCGTTCAGACTGCAGGGAAAAATCTGGTTTTGCCTGCTGTGTGACTGTTTCAGGAGCTAAGAAACTCCTGACTCTCTGTCCCGACCAGCGCTAAGTGTATTTTCATCGGCCGCTGATCCGCTGGCGGCTCGAACATCATGACCCACATTAACGATGTGGGAGCCGCTGACCTGCTCTGCAGCCCTGCAGGAGATCTGCTGGAACAAACGGATCTAAACGATCAGAAAACCCAAAGCTATCTGACATCTACCATCAGGTATTCTGTTGAGTGGTTCTGATTCAGACATATGGGAGACTTTCTTGCCAAAAATACAAAATCCTACTAAGTATCTTTGGTGTAGTTTCTAGTGGAAATATCTCTGTACTCTTAATAAAAGGCAAAACGAACTTACAAGGAGCTTATTTTGAGTAAATAATTCCTTAATGTTGATTTTTTTCACATTAACAATAAAATTTATTTATTGTTTTTCACCAATATTAAGAAATTATTGATTTTAAACAAACTCCTATATTTTGAAAAGTTACTTGTAAGTTAGTTTGAACTTATTTCATATTTCCACTAGGAACTGGACAAAAATACTTGGTAAGATTTCTTGTTTTTGCAGTGTTTGAGGTCCTACCAAAGCAAGTTACCTGAATCAGAGACCAGACTTTGACTAGGCCATTTTGTTTTTCTGACCCACTCTTGAGTTTGATCTGCTGGTGTGTTTTGGGTCACCCTGCTGCTGGAAAACCAGAGAGAGTTTGAACTAAACCGTCTGCGAAGACCCGTCACAATAACAAAGTTTACTGGATGATCAATTCTCCCAGTAATTACCACAGTAATATTGTTATTTTGAGATCATTTTCCAGTAACAGTGAAAATGGCACAAAAATTAAGGTTTTCTCTCTCAAAGACCAATAATCTTTATGAAAAGAAAACCAAACACTGGAACTCAAAGATATTTCCAATTTTTAAAATAAACAACCAAAAATAATAAAACCGAAATTCAAAAAACACTAAAAAAAAATTAGATGGATTATAAAATCTGTTAAAACAAATTGCTCTTCAAAAGATCATCTGTATGGAAATTATTGAGCTCATTTGTATTTATCATACGATTAATTGGCTGATTACTGCGACAGGCTTATGTCTCCTAAGGTCATTTCTGCTATTCCTACTTGCATAATACTGAATCAATACTGAACCAAATTGTGACTCAAAGAATTAAAACTGAATACCTAAAACGTAGCAAAGGACACACCTGCACTAAAAAACACTTTAAACATCAACATGTGAACATCTCCACTCTTTCTGCTTGAATTATTAATTTTTTATTAATAATTGGATGCAACACCTGCTTAATAGGAGATTAAAATTATCTTATTTTATTTATTTTTTTAGAATTTGAACCAGGTGAAGAAAAAATGCCACTAGAAGAGTTCAGGGTAGAACGTATTTACAGAAAAATAAGTTTTCTTTATCCTAATTGTGAAATCTTAATGTTTTTTTTACAGTTCTGGCTTAATTCTGCTCTGACTGTGTTGTTGTTGTTTTGAGTCGGTATACTCCGGTTAAAGACTGCTACGATCATTTGAAAAACCGATTAATCGTGATTAATCGTTTCAGATCGTGTTCTCAGTGTTCCTCTGCCGTTTCAGACTGAAAATGTCTCAGACTTCGTTTCTCATCTGTTCTTTCATTTCTAAACCAGAGACCAGATTAAAGATAATCCGTCTTTAAGCGGCGACACAAATAGTCCGACCTGACCTCTGTGAGGCGAGTGCAGGTAACCCAGGCAGAAGCGGTCAGAACAGGAACGTCTAAACTCAACGACCCGGTTCTGACCAGACCCAAGAGGAGCGACGAACTGAGATTAATCAGCGACCCTGCTGGGTTTCCATGGAAACCTCTAAACCAAATTCAATAATGTTTTGTTAAAATATTGCACTGAGTATGGATTTATTGATTTTACAGATTATCATCTGCACCCAGCTTGACGTCACGCTCAGCGATCACATTGGGCTTTTTATGATTTTATGAGGGCTGTTGTCATGACGACCAGACGTATCTGTGAACTGCTGAACTCTGAGTCGGGTGGAAGGACAGGAGGGTAAACTCTCTACTGTAAATACTCTCAGAGGAAGATAATTTCAGGTCATGAAAGTTTTTTATTTCACCTCAAAAAACCTCCCAGCTGGAACTTTGAGCCTCAGATGATAAAATATACCAGACAGAACAGCAGAGCGTCAATAAGCCGGCTGGTTTCCCATATTCCACATTTCCCATTCTGCTGGTTAATTAGTGAAAAATTTTAAAAATTCAGTTTTAAATTTATTAAAACTGAAAATTGCATCTTCTGCAGTTTCCACTAGTTAACAGTTTAGCAGACATCAGATGAAGGGTAGTGAGGCATCATGTGAGGCATGAATGGGGCGGATTGTGCAACCTGTGCACATTCTCCAGAAATATTTAAAAGATTTACAAAGGAGGTTTTATTTTTTCATGTTTGTGGTACCTGTTAATGTTATTTTACCATATTTTATTGATAATATCAACAAATAATGTAATAGTTGAACATTTAAATGTAAAACAAAATATAGTCATTTTAATTATGAATTAAATAATGATTAACTGTGTGAGAATTAACTTATTTTCTAATATTTATGTTGTAAATGTGTGTGAAATATATGTGTGAAAAACGAATTATCTGAATTTGACTCAAATTAAATAAAGTACAACAAAGAATCTGCTGTTGAAGCTAAAAAACCAAATACATTTTCTTTAGTTTTTCACTGATCGAAGCCAACCGAAGAAATATCGGTTGGTTCTGATCTGGTTGGTGTCAGAAACTAGATGAAAAAGTTCTGATTTAAATCCCAGTTTGTCTCAAGACGGAGCTGATTTCTTCCTTCAGGCACCTGGAGTTGGGTAACTGGAATCAGGCGCAGCTCGACCTGCAGCCTGACTCCCCCTCCGGCCGCTGCGGGGTCAATGTCCTCGATGCGACCTTTGACCTGTGAAGGCCGTAGCAGTGGCAGACACAGGATGTTATCTGCCTCAGCAGGACGCTGCGGCGGAGGCTGCGGAGCTGGTTAGACGAGACCAGACTCGCTGAGCTGGAACAATGCGGCGCGCACGTGACCGGAGCACGCCCGAGTCCATGTGACCTCTGCAGGGTACAGCGTGTGCTCTGAGTCTGGGCCGGGTCCCGGGAAGAGGGGGTGGGGAGGGGGGGTGGGGGGGGAGGAAGTAGAGTGGGTGGAGTGGGTGTGGGGAGGTGGGAGAAAGTGAGAAAAGAAAAGGAGGGGGCTCCGGTTTGCAGCTCAGCGTTGCACACGGCTGCCCGCATGCGCCAGTCACATGGCGCCGCACGCCAGAGGAAACCCCATCCTGGCTTCACACGAGAGCTAAATGTGAACCACTAGACGGACCCGAAAAGAACCCAAACAGAACCCGGACACATGAATGTCAAACAGAGCAGGAGTTCCTCTAACATCTGAGCTGAAGCTGAGATGCTGCAGCCTGAAAATATGGAGCCCGTCTGACTGCAGGATTGTCTGAAGAAAATACGGAGGACCAAACCGGCCATAATTATTTAAATAAATCACTGAATGATTTTTTTATTTTAGTAATTCAGTCACATTATAAATAAATGTTTCAGTCATGTCACATTTTAAATTCAAAATCATTGAAATGTGAATAATAAAAATATTTACCTAATTTCCAAAAAACAGTGAAATTATTTTGTGCAGCAAGTGGGCGGGGCAAATTTAGCAGAGGCATATTTAACGAAGCACATTAACTTTTATTATAATACTTTCATTTATATTAAATTCAGGATTTATTCATTTATTTATTTTCTATTAAACAAAATTTATTCTTTTGTCATTATTGTTAGAATTACTACCATTATCAATTTTTTTTCTGATAATGTTAAATGAAACTAAAAATGTTTAAATATTCCATCAATTTAAACTGTAACACAAACACACATTACGAAATGTGAGTAAAAATTTTATTGAGTGTTTTTCACAATCTGCTAAATTTCCTGAGAAATTAAACTAATTTAATTTCCCCTGCGTTTGTTTTCATTCCTGCTTTATTTTAGATGATTTTTCTCCTTAAAACTTGAGAAGATTCTGAGATTTTATTGAACACAATGTGGAATAATCCCCTCCCTGCCGATGCATTCAGCACATTAAAGATGAGGTAAGACCTGTTTACAGAACCTCCAGCCGGGTTCTTCCTTCCTGACCGGGGAAACGTTTGGGAGGAGACGGACCTCCAGCAGCAAACATCTCCAACTAAACCAGACTCAGCAGCTGGAATCAGACCGATCCGTTATCGTTTGATTAGCCTGAAAACATCTGACTCACTGGGTCAGTGAGGCCCTCCAACAGGCACGTGAGGCCCCTCACTGGGACCCCGCCCCTTCAGGTAAACACCCTCAGGGTCGCCATCTGTTTATCTACCATGATCTGATCCGCTGTCAGCAGCCGGTCAGACTCTGGAAGGGAACCGGTCGCAGGATCAGGCAGGAAAAGCAGCCGCCTCCTCCTGGATGCCAGCTCGTTAGGTAACCGCTTCCTTAACGAGACGTTTTCTGCGGTGACCGAAACGCCAGACAGATTCAGAAACGTGCGAATCTGAAAGTTCCCACCTTGTGGAGTCGGGTGAAGTGAGTTTATGTGGTTCAGCGAGTTCAAGCCTGAGGCACAGCTTTACGAAACCAAACTATGTGGAGTAAACAAAAACAATGAGGGGGCGGGGCTTCTTTCAGCCAATCGGAGCTCCATTAGAGCCGCCCTGCTGCAAACTTAGACCTGAGCTTCATGAGCCTGCAGCTTTACAAACAGATTGAATCATTTTCATCCCAACCTGAAACAGGGTTTAGCAAGTCAAAATTAAGACTTTTTAATACCTTTTTAATGCCACCTTAAATGGTATTGAGGGCCAAAGCAACTAAAAATATAGGGGATTCTTGAGGGACTTAACTGTGTCAAACTTAAGATTTTTTCCCTTTTTGAACAAAATGCACAAAGTCTTTTATCTGCCTGATAATAGAAGTGTCAACTAAGCATTAATTTGCCTTTACCCTTGATGAAAGAAGCTTAGCTAGCCAGCTATCAAAGGTATATGATCAGTTATTTACTGGCAGCATCAACCACCTGAATTTAAAGAACATGATGAAAATGTCCCACCAGAGAAATAGAGTGCATAGAATATAGGAGACTATATCACCCTGCCATGACAACCTGTAAGACCTGTGATTAACGTACCTAAAGCCAACATAATTTTTTCTAATTAATTTAAATCTTAAGGCCTTAATTTTAGATATGCAACATCAAGATGTTTTTAGAGCCACATAGAACAAAATAAAGGCCACAGAAATAGTTGTTTGGGGACGGTTCTGTTTCTCCACAGCAGTACCTGTGTTTGTGAGACTGTCATGAAATCACAGCCATACCGTTATCTAAATAAAGAAGTAAATATAGTTCTTAGCATCACTTTTATGATTATCACAATAGTACCACAAAAAAATCAAAACTTTAAGTTCATATCATCCAGCCTAATAGACTGAATAATCCTGCCACGACAAAATTTAAGGCCTTTAATCAACGTAGTTAAAACCAGCTTAAATTTTTTTTTATGACTTTAACACATTTTAAGGCCCTATCTTTAATTACATTAATTTCATTCATAAAGTCTTGTCTTTAGATACACAAACTTAAGACTTTTTAAGATCTTAACTGTAGATACATTCATTTAAATCTTTTAAAGGCTTACCTTTAGACCCAGGAATTTAAAACCTTTTCAAAAACTTAACTTTAGATATATTAAGTTAAGAATTCATAAGAGCTTATCTTTAGAGGAATTTAAGACTTTTTAAAGAACTTATCTATGGATACATGAACTTGAGTGTTTAGACAGATTTAAGTCTTTTTAAGGATGCACAGACACCATCTAAGAACATGTGGAGGACATTTGAGGACCCACGTGTGAGAGTGAGCAGGTGTGCCTCAGCATGCTTCCTACCTGCAGCGGTGGGGCTGTGCAGGCAGGTCTGAGGCGGCATGGTTGCGTGAACGGAGGTGGTGGCGCGGCTGCTGAGGTCCACCACTGAGGGGGTGGGCGGCTTGGGCGGCGAGACCTGCTGCAGTGCTGCCTGGGACGGCTGCGCCGCCTGCTCGCTCTGGGCCGTGTTGGCTGGGATGCCGTTTTCCGACAGGAACTCCTCCAGGTCCATGTACTCCAGCTGGAAGTTGTCGCCGTCGTACGGCAGGGTCTTGTCCCACAGAGTGGGCCCCAGGAAGGCCGACTGGGGGTGGCTGGCTGTGCTGCTCTCATCTTCCAGCTTTTTCTCTTTCTCCTTATCCTTCCCGAATCCTGAAAGAAGAAAACAGATCCCGTCAGATTTCACCCTGGGCTCATCTAGTAGAACCAGAAGCTGTGGTTAAATGAAAACCACAACTGATTTAACAACAAACACCAATTAGTAGGCATGTCAGAATAAATCAATTAATTGCATGATAAATTAAAACTATTTCAATCATTTCCATTCGCATCAATTCAAGTTTTTCTCTTTTCTCTCTTTCCAAAAGCTGGATGGCAAAAGTCTGGTGAATTGATCTCAACTAGCCCAAAGATTGAAGCACAGTTTTATTTATAGAGACTTTATAATTTGTTTTATTTGTTGTTTCTGTTTTGTTTATTAAATTGGGACATGTAAAATGTTTCCCAGTTCCAGTGGTAAGAGTTGATTAGAATTTAAAGTTTATTGATCTTTGATATTGTGTTCTCAAAACAGCAGTAACATCTGGGACAATTTATCGCCCAGCAACACTTGCTTTAGTGGCAGGCCTACCAATTAGGCATGAAAGTTATCAATTCATGAGTTAATGGAAAGTTGATTGATTTTCTTTGATCTACTGATAAGCAGTCAATTTCGTCTTGTATCAAGAGGGCTTACGGTCTTTCCATAACATGAAGGACTAAATTTAAACATCATAAAATTTTAATATTACTTTCTGTCAGCTGTATTAAATATTGACTGAACAGAAAAATGCTTGTCACATTATTAAACTTATATTTCTAAATATAACACAGGAACCTCTTAAGCTGCAAAATAGAAAAATAAGAGGAAAATAATTCATACAGAAACTGCCTGTAGTTGCTCTTGACAGAATATTAAAACTTCACTCCATGAAACGCTTTAACTCACAACAATCTCCAAAAATCTAACTTTTTTTTAGCGCCATGTTTTTTCCATCGTGTTACAATTTTGTGTTTTAATTTTTCCCTGTTTTTCTGTCGTAGCATCATCTTCACCTTCGTAGCACATCAGTAGTTTTCAGTTTATAAAGTTGGTGCGTTTTTATTCTTTCAACTCTAACACCTTTAATCTGTTTTTATTATCTTTAAAAAATATATTTTTGTACCTTTGTTGTTAAAATCCCAAAAGTAAAGTTGTGTTGGCATTATGATAGTTGTGAAAGGATTATTTTTTTAATGAATTTATTAACTGTTTACATTGATTTTATATTATAAAGAAATGTATAAATTATAACAAGTTCAGCATTCATTTGTAGTTCAAGCTAAATAACCTAAAATCCCTGATGCTGATTGCAATTGATAGCTGAAAAATATTGCTTAAATATTAATTAAAATACTCTTTTCAGACAGGGAATTGGATTTAAAAGGGAACTAACCCATTATTTTTTCAGAATGATTAGGAACCCAGAAACCTTCTCACCCAACTTCCTGTTAGGTCGGAAGTGGGACTTTAATTTTTGAGGTTTCCCATTAATGACAACCTCCAAATCCATCATGGCAGCTTGTATTATATACTGTAAAATCAAATACTTTTTGTATTTGGATTCAAAAAGTGAAACTAATGTCCAATCAGAGTTACACAGTTAAAGTTTTTGTTTTTATCCATGTCCAATATTTTATGTTCCAGTTGATAAAATCCCAAATTTAGTTTCTTAGACCAATTAAAGAGAAAAAGGTAGGCGTACAAAACAATATGCCAATGTATAAATAAATAAATTGGTTGTGGCAAAAATCGTGAATATCTACAATTCACTGAATGTTTAGGGTCCTTTTTAAACAAGTCTACCCATCTCGCTCTCTCAGCTGACCGGAAGAAATATTAGAAGATGTGGAAATTTTCACTAAACCGTGAGAAATTTAATACTTGAGCAGCCTGGCCCTTTAAATGTAAACATTATCCGTCATTCATATCAACTAACATCCATTTAACACGTCCTAAGAGGCTTCAACATGGAAAACGCCCTCTATCGGCAGGTATCGGTACTGCTAATGAGTCCCATTGAAAACAGCGGGGTTTAAATGTTATAAACAGCACTTCACGCTATTAACAGCGCAGACACAACAGCAGCGCGGTTAAATCTGGACCCTTATGTGTTCACTGAGAAAATAACTTCATGTTTAAATCACCTGATGGCTGAATTTGACGCCAAATCTGCCAGTTAAAAACATTAAACCCGAATTACACAGCATTCCGATTTCTCTATCTTTGCCGCTCCTGGCCAATCAGATTACCGTTTAATTTTTAACAAAGATAGCAAATTACAATTACATAGACGCGCCACTTTTAGGTGATTTGGTTGACCTGTGTCCTTGCAGTCCCCTATATCTGTCAGATCAAAGAAGTGCGCAAACAAGCAGCTCTACGTGCACCTGTGTGCGCAGTAAGTTTTGCACATTTTTTTAAGACAGCGTACCTTCATCGTGGTGAAACGGGAGTTTCAGCGGGTTTTCCAGCAGGGATTTCAGGACTCCATGAGTCGGCGGCAGGAAAGTTGGGTTTATTGGAAGAGGTCTGGCCATTTTCTCCATTTCACTTGAAGGGCAGCAGGAGTAAAAAAAAATTAAATGTCCCCAAACCCGGTTAGCAATTAATAAAAATAAAAAAAAATAGTTCAAAAAAATAATAAAAACTCGCTGTCCAGCTCGTGGAGAAACCCACGCAGGTGGAAAAAAGGAGACCACACTCCGCTCAGCGGCAGCAGCGGCGGCGGCGGCAGGAGCAGGACGGTGAGCGGCTGGATGGCTGTCTGTCGTCGGGGCTCTCTGGCAGAGAGGGTGGAGAGGAGGAGGAGGAGGAGGAGGAAGGCTGGGAGGTGGGGGGAGCCGCTGCTGCACTCCCGGGTGCATGCGAGGAGACGGGCGCCAGTGACGTCAAAGCACCGGGGAGGGAGGGGACTGTACGTTCAGGGACGTCAGGTAAATCCCCATGTCCGTGCTGCATTTACTGACAGTTGGGTGCGACCGCTGATCAGGAAAAAGGAAGAAAAAGAATATGTTTATGCCAAAATAAAAATTTCTGGAAAAAATCTCTGGGTTTCAGAAGTTGACAACTTGCTTTAAAAATTCTGAAATTTTGAGAGTCATCGCAAAAAATTTTGGGGGAAAAATGTGGAAAATTTTCAGTTTAAAATATTTTTGAGTTTCAAACATTTTTTTTTCTTTTGAGACTGAGAAATATCCATGATTTTTCTAGAAAAAATAAACTATTAGAATATTCTGTGATTTTTCTGGAAATTTCCTGAAATTAAGCTCGAAATTTAAAATTCGAAAGATTTCAGCTCAAATTGTAAAATCATAAAAGTGTCAGTCTCAAAATTTAAAAATGTTTGACTTTTGAAAATAAACTAAAACATTTCTGAGATTAATTACAAAAGTTTTTCTCAAAAATTTTCAACATGTCAAACTTAGAATTTGTTTTTTAGAAAAGGTTTTTTTCTATCTTATTACACTTAAAATAAGACAACACTAACTTAGAAGTAACTTTTCAGCAAGATATGTGGGCTTGTTTTCAATAAATAATTCTTGAATATTGATTTAAAAAGTACTTGTTCCACCGGTAGATTATTTTACTTATAACAAGGCATTTTGTCCATGTTACAAGTAAAATAATCAGCCAGTGGAAATAGTACTTTTTAAATCAATACTCAGAAATTAGAGGCTTAAAACAAGCTCTTCTCTTCTTATATCTAAGTTAGTTTTGTTTCAAGTGTAATAAGATATTTGCACTAGAAAGTAAAGTGTGCTTTATGCACACAGAAAATCTTTTTTGATGTGAGTGCTGCACACAACTAGTCCGTAAACCCCAAAGCAAACAGTAACCACCCTGGTCCAGCTCCTGTTGTGGTCTCATGATGTATCATATTATAAACTGACTGGGTCACTCCTGTTTACTCACACAGACGCTGTCATCGCATTTTCTGCTGGGCGTGAGTCGATGCTGTAACCTATTTCTAAACACTTTCATGGTTCCCTGGCTTTCATGCAACTGTCTTGCATTTGCAAAATTATGCAAAGTATTCAGAGCCATGTCGGCGTTTACAGACTGAGCCTCCTCAGCTATGCTGCGCTCACACGCCAACTCTGACAGCTTGTTCTGTGCAGCCAAAAGCATTTCAGAAATGTTCACAGTAAGAAAACAACTTTGTGGGGCTTTTACGATTTGCCTGGACATCACTTTAATCTGGAGCAAATGCACTTCAAAAACAAGTATTTTTGTCTAGTTTTGAGTGTAAATATCTTTGTACGCTTAAAATAAGACAAAAATTACTCATAATTAAGTTTTTAGCAAGATATAAGAGCTTGTTTTCAGAAAATTATTCTTTAAATATTTGTTCCACTGGCATATTATTTCACTTATAACAAGACATTTTCCTTATGAAATATTTTTTTACTTGAGTCTTGCTTCGATATCTTACTGAAAACTTACCAAACTAACCAAATTAGAAAAACATGTTCCCCTCCTCGCCTGTGGTGGCGCTGCACCAAAAACCACTGATAAAAAACGCCAAAAGTATTTTTGTTCAGTTTTTAGTGCAAATATCTTTGTAAACGTTTCAATAAATCTAAATTACAAGTAACTTTTCACCAAGATATAAGAGTTTGGTTTGAGTCAAAGAAGTTTTGGTTCCTGGTAAAAGGACTAATTTTAGATTTCTTTTCAATTTAAACGTGGGAAAACGTCTTATTAAAAAAATCTTCCACTGGAACTAGTATGTTTTTTAAAATCAATTTTAAGGAATTATTGGTTTAAACCAAACATATCTTGCTGAAAAGTTACTTCTAAGTTTTGTCTTATTTCAAGTGTACAAAGACATTTGCATTACAAACTAGATAAAACACAAAACACTCGGTAAGATTGAGCTTTTTCAATGTATTTTCTCAACTTCTAATTTTGAAATTAGGGCCAATTTTCTAACATTGAGGCCAATAAATCACTAAAAACTTTGAGACACATCAAATTTTAAACCTTTTAATGAAGCTCAGGTGTCTGAAGATTTTCTAAATTAATCTACATATTAGAACTTTATCATGTATTTGTCACCTGATGCAAAAGCAGTTTTTGTGAGGAACTAACACCTTGTTGTGTTCATGATAACTGAAGATGAGTTTGTTTAGGAGCTTTGACTCCATCTGCTTAAATTCAACCACATTGGGAGGATTTTCCAATTGAACCACACCAATTTAACTGGTTTGAAGTTTGAGCCATTCCAGGACTCTAAACCAGTTTTTGCACTGGTTGAACTGGTGGACCAGCACAAAAAGGTGCAGGCACATTTCCCGTTTGAAATGACAGGTTTCCCAGATTGACATATTTTTTTAAATCACTCTCCATACTGATAGAAGTTTCTTTATATAAAGCAAAACTGTACAAAAAAAACCAAACAAACAGTGGAAAGTGTAACAAATGTTCCCATTTTGGACCAGAATAGGAAACGGCTTTAAATTTAGTTTTTTCAGCTCTTCTACCATATTTTGTTTTGTAATTTCAGTGATTTCTGGTGCGGGAACATTAGCATATAAACTAAACCCAACAATCACATTTAAATCTTTTCTGTCTATGAATTAAATAAACATTTTATATATATTGGAACTGATCCAGTTTTTAATTTCGAATCGGTGCATCTTTAATTATCAGCCCAAAAGGTTCAGGAGGTGTAAACTCATTGTGGAGCAGCATCTCTGCTCCTTTCTAGCGACACTGACTGATCTGGAGCCCGACTGTTGCACCGTCTCCTCTGTGTTGGCACGTCTCCTTCTTTCAGCCTCCACCGTTTTGTGCCTGTAAAGCCTGTTTAAACTGTGGAAGCCATCGCTCCGCGTCGCCGCAGAGATCTGCTGTAAATCAGAGGAAAGAGTAAGTAATCCGCCGCGTTCCCACATCCAGAGATGACGTGAATCTTTGACCTATTTTCAGCCAATGGGTGTTGTCTGGCTGCTGCTCTGTGAGACACATGGAGGCTCATGCTGTCCGGCGTAGTAGTGGCTGAGTCATAGTTTAAGACTCCTCTCTTGGCTTAGCCCGTTTGTTTGTTGTTAATAATTACCCTACGTCATTAACAGAACATATATGCTCCCTAAATTTAGAGACAAGCCAAAAGAAGACTCACTCTATGAACAGTTCGAGGACAATTAGACTCTAGAAAATTATGCTATCTAGTTCTCATCTAAACCCAAAAGGGAAAAAATGTGAATATCTTCTTGCCTCTAGAGTTTGAGTGGTTTGTTTTCACAGCTTTTAGTCTGATAGACAACAAAACGGCAACATTTGTTACTATTTTAGCTGCTGCCAGTTCACTTTCACATTGCACAGTCAAACAAATCAAAACATTTAAGCAGCGCAGACATGTTCCCCTCCTCGCCTGTGGGGGCGCTGCACTAATAAACACTGGGCACAACTTCCTTCTTCACAAAATAGAAACAAAAATAGCATCAAATCTGAGCAGTTGCAGGATTTCTCTTGTGTCTTTATCTAAAGACCAAGAGCCATTTCTTCTGCTAGCATTAGATTAGCGCTTTTGTTTTGGTTGTTTTTACCCACAATGCCGTGCGCTGTAGTCCGCTTCCTACATTTGGAGTGGTCTCTGGTCCGCTTGGCGTTCACATTTGCATTCAAACCATGCCAGAGTTCACTTCTGTAAGTGGACCAGAGTTCACTTTTTTGGTCCGAATTTGATTCGTTATATTGAATAATTTTGCTGATATGCTAACTCCTTTTAGCACAACTTTCACAAAATTGCCATCAGATCGCATTTTAAAGCCAGAATTAAACCCACGTGGACCGGAAACGTCTGAAAGGATCAAATCTTTGTGTATTTTTAAAAAATGCGATTAATTATGTAAAAATTTTTAGTAAAACTTCATTATCCAAATTAAAGCGTTAACGTAATTCCCAGTTCATATTGTTGCTTAAAGGGGACCACAGTGGTGGGCGGGTGGTTTTAATGTTTTGCATGTTTCTGTACATCCATATTTTATCTACAGGTTGGGTTTCACCCAATCATAACATCATGTGTTCATCATGAATAATGTCTGTGGTTTCCTTTTATGTTCTGCCTCAATCTGATTAGACTTCATTCTCGTTTTCTGTGGAAGTCTAGACATGCACTCAAAAATATTGCAGTTTAAGGTTGAGTCTGTTGCTCTCCTACTTTTCAGCATCCAACATCATCATGTATGTGGGATTTATACTAAAGTAAGCCTCAGGATTGTTTCCTATGCTTCCAAACGCCCCTTTAAGAGCTGCAAAATTCTCCAGAGTAGACCCCAGACTTGTGAATTTTCATGCAAACAACCAAGAAAAATAAAACATTTCTATTACTTTCTGTAGGAATAAACAATGTTGGCACATTCTCTTGTTGTGGCCTTGATTACCCTTTTATCAAACCGAGAAATCTCTGATTCCACACAAAACTCCTGCAATCACATTTTCACATAACTGATGTTCCTTGAATTTGTCTATTTTTCCCTCTGTCCTTGACTAACTCAGTGATTCAGGAGTATGCTGCTCTGTTCAGCTGACTGCTTTCATACAATGCAGGTTTTGTTCAGCTTACACGTCACTAATTTTCCTTCTGCAGAGTTTAACCACACATACTGGACTGAGAGGGGGATCTGAGCTTAGATTCTGAGAAGGACATATTTAACAACGTATAAGACAGCACACATCACTCATTAGTACAGCAAGAGTGGCCTGACTTTGGATATTTGTTTCACAAAATAAAACAATCTTGATAACAACAAGGCAAACACAAGTTAATTCAGCTTAATCAGATGTTTCTTCAGTGGTGAAACTTAAGTTTTAGTCAAGGTTGGCAGATCACAAAGAGTTTGAGATAAAGAGACAGACATGTAGACTTTCACTGCAAAAACACAAAATCTTACCAGCTATTTTACTTTGGTTTCTAGTGCAAATATCTTAATATATTTGAAAGTAAAGAAACAACTTTTCAGCAAGATACATGATCTTGTTGTAAGTCAATAATTCCTTAAAATTGATGAAAAAGTTCTACTTCAATTAATTCACTTATAACACATTTTTCTCATCTAATAAGTGAAATAATCTGCCAGAGTAACTGGTGCTTTTTAATCAATATTAGCTAATTATTGACTTAAAACAAGCTCCTATATTTTGCTTAAGTTATTTGCAAGTTCATTTTCTTATTTCAAGCGCATTAAGATATTTGCACTCATCAAGTAAAAATACCTGATTAGATTTTGTATTTTAGCAGTTTTTTATTCACGAAAACAACCAATCAGAGCCAGGAGGAGGGTCTTTGTGCTGTCAATCAACTCATGCTCTTGCTGCTAAATGTGCTAATTGCAGAGAAACAACTTTTTTTTTTTTTACCATTCCAGGAAAACTGTTTGTCCTGTTTATCCTGTTACATACTGCAGCTTTAACATTTTTACCTGAGAAGTTGCTCCCATAATGAGCTCAGCAGTTTGTCCAGGTGTTTGCTAATTGCTGCTGGCTAGTCTGGAGGAGCTAACTGGGGGAGGAGGAAGCTCTGAAGCTTGGAAACTGCAGCTCTGAGGAGGAGCTGCACCTTGAAATTAAAGGATTTCTCAAACATGAATGGAAGAATCAAGGCAGCGCTCCAGGTGAGTTTTTAATCAGGGAATCATTTCTTCATAAATATTAAATCTTAATTTTTTTTTTTTTTTTTCCCCAGCAGGGGGTCTTTTTGTGGGCTCTAGTGTCCCTTATACAACAGTAGGCTGACAGGAAAGGAGGAAGCACATGCGGCAAATGTCGTCGGGTCTGGGAATCGAGCCCGCGACGGCCGCGTCGAGGACTGAAGGCCTCCCAACGTGGGGCGCGCTACCCTCTACGCCACCGGAGCACGCCCTATAAAATCTTAATTTAAGTCAACCTTTTACATAACTGCACTTTTACTATTAGGAGCACCAGCATTTAGCTTGTGAGCTGCTTCTGTCTACATGGATTATCTGGTAAATCTACACATTAGGAAAGTGTGTAACTTTGCTAATTTTCCCTAAAACATTCCCTGTAATGTGTTAACAGTGTTTCCTTCAGTATGAGTTAAGAAACATGAACATGTGCTGATTAAAATAGAAACAGAAACATTAGTTTCCAACCTGATCTGATGTAATAATCTGGTGAAGATGAGTCTTTCTCCACAAGGAGAATCTGAATTGAAAGAGTTATAGGATTTAATTCAGCAGCAGAGACTCTAAGCCATCTGGAGCTTTTGCTAAAATGATCCTGATTTGTCAACAAAATGTTACGTAACACTTTGTAAGTCAGTTGCATGGACAGTGGCGGTTATCCTGCTCTAATCACAGCAGTGAGCTTCGGCTGTACTGACAGACCAATAAGGCTCAATATTCCAGCTGGGACAGGACGTCCGCTCACATGAAGGGAGGTTTATGCAAACAAGCTGCAAACATCTGAGATTTAACATGTTTCAGATCTGCTCATGTAGTTTTATTATTTTCTAGTATGAAGTGATGTCACACTTTTCTGACTCCATTGTCGTGTATTGAAGAGGAGATTGAGATCCTCTTGAGTTAAATGGTAAATAACCTGATCTTGTTTTGACCCGACCATTTTTACAGTGAAATCAACTAAATAAAAGCGACATTAGGCGACCAAGTTATTGTAACGTCCGTTTTTTGACGTTCCTCACGTTTTTCTGACGTTCCTTGACGTCACATGGAAAGGGCCAATAGCGGTTCAAAATGGCGGAAACACACCGTTTACAGGACGAACGGCTACTTCAGTCAAATTTACTGACTCCTTCCACAGAAGAATTTATAAGAACTTAACAACCTCATGAACAGCCTAGATCCAGTGAAAAGACCAAATTCTTCAAATACCAAGACAGTTTGGACAATTTACTGCCTGTAACTTGGAGGGTGAACGACTGCAGACCAGTGCAAAGGTGGAAGGTTCACCACAGTGGACTGGCTGGTCTGGACCTGATGAAACTCCTTTTGGATGATTTGCTATAGCTGCACTTCCATTACAAATTCAAAACTTTTATCAATATTCTCGATTCTGTAATTCCTGAGTTTCCATTAAATAAGAAATGCAATTAAAATCACAAATGAACAAGTTAGTCGAAGCAGTAAGTCAGTGAAAAACATGCAGTGTTATGATTCTCCAACTACTTCCTGTTTTCTTCTTTGTGGTTTATGTCAGTGGCAATATTCAGTTGTTTATCAACTTACTTACATGCAGGAAAAAAAGCGTTCCCCTTGCACTTTTGCAAACGTTTCATAGGTTTTTGGTCAATTTTGATACGACCAAAAAATAAAATCCACCTCATCTGAGAGCACGTCAAACTCGAGGTCAGTGGCCCAAATCCGTTGTGCTTAAATATTATGTTATTAATCAAATCAATGCAGTTTTTATCTGTTTACTTCCAAATTATATCAATCAGTCCCTCCAGTTTTTTGAGAATTATCAAGGAAATTCATACAAAATCATCAAATCCCAACAAATTTTGTGCTAATATATAATTGGGAGTTTATTGCAGATATTTCTCCTACTTATCTAACTTTCTCAGCCTTAACTGATGTCAGATTATAGCCCATGATCTATACAGCGAGTCATAAAAAGTTACATTTACCACCATAAATAAGTGCAAATATCCCAAATATTTCCTAATTAGTACCACAAATACTTTGAGTTTTATTGCAAAAAATCACAAAAAAATCATGAGATCCTGGAGGGACTGAAAAGATGTTAATTTATATTATTTTATCTTAAGAATCAATTGATATTTTAACATTTTGTGAAATGGTTTAGTGAACACATTCAAGCACACCGGCCCTTTAAGAGCATTTATGATCTTGAGTTGAAAAAAAATAGGAGTTTGACATTCCTGTAGAGCCAAAAGAAGATTTTTTTTAAATTGGTGTGTTTCCATATTTTGAGAGTAAATTTCCTCTTGAAATGGGCAGTGATATGGACAATGGAAATGCAGCTTATGAGTGTTTTAGTTTGCAGTTTTGTTGCTATTAAATGATGCTACATTTACAAACTGACTTGTTGACGTTGTAATCTGTCTGGACATCTGCTCTCGAGAATCATTTATAGTCATTTTCACAAGTTCTGATTTGTTGTTTACATTTCTGTTTGTCTGTTGCTGTTATCCATACAGCTATAGGCTAATCTCAGACCCCTGAAGCCCAAAATGCCCTTTGGTTTGGTAAGCTTGTGTTACGGCTGTGCTGCCGGTAATAAGCTTACGCTTGGAGCCAAGATTGGAGCAAACAAACTTTCAGCACAGGTTAATCCATCCCCTGAACTTTTGCCTGTGTATTTTTGGCTTAGGAAAGGCTAATGCCTCCATGAAGACATTCCAGCTCCATGTGGGTGGAGGAAAGGAGGCAGGCAGTGACATTTCTCTCAAGATGTAGCGCCAGGTTCAGCTCCGACAGATCAGAAATGAATAATTCATGTTCAATATCAGAGAAGACTCAGACAATAACTGCAGCCTACCTGGGTACACTTAATCTAAGACTTTTGTCCTCAGATATTTTAGGCGAAGAAACAAAATTGTCATCTGCATTGAAAGAAAGCAAAGTGTGATTAAGATGCTAAATCACCTACAAACTTTATGGGTTTTTCAGGCAATGGGGAGAAAACAGAACTTTCTTATGGAGCGACAGATATCTTTATCTTGTGCATTTATCACCAGCAGAGTTGGGCAGTAATTATTACATTTACTTGAGTAATTTTTTGTACTTCTAGGTTTATTTTTACAATGCAGAACTTTTTACTTTTACTCACAACTCTAACATGAGTAAAATTTCTCTGATTAACTTCACTAGATGAAGAACAAATGTGTTTTAACCACAGAAAAAAAACACACCTGCAGTTATTAGTAAAGTTTAAATTGAAACTGTTTATTTTTGCATGATTTATTATGTTATTCATATGATTTTTTTTTGTCATTTTGATCCTTAAAGTACCAGAATTTCCACACCGCTTTATATTTTGTTCCATCTGATGATGTAATTTTTAAATATAAAATTATTCATGTTTTGATCAGTACCTGAGATACTTTTTTTTTTTACTTTTACTTCACTCTGAGTAAGTTCACTGAAAAATGAACATGCTTGTTTTCACCAAAAATTAACTTTTTGTCAACATTTCATAAGTTTTATATTGAAATAAATTGATTTGAACTTATTTGTCTTTGACCTAATTTTGTATTTTTTTCATACCAAAATTTACCCATAATTTTATAGTTTATGTAATTTCTAAATATTAAAAGATTAATGTTGCGATCAGTTACTCCAGTTGCCTTTTTGCCAACCACTTTTTTACTCTTACTTTGTTTATTGAGCATCAAACACTGTTTATTGTTCGCAGGAAGCTTGGAATCAGAACCGAGAGATTATTTTACCAAACTCTAATTTCAGGGGAAATTTCTCAACAACTTGATTCAGAAAACAAGACAATCCCGACGCAGACAGATATCAGGTTCAGGATTTTTCTTGGATCATGAGTTGTCTGGTTGTTGAAGCGTCTGGATAACGGCTAACATTTGAGTGAAGATACTGAGTTTTGCAGTCTGGAGAAAAGTGACGGCGTTGTGCGCATTTCCCGCTGACTCCCCACCCACCCACTCATTATCTCCACCAGCAGGTGAGAGATGCCGAGGTTTCAGGTTGTTCATCTCCCCTTCCCACACACTACATTAAAATCACTCCCGCATTCCCCCTCACTCGCCGCCACACACTCCAGTGCCCACACACACGTCGAGAGGGCCCGGGGTGAAACAAGTGGCTGACGGCTGCGGAGTATTTCTGGATCCTTTAATGTGCTGCGGTCCGTTTAGAAAGGAAAAAAGAGACGCATGACTGAATGGCTGTTCAGATGCAGCGGCGCAGATTCAATCAGAGAAATGAAAATTATTTCTGCTGGAGGGAACTGGACAAACTGTTGGAAAAACTATTAATTTGCAGAAAGCAAAGAGTGTGAAATTTGATTTTAGCACCAAGAAAATAAGCATTTCACACGTTTTACTAATTAATCCCAACGGTTTGGGGAAAGCATCATGCAGCTAAGCTGTTAAAATGAGTTTGGATCGTTGCCTTTTTACTTTTGGAAAACAACAATAAAAGGAGGCTGAAAATATCTATCCGCCAGTTGTCTTCCCATCAGGTTGCCACGGTAACAAATCTGGGAGGAAAACCCAGATATTCCTGTTCCCAAAGAGAATCCAGCTCATTTCTGGAGATCCCAAAGCCAACCAAACCAGGAGAGAAAAGCTAACAAAGCAGCGAAACCGCATTAGGTCACCAAGCTGAGATTTGAACATTTGTTGAATGTGAATCTGTACTGAGGACAGTTTGGTTCTGTTTCTGTTCGGTAGAATCGTGAGTTCAGGGGATCTGTGACGCAAAATTCACTTTTCTCACATCCACTTAAGTCTCAACTGCTTCTAGAAAGAGCCCAAAGACCCACTTTAAATGTGCGGCAAACCAACGGTATTGTAGAGGACCGCACTGGGTTAACGGGGTGAATTTCTCGCTGTCCGACGCATGCTTCAACAAACTCCAGGTCGCTTCAAGTTGTTGCAATCATCCATTTATTCCAACTTTAACAGCCATATTTGAGACTTTACAAGTGGCTACTGACACATACTGACCAGGCTAAACCAAACAATGGCGCCAACAATAAGCGACATTATAGCATGTTCAACAGAAATTATGACAACCACCGTCACACCCGCTTCCTCATACATACTAAACCAGCGCGCCAATTCGGCTCCATTCATACCTAAGTGACAGTCACGCCCACCTTGACACACCCACCACCGAAGTGTCAACACCTTGTGCTCCTGCCACATCAGTAATTGCTTATTTTAACTATATGGCTCTTACACACTTAACTGTTTTTGGAAATAAGTTCATGTTTTTGGAAAATGAGCCATTTCGAGAAATTTCTGTTTTGTTGCGTCACTGGATTGTTACCTAGCAACCTAAGCCACACCCAACAGGTTACCTGGCAACCCAAGCTGAGGTCCAGCACATTTGGCAGGCTGTATGCTCTGTACAATGGAAAAGACAAGTACTTTGTTGATTTTGTATCCTTGCTGGTTGTGCAGGAGGCTCCACTTTTGCTTTTCAAAGATGTACAGGTTATACAATTTTGCATCTGTTTGCAGTCATTTTCATGTGTGAGTGTAAACGTTGAGTTGTGTTTGTTTGGATTTAAAGTGACAGACGTTCATTGTGAACTGAGCAAACTGAAATCTCATTATCTGAGAATGATTTGGGGCACAAAAATTAAATGAACATGTTTTGTATAGACCATAAATCCATCCTAACCTGTTCACAGATTCATAATAGGTCACGTTCAGTTAACCTACTTCTTTCTTTTCTGTTGTCATATAGTACTCCCTGCTGTCTGAGTGAGTGTGCAGGTTTAAGGGAAGCGAAAACATCAATCTGCAGACATAAAGTAAACGACCAGGATTGTCTCCTCTGATTGGGTGGATATAAGTTACCTGGTTTGATTACATTCTGGGTGAATTTCATCCGCACTGTTCATGGTTTGTCTGCAGAGGATTGGCCATAAAAGGGCAGACAGACAAAAAGATACACTCTCTGTTCTGCTGCTGTCTGCTCAGTCACATGCTGTCAGCGTGGACCGACACGATTCCCCACACGAGCTCTGCCTCCCCCCCATCTTGTTTTTCTCCTTCTTCTCGATTTTTAGATTCTCTGTTTTGACGTTCCGCCTGCTGTTTATTCTTTTCCTTTTTGTGTTGCTGTTGTGGTTCCCCGTGTTTCCACTTCTATGCCTCTTGCAGGGAAACATGGGCATCTGAGCAGACCCGTTTAATTTGGGCCTCATTTTTTCCATGACACAGAGCGTAAACAATCTGGACGCAGCAGAGCGCCTCGTTAAGCGCCGCTGTCTGCTGCCATTCCACCACCGGTCCAGTGGAGCGGCTGCCACTGCAGAGAGACGTGAGAGTAACATCCATCCAACCATCCAACCATCCAACCATCCATCCATCCAACCAACCATCCAACCATCCAATCAGCCATCCTTCCAACCAACCAACCATCCATCCAACCAACCAACCATCCAACCATCCATCCATCCATCCAACCAACCATCCAACCATCCAACCATCCATCCAACCATCCAACCATCCAACCATCCATTCATCCAACCAACCATCCAACCATCCAATCATCCAACCATCCAACCATCCAACCAACCAACCAACCAACCAACCATCCAATCATCCAACCATCCAACCAACCATCCAACCAACCAACCAACCATCCAACCAACCAACCAACCATCCAGTCATCCAACCATCCAACCATCCATCCTTCCAACCATCCAACCAACCAACCATCCAATCATCCAACCAATCAACCAACCAACCAACCAACCAACCAACCAACCAACCAACCAACCAACCAACCAACCAACCAACCAACCAACCAACCAACCAACCAACCAACCAACCAACCAATCAACCAACCAACCAACCAACCAACCAACCAACCATCCAACCATCCATCCATCCAACCAACCATCCAACCATCCAATCAGCCATCCTTCCAACCAACCAACCATCCATCCAACCAACCAACCATCCAACCATCCATCCATCCATCCAACCAACCATCCAACCATCCAACCATCCATCCAACCATCCAACCATCCAACCATCCATTCATCCAACCAACCATCCAACCATCCAATCATCCAACCATCCAACCATCCAACCAACCAACCAACCAACCATCCAATCATCCAACCATCCAACCAACCATCCAACCAACCAACCAACCAACCATCCAACCAACCAACCAACCATCCAGTCATCCAACCATCCAACCATCCATCCTTCCAACCATCCAACCAACCAACCATCCAATCATCCAACCAATCAACCAACCAACCAACCAACCAACCAACCAACCAACCAACCAACCAACCAACCAACCAACCAACCAACCAACCAACCATCCAACCATCCTTCCAACCGACCATCCAACCAACCAACCATCCATCCATCCAAATGACCATCCAACCATCCAATCATCCAACCAACCATCCAACCATCCAACCAACCATCCTTCCGACCAACCAACCATCCAACCAACCATCCAGCCCTGCTGGTTCCTGTTCAAGTTCCATCGTTGCACTTTAACAGCACGAGGATCTGGAATAAATCTGAGCAGAATGGAGATAAAGATGAAGCCACATCATTTTAAACTGCAGCAGAGCTGAAAATATCTGGACAGTGTAAATATGCAGAAACTAACTAACTAACTAACTAACTAACTAACTAACTAACTAACTAACTAACTAACTAACTAACTAACTAACTAAATATTCACCTTTGACCTAAAAATAAGCAGAAATTCTGAGCTAAATAATAATTTTAGAGCTAAATATTAAGGTTCAAACTAAATTTTTAGTTATTTATGAGCTAATCTGCAGGTATAAAATATGGAGAATTGTGTCACTTTACACATTATTTGCTCGTAGCATTTAGCTCCACGTTGCAGTTCTAAACTCAGATTTACCGTTTCGTTTCCAGTTTGGGGTCCAACTCGTCTCGTATGTTTCTGACCTGCAGAACACAGGAAAAACTTTATCAAAAGTGAGAATTTCCATTTTAGGTTTAGGCGTTGGGATGACCTGCTCGTGATTCAAGCCTGATCCGCCTACTGGATGCAGCTCAGACGTGAAACTGAAACCTTGTTGTTCTGATGATTATGACGCTCATTTATTCATCAAAATGACAGGTCACATTTTCAGACTTGCCAACTCAAGGATCTTCTTTCAATCCCACACATCGACTTCTGGTTGAGCTGGAATTTAATTAACAGTTTTGGATCAAACTCGTGTTTGGAGTTACTCAGAAGTAATCAAGTGAAGCTGATTGATCATGAAAGAAAAGCCCAGTTTTAGAAACATGTCTGCTTGTATAAAGGAAGCTTTCTGTGTCTCTCCTTCTCTCACCAGGGATCTACACCTTTTACGGAGGGAAGTGAGTGAGACACGGCAGCGCTAACTGGAGCGTCACACTCTGTCCTCCTGTCTGACCGAAATTATACACACCAGGGGACCATTATGTAGTCCATGTTCTCCATTAATGGGGTCTTCTGTTGCCAACATTATGTCAGAGAGCAGTTGAACAAAGAAGCCAGAACCGCCATGATGCAGGTGAGAAAAACAGACAGTAAAAGACCAGAATCAGGGCCGGTCCAAGACCTTTTGGGGCCCTAAGCAAGTTTTCATTTGGGACCCCCCCACAACCTCCCCACCACCATATTGTCAACACCAGATTCTGTGTGTGTAGCATACCTGCTATCACTAGCATCACTAGCATCACTTGCAATTAGCTGTAATTATAGCTGTTGATTTAAACAATACAGGAACTAAAAAATGTTTGGGTTTTTTGTTTTATTATTTTAACTATTTTAAAGTAGCATCAGCTAATAAATGCCAAATTTGCAGCAAACAAGAGAACAAGTTTTACATGTTATATTTTTCCAACAACAGCAGCAGGAAGAAATCAACTTATTATTTGTGTAACAACTATAAAAATAACATGGAAAGTGTTTTTCCATGTGTAACATTTTGTTTGTGTTCTTCACTGGTATTTTAAGTATGTTTATCATGCTAGCTTTGTGCTCAAGTTAAGCAGCCACTAAACTTACATATGCTGTGGGCCGACTCAGAACTGAATTATTGCTAAATAATGCAACTAATTCCTGAAGTTGCATCTTTGCAAACTGCGATAATTCTTCAGAGTTTTACCTGATTTGCCTCTCAGGTCTCTGATTGGACAGATCATCAGCGGTTACACAATCAATCAGGAGCGAACCTTGTGTGATGCTGTGAAACGTAATGAATGAACACTAAAGATTAACTGTGTTTGCATGCTCTCACTAATCCGACCACTGGCAGAACTCCAGTTCGAGTCCATGAAGTTTCCATGCTGCAGGCTCTGACAAAATGTGAACACAGGCCAAGCATCCTAACTGGGTTTCTGCTAATTGGATCTATTCATTCACAGAAAACAGAGAATCCAGTTTATTCAGCTAAGTTTAGTGAAGCACAGGCCGCTCTCTGTGTCTGCCACTGAAAACAGCATCTGTTGCTACGACTGTAGCTTCAAACTGCCGTTATCAGAGCCTGAACGGGTTTTGAGATCAAACCGAAAAATAAGGAAATTAAAAAAAAAACCAATTGCTAGAGAAATGGAGATATTTTGAGATTAATCTCAGAAATTCTCAAGAAAAAACAAGAAAATTTCAGAGTTTGAAAAGTTGAAAATGGTCTGGAAAAAACTCAGAAATCTTTTAAATTAATCTCAGAAATTTTCTAGAAACAAATCAAACATTTCAGAGCAGTAAAAAAAAATGCTTGAAAAACTAAAATGTTTAGATTAATCACAAAATCAGGTAATTATTAGTTTGAAAAGTCAAAAAGATGTGCTTGAAAAAAAAACTAAATATTGTCGTTAATCTCAAACATTTTCTTAAAAAAAGAAGAAATTTCTCAGTTAGAGAAATTAAAGATTTGCAATAAAATATCTCAGAAATATATTAGATTAGTCTAAAAAAATTTGAAAACTTTTGGAAATTTTCTGCGTATCAAAGGTTGAAACCACAGAGAACGGTCCAAGACGCTGCTTTTACTCCCCCAGACCTGACCTTCAGTTTTAATCTAAAAATTTCCAGTTTTTTCGAGCAATTTTTCAATGTTTGAAACTTACAAATTTCCATGTTTTCTCAAAAATATTTTTGAGATTAAAATCAAAATTTCAGAGTTTTTTCTTGCAAATTTTTGACTTTTGAAGCTCATAAATATCATTGTTTTTTTCTAAAAAAGTTTATTTTAATCTCAGTATTTTGGAATTTTTTCCTTCCAGATTTTTGAATTTTGAAACTCAGAAATTTTCAAGTTTTCAAGCAAATTTTTGAGATTATTTTCAGTTTTTTGGTAGACTACAGTGTCCTTAATACTGTCATGTCATTATGTGTGAAACTAAAATAATGTGATGACTAGACATTTTTAGGAGATCGGGTCAAGACGAGAGGAAACACAAAGACGAGGAGATCTGAGGTTTTATTTGTCACATTTAGAGCCGCAGGGAGACGTGATGCTTTTCTGTTTCTAAGCAACATCGCCTGCAACATCCTGATTTCCCAGGATCAGAGAGAAGTTAGTTCTGCAGATTGAACGTCTTCTGGTTGACGCGACCTAGTTTCAATCAGACGCCGGTCGCCTCTGAGTCAGTCACCTCTTAATGAGGCGGCTGCTCTGGCTGCTTCCTGCAGGAGAAATTAAAAACAACAAAGGAGTTTTTCACCCAGCAGCTTTTCTCCAGCGGCTTGGTCAACTCCACTTTAATAAAACGACTATTTTTGTCTTTTCCAGAGATGCTGCATTCATTCACTGCAATGTGGGAGGATTTTGTTCAGCAGGAAACGGAGGAGTGAGTCTGAAATAAAACATATTCCACCAGGAAATCTTCGTGTCTTCTCTCATCTTACATAAATGTAAAATTTGCTGAAAGCCATTTCACATGATTCACTCAAAAATAAAGACAGAAAAATGGCCTTCATGGGATTTATTAGTGGCAAAAGGAAATGAACATATAAAACACACGACAGACAGTATAAGTAAAACATCAGATTTAAATGGAAACTTTTTTTTAACAAGGACAAATTTTTTCATTTAGATTAAAAATATTTTTAGAATAGAAAATATTGGCAACAACACAAAGTATTTTTCTTTAATCAACACGGCTTTTTTCTTTCTCCTGCAAGATCCACGTCTATACTGTGACTTTGCTGCACCCAAATCGTGATTTGGCCAAACTTGGATAAATACTGGAAGCATTTTTCAAATAAAGACCAGAGCTGTCTTTCTTTTTTCAGTGGAGACCTAAATAAATTTGAAAACCAAATGCATTTCCTTTATTGAAGCAAACCCACAAATTCCTTTTTACATTTGGATGAACCATAATTAAAGCATTTCTGTCCAACAAGAAATAAGACTACTTATTCTGGTTTATTGCTAAGAAGAAAGAAAATTTATGATTTTGGTCCATGTGACAAATCGTCTGGACGCCCCTGATTTAGCGCTAGCGAGAGAAATGTCATGTGGTTTTTGCCAGAAACAAAACAGATTTTAGCGGTTGTTGGATTTCTAACACCGCTCATTTTGTTTAGGTTTTGTGAAGAAAGAACAGAGAGGAAACAGCAGCCGACTAAACGTGCTGGAACTCTGCTTCGGTTGCTAGGTGACGGGCTGGCTCAGCTGGGGTTGCTAGGTAACTGCCATGATATTGGTTGTAATATTGGAGGTTTTTTAGACAGTTTTTTTTCCAAATACCAAAAAAGAAAAAAAACAACTGGATGTTTTTAAAGGGTTGGATTGTTTCTAGAAGCAGCAGAGACCCAAATAGAAGAATAAAAATCTTTAAGAAGTGAATATTAAAGCTAACGTTAGAGTTTATTTGAATACTTCATTTCAGAAACAAAGTGACAATTGGGGACATCATTCAATCACCAGTTGTGAAACCAGAAATAAACACTGCATTTTGCATGATAGGTCACCTTTAAAGGATCAATCAGTAATCAGTAGTCTGATTACTTTTTCAGGACAAACATGGCAACCCGGCCCAGAGGAGATTTATGTTTGTGAGCCAGTCTTACCCAGTTTAACCAGTTATGTAGAGAGGAATGTGCCCAAAGCCCAGTGAACTCTGGTGAGAAGAAAATATAAGTTTAAATTCATGCAGTTTACATTGTAACTGTAACAAACTCTAAAGAAAGCTACTAGTTTAACTTTAAAACATTATTCTGGTATTTTACTAATTCTAGTGAGTCTGATTTAATGTATGTACAACATTTATATGCAAAATAAAAATAGCTTAAATGTCAAATTAGACAAAGTAACAAGAAACTACAAAGACAGAACTATGAATGTAATGTTTGTGTTTCAGAGAAGAGCTTGAATCCTCCTCTGTGGATGCAAACCTCAACGAATCAGAAAACAGTCGTCTCTCCTGAGCAGAGCTGCCGCCCTGCGGGACGCCGTGGATGATTTCCTGTTGTTCCCCGCAGAGAGCTGTTACAACCTCAGCTGTTACAACCTCAGCTGTTACAACCTCAGCTGTGAGCCGAGCGTCTCGGAACGAAGGCCACGTGGGCCGAATGTGGGACGGTATTATCTCAGCTTTACATCATGTTATAATCAAAAACATACCTCAAAATGTTCCTCTGATCTTTTCATGCTTGTTTGAGGGTCATTTAATTTCCATGACAACCATTCGGCTATGAAAAACCCATGCTGTCACAAAGCTCCGCCTACTTCCATTCAGCTCCTCTAGACTAGTGGCAGCAGCAATGAGCAAACACCTGCACAAGGAGACGCGTTGTTGTGACGGCGCTGGAGAGTAGGAGCTTCTTAGAGAGACAGAAACCCAATTTCAATTGTGAAATCAAATGTATTGTAAGTCATTTTAATCATTTTAAAGCAACTGAAGGTAATATAGTTACTTAATAGTGTCATAAAATGTTATTTTCTGCCTGAAAAATACACAATACTGCCCCTTTAAATGTCTTAAGGAGCTAAATGTTGCTTTGCTTGTTAAAATTTGACAAAGTGCTATAAAAATGAGAAATTTGTTGGTTTTGAAGCTCTTTCCTTCAGACTTTGAAGATAAACGTCTTCTTGCTTTGGAAGAAGAATAAACAGGTCAGAGGTTCTTTCTGCACCAATAAGAGACAAAAAACATAAGAAAAATGGTTGTATGTCTCATCAGAAGTCTTGCTGCAGGATGTTGGATAATCTGGAGGCTAGAATTAAAAAATTAAACCATTTCTGCCTTAAAGTAACAAATGCATGAAACCAAAACATTAATGTTTTGTTTTTTTCAGTCTCAGCAAAAAACCTGAAGTTATGTTTATTTGCATCTCTCTGTGACACACCTGAACCTGTTGGGTGAGCCGTTTCACTTCAGGTTAAAAACAAAACCACTGAATGTTTTAAAGCAGCTCAGCGTGTTTTTTCTCTAGATCCACAGGCTGTTACTCTGTCTTTATTTTAATCATTTTTAAAAGAAGAAAGTTTGAAGCTAAAAGAGAGCCAGATGAAGTCCTGCCTGGGATCGTCTGTAATCTCATAACGAGGAAATGAAAAGGTCACCAGGATCGCAGCAGGAAGCAGCTTCACATCAGCAGATATTTTCTATTTTCTGCAGCTGCTAGAAAAAATAATTAATTCCCATCTTGAAGAAAGAAGGAGACAGAATGTACCTTTCATTCTGCATGTTTTGATTGGGCTCCTTCTTGCAGTCAAACACTTTTCTGTTTAATTTGACTATTTTCAACTGAAGCTGCTTGTTGTTTTACAGTGCAGTTGTTTATAGGAGGTTTCTATGGGGTTCAAAAAGGAGCTTATGGCATTTTTCTAAATGATGAAGCTGAAATCAGGAAACATTCAGTCAATCGTTCAGTTTATCCACAGATTTTATCTTCATGACGACACTATTATTATTTACTTTACAAGAGTGAAAAGGAAGCAGGAAGGAGAAAAAGTTTTCTATAAACCTGCCATTTTCTACTACAAATTGGCCAAATACATTAAATTAATTTACAACATAAGAATTTGTAATTTTTTAGCTGATGGGAGGATCCAGCTGCAACGACCAAGATGCATGTTGTGGAGGAGGACAACAAACTTTCTGGAGGAATATGATGAATTCAAGCAAGTTTTTGACCAGAGGCAGTTTTGTGATGCCATGACATCACAGTGCCCATCTGCCATTAAGTCAGGATTTTGAGAAAATAGTCAGAAATCAGAGGTTAAAGTCTAAATGCTGAAATTACAGTTAGAGTTCTGAGAAAAAAAGTCAAACATTTGTAATTAAGGCCAGTTTGCTGAGATAAAAATCCAAATTCTTTTCTTTTTTCCAGTATTCCTCTTCCATACTTCCAACACGCAATACACAGGAAAAAAAATTACATTTCAGAAGGGTTTTTTTTTTTTTTGTCCAGAGCAGAACCGAATCAGAATGACTTCCCAGATGCGATGTGATACGTGTTTCTAAGCATCTAATTTTAAACTATTTTTGTGATGTTCCTGCAAAGTTTATTTTTGTTTTTCCTCCATACCGCCGATGAGCTCAGCGCCACTCTGACTTTCTTTTAAGGGCAAGTGATTGGATCCAAATATCAACTGGGCCAGAGGAACCAGCCGCTCCCATCAGGGTGGTTCTTCGTCTGGTTTTTGTTTTTCAAATGTCTTTATTCTCCCTTTAGTAACAATCTTTGTCTGAAAATCTATTTTTTACTTCCCTGTTGCTCCTGCGTCTCGTTTATGTCGGGCTGTCTGCTTTATTTTGCATTTCTGTTTCCGTGTTTCTCACATTTCTTCAGTTACTTTCCGTCCATCACATCCCAGTTCCTAATCAACTTCCTCCCAGTTCAGGAACAAACTCTCTATTTCAGAATGTTTTAATCTTGTGGATAACAGAAAGCCTCTCTGCAGCTGATGACCTTTGAAACCTAAAATGCAAAATATATCATATTGTAAATTAATCTAAAACATGTAAAAGATCAAAAATCTCATTTCAGCAAAAAACCAAAACCAAGACTTGCTATGTGAATGTCGCATAAATTAGCATAAATTAGCATAAATTAGCTCTCTGTTAGCGCCAGGCTGTGTTCTTGTGTTTCTGGACTTCTACTAGTGGAAGATTATTTTATCTATTATTTCATGAAGGAAATATCTATTTTTCTCTTTTTATTAGAGTCCAGCCCTTCACTGCTTACTGCAGGTTCTCCGGACCGCAGTCAGGCTTTCTGCTCCTTAAAGAGACGTTTCAGTGCCGGGAGATTAAACTAGTTTGGAAACTTTAAAATCATCTTTTTCTTTCTTTTATCTCTATCACACCACTATACACCAATTTAATAATCTTAGACATGTTTTTTTTCTTTTTTCTTCCACTCATTCTTTATTGACATCTCAGTTCAGAATGTCTTGAGAAAAGAGAGTTGATGGAGATCCACACTGCAAAAACATTAAATCCTAACAAGTATATTTGTCCAGTTTCTTATTCAAATGTCTTATTACACTAGAAACTAATCATTTCTTGATGTGGATTTATAATTGTTAGTTCCACTGGCAGATTATTTCACTGAAACATGATACTTTTTCCACAATCTGCCTGCAGAACTAGCATTTTTGTATTCTAGTAATATTAAGGTTTTATCTGCAATAACATCAAATCTTACCAAGTATTATTGTTCCAGTTTCTAGTGCAAGTGTCTTATTACATTGGAAATAAGACAAAACTAACGTTAAAATAACTTTTCTGCAAGATAAAGAAGCTTGTTTTAAGTCAATAATTTTCTAATATTGATTAGTAACTTACTACTTCTACTGGATGACATTCTACTGGATGACTGGATGTCCATAAGTGTAATAATTTACCAGTGGAAATAGTTGTTTGTTAAAATCAATATTAAGGAATTACTGACTTAAAGTCTTTTTTCTTGCTAAAACGTTACTTGTAAGTTAGTATTGTTTGGTGAAGTGTAAAAGATGTTTGAACTAGAAACTAAACACATACTTGATAAAATTCAGTGTTTTTGCAGAATACTTAAAAAATCTAATAGTGTTATATTTTCTCAACTTGAAATTGGAATTCAGTGCCAACTTTATGATGTTGAGGCCAATAAATCACAAAAATTTTTTGTAATTTAGTTTTGTTTTGCTTAAAGTGCACTAATTTATTTGCACTAAAAACTAGACCAAAAATACTTTGTAATATTTGCTGTTTTTGCAGTCAAAGCTGCACCTTTTTGGAATAAAAAAGTGAAATCAAAGCAACAGGATGGAAAGTGCATCACCACGGGGTCATCCAAAGTCCTCACGGTTATGCAACAGCCCTGCATTCCAGGTTCGGATCCCAGCCTGGACTTAATATGAATTCAGTCGGATCAAAAGGAAATATCTATTTTTTTCTCTTTTTATTATAGTCCAGCCCTTCACTGCTTACTGCAGGTTCTCCGGACCGCAGTCAGGCTTTCTGCTCCTTAAAGAGACGTTTCAGTGCCGGGAAATTAAATTGGTTTGAAAACTTTAAATTATTTTTTCCTTTCTTTTATCTCCATCACACCAATTTAATAATCTTAGACATTATTGGTTTCTTTTCCTCCTTGTTGGAGTAGTAGTTTGTTTTTAAGTTTCTTTTCACTTAATTACATAATTTAAAGAACAGCAAGTTTTCCCAATTTAAAAAAAAACCTTTTTTTCCAAGGATAATTAAATCTTATATGGAGAAATATATCAAGTTCCTTCAAACATTTAAGGAGTTAATTTAAGAGGATATTCTGGATCTACTCAGCGTTCGTCCACCTGTGCTCTGGTTAAGCCTTTCATGTCCCCAGGCGGGCACTCTGACACCTTCTGCTTTTGTTTCTGCACCGACCTCCTCTGTTTGTCAGAGGATTCAGTATGAGGAAGCCGAGCTGAAGGGGAAAATCCCTTCTGCTTTCCATGGGCAGATATGAAATGAGTCTGGGCAGAGCGTCGAGCTGCTGCCTGGCTGCTTGCATGTCACCAGGATCACAGTCAAGAACCCTCACTGCACAATCATTCCAGTTGCTAAATAATACAAAGCAAACACTGACCTACTTTCAAAGTAGGGAACAAGCTGGAGAGAAAATCCGGAGCGGTATTCAGCTGGGAAGCGGAGCGGAGCCGGATAAACAGGCGAATGTAAAGTACTCACATTTTCTACTTCACACAGATACTTGTATAAAAAAATACTCCTGTAAAAGTACATATTGAACTCTTTTACTCAAGTAGAAGTAAAAAAAAAAAAAAAAAGTACAAGTTTTTATATGTCTTTAAGTACAAAACTTAAAAAGTTCACAGCAAAAACGCTAAATCTGAAGTATTTTTGGTCTGGTTTCTAGTGCAAATATCTTACTATACTTTAAATAAAACAAAACTAATTTTCAAGTAACTTTCCAGCAAAATATAGGAGCTTGTTTTTAGTAAATAATTACTGAATATTAATAAAAAGTAAAAAGTCTTGTCATAAGTAAAATAATCTGCCAATTGAACAAGTTTAATTAAACTTTTTAAGCAAATTTAAGGAATTACTGACTTAAAATAAACTAAAAAGAATAATGAAGAACAGTTGCTTGAAAGTTGTTGTTTTATTCGCAGGGGTCTCAAACTCCAGGCCTCGAGGGCCGCAGTCCTGCAACTTTTAGTTGTGCCTCTGCTGCACCGCACCTGAATAGAATAATTAAGGCTCTGGAGAACTGATCCACACAAGGTGGAGGTAATTAAGCCATTTCATTCCAGTGTTTTCTACTTGTGGCACATCTAAAAACTGCAGGACTGTGGCCCTCGAGGACTGGAGTTTGAGACCCCTGATTAAAGTATAATAAAAGATTTGTGCTAGAAACCAGACCAAAAATACTTGGTACGATTTTGTGGTTTTTCTGTGTACTGTTCACCTGCAAAAATATAAAATGACTTTAGATAAGTCTAAAATACTTAGAAAGTTCTAGTCATTAGAAAAATTACATTTTTCTACAGAAATGTTTTAAAATCCTGATACAGTAAGTTTTTCTTCAAACCAAGCAAAATATATGTGAATATATAAAGAATATGTGAAAATGTTTGGTCCAGAAAGTACAGCTATTTAAAATACAATGTCCGCAGAAAGATTAATACTCAAGTACTTTTACTTTTTTTACTCTGCAACTTTGGTGAGAGCTCCAAAGATTTTATCTCCACCAGATTGACTGAGATGTGAGCAACTAGAATCCGATCCGGGAATTCCTATAATCCAGCTCCGCGTCTTGCAGCCTCCTTTAAATGTGATTAAATCAGGCAGGCAGGGATACAGCAGAGCCCCCATGCTGGAGGCCTCCTGCACCAGGAATGCAGTTCAGGGTATCAGGGCATGTGTCACAATCAACCCGAGCAACGCTCCGGATTCCTCCTCATTCAGCCCCCAAAATGTTTGTCTGGGGCTCACCTCTCGGCTGAGGGAACATTGTAATATTTGTTACATTTCCAGCTGCTGTGGTTCACTTTTAAGTAGCTGGTCCAAGTCGTGTGTGAGTTTTGCCACACACATGAAAAAATTATTTCTATATTGTTTTTTTAGTTGTTACACAAATATTAGGTCAATATCTTGGCGTTGTTCGCTGCTGCCGCTGCTGTGGAAATAAGGCGCAAAAAGGCTTGGACCGGCCCTGAAACTGAGTCAAAACAAAAAAAGAAAACCTTTGAAAACCAGTTCCCCTTCTCACCGCTGGGGGCGCTGCAGTGAAGGAAACGACTTGAAGAAGACATCGAACGCAACTTCCTTCTTCACAAAATTTAAACAAAAACAGAGAAGTGTGAGATTTTAGCGGTTGTAGGATTTCTCCCGCTAGACAAACGTTTGTTCTGGTTGTTTTTACCCAGAAACGTAGTCGAGTCGTAGCTAGTTACATTTACTTCAGTAACTTTCTGAAAATATGTACTTTTAAGAGTATTTTTACCCATAAAAGTAATATATATGCGGCTCTCTACCAAGGGTGTCATGTATATGCAAGAAGGGGACAACAAAGAAACTTTAGGTTTTAAATGATTTTTAAATACAGGTGTTGTTGAAATTCCTTGTATCCATTCATTCATTCATTCATTCATGAATGGGTAATTAAATTGATGGATATATTCATCCACAATCCTTGCATCTATCCATCCATCCATCTATTTTAAACCTTCTGTTGCTCTTTTTATTATTTTTGTAAACAATAAACCAGTTTTTAAAGTTTCATCTTCCTCTGTTTCCTCCAGTAAATCTCTTCAGTTTCAGGCGATCCTTCAGTGAAGTTCAGATTTCATTTGTTTTTGGAGGCAGGGTGTGTGTGTGTGTGTGTGTGTGTGTGTGTGTGTGTGTGTGTGTGTGTGTGTGTGTGTGTGTGTGTGTGTGTGTGTGTGTGTGTGTGCGTGTGTTTGAAGGGGGGTTGTGATGTTTTTCCTGGATGTGAAATCAAATTCACCGGGAGGAAGCAGCTTGTTGTCGGGGTCTGGGTTATGAAAGTTCAGCAGCAGGATTCCAGGTGCTCCTTCCTATCAGCAACACCAGCAGGTTGTGTTACAAAAGCCTCGTCATCAGAGAGCCGGTAGCCGTGGAAACGTAATGCAACAGGTCAGCGTTATAAAATGGAAACATGCTGGTTAGATGTGATCTTCAGCAGGAAGTCTTTTCTGAAGCTGATTGCAAAGCCAAAACCAGCATCTCTGCTGCAGTCTGCGTGAAAACCGCTTTGCTGTTTCCTTGGGAACAAAGACGAGTGCCGGGCGAAAGTGACACTGACCAATTAAGAGGTGAGAAAGGCAGCGGCGCTTTGCCTCTCACGTCGCCCCGGTGAATTATCATCAAGAGCTTTTCTGAGTCACTTAAAGAGGAATGTCATTAAAACAGAACTGACAGCAAACCTCTGAATGATTCAAGAACTTCAAAAACCTTTTACATAATTCTTTTAAAACATCCAGTGTCATTTAAAACGCTGGTCCTGCTATAATAACTGAAGAGCAACCAGTGTTGGTTTCTATGACTGTTTTAAGGCTCAGAGATAATGAATATGATTTGATCAACCATCCAAACAACTCAACTATATTCCTACTGAACGTATTTGTCCCATCTGTTATATTATTAAATTTGGATAATTTATTGGAAGCACTAAAGAATGATTTTACACCAATCAACCACTAGACCTTTTCTCTACTTAACATATGGTTGAATTTATCTTCACAGCTTTTTATTCTTAGACTGGATTCAGATCAGCCATGTGTGGTTCACTTTAATCAAAGTCCAGTCCGTTTGCCTAGAAAGTCCGGTTCGTTTGGGAAGACCAGAGTTCGACCAACAAGCAAACTTGGTCTTGGTTCAGTTGACATGAACTCTGGTGTGGTTTAAATTCATATTTCAATGTCAAGCGGACCAGAGGCCACTCCAAAAGCAGGAAGTGGACTATAGTGCAGGGTATTCTGGGTAATTACAACCAAAGCATTCATGCTAGCAGCAGAAATTGCTATCAAGAAGCACACAAACTTCAGTTATTACAAGTAGAAGCTGCGCGGTTCAGGTCTTTGCTCAGACCTGAACATTCAGAGCCAAATAAAGACAGTTACAAAGTTGGTCTTCTGTTTCTGTCATCATCAAGTAAATACACACCTTCATCCCCAGAACCAGAACCAAACATGGAGAAGCAACATTCAGCTTCTCCATGTTGAGAAGTTTTCCGTAACAAATTCCCAGAAAACTTCAAAACTGCCAAAAACACTGAGCTCTTTAAAATAAAAAACAAAACCCCCTCCCCCGCTTATAGTTGCCTTTGATTAGTAGTAAGTGAAACATTGATCAGTATTTGATGTATATTTGATTGATGATTATTTCTGACTAAATGTGATGTTTTTAACTTCTTCCAGGAATGGTTACTGAATGATAAGCACTTTGAACAGCTTTCTATGCTAACAAACTTGACTTATCAGTACTTAATAAAGACCAGATCATTTGTACCAGGACTGAATGGGTGAAATGACTGTTGAACCATTTGTTTTGACATGGCGGTGGCCAGATGATCTGGGTCATTGGTTTGTTTCGTGTCTGAAAGCCTTGTGAAGCTCTCTGTCTCTCTCTCTGCCTGACTGGGCAGATAAACTCACCGCTCTCCCTCTGAGGCGCCTCTCATCTCGTGATGTTTCTGAAACCTGTTCATGAACCGGAGACGTAGCCTGACCCCCTGACACCTGGTTCAAGAGGACAGATATCCCAACTCATCCACTGGAGCAGGGGTGCCCAAAGTCAGTCCTGGAGGGTCGGCATCCTGCGTGTTTTAGTTCTCTCCCCGGTGGTAGTAACAACCTTTCCAGCATGTCAGTGTTCTTCTTAGGCCTTCTAATGAGCCATCACTTGATCCAGGTGCGTTAAACTAGGGAGAGAACTAAAACATGCAGGATGCCGACCCTCAAGCACCAACTTGACTTTGGGCACCAGAGCAAAGAAGCACATCTTACAAGCTTTAGAAACAGCATTATTCATAAAGTCAGGAGTTATATAACTTCTAATGAAGTTGCAAAGCATCAGCTCACTGATAAGCCCCTCGCCATCTTTATTGAGGCCAAATAGAGTGTGATGCTAACCAACCGAGATAAAGAAAAAAAAAAAAATAAATATATTTCAGCTTTCATTTTTAAGTATATCAGTTTTGATTCTCCACAGCAGAGACCTGTAGGTCTAAAATGTTGTGTAAATGTTCCTTTTTCATCTCAGTTATCCTTTGTGTTGTTCTATAAAGTCTTCTAGAGGCAGACAGATGAAAAACTGCTAATATTTTATAGCTCGGTTGTTTCTGAATCCCATTAGCATGTAGAGATCAGCGGGTGTCTGAGTGCTCTCAGCATCCTTTTGCAGCTAGAGAGGCTTTTAAACAGACAGATGGAGGACTGGATGTTTGGGATCTGCTTCAGGCCAGGTGTGGAAACGCTCCACCAGCAGCTCGGATCATCCCTGCAATCCGTTGAGAGCAACAAACACCCACACAACCTCCTGGAGTAGAACATCTTTTCCTCTCCACCGCCTACATCTCCCGCTCCCTGCCTCTCTTCCACCGGTTCCCGCCTCCGCTCTCGGATGTTTGGGTGCAGATCAGAGGCCAGGACAGCATTTGCAGAGGTGACACCTCTGCTGGAGTTGCAACAGTCTAATCTAGTCCAAGAGTAAGATTTTATTCTGTCTGGAAGCTAAATGTGCTGCTCTGTGCTGCCACCATGTGGTCAGGAGTAAACACAGCGCCAACAGAAACCGTCAGGTTGTTGGGATGCTCTGAAAAAAAGTGTGTGATGCAGATTAAAACCAAAAGCAAAAGTTTATCTTAATAATTAATGATCAGTAAAATCAATAGACGGATGAATGTATTGATCTGATGTTTTGCTGTGCAGTGAATCAGGAAGAAGAAGAATGGGGTGTCATTTGAAAGGTTACACAGTAATAATTTGCTTTATTTAGCCTCTAAAAAATGTGGGTGTTAAGTTTTTAAAGTCATATTTTCACCATGTTAGTCTTACATTTATTTTAAAGGTTCAAACTAAAAATTGAATTTGAAAGCTAAATATTTAGTTCCAAACTAAATATTTATGTCAAAATCTAGCATTATTTTACTAATTAAAATAAATATGTTTGCAGCTCAAATTTTGTTTTATATTTATTTTGCTTCAAACTAAATATTTATTTTCCAAACTAAATATTTAGCAACCAAGTTAAACTTACACTTATTTTAACTAAAGTTAATAATTTATTGTAACTATTTAAAAACTTAGCATTTTATTTTTTTAAAAATTGACTAAATTATTTTTAGTCTTGCATTTTTCTCTTTTTCCGTCAAACTTTCTGATCTCTCTAGTGCCTCCTAGCGGCCTCTACTTTTAATAAAACAGCTAAACAAAAGTATTGATTCAACAATGAGAGGAAAAAAAACTGGAATTATAATCAGCAATAGCTCCTAATTAATTATCATGTTTATACAGATGATGAAAGAAGAAGAATGCAAAAAAAATGCATAATCTCAAATTTCATTTTCTCAGATTTAGGGCTGCAACTAGTTATTAATTAATTCTGCTGGAGATATTTTGAATCTCAACTAAAAACTCACTTGTTTATTGTTGTATTTGAAACGTGATCAATTACAAATTTAATGACGGAATCTGACTTGATGTTGTGTTTTTGTTGTTGATTCTATGTTGCATTGTGTTTTTGTGTTTGATTTGATGTAAAGCACTTTGAAATGCCTTGCTGCTGAAATGTGCTATACAAATAAAATTTGATTGATTGATTGACTGATTGATTGAATTAATCTATCGATAATTCCACTGATTAATCGGATTAAAAAAAGACATATTTTTATGCAAATAGATTCAAAGAGGAGTTTTGTGTAGAACATTTACAGAAAAAGGTTTTATTTATCTTAAATGCTAAATGTATATATTTTTGTGCAGTTTTGGCTTAAATACTGTTTTGGGTGTACTGTTCCTTCAGTCACTAACTCTTTTAGAGTCTGTATATTCCAGTTAATGATTAAATGATTACTAAATTAGTTGACTATTATTTTAATAATCAATTAATCATGATTAATTTGATTAATCATTCCAGTTTGATTTGTTATATTGCATATTTCTGCGTGTTTTGTCCTTTTGATCACAGACTGAATTGTAGGAGTAAACCTGAAGGAGAATCTGTCTTTAAAAAACATCAGGCTGACAGAACTGAGTGAAATTAAGTGCAGCTCCCAGGCAGCTTTTCTGCTCCACTTCCTCCCAGAGCTGACAGCAGATTTAGATTCTGCCACGCTGAAAAACACCAAAAAGTCCAAACAGCAGAAAACAGGTTTTAAGGACAAATGAATGAAAAAGAAAATTTTTGCAAACGCTTTTTCTCTTAAGTCCCCCTGTTGTACAGAGATACATCTCAGGAGGAAGATGCAGATAATATGAGGGGGGAAAGAAAGAATCTAGCTAATAAAAGATTAAAGTTGAAGCTTGATTTGAAAAAAAAAAAGAAAAAAGAAAAAAAAGAGGAACCAGCTTTGAGGGCAAGCGTCTCTCAACACTCCTTACTAATCCTTGTTGCAGCCAGCTCTGGTTTCTATGGAGAGTCCGCCTACACAGCCAGCAGTGAAGGCAACACAAACGCGCTCATAATGCCAATCTTCACCCACTCGGCATCCGCTGTTTTAAATGCCGCTGCCTCCCGTCTCCTGTTCCCCTGTGTCTGCAGCACGCTGAATACCTCTTCCTTCCAGTCTGGAGCTCCAGGTTTTATGTAACCACGTTTGTAAAAGAGTAGGCAGTTTCTACTGGAGGAGGAAAACAACTTCCATCTTCCTGTGATTCTGTCAGAATCAGCTCAGAATCAACTAACCATTACAGGAAAGCTAACTGAGCTTCTGGAGCCGTTAGCTCTGCGTCCTGTTAGCCTTTAGCATAGGTCAGGGCTTGTATGGGTTATTTTTTCAGTGTTCTTCTCTCAAAACCCAGAGTCTTATCATAGATGTGTTCTCTGATTCTGCTGGAGATATTTTCAATTAAAAATGGTTGTTCCTTCCCACTATTGCCATGTGCTTGTTCAGGAGGAAAGACAGCTGCAATGTCAGTAACTCAAAGCAGTAGATTTTTAATTACCAAAAATATATTTTATAAATTTGCCAATATTATTGAAATGAATAGGTTCTATTAATATAGACTAAATTTATTCAGGATAATATGGATTCTACTTGACCTGTCAGTAAACTGCCTTGAGATTAAATTTGATGTTACTTCCATAAACACAATTTCCAAGAGCTGTATTTACACACCTTTATCACTAAAATGCAACAACTGCTAAGATTTTAAAAAGTAAATAAAACTGTTCATTTTTCTTGAATCTTTAAATGTTAAATTGTCATTTTGATTATAGTAAATGTTATTTTGCAAGCAAATGAAACACTGTAATGATGTGAGAGATTCAGCATTTTGAGAAAAAGATTGCTCTTATTTCTTGGCCACACATAATCTCACTCACACACCCACACACACACACAAACACACACACACACACACACACACACACACACACACACACACACACGCACACGCACACGCACACACACACACACACTAAGTAAGACACATCAGATCATTTAATTCCACAGAGACTGATGTTTTTAAGCCTCTATTTCTGTAAATTATTTTGATTTACAGAAATATTACATTAAGGATTAAAATGTTAATCAGACAAATACAAAATAATACATTTTCTTATACAAAAATGTCAACCCCATGAGTACTTTTAATGTGTGTATATGTCTGATGTAAAATCTTAATCCTAAATGTCACAAATATAGAGATTTTTTTTATTATTATTTTAATAGAACCAGTGCACGGTTCATTTCTGTTCTTGGTTCTCAAAGCGAATTTGACACTCGCAATATGGCGGACGCGCTGCCGCATTAGTTCCACACAACAAGGAGGGGTGTTGTGTTGTAGAGGGAGTCCAGCAAAGCGCCACTAGATACGCCTACTGCGGTCAGGTTCTCTTAAGCTAATTCAGCGTAGCATCTACGACAGTACATCTCTTATCATTACGTAATGTTAGCTCTTGTTTTGAAGCCATAATTTTGAAAGTCTGAGGCTACTTCCGGTTATCTCCATCTAGCATCAGGAACATCACGATGGCAGCTGAGGCCGAGTGAGTTTGCCGTCAATATTTCTGATATTTCTTCGCAGATTACAAATGACAGAAGTAGACCCTGTTTTACCTTTTCCAGCTCCAAACTGGCCGCTTTTTCCATGGGAATACTGGGAAAAATGCTGCATCCTCCAGCTAACGCGAAGCTAACCGGTTAGCTTTACTGTTAATAAAACGGTAAACAAGCTGAAAGTTTGTTTGTTTGTGTTCACAGGGTTCAGTCTGAGATCGAGGTGCTGCAGTCCATCTACCTGGAGGAGCTGCAGGTGGACAGGAGAGAGGACGGGTGAGGAAGCAACATTTCTGCTGGGATCTGGGCAGAAAATAATGCATTTTATGGAATGAACTGTTATTAAAAAAGGGGCTAAAAATAATCTAGAATGTTATTAATTACCCATAAAATCACCTGAAACAGTAAGTATATCAGAAACATGTTGGAGGTCAGGTCAAAGTTCATCCGCAGCATAACTTGAAATCTTTATTGGTTCTATCTGTCAGGTATTGTTTGCAAAGAGCTGAACAGGGATATAGGTTTATGTTTATGAGGTTGTTTTCCAGGTCATAAATATCAGAAAACATAATATTGTTTTTTTCCAGTTGTTATAATGCATTAAATGGTCTGAAAGTTGTAGCATTTAGCCTGTGTGTCTTGTTTGTGCTGCTGCAGGGGCTGGCAGGTGAGTCTGGTTCTGTATCCATCCACTGCAGAGGACTCCGTCTCCCAGTTTGTCCGACTCACTCTGACTCTGACCATCGATCTGCAGGTACGACGACTTCTCACCTGGCTGAGCCACTCCTGAATTTACACCTTTTCTCCTTTCTTTCTGCCTCCAATCTGAGTTTATGTGATTTTGCTGTCAATCACATGTGAACATGTGAAAATTGCAGCCACTTTAGTGTAAATTTGGGTATGATGCGAATTGGATTCACCAGGCACTTAAAGATTGACACAAACTCTTCAAACTCAGTATGATGATTATTTTATTGCTTGAGTCAAAATGATTTTAAGAACCTATGCAGTGCTTTAAATGGAGCTAAATGAAGAAAAATGCTGCACTTTTCCATGAGCTCATAGCATGTTTTTTGTCATATGAAAATCTATTTTAAAAATTCAATGCTTTTTTTTTAACAATTTGTTTTCATCCTGCAGTGTTTCTTATGATAAATATTTGCAAGATACAGTTACTGTACTATAATAGGAGCTTTTTCTCAGTTGTCAAAAATAAATTTTAGAATTTTGGTTACATATCATCCAAAGAAGTAATTTTGGGTTATTCCAGAATCTGTTTTAGGATTAATATTTACTGAGTTTAACCAGCAAAATTCAGCGGTCGCCCCACTGCACACTTCCATGAACATGTAATTCACACTTCGACCACTAGATGGCATCAAAGCCCTTCTAATAGTCTGAACAATAATTTGTAGTGTCTATTTTCCCCCATTTGACTACATTCACAATATAAAAGGTATGAAGCTAATTAGTGTCATTAGTCCAGAATGGGTTAAAGGTGATTGAGGACTTTTCTTTCTTCCATTTCTTCAGTATCCCTCATCGTCTCCGGTCATCTCCATCCATAACCCGCGCGGGCTTTCTGACGATAAACTCAGCAGGTAAAAACTTCCCTGCGCCGCCGTCGCTGCAGCCCAGAGACTCGGTTTTTAATAATGATGGGATTGTTTCTGCGCAGCGTCCAGAAGTGTCTCCAGGCAGAGGCTGAATCTTGGCTCGGCTCTCCGGTGTTGTATCAACTCATCGAGGTCAGAACATAACGGCTTTAAATAAAAATCAGATTATTGAAGACATTTAGTCATTTCTGTAACCTCTGGTTTGCTTTATATCTACACAGAAAGCTAAAGAAATCCTGACTGAAAGCAATATTCCTCATGGGAACTGTGTCATATGCCTTTATGGTTTCAAGGTAAGGTGTTTCCGTCTCTGAAGGTTAGATCTGGTCATCAACCCGATGCCTTAAATTTGTTTGCTGAGGCCTGTCACAATAAATCAGTTAATCACATGATCAGTTAAAATAAAATCAATAATTTCCATTTTCAGGATTTATTGTTTTTCTCTTTCTACCAAAAACTGGATGACAAAAGGCCACAGACTGGAGCTTCGGTCTCAACTATCTGATTTTTCAAGGGATAATTTTGTTTAGAGATTTCAGTGCTCATTGTGTTGTTTCTGTTTATTTTATTTTGAATATTTAAAATATCTTCCAGTTTTAGTCTTAAATATTAATTAGAATTTAAAATGTATTGATCTCTGAGAATATGCTCTTGCATTATTTTCCCATTACGGTGGTCTCAAGATGACAATATTGTTGTTTGTCATGACAACTTTTGGGAAATTCTCACTGCGAAAACACAAAATCTAACCAGGTATTTTTGGTCTAATTTACAATGCACATGAAATCAGACAAAACTACATTATAAGTAACTTTTCAAGTGTACTAAGATATTTCTACTAGAAGCTAGACCAAAAAAAGATTTTGTGTTTTTTGCGGTTCTGATGTGAGATTATTCCTGCTTTCGGTTCTCAGGAGGGAGAGACCTTCACCAAGACAAGCTGCTACCACTACTTCCACTCCCACTGCCTCGGCCGCTACGTGGTCCACTCAGAGCGGGAGCTGCGGCAGCGGGAGAAGGAGCTGGAGGAGGATAAAACCAGAGATGGGAGCAGCGTTCAGGTCAGATACCAGCAGCTGGAAGGAAAAACTCAAACAGTTTCAGCAAAATCCTCCTAAATCTGGACTCTCCTCCGACAGGAGCTGACGGTGGTGTGTCCGGTCTGCAGAGAGCCTCTCACATATGACAGAAACCAGCTTCTAAAGTCTCCTGCACCGGAGCTGCCTGAGGTAAACACAGCTAGCATGAAGCTAATCAGGAGCAGCTCTGAGCTGCAGTGTGGTATTGGGGTTACTGTTGGTAAAAGAAACTACATTTTAGCCAGAAAACATAGAAATTTTCTGATGTTGAAATGTCAGAAATTTGTATAAAAAACTTTATAGTTGATCTCTTGTGCAAAATTCACATTTTTCACTTCCATTTGGGTTACAACAGCTTCCAAAAACAGACTAAGTGCTTAAAAAACATCCAACTGGTTTTGGTTATAAATTAATTTTATCTCCTAGATTTACCACTTGAGTCTTAAAGAACTTCCTGCAAATTTCTCACTTCACAATCTTAGAAATTATCCTAGTTTTCAGTTCGGAGATGTATGCCTTCCTTTGTGGAAATGTTTTGGAGTATATGTTCTACATGTTGTGCCGATGTGCTGACCGTAGCGGTCAGGAGTCTAACGGCAGTTTCCTGTCAGCTCGATCAGGCGGCGATCGGCTCCGACTTTCAGAGGAAGTGGGGTCAGCTCCAGAAGATTCTGGAGAAGCAGAGGTGCAACGGCGGGATCATCGACCCGGAGGAGGAATCCAACCGATTCCTGATCCACATCCAGGAGGTTGGGAAGCCGTTCAGCCACCTGATTAATTCATCAAGTCTAATTAAATCATTAAAACCGAGTCAGCGACCACATATTTACACACATAATCGATTTATTCTTCACTGTTTGAATAATAATTGCTAAAAAAGAACATCTTGGTTCAGGTCAGTTAGACTTATCAATATAATTTTTATTGGCTACATATCAGAATAATTGCTATTTCTTAAAATCAAAATGATTCAAATTCAGAAATTTACGTACACTAAGCTAACTATGCCCTTTGAAAAAAACAGCCAAAGCAAAAACGATGCCTTATAAGATTCAGTTGAGGTTATTTCTTCAACATTTGGGTTCATTTTCAGTTCAAACATATTTCTCTCTTTACCTCTCAACGCCTCCTTCCCAGGTGTTGAGGATTAGAAAAGCTGCTATTACACTTAGAAACAGTGCATCTGGTATCGTAATACCATTCATTTGTTTGTCCATAATTATATAAATAAAATAAAGCAAGCCATGCATCAACCTGGGCTGAAATGCCGCTCACAGAAGAAGAAGCCACCACAACAAAGGCAACATGAAAAGTCATAAACTGCCAATTTCTGGAGGTTTGTCCTCTGAAGATGAAATGATTAAACTCTGAACAAGTTCTGATGAAACGTAAACATTTATATTTGAAGATTTAAAAAGTAATTTACTCTCTCCAGTTTTTCTGCTGGTTAGCTAATCTGAACTGTCCTGACCAAAAATAAGTTGTCAGATTTAGTCGTTTCAGCTGTAGATTAGATTGATAACAGAGAATTGATGATTATATTAATTGTTAATTTGTGAGGCTGAAGCCTGCAGCTGGTTTTCAGCGACGCCTCCTGTTCTGTGAAGCTCTTCTGTTTGGCTGGAACAGACAGAACGTGTGAAATGGATTTCTGAAGGTGTGAAGCTGCTGACAAAAAATAAGCTCAGAAATCAATTAACTGCACAGTAAACTAAAAGCAACTCAATGATTTATCATTTTTCTCTTTCTACCAAAAACTGGAGGACAGAAATCTTTTTGAGGTTGAGAGACTAAATAATTTTATTTGTTGTTTATTTTGCATATATAAAATGTATCCATTAGAATTTAAAGCTTATTGATGTTTGAGAGTTTTTTGCATTAAATATTGCATTACTTGAAAACAGTCTCGAAACAACAATATCGTTTATTGCAATAACTTCTGGGACAGTTTGTAATCCTAACGGACCTGGTCTGAGTTTCCTCTGGTTCTGGTTGTGTTGTTCCCTGCAGGCGCCTCCAGTGTCTGAAAACGTAAACCCGGAGGTCGATGCGTCCCCCGCGCCCCCGGTTTCCTCCTCCTCTGATGATGCCGGCGTCCGATCGGAGCGGTTTGTTCCCGGACTGTCCCGGCTCCCAGGCTTCCAGGCCCAGAGGCACCAGAACCAGGCTAGAGGGCCGAGGAGAGGAGGAAGACCCAAACCCCGTCCTGGACAGGGTCCCCCCATCGCACAGCACCTGGAGCGGCTCGCTCTGTCAGACTGCACCGACCAATCACAGATGATCCTGGGAGACGGCGGCCAACAGACGCCATGCCGGACCGGGTCGGGGGAAGAACCAGAGAAGCAGGTTCCTCTGACTGATTTAGACTCTGAGGGCCCAAAAGATGGAGCCAGGGGTCACCGAGGGAGAAGAAGGGGCCCCTACCGGCCTGCCCCGCACCACATCGGGCCCCCCGGCCCCTCACAGCAGCACCGCGACAGCCGGGCCAGAAGTCGAGGAGGCGGCGGGCCGCGGCGCGGCCATTACGGCCGGGGCCTCCAACAGAAGGTGGTGGAGCGGGGAAGAGAGGAGGTGGTATGACAAAGGGCGACCGGAGGGTGGAGGAACGGCAGAACGCGAGCCTCCATCATCAGATTAAAACGCTGCGACAGAAAGGACTCAGGACGCCGCCTCCTGTCCCGCTGTCTCCAACGCACTTTCGTCTTTGCTCCAGTTGTGTCCGGCTGGTCGCTGCTTTGTGATGTGATGCCAAACGGCTTAAAGAACTATAAATTAAATCTAGTCTGGGTGTCAGTTTGGTGCAGTAGTCTCTTTCTATTGGTTCAGTTTACTCCATTTAGAAGTAGTTTTTTTGAAAAATATATAAAGTTTTTATTATGGATGTCCACTAATGGTTTTTTTGATTAACATTAGTTTCCATCGATTACAGCTAGTTTGGTCGCCATCCAACAGGGGGCGCCACTGATTTCTGATGGAGCAGCGTCACCTAATTTAAAAACTGATGTGCTATGTAGGTGAGGATGTAACAGAAAAATGGATGTTAAAGCAAAAAATAAAAATAAAAATTGTAACATGATGGGGGAAAACACATGCCATGACCTTAAATGACTGAAATAAAACTTTTCTGTAAAGGAGAGGGTCAAATATCTGATGAGGCTCGTTTGTCAAATATACATACAAGCAAACACTTTTCTTTCAGCCCACATCTCTGTATTAAAATGTACTGATTTAATATCCTAAATGTGTTTTCAGCAACTGGAAGCAGAAAAGTAACAGAAATAAACATCAGTTTATGCTGAAGTAATAATGTATGTAATGCCAGTGGTCGTTTCCTCCAGATATGGAGATCGGTTTGTGAGGGACAAAACTAAAGTCCAGGGATGAAGTGATGATCCGGGTGGAAACAAACCTGCTCCACCCATCCTGGAAGAACTGAGATGGCTCTCCCAGTTAGTGAAAAACTGAGAAACGGACCAATATGGACAGAGATGTATGGACTACCGCTACACTTTAGCATTATAATTTAGCACACAGTTATTGTGCAAGTTGTAGTTTTGAGGATTCATTTTATTGTGTAAAAATGTTAATCCAAAACATTAACCTCTCAAACCTGAATCTTTGAGAAAGTAAAAGTGAGAGTTTGACTTTCTTAGCCAAAACCCACAGAGCCATTGTCCTAACTATTAGTTTTCCCCAGAAAACCTGTTGAGCTTGATGGGAAAGTCAGTAAGGTCATCCATGATCAACCTGCCGTGTTTTTGGCATTAAAAGAAAATTACCTTACAAAACTTCAAGTACATGTGAAGCCAAGTGAAAACTGCAGGAACGGCCCAACTGGTGCGCCGTTCTTCATGGCCAATCAACTACAAACCCAGCTTAACCAGTCACTGTTACTGGTGTATAAAAATGTAAAACAAACTTGCATTAAGTGATTTTGTATGGTGGAAAAACTACAAAACACCAAATCTGGATTCAGAGGATTTTTCCATTTATTCAACCCAACAATAGGGAGATATTAGCATTAGCACATAGCCTGTGCTTCAGATCTCCAGTCAGATCTGTACAAAATAGCATCATGGTCACGACACCAAGCATTTAGCATGATCAAATGTTATACAGGTGTAAAAACTTAAATTAATATATTAAAACATCTATCATCATCAGTACAGAAAAAAATATATATGAACAATATAAATAAAAGGATTGCAGCAAATGATAAAACTTGCCTCTTTGCAATGAAACAAATAAAAGCAAAGGGGAAAATAATAACTTTATAATAACTTTCTGCAGAATTATAACTTTATAATCATTCTGGAGAAAGTAAGGCAGGGCTGGAGGACCAAACCCCTAATGATAGATTTGGGGGAACATAGTCAGGTATTGTTCGTACCCGACTGTTGTATACTTATATTAATGACTGTCAATTATACAATAATGTATAATCTATATTAATAATACATTAATATAGACCCAGGTACATTAGCTTGGAGGGGGCAAATGTTACCGGCAGCAGATCTAGGGGAATGTGAGCCGGTATCAGGTGGTGCACAGGCAGATGAATCCTGTGCAACCAATTTCTGTGGATCACAGCTCAGATTCCCCGAGATTGATCTTTAGTTCTCCTCCTGCGCAAAAAAATGGCACCAACTAAACCCAGGTCACATCAGACTGGAGGGAAAAAAATTATTAGCAGGGAACTGATGAGCATGTGGCTTCCTGTGTGTGTGTGTGTGTGTGTGTGCGTGTGTGTGTGTGTGTGTGTGTGTGTGTGTGTGTGTGTGTGTGTGTGCGTGTGTGTGTGTGTGCGTGTGTGTGTGTGTGTGTGTGCGCGTCTGAGAAGACACACTACCTGACCTCTCATGTTTCAGTCAGAGAAGCAAAGCTGAAGACGGCAGACGGACCCAGAGAGAGGAAGACGAGCTGGAAAACAGACTGATAGGTAACCGTCCTGCCGGGAATCGGATGTTTACCGGATTTAGTTTGGGAAACGCAGAAGAAGGTAAGTTTGAGTCAAATGTTTCAGATAGAAGTGAGGTGTGATATGAACCATGTGTGTGTGTTCGTGCAGAGCTGAGATTACACAGTGGGGTCAAACCTTGATCTGTTGGATGGGTTTTCGATGATTGTGGTTTCTAAAAACAGCTTCTCCACAGCTCCAAGAGACACTTTCATCTGGAAACCTTCTCTCTGATTTACATCTTGTCTGAATTCAAGTTTCTTGTTTTCCACATGAAGTGTGATTGTTATGTTTGCATTTTTTAAAGTGAAAATAGAAGTGCATCCCTGGAGGTTTTGTTTTCAAACTGGTTCTGGATGAGTCGCGCTCCTAATAAATTCAATTACAAACTTCTCAAAATAAGAAGAAAAATGTAAGGAGTAGGATTTTATTTTGCTCTTAAGTTGGTTCTGGGGCAAATCTAACTGCTACACAACAGAAAATTACTTTAATGGATTCAAAACTGAAGGTGAAGGCAGTAAAGGAGCCCAAGAACCACAGCTTTGTGCTTTCGTTGGTTTGCATGAGTTAAAGAGACACATTTTGTACTGTAGCAGTGAGAGGGACACCTGATGAAATCCAGTCAAACGAGAGGTACAGTAATCCAGGCGCGAGGTGATAAAAACCTGGATCGGTGTCTCTCTGTGGCGTCTAGACATGACTGAAAGCAAGCGGACTGGACCGCAGCGTTGACAAGTGAGTCAACTTTTAGGCTGGGATCCATTTTTACACCAAAGTTAGAGGTGTTGGGTTTATTGTGCAGGACTACATCAAAAGAAGAAAGTTTCCCCCAGAAAACTTGCTCAGCCTGAAGGCAGTGGGTTTTTATCGTGTTTTTGAGTTAAAAAATGTTAAAAATTCACAGGAACTTTGAAAATGCAGAATAAAAAACCCAAAAACCTAAAATAAAAAAACAAACAATGCTTAGCCTGATGATGACGTTTACTCAGGTAGAAGTAGAAATACTTCATCTTATTTTTATTCAAGTCAAAGTAAAAAGTAGACATCCAAGAAATTACTGAAGAGTGAAAAAATCTTTGGTACGAAATCCGCTCACTTACCAAGAAACTGATCAAATTATTAATCATTTAATAGTTGAAAATTACATCATCAGATGGACCAAAATATAAAAATAAGTGGAAATGTTGGCATTTTTAGGACCAAGATGACCAGAATTTATAGAAGTAACAAAAAATAATACAATTAGGTAAAATAATTTTTTTCCAAATCAGTTTCTTTCATTAAAAAACTTATGAAACTTTAACAAAAACTGCAGGTGCGTCTGTGTCTGGTGAATTTTTATTTAAAACATGTTTGTTTTTTAATCAGTGGGTAGAAAATCTAAAGATTTTACTCAAGTAAGAGTTGAAATACTGCATAATAAAATTACTCAGGTAAAAGTAAAATGTATTTGGTAAAACATCGAATGCTGAGTAACTGACCAAATCATTTAATATTTAAAAATTACATATTACACAGCCCAAAATATAAAGTTAAGTGGAAATTTGGTCATTTTTAGTACAAAAATGACAAAAATTCATAACAAAAAATAATTAAATTGGGAAAAAGTTGATTATTTATTTTTCCCCAAAAAAATGTACAAATCAAATTTTGAAACTTTAATAAAAACTGCAGGTGTGTGTCTGTGTCTGGTGAATTAATGGTTAAAACGTGTTTGTTTTTCGTTCAGTGGGTAGAAAATCCAGATATTTTACTCAGATAATAGTAGAGACACTTTATAATAAAATTACTCAGGTAAAATTAAAAAGTAAAAATACTCCTAAAAGTACATAAAAAGTTATGTTAGCAAATATAAGTAGTTAGTGCCCTAGAACTGAGCCCTGAGGTTCTCCTATGGGGGAAGAAACCGGACCTGGAAGCTGATGGGAGAAGAGAAACGGTGTTTTTCTGCTGCTCCGCCTCGGTTTGCTGGTCAGAGCAGCAGTTTGGATCCCATCAGCACCGCCGGAGCTCCAGCCGGCCGAATCAGATGGTTCTGGGTCCGACGTGTGAAGCAACATCAGCAGGACGATCCCGTGACAGTAAACCTAAGACCGCAGCAGAGATCGACGCTCTGCCACATTATCCATCACTAAATATGACTCAGACTTTTAATAGTTTAAGGAGCCACTTGTTGATGATGATGCAGATGATGAGCTTCAGGTTCGGTTTTTGCAACGCGGTCCGGTCTGGGGTTAGCATAAACTAGCAGATGGTATTTATAGGTCGGTCTGTGTTCAACCTACCGATCAGAGATCAGATATTAACAACTGCTGCCACCAACAACTGTTGGGGTTTAAATTAGCTCAGTGAGGCTGTGGCCCGGCTAACCGCTAACTGAACAGGGTGCTGAAAGGTCAACCATCTGCCACAGGAAGCAGCAGTTAGCCGGTCAGATTAGCACGGCAGGCTTTGCATTAGCATGGTATGTAAACTGGAGATGAGCTCGCGTTTTCTTTCTCGGGAAACTTTCAATCTGGGCAAATTATCGCGCAGGTCGGGTTGCTGAAGATGCATCACACAGGTGAGCCCCGCGGGACAGAGCGGTCAGCAGGTTGAGGCTCCGCTAAACTGCAAAACATTAAATATTACAAAGTCATTTTAGTCCATCTGCAAGTGCAAACATCTCAGTACAAATGAAATCAGGCAAAGCCACTTAAAACTAACATTTCAGTAAGAAATAGAGGCTTGTTTTAAGTAAATAACTCCTTAATATTGATTAAAAAGCTCAAGTTCCATTGGCAGATGAATTAATCTATAACATGGGGAAAATGTCTGTTACAAATTAAATAAACTAAATAAATGGAACAAGAACATTTTCATCAATATTAAGAAATTATTTATTTAAAACACGCTTCTACATCTTTCTAGGAAGTTAGTTTTGTGTACTAAAAATACTTGGATTAGAAACTGAAGAAAAATACTGGGTAAGATTTTGTGTTTTTGCAGTGTAATTAAATTTACACCAGATCTCATGTCAAGGTGTTTTGGAAGAGAAAAACAGCAGATTTATTAAATTAAACCACATAATTTAAACTCAGTTGCATACACGCTTATCCTGATATCAAAATTAGTCTCTGAAGTTATTATGATAAACAATAAATTGTTGTTTTGAGACCATTTTCAAGAACTATAAAACAGTAACTGAATAAAAACACTTCCTCTGAAAGATCAATAAACTTTAATTTCTAACGAACATTTAACACTGGAACCAGAACACTTTTAAAATATCCAAAATAAATAAACAAAACAAATAAAATGGACACTGAAATGTCTGTAAGAAAAATTGTCCATCAAAAGGAGAGATGCACTAAAAAAAAAATCAGAAAATATTACCAAATATTTTTGGTCTAGTTTCTAGGGTAAATATTTCAGTAAATTTAAAATCAGACAAAACAAGTAACTTTTCAGTAAGATATAGCAGCTTGTTTTAAGTAAATTATATTTCTTTTGGCAGATTATTGCACTTATGAGAAAAATGTTTTGTTAAAAGTGAATTAATCTGCCAGTGGACTTAATACTTAAAAAAAATCAATATTAAGAAATTATTGGCTTTAAACAAGGGCATTTTTGTTGAAAAGTTTCTTTTAAATTAGTTTTGTCTCATTTTAAGTGCTCTAAAATATAAACCAAAATACTTGGTAAGATTTTGTGATTTTGCAGTGTAGCTGTGACCATGGCAACAGACTGAAGCCTTTACTCATCCAGTTTTTGGCAGAAAGAAAAATGCACAAAAAATCAATCATGCAAAAGAAAACGATCAAGCTTGTTTAAATTGATTATGCGATTAATTTATTGAAGGCTTAGTTGAATACATTCTGATTTTAAACAAAGGTAATATTAATATTTATAATGAGTAGAGTTGGGTGTACAAAATGTACAAAATGAATCTAATGCAATACAATCCATCATGTTGATGCTCTGAGACTAAATTACATAAATTGTTCAATTTCAAGTACAGAGTAACTGATCAAATTATCAATCTTTTCATATTTAAAACTTACATCATCAAACGGGACAAAATATAAAGTTCAGTGGAAGTTTTGGTATTTTAAAGATGATAATGACAATAATTCATATCAGCAACAAAAACACTTTTCCCAAATCAGTTTCTTTCAATAAAAAACTTGTGAAACTGTAACAGAAACTGCAGGTGTGTTTCTGAGTCTGGGGAGTTTTTGGTTAAAACATGTTTGTTTTTCATTCAGTGGGTTGAAAATCCAGAAATTTTACTCCAGTAAAAGTGGAGATAGAGAAGATTAGAGATGCAATGAGTAAAAAACACATCATTCCCCAAAAGATACACAAGTAAATGTAATTGAGGAAATTTAACTAGTTACTACCCAACTTTGGACACAGAAATGTTCCAAAATGACAAAATAAGGATTCATAGGACTGAAAATACAAAACAAGAAATTAGTAAAAAATTAAGGGAAATATGGAAATAAATTTGGTGATTTTGCAGAAGCTTATTGAAACGTCACAGCAAATGGGAGCCATTAGAGATTTTTTTCATTTGGTTACATTTCTGCAGAAAAAAATATTTTTTTGGATTTTACTAGATAAAATTTTAAACTGGGGCTTCTTATGAACGGGAAAGTGATGTTCAGACACAGAGAACCAAAACGAGTAACTTTTAAAAAGAGACTCATTCTGAAGAACCTAAATCTGCATGGCTTTAAACCCACAGGCCACAGCGAAGTGTTTATTTAGGATCAATATTTCCTCCACATGAAAATGTCTTCATGTTTATTTTGATATTCTAGCGGCAGTTCTCTCCTCGACCACTAGGCGTCACTACTGAGAGGAGTAACACTCCTCCTCCACAGCAGGAAAAGCAGCAGAATAAGAAACCTACAGTCAGAACCGTCATCTCTCACCTGAAATAAAAAATACTTTTTACAGTAGTGTAGTAACTAGTTACATTTACTTGAGTAATTTTTGGGAAAATTTTACTTTTAGGAGTATTTTTGCTATGCTGCACTTTTAACTCTTACTTAAGTGATTTTATTGTGAAGTATTGCTTCTTCACAATTTATTGAAGTAAAATTTCCAACAAAAAGCTCTTAGTTTTATGAATTTTCTAGAAAAAAAATGGAAATTTAAAGTTTTCATAAGTGGAAAATTGTCCACATTTTGAAAGTTTTCTAAGTTTCAAAAGTAAAAAAAAAAAAATTATAGAAAATTTCTAAGATTAATCGGGATATTTCTGATCTGTTTTCTCACAAACTTCTGAGTTTTCCGGCAGGTATTAGTTTTTTCTGTCTATGACCCGATACAGTCGTACAGCTGCTCCATTCTTTCAATATATAGTTTATAAATATCATATTGAAAGAAACTGATTTGAAAAAAACATATTTTTGACAGATTTTTTGTTTTGTAACTAGATTATTTATATGAATTATTTTCACTTTAGCTCTTAAATACCAGCATTTCCACTGCACTGAAACATTTTTATACTTAAGTTCTCGGACGGCTACTTTTTACCTTTACCTGAGTAAATTTATGTTTAAGTCGTGCTGCTTTTACTTGAGTATAATTTTTGGCTCCTCTTCCAATCTCTGATTTTAAGATACAAACAGCTTGAGAAAGTAAATAATCTAAAATAAATCCAGAAACAAATCAATGAGTGACTGAATTAACACAAGAAATAAACTAAGATGACATGAAATGACTGAATAAACACTAAATAAATGATTAAAACAGACATTGATTAAACTAAGATTGCATCAGTTTCTATAATTGCTTCTCCACATTTCAAGTTTTTAAGTTGCATTTTCTGTCAAACATAATATTTGAGATCTTAATAAAATAAAATCTGTGAATAGATTAGATTTATTGCTGCTGACTCAGTTATTGTTACTTAATTTCTGTCTTATTAATATTGACTTTTAGACTCACTTTAGAATCAAATAACCCACTACTTTCCTTCCTGATGATCCCCATAATGTTTGTAAACTTTTATTTTAACTAAACGTCACATTTCTAATTTCCTCAGAGTGATTTGTGTGTTCAGATAAAATGACAAATATTTTCTGATTTTATCTTCTTCCTGACCCGATCAGAGTTTGAGTGGCATGAAGGTTTATTTCTGGCTCAAACCATAAAACTGAGAGATTTATGAATTTTTCAAGCATTTTGCTTCAGAAGCAAAACCGAACTGGAGACTCCGACACACGTGTGACGGCAGCACATATGCTTTAGGAGTTAGAAGTTTCTTGGCATCTGAATTGCAATGCGATCCTTTTGCGAGTCTGCGTTGGGGTGTGTGTGTGTGTGTGTGTGTGTGTGTGTGTGTGTGTGTGTGTGTGTGTGTGTGTGTGTGTGTGTGTCGCTGTTTGGCAGCGGCTCCACACTGTGGCTCATTTCTGTCCGCAGAGATTTCCGAGGGAAACTGGAGAAACGGGCGTGGACTGTCACAGGGTTTGTCTCTCGCAACGACTCAATCAGAGGCGAACGCAGCAAAATCCAACACCAGCATTCAGGGCCGCCGCGCTCCAGAGAACACAACCCGGCTGCAGCCTGCGTCTGTTCGCAGTCCATGCAGCTGTTTGATGCATGTGGTGCTGGATCAGTTCGGCACGAATACTTTGCTTGTCATTTAGTGGATGTCAGCAGACGCCAGCAGCCATTAGGCGTGAGGAAGGAGTTGTCTGTGGTTTTATCCTGATCTGATCAACCTGAAGGTGAAACTGCTGCCGGGATCATTGACTCTGATCAACAGACTCAGGTTTTCAGTGGAATTAAAGTTGCTTTTTCATTGAAAATGCGTTTAATCGTCAAAAAGTATTTAAAAAAAAATTGAAAAAAGTCCCAAAATTTATTTCCAAAACGATAATATTGTTCTGAAACGTTTCCAAGACAGATAATGCAGGAACACATTCTCAAAGATCAATAAACTTTACATTCTAAAATGTAAAATATGCTAAATACATGAACAAAAATATTAATTATAAATTCTTTGCAATCAAAATCAACCTTCACAAACGGGGCTCGTTGAAACCAAAACTCCAGGCTGAAAACTGCAGTCATCCAGTTATGAGTAGAAAGGCAAATAGAAATGAAAAAAAACAATCATGCAAATGCAAATTATTGAGTTCATCTTTATTTATTATGCAATTAATTGATTTATTGCAACATGCCTAATAGTTTCTACTGCAAAAATCTTCTTAGATTTGAAATAAGACAAAAATAACATACAAGTAACTTCCTAGCAACATATAGGAGATTTTTTAAGACAATAATTCTTTAATATTGACTAAAAGGTGAGTTCTCTGGCAAATTATTTCACTTTTAATGAGACAATTTTCCATGATATAAGTAAAATAATCTGCCAGTGGAACCAGAACTTTTTCATCAATATTTGAGAATTATTTATTTAATATGAGCTCATATCTCTTGCTGAAACGTTACTTGTAATTTAGTTTTATTTTTAAAGACGTAAGAGGCAGAAAGAAACTGAATCAGTTTCTACCCCAGAGTTTCTGTTGAATTTCACCTGGACAAATTCATCCAAACCCTAATCGTTTTTTATTTTTATTTTATTTACATTCTTCTGTATTTGCTATATTTATTTACTTATATTTTGTATATATTTATTTGAGTTGTTATTTTTTGTGTGCTTTCTTGCACAATAACAATAAAGGAATCCTGATTGCAGTAAGATATTTGCACTAGAAATGAGACAAAAATACTTGTTGATATTTACCTGAAATGTTCGCCGGTCCTCTGCTGTTCTACTTTTACTCTGATTTAGAGGATTTGTTAAATTGTTGGGAAAATCTGCTCTTCGCTAGCATTTAAAAAAATAGTGTAAAAACCTTGACAAACTAAATCCTATGGAGCAAAAACAAGTCAATGTTTTGTTCCAGATGTGCTGATCCAGTAGCGTTTACCTTTCACTCTGCAGCACTTCCTGTCCCAGACATCCAGACATCGGCTAATTTCAGAGTCATCTCATCATGTAGATGTTTGAATGACTTGCTCTCCACTTCCTCACACCTCGGCTCCGTCGTCCCGGTTTTACAAAGTGAGGTGATGAGAGTTTGGTTCCAGGTTCTCCAGTTGCCGGCATCTGAAGGAAGGCCTGAGCATCAGCAGCATTGGAGCTGTGCGGGAAGCTGCTGCTGGTGTTACGCCGCCTGCGAGGTCTAATGTCGTCTTCAAAAACCAGATGGAGACTTTGGGATCCATTTTTATATTAATGACTATTACACGGATGAATACGCTCGACATCTTGTGAAATATTCTGATGGTGCAATGAATGAGTTCTTCATGCTGCTGTGGAGGCATAAACAAAGTCGTTAAACTGAGCAGAGTTGATAAATCGTCTCTAAGCAGACATGTCATTAAGATATCAGCTTCAGGGGAACGTTAAAGTTTTCCCGGTCGTCTCTGGTGAGGCGTTCACTGTCACAGAGAGTGAAAAGGGTGAAAGAACAGAACCTTGTGGTACTCCAGAACTGATACGTCTGAAGTCCAATGCACGTTTAAAGTATTTTAGAGAGGAAGTCTGGGATCCAGCAAGATCAGCTGGACAATTATTAACATTCTGTTGAAATAGAAAACAGATGGAAAGCAGACAAAATAAGTCTAAATATGTTTTTAACTCATTTCCTTCATGAAACTTTACTGCTATATTATATCCGCTAAGATTGAAGCTGATGACTTTTCCAAAAAACTGTCATTTAAACCTGAGTCTCTCTCTTTAATACCTGAGTGATCAGGAGTACAGTTACCTGCAGAGTGTTTGTCTAATGAGCTGTGATCTCATTCCAAACTTCTTTGCTATAAAAAGCAAATAAACAGAAAAACTAAAGTTAAAATGTTCCAGCTCCAGCGATGTGTGCAGATATGAGATGATCCCAAAAAAAAAAATCAAAAACACAACAGCTGTCAAAATGTTTAAACTAATTACACTGAGATTACGCTAACTGTATTAACCCAAAAATATTGCTAGGACTGTTTGCTCATGTGCACAGCTGCATTCACTGCAAAAACAGAAAATCTCACCAAGTATTTTTGGTCTAGTTTCTAGTGCTAATGTCTTAGTACAATTGAAATAAGACAAAACAAACTTACAAGTAACTTTTCAGGAAGATATAGTCAATAGTTCCTTAATTTTGACTAAAAATGACAAGTTCCACCAGGAGATTATAAGGAAAAATGTCTCATTATAAGTGAAATAATCTGCCATTCCTCAATATTGAAGAATTATTAACTTAGAACAAGCTCCTATATGTTGCTGAAAAGTTACCTGTTAGTTAGTTTTGCCTTATTTCAAGTGTACTGAGAAATTTACACTAGAAATTAGACCAAAAATACTTGGTAAGATTTTGTGTTTTTGCAGTGCTCAGAAAATATCAATAATTTGATTGTTTCTGTTTTCTCTACAGAGAAACTTCAATGAAAAAGATCTAAAAGCCTCCAGTGTTTGTTTGTCCAGTACAGGGAGCAGAGATCATTTGGTTTTTAGCTGTTTTGGTTTTTCTAGAGTGATAAGTCTGATTCTTCATCAGCTTTCATGGCTGCTGCTGCTGTAGGAACCGGACTGAACGTTTTCAGTCCTGCAGTGGACTGAACAGTTCCTTCAGCGTGTTGTTTGGAAGTAAAGATCCAGTGAATTGTTAAAGATATTTGGCTGTTTTGCAGTTTGAAGAACTCATCTTGAATTAGTTTGTTTTGTCTCCACTTTTCTTCTGAAGCTGGGTCAGATAAGAACACTTGAATTTTCACAAATCTTTTTTCCTTTTGTTATCCAGATGTTTCAACTGAATCAGCTGGGTTTTTGGAAATAGACAGACTGTTGCTTTGAAGCAGCTTTATTGTGCAGTAAACAAAGATTTGTTGCATTTAAGTTGTTGCTTATTTGCAGAAGCTTTTTGGGAATTCTTTGGTTTCTTTATTAACTCAAACAGAACCCACTGTTCATGATGCTAATTTCTATTTTCCCACTCTGATTCGGTGACGGCTGCATGGTGGGGAGGTGCTGCAGCCTTGCAGCATGAAGGTCACGGGTTCGAATCCCAACCTTTCTGCATGGATATTGCATTCATGGGTTCTCTCTGGTTTCTCAGTTTTTGTTGAAAAGTCCATAATAGTTGGGTTAGTTACTTTTCTTTTTTAGATAAAAGATCACATACTAGAAAACAAGCCTGACAACAATAATGAAATTTTAGGGCTGTTGTCAATAGAAACAAATGAGTACATTTCTGCTAAAAAGATTTAGCAGAAAAAACAAGAAAATTTCTGAGGTGCAAAATCTAAAAAATTGCAAGAAATGTTTTTTTTAAATTTTTTTTTTTTTTTATTAATCATAGAAATTTTCTTGATAAATTAAGGAAATGTTTCAGCTAAAATTGTCAAATATTTGCAAGAAAAATCAAAAATATTTAGATTAACCTGAGAAATTTTCTGGAAAAAATTACAAATTTATTTGCTTGAAAAGTCAAAAATTTCTCCTTTTGAAACTCAGAAAATGTAAAAACACAAATTGACTTTATGAGCTCAGAAAATTTCCATTTTATTCTAGGAAATATTTGAAATCAATGTCAAAATTTTGGGGGGTGGAAATTAATCCCTTTGTTTCCATCTACAACAGCCATCATAAGCCATCATAGACAACCAAACAATGTTTTGAGAATTTAAAAAGAAAACAAAATGTATGTGTGCGGTGTTATTATTATTATTATTATTATTATTATTATTATTATTATTATTATTATTATTATTAACTGTAAAGCAATGAAAGAGACTAAAACTGAAAAAAAATAATTTTTTGGGGATTAATGAGAATTTGAAAAAGTGTTCTGTTAAACAGCGCCCCCTGCCTTCAGGAGGACTTTGATGGTCCATCATTGGCTTCCTGCTCAAACTCAGCAGCTGACTTTAGCGTGAAAATCCAACTGCAAGGGCGGAAATACCGAACGTTTCTGACCTCATCCAGCAGCGTTCAGCCGTCTACGGTTACACACACTCGCATGCATGAGTGTGTTGCTCCATTAGAAACAGGAAGACTTTTCTCCATCGGTGTGAAACAACATCCCAGCGAGCTGGAACAGCAGCCTGATAGTGGCTCAGGGAGCATGATGGCGTTATCAGTATGTTCCCTCGGAGCGACGAGGGTCTCATGTCAGCAGGAATGAGCAGAAACCCGTTCAGATTGTTTCTGCTAAGTGCATGAAAGCTGCAGAGGTGATTTCTTGTTTCTGATTATTTTTTCAGAGATAATTGATCACAGTTGCAGGATTTAAAAACGGTTTCACTTAAGAAAAGAAGTTGTTAGAGCATCGCTGCTTCAGACCGCAGGAAAACATCTAAACTGAGTCCAAGTCCTCACTCAGGCAGAGAGCAGCTGTGTGTCTCTGTCTGGTGAATTTTTGGTTAAAACATGTTTGTTCTTCATTCAGTGGGTAGAAAATTCAGAATTTTTTACTCAAGTGTAAAAATACTTCATAATAAAATTACTCACGAAAAAGTAAAAAATAGCCATTCAGGAAATTACACAAGCAAGAGTAAAAAGGTATCTGGAGTAACTCCAGTACTGATCACAACATCGATTACTTAATATTTAAAAATTATATCATTTGATGGACCAAAATAAAGTTATGTGAAAATTCTAAAGATCAAAATGAAAGTCATTCATATAAATAACACAATTACAAAATAACAAAATCAGGCAAAAGATAAAATTTCCCAAGTATAAAATACAGCGCAGTAAAAATACTCCGTTACTACGCAGCTATGACAGATTAACTGATTCTGCTTTAGCTGAACAGATGCTGCTAACAGATATTTCTGAAAGTCTATAATGACTAAATGTTTTGGGGGTTGGGGTCAGATGATATTCAGGAAGTTGAAACAGATGAAACCATAAATAGAAATTGTTTGCAGATGTGACGTCCCCATCTAGTGGCGAAAAAGAGAAGAGCATGATGAGGATTAAAGCAGACTGGGAGTTTGTGTGTGGCGCCGGTTATCAGCGCGACAAGAGACTCGGTGACTTGTTGGTGATGGTTGCACTCCAAGCACACACACACACACACACACACACGCATACACACACGCACACACCCACCCACGCACACACACACACACACACACACACACACACACGCACGCACACACACACACACACACACACACACTGCAAGGCATTTTAAATCAGTGGAGAAGATCACAGCAGCTGGAGAAATTGGACTCTCGGGTTTCGTCATAAACGCGTTCACAGATGCATCTTAAATACGTCCATACCGTCTCATATTCCTTGCAAGTGCTCCGGCTGTTTTGTGAATGTGTGAATTTATCGACACCTTGCAGGGAACACCGGTGATGAAGATGATGAAATGATCTTCACAAAAACAACTGCTTTGAACTGAGAGTTGCAATGAGCTTCATGTCGGATGCAGTTGCAGAAATGCAGCAAAAGGATGACGAGGGCATCTAATTAGTTGCCGTGGTAACCACGTCTTTAGTAAGACACCACCAAAGCATCTCAAACCTCTCCGGGTTCAGCTGAGTTGTTTTGTCTTCTGGTGTTTACACACATTCTCCTGTTAATGTTGTTTGGTTTGCTGCAGAGGTCAGAGGTAAAGGTCTGACCTCCTCAAAGAAGCGACCAAAGGTCATGACCCCGTGGTTTATTAGTGGTACAGTGTGGCTCCTGCAGACGGCTTCCTGAGTCGAGTCAAATCCAGGATTCCTTCCAGGCTTTTCTGCTCATCTGGATGAATTAATTCAACTCTGGAGATGAAGATGTGTGGCAACATTTTGAGTCATAATTTTGTGCCCATCAGAATTTTGGCCTTTAAACGGTTTTTAGATACGGTTTTAAAAACCTGTGTCTAAAAACCATTTGCAAATACAGAAACCTGAGGCTGAGTTCATAAACTAGACCTGAGACTTGAAAGAATGACGAAGGTTGAATGATCTTCATCAGAAAATATTTGAAGGAATATTTCACACGTCTCTGTAACTCAGACATTAAGCTCAGTTTAGTTTGAGGCTTCAGAGAAAGCATCAACAGATCAATCTGAGGACAGAGAGGAAGCAGGGAGGAACGGTGAAGAGGTCAGAGGAGGAGGAGGTTAGCGGCTGATCAGAGGGAGGTGAGGAGGAGCTGAAAGACAGCCATGTAGGAACACATGAAGGAATGAAGTGTGTATGTGTGTGTGTAGGTGTGTGTGTGCGTGTGTGTGTGTGTGTGTATTGGAATGAGCTGGGTCATCTTCCTCCTTGTAATTTTACACCAGAAAATAAAAGTGATGACTCCCAACAGCTGCTGGTGCCATGGAGACGAGAGGGCGGAGTAAAACTTGGAAATGAGGAGGAAACCAGAGACAGGGGGCCGAGTGTGTGAGATTTATACCGACTGAATCTGCCACCATGATTACAGTTCTGCTCATCACAACACAACAGTTTCTGATCAGACACCCATCATCACACACTCCACAGACCCAGATCCGCTCATCTTAACTCCCTTCAGGTACCAACAACCTTCAGTTCACAACTTCTGGAAGTCACATCTGTCATGGAGGTCTTGAACACGGCTCAATCGGATTCAATGTTTTCTAATGAACAGAACCCACCAACCGGTGATCATTGAACTGCTTTCATACAAGTATCTGAGAGAAAACACAGCGAATCTGATGAAACAATTACAATATCCATCAAAACCTTTGGTTTAGTTTTCAACTGTTCAAGGATCCATCCTCAGTGGAGAGGCCAGATAAAGAAAGGTTGCAAGATTTTGTGACTTCATCCAGATTAGGCCAACTGGGAAACCCTCCTGAAGGCAGGCATGGGGAAGGAGCTTGCTTGTTGATGAGATCTTGGCTCCAGGGATTCAGAAGGGCCAATTTATAAACAGCTTCAGGAAGCCATGTCTATGTGGGTCCAGTACCTAAAGGAGCAATGAGATTTCAGTGGCAGATGAGTTTGAGGACCTGGATGTGCCAATTCCATCATCATTTGGGTCTAGACATGAAATATCACCTCACCAGTGGTTTGGGTCAAACTCCTTCATCACATTAAGATAGAGGTTTTTTTTCCCACTGTGTTACAGATTGGTAGCCGGCTTAGGTTGAATCCAGTCTTCACCATATTGACATACACTGCAAATAATACATTTGCAAATGCGTCAGAGACAGTCTCATCCTCTCACCAGCTATATTTAATCTCTTTTATCAAACTTTAGCAGACTAAAGTTTGTCTATGTAGAAAGTCTGGTTCATTTGGGGAGGTGTGAATGCAAGCTCTAAAAGAACTATCCTTTTCAGGACAGAAAATCAAATTCCGGTTTGTCCACAACGTAGGTTTTGTTTCGCTTGAAGTGAACTCTTGCACGGTGTGAATGCATATGAATGACAAGTGGACCAGAAGCTGCTCCAAAAACAGGAAGTGGATTACAGCACAGGGCATTCCTGGTAAATATACCAAAACTAATGCGCAAGTTTGTTTTGGCTGCTAGTTACTGCTAGCATGAGAAATTGGTCCTGGTCTCTTTCCAAAGATAGAAGAAAAAGAAATCCTTCATCCTTTTGTTTACATTTCATGAAGAAGGAAGTTGCTCTTGTTGTCTTCTTCAGATGTTTGCATGTTGACAAACAGGTTGCTCAAAGGGTTTGGTTCAATTGAGGAATTTAAAGATGCCTAAACACATGGAATATATAAATAAAGAAATGATACAAATTCTGTCTGCTCATAGTCAAAATAAGAAGAGATTTAATGCACATCTGCGGAACCAAAACATCCCATTTACATCGTTAAAGGAATCCAAAATCTCTTGACTTCTGCTTCAGACATCAGTTTTTTATAGTCCCAGTTCTACTGGTGTGTATTGGGAAGTTTCGACCAATGGCGTTACTCCGCTTCGTTTGCGTAGCAATTCTGGCTCCGTTTTACACTGGATTTGGATTTGTGTATTTGGAGATTCCAAGAATTAGGAGTTGACCTCCTGGAATCAAATCTGCTCCATCTGAAGGACTATTAGTCAAGTTGTTGTTCCTTATCTGTCCAAACAGAGGTTCTTTCCCCAGTCTTGGGCTCCGGCCCGGTTCTGTCGCAGGCGAGCTGGGGAAGAACTGCTGTTGTGCCAGAACTTTCTTGCACAATAAACTTAAAACTAACATCTTTCCTCTCTTGAGTGATTGTTATTCCACATCTATCCAAGTCTGAATTCCTTCCTGACTTCTGGCTCAGATTGATCCAGTCCATTTGTCACAGTACATTTCTTTTAGGTTAAAACATTTCTTAGTGCGATCCGACCAAGCAACATAATTTTTAACTATTAATATATTCATATTCCTCTGCAGTTCATTTGACACAAGCAACAAAGTGTTTGTTTGAAAATGCAACTCATGTACCAATTTTGGTCCCCAATTGAACCAAGTCTTAATCCCTGAACAAAGGAGGTTGATTGTACGAAACTCAACGTTGGAAAAATCTAACCATTCCTGGAGTAAAATAGGTTTTCATTATCAGCTACCTTCAGAAACGACTCAGGTAATTTTTACTAGAACAAAACCAAGTTTTCTTTGATAATAATTCTGCTTAGCAGTAAAGGTCCTTGCAGTTTATGGTGATTTGTTTCTGATCACAGGCTGTTAACGGGAGAATACACAGCAGGAAGGCTCATTGCTGGTGAACATCATCTGTTGTAGATCAGAACAACTGAAACTCTGTCCCCTTCAACGTTTGACCCCGCTGTCATTTCCTGTTATTTCCAAGCAGATAGGGATTAGCAGGGACCTCAAACTCCCCATCCGGCTTCAAAATCAAAGTTCCTGTAACTAATCCTCACTGTGACTGAGACAAAGAGAGCTCTTATATTAAAAATAAAATTAAATTGGTTATCAAGTGTTTTTGTTCAAGTATTTGCTACTGTGGTTAGAGGCGCAAGTGTTAGTGAGAAAGGAAAAGTCTGTGAGAGGTCAAATGAATCTGATTAAATCAAAACCTTTAGATTGAAGGAGCAGAGAGAGAGACGGTCAGTCAGGTGGACACATCCAGAAACAGGCAGATCCAGACAGAACCATGGTTACCAGAAAGAGAGGAACATCGTTTCATAAACTCTGGAGGAGTAACAAGGAGAGAGGAGCAGTTCTAATGAGAACAAATCAGCTGAGAACTGCCCACCTATAAGTCTGATATTAACAAATATGTAAAGAAACACGATACATGAGCTGAAGGACAGTAGAAAACTTTATGTGGAATAGCAGTACTCCATTCTCCTGTTCTGCTCTGTTCCCCTGTCAGGAAGATCTTCTGAGCACAGCAAGTTAAACATGTTCACAACTTTACCTGTCATTTTTCTTTTGCAGATTATTTTTTTGACATATTTTTTAAGAAAGAATTTATCTGTCTACACTATCTGCTTCCTTCCTGTTTATGTTTTTGTGGTTTTTCTTTTCTTCGTTTAATTGTGTGGAAAGATATTTTAGACTCTTTTTTCCCCTTTTGTCAGGAGGCGGTTGCTAGGCAGCACAGACGTTCGAGTGGTTCTCCAAAATGACAATATGGCACCTCTGCTGCCCCCTATTGGTGCGGAGGTGTTTAGACGCTTCACACCAGCCTCACTGGAGGAAATTCAGCGGAGGCATGAAGCTGAAGAGAAGGAGCAGCAAATCAGAAAGGAGCAGAACATTGAGGTATTGATAGCCTATTAGCTGTCAGTAACAAAATCAATCAAGCAATACAGGACAAACTCTTATCTGATTAGTTATTCCCTTGCAGATAGCAGAGGAGGATCTTCCTAAACCAGCAAGTGACCTGGAAGCTGGGAAGCCCCTCCCCTTTATTTACGGAGACCCGCCCGCTGAGTTTCTCAACATCCCATTGGAGGAGCTGGATCCCTTCTACCAATCACAAAAGGTTTCACTCTCCACTGAAATTTGACTGTGCAACCTTCTCATCAGTAAATGTCATTCTAAATTGATCAGTTTCCCATCAACAAAGTTAACGTCCAATTATCTGTTGGTTATTTGATCTTTATTTGACGTCAGACATTTTTTTTTACATTGATCTTCAGTCTTGGTTAAAGACTGAGATAGAAAAATATCAAGAAGTTCAGTTCAAACTCAATTTGTGTTATTTTAAAGCTTTAGACATTATCAAACAGAAACACCAACTGGAAAAATTATTTTTGGGTTTCTACAAATGAATGTTCTCATTTGAATTAGGATGTAAAAATATCAAATTGAAGGTAATAAACCTGTCTGAGAAAACCAGTTTGACTCCATTCTTCCTGTTTTTCCTGTTTCTTTGCAGACCTTCATCGTTCTCAGTAAGGGAAATGTCATCTACAGGTTCAACGCTGAACCAGCCTGTTACTTGTTGAGTCCCTTCAGCCCACTGAGGATCTTTTCCATCAGGATCCTCATCCATTCATATCCTCTTTCACGTCACTCCATTTCTGCTGCTAAAACTTTTCTGTACAAATCAAAGGTCTTGAAAACATCTGGACCAAGAGAGCATTTTTTTCTGGTTTCTGAGGTTTCTCCTGATTGTAGCTGCAGCCTTTTAAAATCCACAGTGTGCTGGCAGGTTACCCCAGAGTGGTAATTTTCATTTGAAACAGAGGAACCACCTACATGAAGAGCTAAAATTGTGCCAAACAAGAGTTAGTGTTGCATCTAGTCTGAGTTTTAAACCGTCTACAGCTGCATTCCTATGATAAATATGTGCAAAAGTTTGTTCATATTCCACAAATGTTGGAACCCAAATTTGCAATTGTGGTGTTTCCATTGAAATCAGACATGAATGAGTTTATGCTCTTCATAAATGATTAAAAACGTGCTGCATCCTGATTGTTTTCCTTAAAATTAAAACTTTATTCAGCTTGTTCATCATGGTGACAATCCTGACCAACTGTGTGTTCATGACCATGAGTGACCCTCCACCATGGAGCAAGACAGTGGAGTAAGCACACACACACACACACACACACACACACACACACACTGACTCGGTTCATGGGAAACTGTTTTGTGCCACTGGAGAAACAAACAAACTAAAAATCATGAGGTGTCAAAATTTGACTTTCACCACCATAAATCACCACCTAGATTCAACATACAAACTCAAAATCAAGTGTTTCATCTTGCAAAGCCACAACTATTGAAAACAAAGTAAGAGTTCTGACTTATAATCACCAATCTGAGAATCAATCATAAAGGCATTGATACTTTAGAGTCAATTCTAACCTTGAAATGCAAAGTAAAAGTTATGAGATTTAATGTTGTGGTTAAGAAAAACAAAATAAATCAAAATTGAGAAAATAAATAAAAGATAAATTAAATTTGTGACATACTGTCTCTTTTTTGTGTCCTGCCTTCCAAAAGGCTGACCTTTGGTCATTTGCTAGTGATATTGTGCAGAATTTTTTCCACAGTGTGAAAAGGGTTGGGAAAAATATATAATATCGGCCCAGATTTTCATCAAGATTTTAGAAAACGAAACACCTGACTTGTGCAGAATATGTCAATAGGTAAGGTCATTTTATTTAAATAGCACATTTTCAGCAACAAGGCAGTTCTAAGTGCTTTGCATGAATTAGAAGGAAATACAAACAAAACAACAAAACAAAAACAAAGACAAGAAGATAAAAGTATAAAACTACATAATGGTTCTTCATGCTTAATAACATGCTCAGTATGTTGGGTTCTTGTCTCAAATATGTCTTCCTGTTGTTGCACAGGTACGTATTCACGGGCATCTACACGTTTGAGGCAACCATCAAAGTTTTATCCAGAGGGTTCTGCAAGGGAGACTTCACCTTCCTGAGAGATCCGTGGAACTGGCTGGACTTCATGGTCATCAGCATGGCGTAATAATAAAAAAACTTCCTGGGGAGATTGTATTTCACTAAACTTAGATTAGTTGAAATGAACTTTGCTCTGAGATGTGTCTTCAAATGAAGATAAATGTGAGGATAATGAGGAATGTCTTTGTTTCACAGATACCTGACAGAGTTTGTTGACTTGGGAAATGTATCGGCACTGAGGACGTTCAGAGTTCTTCGAGCCCTGAAAACCATCACAGTAATCCCTGGTCAGTATGTCGGTTTCAATTACGGAAACAAGCCTGGTGGTTGGAGTTGTGATATTTTTTGGACTTTTAGAACTCGAGGAACTTGACAAACCAGATAAAACATAACTTCATGGGTTCTGATATGGATAAAACAGTAACCTACATTATATTTGTATAGAAAGAGAAACTGATGTTTTCTATAGATTGAAAATGATAAAAGTGGACAGTTTTCTTCTAGTAATCCTTGGACCCTCACTGTTCTCAGGGTACTCAGAGACCCAGACTAAGAAACAATTTTGAGGTTCACGAAGACAAAGAAACCCATCAAACACTTCAGAAAAGAAGTTGTGGAGATCTTTAGAGCAGGGTTAAACTTTGAACATGCCACGGAGCTCTGTTCGATCCATCATCTGAACATGCAGAGTGGATGGACCAACCATAGACCCACCAACACATGGAGGTCCATTTAAACTGTCAGAAAGTAGAGCACTGCTTAGAGATACATGGCAACATTGAAGGAACTGCAGAGATCCCAAGCTCAGGTGGGGCAATCTGCCCAAGGCGCAATGAACAGTCACAGACTCAAAACAATCTAGGGAAAAAAACAAAGTGAAAGACAGTAATAGATTATAATGCAAATGTGGACAGTATTGGGCAAAAGTAGCAGACTGAGGAAAATGGGTCAGTATGTCCTCCAGCAGCCTAAGCTGCTGTTTTATACCCTAAAACAGTCTAACTATGAAAAAGCCTTACAAAAAGGGAAAGTTTCTTAGCAGCAGACAGGATGCCTACCTCATGGACAGAAATTGGGAGCTGCTTCCACAGGAGAGGAATCTTGATAATTCAATAATTAAACTGTAGATGAATAATTGTGACACCGGCAGTTAAAGCTGACAGTAACTCTGATATTTCCTTTGCAACATTCTCTGCAGGTTTAAAGACGATTGTCGGAGCTCTCATCCAGTCAGTGAAGAAGCTGCGTGATGCCATGATTCTGACTGTCTTTTGCCTCAGTGTCTTTGCTCTGATTGGTCTTCAGCTATTCATGGGAAACCTCAGACAAAAATGTGTTCTGATCCCACCGCTGTTACGCAACGACACTTCAGAGGGAGCCTTCAACATCAGTTTCCACGAAAACAACAGCAGTGACTTCGATTTCTACACGCACATTAACAACCCAGGTAGCATGTCAAAGTATTTTACCTCAGAAATCCTAATCAACCACCTGCTCAGATGCAAACATCAACCTGTCCTTGTGTCTCACAGACAATTATTACTACCTACCTGGTCAACTTGATGCCCTGCTGTGTGGAAACAGCTCTGATGCAGGGTAGGTTTACGTAAATATTACTATTATTATTAACATTATTGATTATGGTGATAATGATGATGATGGTGATGGTGATGATGATGATGATGATGATGATGACGATGATGATGGTGATAATGATGATGATGATGATGGTGTATCCAGGACCTGTCCAGATGGATACATGTGTCTGAAGGCAGGGAGAAACCCAAACTACGGGTATACCAGCTACGACGGTTTCAGCTGGGCGTTTCTGTCTCTGTTCAGACTCATGACTCAGGACTTCTGGGAAAATCTCTTCCACCTGGTCAGTACCCTACAACTCCCTAATGCTGAGGCTGGTCCCAGCATCTTCTCACCTCTGTCTGTCTACATAGACGCTGCGAGCGGCAGGTAAAACCTACATGATCTTCTTCGTGGTCATCATCTTCCTTGGTTCCTTCTACCTCATTAATCTCATCCTGGCGGTGGTTGCCATGGCGTACGCTGAGCAGAATGAGGCTAACATTGCCGAGGCCAAACAAAAAGAAGAGGAGTATGCCCAGATTCTGGAGGCACTGAAGCAGAGAGAAGAGGAGGTAAGATATGATGAAGAGAAATCCCCCATGACGTTTCAAAGCTGAATGTTTGTTTTTTGTCTTTACAGCAAGCGGCCAAGAGGGCGGCGCTCTTGGAGAATCAAGACCCCACATCACAAAGCCAAGAGGAGAATGTGAACATGGAAGGTACTCGATCACAGTGAACATACTGGGGTTATTGACTCTCTTTCTGCCATTCATAATAAAAAATTAACACCATTCAGTTGAGTTTGCCTTACATGTTTCTGTAAGGATTCCTTACATGAAATTAACTGAATTTACAGATTAAGAAAAAAACTAATTGGTGTTAAATTACTCCAAACACTTATTGTGCAGTGATACATTTCACCTTACTTAGCACCTTTCTGTTTCAGAGTTTGACGACGACCAAAGACCATGTCCTCCATGCTGGTACATGTTTGCTAACATCTTCCTGAAGTGGGACTGTTGCGGCTGTTGGCGATGGCTGAAAAAGATTCTGTATACTATCGTCATGGATCCCTTTGTGGACCTCACCATCACCATCTGCATTGTCCTCAACACTGTCTTCATGGCCATGGAGCACTATCCAATGACTGAGGAGTTTGAACATCTTCTCAGCACTGGAAATTTGGTCAGTAACAGAGGAGAAACTGAGTCAAAGTCTACACAGTGAGCTTGAGTCCAATGAGTTAAGATTGAGTTACTATTGTATTTTAGCTTAGATGAATAGCAGGGTCTGGTAACAGCTTAGGCTGGTGTTTTTCCATTCTGGTCCTCAGTTCCCGCTGCCCTCCATCAGCTGGTGATGTTACTCATAAAGAACCAAAGTAATCATTTTTTGTCTGATCCCCAGGTTTTTACAGGGATCTTTACAGCTGAGATGGTTCTCAAACTTTTAGCAATGGATCCATATTATTACTTCCAGGTCAGGATTATATATCAATAAAAGTAGAAAGGTTTTGATGGTGACCAACTGCTCCCATGGTTACAGTCTCTTGTATTCTTGGTTACAGGTGGGCTGGAACATCTTTGATAGCATCATTGTCACCATGAGTCTGGTGGAGCTAGGACTGGCTAATGTTCAGGGTCTGTCAGTGTTGCGGTCCTTCAGATTGGTCCGTTCATAACTTTCTCACCATGATTAAACTGTGACCCAAGTTCTGTATATTTCTATCTTCATATGTCTCTGTCCATCTTACCATGTTATCTCCAGATGAGAGTGTTTAAGCTAGCCAAGTCATGGCCGACTCTCAACATGTTGATCAAGATCATTGGCAACTCTGTGGGAGCCCTGGGGAACTTGACGCTGGTTCTCGCCATCATTGTCTTCATCTTCGCTGTCGTTGGGATGCAGTTGTTTGGAAAGAGCTACAAAGACTGTGTCTGCCGCATTGCAGAAGACTGTGAGCTTCCTCGCTGGCACATGAACGACTTCTTTCATGCCTTCCTCATCATCTTCAGGGTTCTGTGTGGCGAGTGGATTGAGACAATGTGGGACTGTATGCAAGTTGCTGGGGAACCTATGTGTCTGATTGTCTTTATGATGGTACTGGTGATTGGAAACCTGGTGGTAAGTCTGTGCAGAAAAACTCTTTCTAATCTGACTTTGGTTGGTTTTTAAAAACCAAAGTTTCATGTTTCAAAACATAAATATGTTTTTGACATCGTTTCAGGTCCTGAATTTGTTCCTGGCCTTGCTGCTAAGCTCATTCAGTGGGGATAATCTCGCAGTTACAGAAGATGAAGGAGAAAATAATCTCCAGATTGCAATAAATCGGATCAGCAGGGCTGTAGCCTGGACCAAGGCCTGGTTCCTGAAACACATCTGGACTTTAGTGGGAAAGAAAACAAACGAGAACTCAGACGCGACTGGTGGGAGCAGACATTATATGTTGACATATAAATGTTCATATAAAGTTTATTTTTTGCACTTAATAGTTATTTTTGTCTTTCTATTTGAAATCAATGTTTTTAGCTGTACCCTGCGAAGAAGGCGAAAAATCAAAGGAAGTTTTAGCTCTGACAATCGTGAATTCAGAGCAGCCCATTGTTCAAGTTCCCAAAGTTGATCTGTCATTCCTGAGCAGCTACTACCTTAACATCACATCTTTGAAGGTCCCCATTGCTGAAGCTGAGTCTGATTTTGACATGCCTGAAAATGAAGACGATGAAGATGAGGATGAAGATAATGAGAATGAAGATAATGAGGAGGATGACATAGAAGAACAGCTTTCACAAGTAAAATCTTGGGTTTTGGGTTCTGTTGGGGATATGTATTTTCTTGCAGTAGTCCACCTTTGTTTTCACAGTGGATAAATTATTGTGAAGTCATTGGAATGTTTTTAAAAATAACATTTTAATGCTAAGATCTGTCTATACTCAGGGTGATGAGTCTTCGGTCTGTAGCACTGTGCAGAGAGCTCCTGAAGTCCCAAAAATAGAAGAGGTAGAAGAAACTCCAGAGGACTGCTTTACAGAAAGTAGGTACTCTGAGAAAAACTAATGTGTTGAATGTATCCATTTAATCCGGTTGTATAGGGTCTATGTAGTGTGTAGTGTGTCAGCTACAGAAGAAGAATATTAAGTTTTTAGCAACCAATGGCCCCTTCAAAGAAGGTTTCACAGCTACACAGAACACCAGAAAGAAATAGAGAACAAAAAGATAAAAACTGAAATGATAGCAAATAATGGGAAGTTCCTCTTTGCCCATCTACACTGCAGTCTTTTACATCAACTTTCCATGCTGCTAGCTTCAGAAGTTCTCTGATGACTCGAGTACAGACATTGGACTCAGGACTTTGTGGACTGGTGCTAGTGGAACCACCTCCTGATCAATGCGGGGGAAAACCAAGCTGGTGGTGGACTTCCACAGGCGCAGACCCACCTGACTAACAGATGAAAATCCAGGGAGTGGACATAGAGATAGGGGACTCTTATAAGTACCTGGGTGTTCACCTAAACATGTTTCACTTTGGTACTACGGTTCTTTTGGTGATGCTCTGTGTCATTTTTGGGCCATTCATTTTGGATGACCCAAGAAGCTTCAAGGTTGAAACTAAAAGGGTGTGGACAGTTATGATCAAACAAACTGGGTTGTTTTTCAGTTGACTTGTGCAAAATAAAAACCAGCTGATAACAGGAGTGTGTAAACATCATACATCTGCTGTCCATTCAGGCCCATGAACACTACTATGTTTGAACTGTACGGGTTTCTATTGCAGAGTGTTACAATCGCTGTCCTTGTCTGGATATAGACACATCCCAGAGCAAAGGAAAGATCTGGTTTAATTTCAGGAAAACTTGCTTCACCATCGTAGAGCACAACTACTTTGAGACATTCATCATCTTCATGATCCTGCTGAGCAGTGGAGCTCTGGTAAACTCTATAACACAATATTTAAGATAATTTTAGCTCTGACTCTAACCATAATCCCTTGTTGTTGATGTCTTTAACAGATGTGTTAATGTCTTTAACATCTTAGGGTTTTACTCTGAGATGTTTTATTGGTTGGTTCAATGAGGCTGAATAGGTCTCAGTAAACTAATCTGATGGTTGGGGTGGCTTAGCTGTGGACTACAAGCATGGCTGACAGTGTGACTACTAACATGGCTGCTAAACAGACACAGGTGAGATGATTTGACTCTATTATCTCCTTCAAAACAAAAAGAGTAATATGAATGACTAACAAAATAACCTTGTTTGGTACCTGGAAGGTTACAGCTTTTACTCAGATTATTTGATAAAAGACTGAGTCCCATTTTATCCCGTTACTCAAAATATACAACTTTCTTTAAGAATTTTTCAAGCCTGGAGAACTTTTTATAAAATTAAATTAAGTAGCATATAAAAAATATTGGTGTCTGAAAAACTTTTCACATTTTCACCGATATTTTGATGGTTTATCATTGGTGATGAGCTCAGTGTTTAGAGGTTGAAAGGTCTCCTCGCCATCACCCTAATCTCACTGATTAGGGTGAAAACATGTTGGTAAAATTAAGATTACAGCAGACCCTGCCTATTTGCAGTTTCTTTCTGTATTTTAGACCTAAGCTGCAAGGGGTATAAATAATTTTGAGCCTATACATTTCAGAAGAGTCTTTATTTCGTAACCTCGCCAAACCAAATAGGTCCAGGATTATCTCTCAGATTAGCTTCGCTTAATCAATATCATCTGAGCTTCTCAACAGGGCTTGGTCCCATTTTTCAGAAAGTGGGTCTGATAGTACATTGCCCACTCTGATGTATCCAGCTGGAATAGCATTTTTAATATCCAATCCATTTTGCAAACACCTCTGTCAGTACTAGATGAAGATTGTGACTATTAAACCATGACATATTAAATGATGAAGGTTTATCCATTAAAAACTCTAAATATTGTTGACAGGCCTTTGAGGACATCTACATTGAGCAGCGCCGTATAATCAAGATAATTCTGGAATATGCAGATCAGGTTTTCACCTACGTGTTTGTGGTGGAGATGATTCTCAAATGGGTCGCTTACGGATTCAAGACCTACTTCACCAATGCCTGGTGCTGGCTAGACTTCCTCATTGTTGACGTAAGAAACTGATTAATCCTGCAAAATTGCTGCTTCGTATTTCCACCGAAGGTCCTCCTGTAAAGGTTTAGCTCATCTACACATGTTGTTTTTCAGGTGTCTCTGGTGTCACTGACAGCAAACATCCTGGGATACTCTGAGCTGGGAGCTATTAAGTCTCTGAGGACTCTGAGAGCATTAAGGCCCCTAAGAGCCCTGTCTCGCTTTGAGGGCATGAGGGTAAGATCGGCAGGTTAAACAGCGACAGAGGGATAGGGAACTATCTTGTTTTTGGTTGATTTAGCATTACACTCACTACTGTTGTATCTACTGGCCTGTAGGTGGTGGTTAATGCATTGGTTGGTGCCATCCCCTCCATCTTCAACGTGCTGCTGGTCTGTCTGATCTTCTGGCTCATCTTTAGCATCATGGGTGTGAACCTGTTTGCGGGGAAGTTTTATTACTGCTTCAACGAAACATCAGAGGAGTATTTCTCTCCTGAGGAAGTCAATAATAAAACCCAGTGTCTCGATCTGATTGAGAAAGGCTTCTCCGAGGTCCGCTGGAAGAACACAAAGATCAACTTTGACAACGTTGGGATGGGCTACCTGTCTCTGCTGCAAGTGGTCAGTCAGAAGGCCAACATTAAAAGATTTATGCTATTATTTTACCAGTTAACATTCAGATAGCATTAAATTTGTAAAATAAATTGTATATTGTTTTCTTCAGGCCACATTTAAAGGCTGGATGGACATCATGTATGCAGCGGTGGACTCCAGAGAGGTCAGAACTTCTCATACTGGTGCTGGTACAGTTCCTGGTCTTATTAATCCTAGTGTACCTAGGAATTGAGGTTTTAATGATGTTAATTTTGTAACCAGAAGCTTTTCTAGTCCCAGAACTGGGACAAACTGTTGCTGTTATCCCATGAGACATAACTATATTTTCCCTCCATCCTGGGATTTCAACCTTCTTGATTTAGGTGGAGTCCCAGCCAATGTATGAGGACAACCTGTACATGTACATGTACTTTGTCTGCTTCATTATCTTCGGGTCCTTCTTCACCCTCAACCTCTTCATAGGAGTCATCATCGACAATTTTAACCAGCAGAAAGCAAAGATAAGTTTCTTGTCATTGACCCTATATTGAGTAATTTTCTGTTTCCCGCTGTCAGCCATTTAATATTTATGTTTGGGTGTTCACCTCGGAGGAACAGATATATTTATGACAGAAGAACAGAAGAAATACTACAACGCCATGAAGAAACTGGGATCCAAGAAGCCTCAAAAGCCTGTTCCCCGGCCTACAGTAGGTTCAAGGACTTTCTGTAGAACTTAAATAAACCAAGCCTGTAAATCTTAGTATGACGAACGTTGAACAACTCTATTTCTGTTTCTGTCTAGAACAAGTTCCAGGGTCTAGTCTTTGACCTTGTGACCAAGCAGTTTTTTGATATCCTCATCATGGTGTTGATCTGTCTCAATATGGTGACAATGATGGTGGAAACAGATGAGCAGAGTCCTGAAAAGGAAAACATCCTGTACTGGGTCAACCTTGTCTTCATTGTCATCTTCAGCACAGAGTGCTGTCTCAAAATGATCGCTCTACGAAAGCACTACTTTAATGTCGGATGGAACATATTTGACTTTGTAGTGGTTATACTGTCCATTGTTGGTGAGGAGGAAGCAGATTAGATGGTTTTATTATGTCTAACAGACATTTTTAAAAACCTTCCAATGACTTTTCTTCCTTTTCAGGCCTTCTTCTTGCTGATATCATTGAGAAGTACTTCGTTTCTCCCACTCTCTTCCGTGTGATCCGACTGGCTCGCATTGGGCGGATTCTTCGTCTCATTCGTGGAGCTAAGGGAATTCGAACACTATTGTTTGCCTTAATGATGTCTCTTCCTGCCCTCTTCAACATTGGCCTCCTTCTCTTCCTCATCATGTTTATCTTCTCCATCTTTGGGATGTCTAATTTCGCTTACGTGAAGAAGGAGAGCATGATTGATGACATCTTTAACTTTGAGACCTTTGGAAACAGTATGATCTGCCTGTTTATGATCACTACATCAGCTGGATGGGACGGACTGCTGAATCCCATCATGAACACACCTCCAGACTGTGATCCAGAATTTGAAAACCCTGGCACATCTGTCAGAGGAAACTGCGGCAGCCCGGCAGTGGGAATTGTCTTTTTTACTTCATATATCATCATGTCTTTTCTGGTGGTGGTCAACATGTACATCGCCATCATCCTGGAGAACTTTAACGTCGCCACAGAGGAGAGCGCCGACCCGCTTTCTGAGGATGATTTTGATATGTTCTATGAAACCTGGGAGAAGTTTGACCCTCGAGCTTCGCAATTCATACACTACAGGTGAGTCCTAGCAGGTGAATCACCTCCTGCAAGACTCTGTTTCCTGTCTGGGTGAACCTGATTGTAATTTTATATGTTTCGCAGTGAGCTGTCAGACCTGTGTGATGTTCTACAAGATCCTATGAGGATTCCCAAACCCAACACCATCAAACTGATACAAATGGACTTGCCTTTGGTTCCCGGAGACAAGATCCACTGTATGGACATCCTGCTTGCTCTCACTGCAGAGGTAATATTACTCATGTTATCTTTTGTCTTGGAGACATATGTTTTTCCACCAAAAGAACACTCTGTGTAGTTACTTTCCTGTGCCTTTGAATGTTGGTGTTTTGTTAAGAGCCCACATCTACTTCCATCCTTTTTAGGAACCAAGCATGCATCATTAACAGGGGGCGTTACACAACACATAAAATTAGCATTAGGTGGACAGTTTGGTTTACTACGTGATGTTCTTTAGGTCATTCTCACCATACTGGAAGAGAATCCATAATTTTATGGTGGAAAACCCGTTCGATTAGCTGCTCAATTCATTGAAGTCATCCTGTCCCATTAACAGAAGCATATCCCCAAAGTACAATGTTTCCACCTACATGCTTAACTGAAGAATGCTGCTTCGGGGGTATACTCCTCTTTTATTTTGGTTGATTAAAAGCAAGAGATGCAAAGACATGTTGATCTCTTTCTTTCGCAAACACAAGTGGCTGAAGTGAGTTTTCTCTGCAGAGTGTCTTGTCTCTCAGAAATGGGGTGATAAGCTTAGTCATCCAGAAGCAACTCAGAGTAGAGCCACTTTTTCTCCACACTGAAAGGAGCCAATTGAGGTGGCTCTGGCATCTGGACTCCTCCCTGGTAAAGTGTTCTGGGCATGTCCCACCTGGAGGAGACCCTGAGAAAGACACGGGACACGTTGAGGGGACTATGTTTCTTGGCTGGCACAGGAATGCCTTGGGATTCCTCCCAAGATGCTGGCCCGAGTGGCTGGAGAGAGGGAAGTCTCGTCCTCATTGGTTTGGTTGCTTCCTCCACAACCCAACACCAGATAAGCGGTAGATAACAGATGGATAGACATTTTGATTTTAGTGTTATCTGAACCCAAACCAGCAGGGGTTGTGAGGCTGCAGATCAGTCCACTGCAGCAGTTAGCAATGGCTCTCTGCAACCGACTCACAAAGTTGATCAAAGCTACTAGCTGATCTGCCTTGTCTGTCCCTTTGGGTTTTGAAGAAGTATTTGGTAGAACCGATTCTTGGACAGCTGTGGTTAGGATTAAAGACCTTTTCCGCTTACGGTCATTCGTATCACGTTTTAACTTCTAGTTGGTCTGGATTTCTGGTTAAAACTCTCTCGACAACAGAATTGACTACAGTAACAATTGGTGACCATAAAGTGTGAGAGATCTTTGAACACATATTTTTGAATGCATATTTTGAATACAAATTTTCTTTCAATATTTTTCAGGTTTTGGGTGAATCTGAGGCAATGGATGCTCTAAAGGCCACAATAGAGGATAAGTTCATGGCCAACAACCCTACAAAGGTTTTATCCTTATTTTTGTCATTAAGTCAGGGGTCTTCAATGTTTTCTCAGCCCTTGTTCTGGCCTAACAAACTGTTATTTGTCAAAATGTTCAGAGCTAGAATGCGTATGTCTACCTGAAATACATTATTTTATGCCTTTGTTTATCAGTTTGTTCTATGTTGGATTTATGTGATATATAGCTTTGAATGAAAAAACAAAAAGAATCTCAGTGACCTCACTAAGGGACCTGACCAATGTATTGGAGACCCCTGGAAAAAATATCAATACAATCTCCAAAAGATAGCCCTTGTATAATGAAAATAACTGCATTTAACGTGGTTATTCATTTTTGCAGAAGTTGTATGAACCAATCAGCAACACTTTGCGTAAGAAACACGAGGATCTGGCAGCAGCAGTGATCCAGAGAGCCTACAGGAGACATCTTCTGCAGCGAGTGATCAAACTGGCATCCTACAAATATAGAGAGAGGACAGGGGGACAGCGAAACGATCTGTCTCCACCAGAGACAGAAGGATTTCTCTGTAAACGAATGGACCAGCTTTATGGAGACAGTGAGACGGCTCCGGCTGCTCCAGCTGAGGACCAGACTGTCCAGGTGGAACCACAGAGGGACATTCTCCTCCATCCTGCTCCTCCGCAAAGCGACTGCAACTTCCTACACGATGAGAGCCTGACAGAGACGATGATGCAGCTGCAGACAAACTCAAATCAGGAGTGTTTCCTGTCAAAGAAGTAGCAGACTGACTACCCCAGATGACTCGTCTCTGTTTAACAGAGCTTTCTTCAGTTCAGTTTGACATGGAAACCCACAAGGAAAGTGACTCTGGGTTCTTATTAATGCTACAAAAGAAACAAATAATAATGTTTCCAAATAGCTCTTAACTTCACTGCTCATCACTTCAAAGCCAAGACATCTGTACTTATCCTTCCTTTCTTTCTTCTGATTGGTGGATATGGACGTGATGAAAAGCTGAAGAAACCAATGGCTGCTAAAATTGAAGTAGCAAACAGCCATTCAGAAAGGTTTGGATTAGGTGAAGAAAGTGGTTACGTACCATTAACCAGCCAGTGGAGCATCAGATAGTTGGAGCTTTGGAGCATGGGCTGCATGAACGCCCACTTTTACCATGTCACTCATATTCATATAGCCAGGCTGCTTTAATGCAGAACTTAAATGTCTTAAATTAACAAGTAAAGTCAGTTAATCTGCTGGACAGCAGGGGATCCAGGCAGTGGGTTAACCAGCAGGTGTTTGTGATTTTAATTCCTGCACAGTAACGATGAAATGAACACAGAGAAATGTGACAGCTCACACCTGGTTTAAGGTGGCACCTCCTTCCACCAGCAGACACCCAGACCTGCATGAAGGAGGAAAACTCCTCCATCAGTCCCCAAGTCATCACCCAGCAGACTGCAAAATGGAGGTGACAATAACTGACTGTGATGTCATCACAGGTGTAAATGTGGGTCATTCATAGCTGAATAAAGGTTGAACCAAAGAATGTTACTGTGAATGTTATAACAAAGTTACTGCGCTTTATTCTTCCATCCTTTCTTTCTTTCTTTCTTGCTTCAGTGCACGAATCTGTACTCAGATTAAACGTTTTTGTTCTGTAAAGGAATTCAACCTGTTTTTTCTTATGAAATAATGATGCATCATGCAATCATTGACTTAACGGATGAATTGGCATATTTGAAAGATTTTACCTGCAATAACATCCATGCGATTAAAGCTTCAGATTGTATTGAGCATGATTTCTGGAGTTTTTGTTTAAATATCTTTGTGTGCATCATGTACCATGTACCATGGCATGGATTTACTCACCTGCTTTAAACAGATGTTGAACCAGCATTTACTTTCATCTCTGACCTGAACTCAAGTTTAAAGTCATAGTTTTATTGCTGATGAAATGTACTGTTAAATAAGATTCTGTCCAACACAAATGTGCCGGAGCTGGTCTGGCAAATCAGTGGAGGAGGTTATGTTCTTCTGGAGTTTCAACAGATGCAGGCCACCTTAACAGAAACACAATCTGCACTTCAAGGGGCAAAATTATGTATTTTCCAGGAACCTAGCACCATTTTATGGCACAATCAAGCAACAATGAAATCGGCTGAAATGTTACATATATCAAATCTGAGTTGAAAGTAATTTGACTTTGCAAACTGATGCCTTAAAATTAGCCTATGTCTCCTTAAGAAGCTCCTCCTTCCAACACTTTAACACACAGAGCTATACCTGAAGAAACACACACTAGCCAGTGGCAGACTCATTTTGGAGCACAACATTCATATTTTCCTAATAATTCACAAACAAACTATTTTCTTGAAGTGAATCATTATGTGTCGGTATTTATAAACTCATGATAAGAACAAAAACTAATCCCAGGTCACATCAGACCGGAGGGAAAAGATGATTAGCAGGGAACTGATAAGCACGTGGCTTCCTGTGTGGGTGTGTGTGTGTGTGTGTGTGTGTGTGTGCGCGCGTCTGAGAAGACACACTACTTGACCTCTCATGTTTCAGTCAGAGAAGCAAAGCTGAAGACGGCAGACGGACCCAGAGAGAGGAAGACGAGCTGGAAAACAGACAGACCGTCTTGAATCGGATGTTTACCGGATTTAGTTTGGCAAAAGTAGAAGGTAAGTTTGAGTCAAATGTTTCAGATGGAAGTGATGTGAACTGTGTGTGTGTGTGTGTGTGTGTGTGCGTGTGTGTGTGTGTGTGTGTGTGTGTGTGTGTGTGTGTTCATGCAGAGCTGAGATTACAAAGTGAGGTCAAACTTTCATCTGTTGGATGGGTTTTTGATGGTTGTGGTTTCTAAAAACAGCTTCTCCACTTTCATCCGGACCCTTCTCTCTGATTTGCATCTTGTTTTAGGTAAAATCACTTGTTTTCCACAGGCATGGATTGTTACATTTACATTTTCTTGAAGTGAAAGTAGAAAAGCATCCCTGGATTTAAGACTAACCAGAAAGAACTAGTTCTGGTTCATTTGTGCTCCTGATGAAAACCCAGTCATGACACAACAAAAGCATAAAATAATGTCTGTTGGACGGGCCACATCCATTAAAAAGAGGACTGAACCGCAGTACTGACAAACCACTCAAGATTTAGACTTGGTGTTATTTATACACCTAATTTAGTGATTTTGGAATTAAAAAAAATAAAAAATAAACAGAAGTCTCACAGCTGGAGTTATAGATGTTAAAAACAAAGAGCAAACAGAAGAGGACCAATAATTGACCCCTGATGTTTCCCAAGGGAAAGTTTGTATCTGGAAACTGATGTCTCAAGAAAAAGGATGTTTTCATCAACTCTGCTTCTCATTACTGACCAGAGGAAAATTTCGGGATACAAAAATTTTCTGCCACAAAAAATACAACAAATAAAATGCTGCAGTCAGAAAATTTAAGTAAAAACGTACAACCAACATGAAAAAAATCCCAAATAAAAATGTTTCAACCACTGCAAAAATACAAACACATCAGATAGAAGCAAAAAGAAAAATGCAGAAACAAGAAAAAACAAGAGCCCTATTTAGCGAAGCAAACTCGCTTCAAGGAACAGAAGACCATTTGTTTGTTTGTACCATTTGCCCTCCATTTAATGTTGAGCAGGAAACACAGATTTACTGCAGTTCTTCCATTAACCAGAATTCAGTTATATTGGTAAATTCAGTCTAATTTGATGTAATATAATTAATCAGGATGGAATTGTTCCGTTATCTCCAGGATAAAACAGTTAAAACAGTTAACCTAATTGCAAAATATACAAATATGTTAAGAAGTGGACGCGCTTCTAAGATAATTAAACAAGATTCCACCCATCCATCCATTTTCTTATTAGGGACAAAGGGACCCTTTGTCCCTAATGGGGTCAGGAGGGTTGCTGGTTCCTCTCCAGCTACGTTCCGGGCGAGAGGCGGGTTTCACCCTGGAAAGGTCGCCAGTCTGTCGCAGGGCAACACAGAGACACACAGGACACACAACCACACACACACTCACACCTAGGGAGAATTTAGAGAACCCAATTAACCTGACAGTCATGTTTTTGGACTGTGGGAGGAAGCCGGAGAACCCGGAGAGAACCCACCATGCACAGGGAGAACATGCAAACTCCATGCAGAAAGACCCCGGGCCGGGAATCGAACCCAGGACCTTCTTGCTGCAAGGCAGCAGCTCTACCAACTGTGCAGTCCTAAACAAGATTTAAACAAGATTTAATTTTTAAAATTAAAAACGGCATGGGAATGTGATGCTCATCTGAAACATGTGGAGATAGAAATATTCTACATAGCATTAAGAGCTCAGATATTTTTAACAGTTGAGTTGTTTTCAATTGCTTTCTGTTAACTGAACAACACATTTATAACTTTCTCAGAACATTTTGCGTGTTCCAATAAGAAGACAAATGTTTCCCGTCTGAGTAACTTCTTCCTGACATGAAGTCCCAAGTAGAGTTTGAATAAACTCTCAGAAGGTTTTTTGCTGTTTTTGCTCCAGCAGACCTAAAGTTTTATGCTTCAGAGGCAAAACTGATCTGGAGTCTCTCCAACACACATGTGATTGCAGCACATAGTCTGTGTGTGAATGTGTGTGTGTGTGTGTGTGTTCCTGTTTGGCAGCAGTTCTACACTGCGGATCGTTTCTCTCCACAGAGATTTCCAAGGGAAGCTGGGGAAACAGGCATGGACTGTCAGAGTGTTTGTCTCTCACGCCACCTCAGAGGCAAGCGCAGCAAAATCCAACTCCAGCATTTAGAGATGACAACCCTCCTGAGAACGCCATCTGCAGCTGGTTGATACACATGGTGTTGGATCAGTTCAGCACAAATACTTTGCTTGGCTGTTTATACTGCAGATATTTGGCTTCAGCAGAAGGAAAGAGAAGGAGTTGTCTGTGAATCAGTGATTTTATCCAGACCTCATCAAGCTGAAGGTTTGTTGGGAATCATTGCCTCTGATTTCCAGATTGTCTGACTAGCATGAGCATAAAGTTGTTGAAGGTAAAATGGATTTAATTGTCAAAAAGACAAAGCAGGGGTGTCAAAGTGGAGTCCAGTTGAACCACTAAACTGGTCCAGACTTCATCTGAATTCATAGGTTTTTATGTGACGTGGTCATGTGATGTATCATGATATGAGTCTTTCTGCATGGATACTGGATGTTCTCCCCATGCATGCACGTGTTCTCTCTGGGAACTGCGGCTTCATCCCAGAAGACTTTCAGGTGATTTAGTCCTTAGGTGTGAGTGTGTGCATCATGTATTATAATTTGTCCTGGGGGTCTCAGTCATGGACTTGTAAGCTGTCTCAGGTCTGTTTCTCACCCAGTGACTGCTGGAGATGGGAAGTCAGTGGGTTGCATCACCAAGGAAACAAGTTGTACTGTAAAGACCAAGGCAGGAAATGCCAAACATTTCTGACCTCGTCTGCCAGCATTCTGCCATCTACAAATACTCTCACATGCATGAGTATGTGAAGCAACATCCCAGAGAAAAGGAACAGCGGTTCTCTGGGAGCATGTTGGTGTTATTAGCATGTTCCCTCTGAGTGATGAGGAATAAAAACTCCTGGGCTTTCTATTTAGTGCGCAGAAACCCTTTAAGATTGTTTCTTCAAACTGGATGAAAGCTGCAAAGGTTAAAAAAAATGTAAATATAATCTTTAATGTAGCCGTAGGTTTTTTTCTATGAAACTGTTGCACGCAAATGAATCCCTGCTTTGGCACAGCCTCGGTCTCCTACACTGAGTGTGCGTCTGATAGTTGTCTTCTGGATAATTTGATATTATGCAGGCAAAGTATTACTAATATGACATTATTTCTTAAAGGAGCAGGTCCACCAAATTAACAGGTGTGAAAACAGCCCTAAAGACCTTTGATTTGGTTCAGTTGAAATGAAATCTGGTGCGTAAGTGAATAGCAGCTGAAGTGGAGACCGCTCCAAGACAGGAAGTGGACTATGGTGCAGGGCATTCTGGGTAGATACAAACAAAACAAACAGGCATGTGCCGCCATAGTTTATTATCTTCTTGACGGTACCCCAACACACAATGCCACACAAACTTGTCCATGGGGAGGCGCAAGGTTTAAGCTTGCGGCATTTCCCAGGTAGTTATGTGGCTTCGATGTTGAATCGTGTTTTCTCCACAAGTGAATATCCCTAGAACTTATTTTGAACCCTAACGAGACGATTGGAGGATGTTTTTCAGAGAAACCATCAACAGATTAAATTAAGGAAGGAAGGAGGGATGTTGAAGAGGTCAGAGGAAGTTAGAGGGATGTGAGGGGAAGTTGTATGACAGCCATGTAGGAACACACTGTACCAAGGAATGAGGTGTGTGAATGTGTATGGCCTTGTACTTGATACATTGTAAGGACGATTTTTTTCAACAAATGCTGCGTTATGAGGAGCGACAGCTTCTTATGGGGCCCAAAGCAGAGGTCCTGTTTTTGGGCTATGGATTAGGTTTAGGACTAATGTCTAATTTCAGATTAGGTTTAAAGTTTTGACCTTTAAACTTTAATATCTTCAAAACTTTGGTTTTGAAGATATTAAAACTTCAAAACTTCAACCCAAACATAGTCGAGTTGAATGTCACCAATTTTGTCTTATTTGAAGAAGGTGGGGGGGCAACTTCACTCAGATGCCGTAGCCCCACAATCATTTATTTTTTTTTTCCCCTTCAGGGGGTCTTTTGTGGGCTCTAGTGTCCCTTATATGACAGTAGACTGAAAAGAAAGGGGGAGAGAAAGAGGGAAAGACATGCAGCAAATGTTGCCTGGTCCAGGGATCGAACCCGCGGCGGCCGCGTCGAGGACTCAAGGCCTCCAAATGTGGGTCACGCTACCCCCTACGCCACCACAGCACGCCCCAGTAGCCCCACAATCATGACAGTACCCGATACCCTTCACATGTCAGTGTTATAAACCAGAGTGTGGAGATTTAAAAACAAACCAAGTGACTATCAGCTTTTGGAATCTATAGGTGCTCTTCTGACATCTGGATAAAGCTGCTTTTGTTGAAGGAGAGGCCACAGAGAGGGAGCTGAATAAGAAGTGGGAGTTATGGAGTCACAGACTGAGTATCTTCCCACAACTCGTATCCAAGTAGATGGGTGGAAGTGAGATACGGCCAGAACAGATGGACAGAAACTCCATATAAGGCAGCAGGATTAGGTATTGAGAAACCAGCACCCTGTACATCAGCTCAGAGACTCTGCCTTCAATTCTCATATTTCGTTGTAATCCCTCCTTTATGTTAATCATGCATATTTACTCATATAAAAGCTTAGAAAACAAATGTTAGACAGACTCCTAGACTTGTTGACACTTTTTAAGGAGGTGGTTTTTAAGGATATCCCTGGAATTGCAACCATTTTTTGCTTTTGATAAATTTTCCTTTACTTTTCTTTGTATATCTACAAATCCTTGAGTCTGGGAGTTTTGTTTGGTGAGTTTCCTCTGCACTATAGTTACAGTTTCTGCTTCCTGACTGAGGCGATATTAAAGAGCATGTGCAGGGATTTTGAAGTGATTTATCTTAACCTCCAACTGGAATCAGTGCAGGCCTCAGCGCGGACAAAAAGAAACTGTCTAAAATGTTAACTGAGAAGAAAAGGGGGGCAGACTAGGAGCTCCGTGATGAAAATGGCATTAAATGATGCAGGTGTCTGATGTAACATATCAGGGAAAATCTCTGTCTTCATCTCTGAGCAAGATTATTTACCTTGATTTTGGAAAAGTCTAACTTGCAATGGAGTATGAGAGGGTTTTGTTACCATGGGGACAAACTTGGGTAAATTTTACCAGAACTCAACCTAAGCTTTCTTTCATAAACTACTAATTCTGCTTTGAATGAATGGATGAATTAATGAATTTATTTGAATGAATTTTATTTATTTCAAACATGATAGAAGTGTAAAATCACACACATGCACAGGGAATGCAAAAGACATATTTTTCTACTACAATAATCTTAACAAGCTCGAAAAGGAGCAGGAAGAAGTAAAACTTATGAACTCCTACCCCATAAACTCATGCCATAGTTTCAGATGGACCCTCGTTATCAAATAAAAAAAATAAATAAACATAGGTTAATTAAGTTTCCATTTTATCTGGGTTTAGATATGTCTAAATGTATTCATCCATACATCCATACCCACACTCATTCATATGCGTTAGCCTCAATTTACACATTAGGGCTAACTCACACACATATTTCCATATGTCTAATATTTCCTTTTAAATTGTATTAAATTGTAACTTTGTTTTAACTCCTCATTTAACTTTTTCCATAATTTCACACCATGAGTTGAAATACAATTGCATCCAAGGTGGTGTAGCTGTTTCTGATCAGAAGCTGCTCGTGGGAGAAAACACAGCAGGAAGGTTCATCACTGGTGAACATCTGTTGTATATCAGAACAACTGAAACTTTGTCTTCTTGAACGTCTCACTCCCTTGTCATTTCCTGTTATTTTGAATCAGAAGGGATCTGCAGTGATTTCACAATCCACATCTGGCCAGAGAAACAAAATTCCTATTTTCCTCACTGACAATCCTCACTGCGACTTCTGGCAGAGACAAAGCGATCTCTTATATTCCCAAACAATATGAGATCTAAAAATGCTCTCTGTGTCACCAAGTGTTTTTATTCGAGTGGGTGCTGTACTGTCATGAGACGCAAATGAACCAATCACACCAAAACCGAACTGACCATACGAGAACTGAGCTGCATATTCGACCAAACCCATCAGAACCGTAGCTACTACACCAAAACTGGACTGACCAGTCGACAGATCTCCACGAACTCCATATCTTAAATTACACGAGTAAACGAGAGTCATGTGATCAGATGAATCAGGTGATCAGTGTTATCTGCGATCCAGGAAGGACTAAAGCATCCTCTTCTATTGGCTGCAATAGCATCAATAAAATTAGCCACTCCTTTCCTTTCTTCATGTTTAAGTTTTTGTTGACGTTCTTCGACTTATTTCTTTTGTTCGGTCTTTTATTGGAAAACCGCACCAACATGAATATTATGGGATATTTTAAACCCTTTCTGTTCCTTTTCTCAGGAGGCGGTTGCTACGCAACACAGAAGTTCGGGTGGTACTCGAAAATGCCAATATGGTCCCTCTGCTGCCCCCTGTTGGTACGGAGGTGTTTAGATGCTTCACACCAGCCTCACTGGAGAAAATTCAGCGAAAGCATGAAGCTGAAGCGAAGCAGCAGCAAATCAGAAAGGATAAGAACATCAAGGTATGGATAATCAATCAGAGAACTATGTGACAATAACAAACCCTAATCCTGATCTGACTGGTTTCTCTCTTACAGATAGCAAAGAAGTATCTTCCCAAACCAGCAGGTGATCTGGAGGATGGGAAGCCCCTCCCGTTGTTTTACGGAGACCAGGCCCAGAAGTTTCTCAACATCCCATTGGAGGACATGGACCCTTTCTACCAATCACACAAGGTGTCACTTTCCATTAATATTTTCGGAGAATTCGGAAACAGTTCTCTTAAAAAAAATCAGAGCCGAATGTGGAGCAGTTCCAAAATCTCAAAGTCCTAAATCAGGGGCCGGCATCCTGCATGTCCTGCACCTGGATCCAATGATGGCTCGTTAGAAGGCCTAAGAAGAACACTGACATGCTGAAAAGGTTGTTGGTACCACCAGGGAGGGAACTAAAACATGCAGGATGCCGGCCCTTGAGCACCGACTTTGGGCACCCCTGTCCTAAATTTCCACACTGAAGACCGATCATAATTGTGTAGCTTTCTACTGTGTGCACATCAGAAAATAAAAGCACAAAACTCAATCTTTAACTTTTCACCAAGTTTAAGTTATTTTATAGCAACTGGAAAAAAAACTTTTCTTTTTACCCAAAACATATTTATTTTCCTCCACAATAATCAATAAATATCAAACAGTATCAAAAGTAACTTTTCAGGTTTAGTTGGTCCAACAAATTGACTCACTTCATATGCAATTAAATTACCTGTGATGGTTTTCAGTCAACCTGAATAAAGTTACTTTCAAAGTTGAAAATAACTCTGGTTTTGGTTTATACAAATAAATGATTTGAGTTGAATTAGGATGTAATTCTGTTTTTCCTCTGCGTCTTTGCAGACTTTTATCGTTCTCAGTAAAGGAAAAATCATCTACAGGTTCAACGCCGAACCAGCTTGCTACCTGCTGAGTCCCTTCAACTCTCTGAGGATCTTCTCCATCAGGATCCTCATCCATTCATATCCTTTATGCCTTAATCATGTAACTATGGTTCTCTTGACAACACTTTTCTTAATAAGCCAATAGTTAAATTTTAAAGAGAGCACTAGCACACTGAAAAACACAAAACCTTGCTGAATAAAATTTGTCTAGTTTCTAGAGCAAGTATCTTAATACACTTGAAGTAAGACAAAACTAACTTACAGGTAACTGTTCAGCGAGATTTAGCAGATTTGTTACATGAGAAATAATCTGCCCAATGGAACAGGAATATTTTCATCAATATTTAGAAATTATTGACTTTAAATAAGCTCCTAAATACTGTTGAAACGTCACTTGTAAACTATTTTTACCTTTTTTCAAGTGAACTAAAATACTTGCACTAGAAATTAGACCCAAAATGCGTGATAAGATCTGTGTTTTTGCAGTGTAGGTTGTTCCTGTCAAAAGAAACATGGTTTTGATTTCTGATGTTATTTCAGATAAATGGACATGCTGAAGACCAAAGGAAATAGACAGAAGATGATAGTAATGAGCTCTAATCATCAGTTGACCAACTGACATAAATACATTGCAAAAACTTTCCATGGTAAATTCTGCAGAGTTGTGATAGGAACGTCACATAAAACTGCAGTTTTGGACCGACGCATTTCAGGAACGTTTAACCGACTTTACCTCTAGAACGTTGGTCACAACTGAAAGCATTATGGAGACCATCTACTGTAAGTTTGTAGAGGTGTGATATATTATTGTGCTCTATTATGAAAAACATGAGCAGAGCCACAACAAATAATAACAATCCCTAAACAATGGAGCCAAAACAGAACCAGGTAAGAGTGAGAATTAAACCGCAACAGACCTGTAATAAACCACAAAACAGCCAGAATGGAGTCAGAATCAAAGTCACAGGAGAACTAGGGGCAGAACTGGAATAGAGCCAGAACCAAGAAACCTGAAAGACTTAGAGTAACCAATCAGCTTTCAGAACCCACTGAAAGATTATTTAGCAGCTGAAGGGTTCCTGTTGAGCTGAAAAATGATCCTTTTCCTTAAAACTAAAACTTTATTCAGTTTTTTCATCATGGCGACTATCCTGACTGACTGTGTGTTCATGACCATGAGTGACCCTCCAGCATGGAGCAAGACGGTGGAGTAAGCACACACACACACACACGCACACACACACACACACACACACACACACACACACACCGAAACACATAGGCTCAGTTTATGGAAGCTCATTTCTACCATAATATATATATAATATCAGTTAATATTGGTCATTTGCCATAATATCAGCCCATATTTTCAGTTCAGTGCATCCGTATTGATCTATGACCTTTGCAGAAAATGTAAACAGATGCTGAATATGTTGGGGTCTTGTCTCAGATCATGTCTTCCTGTTGTTGGACAGATATGTGGTCATGGTGATCTACACGTTTGAGGTAATCATCAAAGTTTTATCCAGAGGGTTCTGTGTGGGAGACTTCACCTACCTCAGAGACCCGTGGAACTGGCTGGAGTTTATTGTCATCAACATAATGTAAGAATTAAAACATTCCTGGACAGATTGCATCCCACTCAGATTTGTTGATATTAGTAACTTCGTCACGATGCTGAAGATAAATGAGAAGATAATGAGGAGTGTCTCTGTTTTGCAGATACCTTGCAGAGTTTGTCCACTTTGGAAATGTATCAGCACTGAGGCCATTCAGAGTTCTTCGAATCCTGAAAATCATCACAGTATTCTCTGGTCAGTATGTCTGTATCATTACAGAAGCATGCCTAGTTGTGGGAGTCGTGATCTTGTTGCGACTGACAGAATAAATGCTGCGTTCAGTCCGAATACAATTTGGGTGTCGGGGGTGTTTGATTTACATGCAAAGTCTATGTGGACGCAGATCTACGGCTCGTCTCGCTGAGCATTTTTAGCATTTTATGCATCTGGCGTTGCACGCTTGAAGCACTTTGAGCGCAGCTACAAGATGGCCGATGCTGGAGCTGGAAAATCTGAACTATTGCAGCTGGATTTGGAGCATCAACCAATCAGAGAGACTCCACTATGTGGCGTAGCAGCCTGTAGTTGGTGTCCTGCCAGGAGATGTACACAGTGACACAGTTCACCAGATCATCATTAGCATTAAAAGCTACCCTCGTTAGCGCACAGCGTGAAACTCACCAAACTCACAACACCCCTGAATTATCCGGTGAATTCAAATACTCTGCAGAAAAGCTCAACAACAATATTCTCTTACTTTCTGTAAATAAATCCAAGACATTTAAACCGACCCTGCATCAGCAAGCACTTTGAAATGCCTTGCTGCTGAAATGTGCTATACAAATAAAGTTTGATTTGATTTGATTTTGATTTTGATCAGAACAGCCGTTTCACAAAATGTTCACCAATTATCAGTTTAGGGCAGCATGTTTTCCAGAAGCCATATAAACAACCTGTGGATAAATTATATAATGTGGCTAAGCATATCATCACTGCTTTGTACAGATCATTTTAGATTTTTTTTTTTTTACATACAACTGCACCTAGAAAAAAACCAGATCATTCATAAATTAAACCCTACATGATTAACTGACTATTTCTAACTAATTGTTCTGTAACTTTCTCTGCAGGTTTAAGGACAATCTTTGGCGCTCTCATCCAGTCAGTGAAGAAGCTGCGTGATGCCATGATTCTGACCCTCTTTTTTCTCAGTGTCTTTGCTCTGATTGGCCTTCAGCTATTCATGGGAAACCTCAGACAAAAATGTGTTCTGATCTCACCGCTGTTACGCAACGACACTTCAGAGGGAGCCTTCAACATCAGTTTCCACGAAAACAACGACTTCGATTTCTACACGCACATTAACAACTCAGGTAGCATGTCGAAGTATTTTACCTCAGAAATCCTAATCAACCACCTGCTCAGATGCAAACATCAACCTGTCCTTGTGTCTCACAGACAATTATTACTACCTACCTGGTCAACTTGATGCCCTGCTGTGTGGAAACAGCTCTGATGCAGGGTAGGTTTACGTAAATATTACTATTATTATTAACATTATTGATTATGGTGATAATGATGATGATGGTGATAATGATGATGATGGTGTATCCAGGACCTGTCCAGATGGATACATGTGTCTGAAGGCAGGGAGAAACCCAAACTACGGGTATACCAGCTACGACGGTTTCAGCTGGGCGTTTCTGTCTCTGTTCAGACTCATGACTCAGGACTTCTGGGAAAATCTCTTCCACCTGGTCAGTACCCTACAACTCCCTAATGCTGAGGCTGGTCCCAGCATCTTCTCACCTCTGTCTGTCTACATAGACGCTGCGAGCGGCAGGTAAAATCTACACCATCTTCTTCGTGGTCGTCATCTTCCTTGGTTCCTTCTACCTCATTAATCTCATCCTGGCCGTGGTTCTCATGGCGTACGCTGAGCAAAACAGGGCAAACATCGTCAAGGCCAAACAAAGAGAAAAGGAGTATGCCCGCATCCTTAAGGAGTTAAAGAAGAGAGAAGAGAAGGTACAATGTGATGGAGAGAAAGCTTCCATCACGTTTCAGTACAAAGCTGAATGTTTGTTTGTTTTCTTTACATCAGACGGTCCAGAGGGCGGCGCCCTCGGAGAAAAACGGCTCCGCATCACATGAGGAAGATGCTACCAGGGATGGTACACAAACACACTGATTATTTTGGTGTTGCGCAGCAATAGGTGTCTAGTTTAGGATATAAATAACTGTAATAATTGCTTAGGGCAATTATTTATAAATTAAGTCATTTATATTTAAACTACTGAGATAGGGCAAGACCTCAACAAAAATATTAGCCAACTAGTTCAGTCTCGTTGATTGTTGACTGAGTCATAGATTTTAAAGTCACAGGTGAAGCCACAATTATGGAATAAACACAAAAAACATTTCCCAAATATACAATTACAATTACAGTGATAATTAAATAAATAAAAAATCTACACAACCTGCATTTATAAGGTTCCTTCTGCAGATTTCTGAATAAAATTAGGCTCAAGGTTCATGGCCATTGAACAAAATACCTAATAAAGGACCCAAAGCTCCTGGGACATGTAGAGGGCGTTCTCTCTGTCGGAAGGGTTTAAAGCAGTATGCCTTCTCTGCAAGGCTGCCCTCCCAAGCAATAAGTGAAAGAGGAAGATGGTTTTTCCCTGATATAAGTTTTCATGACATCACTGAGATTCTTCTTCCTGCTGAACCTCTTGCCATTATTCCATTGCTGGAAGTCCAACACTGGACTTCTATTTCTTGCACTCGTATTATTCGTATTATTCTGGTTCAGCAGGAGGTTTCTTCTTGTTAAAAGGAAAGAAGTCCACCCTACTTTAGCTTGGTCAAGGTGGGGGATATCTATGAAATCAGTCATTTGTCAACTGGCTTCATTTCAATTACAAGTACTCAAAAACTTGAGTACTTGTGATCTAACTGAATCTAACTGAACTTTGCCATTCAGTTAGATTTACCTTACATTTTCTGGAACAACCAAAGATTAAATAAACCGAAGAGCAACAATAAGCAAGTTAAGAATAAAAAAAGCTGTACCTGGTGCTTAATTATCCTGAGAATGGGATGTAAATGTTAACTTACTCAGCAGCTTTATGTTTCAGACCTAGAGGACAACCAGACGCCACGTTCTTCACGCTGGCACGTCTTTGCTGACACCTTCCTGAAGTGGGATTGTTGTGGCTGTTGGAGATGGTTGAAAAAGCTTCTGCATTCTACTGTCATGGATCCATTTGTGGACGTCGCCATCACCATGTGCATTGTCCTCCTCACTATCTTGATGGCCACTCAACACTATCCGATGACTGAGGGGCTGGCGGAGCTTATCAGCATTGGAAACCTGGTCAGTAACAGAGAAGAGAAACTGAGTCAGAGTGCAAGTACTGAGGCCAAGTCCAAACAAAGACAGATGTTTTGTTTCGGTGTAATATTTAAATGAAGTTATTTAATTTTGTGTGAGTTAGAACCAAACACTAACATAGCAGGTTCAGACACTTTCACCAGCACATATAAACTCAGGTAACAGGTTATTCTGTTGGGTTACGGTGGGATGTTAAGGTAAAAGGAGAGTGAGTGACGGGGTGCTAGGTCGTGATAACAGACTTGAATTGTGGGTTTAGGTAACAGGTTGTGATGGCAAGTTTGAGTTGCAGGTTTGGGTAAGATGTTTACGTGGGAGATAGAGCTGACATGTCAATAGGTCAGGGTAACAGGGTAGCAGGTTCTGGCATTAGGATTAGAGAAAGACATTAGGCTAACAAGTTTGTAATGTTAGTGTTTAAGAGGTAGAGAAATTATCTAACGTGTGATATTTGACCCCCAGGTGCTTACAGGGATCTTAACAGCTGAGATGGTTCTCAAAATTATGGCGATGGATCCATATCATTACTTTCAGGTCAGGATTACATTTCAAAACTAATGGCATAGTTGTGATGGTGTGCAGAAACTCCTGTGGTTACAGTCTCTTGTTGTCTTGGTTACAGAAAGGCTGGAATATCTTTGACAGCATCATCGTCACCATGAGTCTGTTGGATCTAGTGCTGGCTAATGTAACTGTGTGGCTGCCCCTCAGATTGGTCCGTTCATCATTTTCTCAGCATGATTAAAAAGTGACCTTGCTTCTGTATTACTCTGTCCTAATGTCTTTGTTTGCCATGTCCAGATAAGAGTGTTTAAGCTAGCCAAGTCGTGGCCGGCTTTCAAGGTGTTGACAAAGATTATCCGCAACTCTTTGAGAGCCCTGGGGAACTTGACGCTGGTTCTTGCCATCATTGTCTTCATCTTCACTGTATTTGGAATGCAGTTGTTTGAAAAGAGCTACAAAGATCATGTCTGTCACATTGACGCGGACTGTAAGCTTCCTCGCTGGCGCATGACCAGCTTTTTTCATGCCTTCCTCGTCATGTTCAGGATTCTGTGTGGCGAGTGGATTGAGACAATGTGGGACTGTATGCAAGTTGCAGGGAAGCCCATGTGTCTGATTGTCTACATGATGCTACTGGTGATTGGAAAACTATTGGTAGGTCTAATTCTCTTTCTATTCCGAGTTTGGTCAATTGTTAAACACTTTCAGGATATGAATATGTTTCTGACATTGCTTCAGGTTTTGAATCTGTTCCTGGCCTTGCTGCTAAGCTCATTCAGTGGGGATAATCTTGCAGTTACAGAAGATGAAGAAGAAAACAATCTCCAGATTGTGATAAACCGGATCAGCAGGTGTACAGCAAGGACCAAGGCCTGGTTCTGGACTTTGGTGGGAAAGAAAACAAATGTAAACTCAGATGTAAATGGTGGGAACAGATACTTGTTAAAGCATAAACATTAGTTTAAGGTTTTTCTTTTGGTCCTCATAGTTATTTTTTTCTTTGTATTTTATGATTTTAGATGCAACCTGTGAAGAAGGTGACAAATCAAAGGAAGTTTTACCTCTGACAATCGTGAATTCAGAGCAGTCGGTGGTAAAAGTCCAAGACCCCAAAGTAACCAAAATCTGCTCTGAAGCCAAGTCTGATTCTGAGATATCTGAAAATAAAAATGATGAAGATAATGAGGAGGAAGACCAAGATGAACAGCTTGCACAAGTAAAATTTGAGGTTTTTGTTTCTGTTACAGACTTGATTGTGCTGTAGTGGTTTCCATTTATATTCATAGAGAATAAATGCCTCTCAAGCCTTTTAAATGCATTCAGGAAGAACCTCTTAATAAATACTGTATGTTGTTCATGCTAAGGTCTGTCTTTGCTTTAGGGTGATAAGTCTTTGGACTGCAGCGACGTCGAGAAATTTCCTGTAATCTCAATAATAAAAGAGGTAGAAGACACTCCTGATGATTGTTTCACAGAAAGTAAGTGCACCGACAGAAAAATGTCTCCTACCTTAGAATGTGATCATTGAATTTAAAATTAACTGGGGCCAGTGGATTATCTATAGAATAAGAACATTGAGTTATTTGCAGAAATAGTTCAAACAATGCCCCACTGTATTATAAGTCTGATGGGCCATCAGGCTTTACCTGCTTCCCCAACAGATGAAGCATTGTTTGTTTAAGGTTTTTATGCACCAGTAACACTGACAGTAAAGGTTGTAGTAAAGATTATAGTTGAGGTATTGAACTGGCCTGAGGCAGGTTCAGGGACACTTCTGAACATAAAAGCAGTGGGCTGGTGGGCTGCCATCGTGCCCCTACCACTGGGCTTAGCAGGTTTTCTGGGGGAAATCCTCCTCCACAGTTTCACATTTCTTTTCATCAAGTCATTATTGTGTTGATTTAGACATATGCGTATGCCATGTTTCCTTGTTCCCACTGAGGAGTACAATGTACATCAGTGCAGTTCAGTATGCTTCTTTATCTGCTTCCATTGTGCAATAATGGAAGCAGACATTATTGCAAGTTACAGACGTTGCAACTGTAACGACTGTAACTGACAAAATCCTTTTGTGGACACAGCTAAAACTGTCTTTGTGTGAACAGGTCCTCAGCTGGTATTTTAACAGCAGTGTGAAGACCCATTCTATCCAGTCGTTCAGCCCATAAACAATAATATTTTTAAACTAAACTGTATGTTTTTATTTCAGAGTGTTACAGTCGCTGTCCATGCCTGGATATAGACACATCCAAGAGCATAGGAAGGATCTGGTTGTATATCAGGAAAACTTGCATCACCATCGTAGAGTCCAAGTACTTTAAGTCATTCATCATCATCGTGATCCTGCTGAGCAGTGCAGCCTTGGTAAACTCCATCAAACAATGTTTAAGATAATTTTAGCTGATCTAATCCCTTGTTGTTGATGTGTTGATGTCTTTAACATCTCAGGGTTTTACTCTGAGGCTTGTTTTATTGGTTGGTTCAATGGGGCTGAGCAGGTTTGAGCAAACTAATCTGATGGTTGGCATGGCTAGCTGTGGACTACAAGCATGGCTGACAGTGTGACTACTAACATGGCTGCTAAACAGACACAGGTGAGATGATTTGACTCTATTAACCCCTTCTAAAAAATAGAATGTTATAAAAACAAATAACAGCAAACTAAGACCCATCTGATCCCTCTATTTTTCTGTGTGATGGAAAATCTACGATTAAATGCTACTTGATTTTTTTATTGGCTGGAGTTTCCAAAGCACCCAACCCAGGAGCAGCATTCCTTTTCTTTGGAACTGATTGTCTGTATATGGAAGACTGCAGATCTTACCTTCTGCAGGAATGCTAAGAGGTTTCCCACCTGGGGTGCACAGATTTATCGGACCTAAACCTACCTACCTCAGCAAAGATCTAAAAAATCTCCCACTGTCCTCTTTTGTCACCCCACTATTGCAGTGACTTTCTTGCTATATTTATCAATATTTTAGACCGAAAAAATGGGTATTGACCAAAATAGAAATTGGCATTCCAGGCTTTTTAAAAATCGGTAATTTGTGATTGTCCAGAAAACTGCAATCTGTGCACCCCTAGTTCCCACTGCACGCATTCATACATATTGAGGTATATTTGGTGTTTGAACAATTATAACAGGCAGTTATACGAGATTTTAGAGAGGGGCCATAATTGAAGTCACAGATTTTAACTAGTCATGGAGATTTGTGATTCGTAACCAATGACAACACCAGCGGTGTACCGTATTGTAGACCTAAATATGCCTGGGGTATGAATAACTTTGGGCTTATCTGTATCAACAAATGTTCAGGATATTTTTTATTTCTTAGTCTTGTTGTAGGTTCACTATTGGCTCTCAGGTCAGCCTTCTTTAAATTAAATTTCTTCTGTGATTTTCAATAGGGCTTGGTACCAATTCTCAGAACATGGGTCTGATAGAACATCCTCACTCCAATGTGTCTTCCATTTGGCACTTATCTCTGACACTACTAGATGACAGTTGTGAATATCAAACCGTAACAGATTAAATGAATGAGATTTCCATTAAAAACCTGCTAATGCACTAATTGTCCAGCTGGTAACACCAAATATTGTTAACAGGCCTTTGAGGACATCTACATTGAGCAGCGCCGGGACCTCAAGATAATTCTGGAATATGCAGATCATGTCTTCAACTTTGTGTTTGTGGTGGAGATAATTCTCAAGTTGGGTGCCTACGGCTGTAAAACCTTCTTCTCCAATGCCTGGTGCTGGCTGGATTTCCTCATTGCAGATGTAAGAACTGTGATTAATCTTTCTATTAAGGCATATACACTCCTTCATATCTTCACCAATAGCCTTCCTGTAAAGATTTAGCTCATCTACAGAAGTTGTTTTTCAGGTGTCTCTGGTGTTACTGTCTGCAAGCATCCTGGGATACTCTGAGCTGGGAGCTATACAATCTCTGAGGACTCTGAGAGCATTGAGACCGTTTAGAGTCTTGTCTTGCTTTGAGGTCTTGAGGGTAAGACTGGCAGTTTAAATAGTTTACTGTCTGAATGATTTTAGCATTTCACTCACTGCTGCTATATCTACTGGCCTGCAGGTGGTGGTTAATGAATTGGTTGGTGCCATCCCCTCCACCTTCAACGTGCTGCTAATCTGTCTGGTCCTCTGGCTCATCTTTAGCATCATGGGTGTGAACCTGTTTGCAGGGAAGTTTTATTACTGCTTCAACGAAACATCAGAGGAGTTTTTCTCTCCTGAGGAAGTCAATAATAAAACCCAGTGTCTCGATCTGATTGAGAAAGGCTTCTCCGAGGTCCGCTGGAAGAACACAAAGATGAACTTTGACAACGTTGGGATGGGCTACCTGTCTCTGCTGCAAGTGGTCAGTTAGAAATCCAACATTAAGGGAAATATACCGATTTACTGAACTCACATGGTTTGAAATTTGAAAAATTGCTGTTTTTGTTTTCTTCAGGCCACATTTAAAGGCTGGATGGACATCATGTATTCAGCGGTGGACTCCAGAGAGGTCAGAACTTCTCGTACTGGTGCTGGTACAGTTCCTGGTCTTGCTTAGCGTTTCCCCCAGTATATCATAAACCTGTTGGACAGTTTCCATATTGTGGTGCCTGGTCATGCACCTGTAAATTTTATAATGGATTATCCACGCCACTTTTCACTCATAATCGTCTGTTTGGAAGGTGCTCTTGTTGAGCAAGTTTGCATGAATATCGGAAGTATCTGAATTACTGAAGGCACCATTATTTTATGTCTCATAAGGTCTCGGGACTGTCATTATTTAAATGAGCCACACCATCAGCCAATCACAAATAAGTGTTTTTCATCCAATTAGTTTATCATTTGCAACTATAGCACTGTAAGCAAATTCAAATACTGCAACAAGGCAGACATATCTAAACCAAAAAGTAGGATTTTTGAAAATACACTTAAATTTTGGACCATAAGCGTGTTTAGTTAAGCATAAAAATACTCATCATTGTCCATTTTAGGTAAAAGTTTATCTAATTTATTTTACTTTGAAATATCCCCAGCATTACGTTGTTTGTTTTACGGTCCACTGGCTGATTACTTAATTGGGATTTGACGTCAGTGCAAATAAAACCCTATTTATATTAAGTGTATTTTTCTTTATGTTTGAAACTCTGTAGGTCAAGGGTGCCCGAAGTCGGTCCCTGAGGGTCGGCATCCTGCATGTTTTAGTTCTCTCCCTGGTTTAACGCACCTGGATCAAGTGATGGCTCATTAGAAGAAGAACATTGTCATGCTGAAAAGGTTGTTGGTACCACCAGGGAGAGAAAACGTGCAGGACGGTGGCCCTCGAGGACCAACTTTGGGCACCCATGCTGTAGGTAATAATAATTTTTTATATTTTCCAATAACATAATTACTTAGTCATATTCTCAGATTTCCGGTCAACTTTTAACAGTTTTCAACACAAACACACAGTGGGCCACTGTTGGACTGCTGTAGCGCCCAGCCAAGTTTCACCAGGACTTGATGATTTATTGATGTTCATGCTATAGCTTTATTAGCACTGGAATTGGTGCTGAACATGGTAAAACTGTTGACCGTGTATTAACTTCTATGTTGTCCCTGGTTACCGGGATTTAGGTGGAGTCCCAGCCAACGTATGAGGACAACCTGTACATGTACATGTACTTTGTCTGCTTCATCATCTTTGGCTCCTTCTTTCCTTTCTGCCTCTTCATCACCTCACTCATCAACTACAACCAGCGTAAACCAAAGATAAGTTTCTTCTCTATGGGTGCTTCTCCATTAGAGCAGATCTAAACGGTTCTGCCCCAGATTCATCTCCATTAGCAGATCCCATGCAGCTGTTCTCCATTTTTCACACACACTTAAAGTCACGCAGAAGCGATTTAATTGACACAGATGGCATTCATTGATTGGTCCAAATTGAGGAACAAAGGTTCAGTGGACATGTCATTGACTGAAAAAGAGCACCACAGTGTGGTGGAGTGTAATTATGACTGTATAAGTAGCACAACTCTCTAATGAACAACAGCAATGAAGAAGCTAGAAACAAAACAGCTCTGGTCTGTCAGAGTTACAGTTTTGTGCCGATCGTGCATTTTATTCTTTGCAAATCTAAATTTGCTTTGAATTCAAAATTCAAATTAGGATTTTATATTGGTGAATATTGGTGTACATCTTTTGACTGCATCACTAAAATCCAAAAGGTTGAGCATTTAAAAAAAATTAAATGCCACACTATAGATAGATTTGTACGCATAGGAAAAATAATCAGTTGAACTGAATTATTTTAATTGATTAAATTTCTAGGATTATCTGAATTCATATTACCACAAGCTCGAAGTGCTGCATTGCTGAGTGTTGTAACAAACATCACTGGCGAGCCGACGACAACTGGTGCTTACTCGATACCCGCCCAAAACAGTGAGGCACCTGTCCCTCATGTACTGGGGTACAACCAACCCAGATAGTAAGCAGTTAGATCGAGACTTGGCAGTGAAAAAATGGCTAATAAACCATAATGAGTAATTTTCTCTGTTTCCCTCTGTCAGTCATTTAATATTTATGTTTGTGTGTTTACTCTATAGAAATAGAACCCCCGATAAAATGGATCCCCAGAGAGCCTCCTTCCCGACCGACAGTATGTTTCCAGATCTTCTGTAGATCTTGAATAAAACCAAACCGTTAACATTGGTCGAATTTTGAACAACTTGACTTCTGTTTCTCTCTAGAACAAGTTTCAGGGTCTGATCTTCGACCTTGTGACCAATCCGTTTTTTGATATCCTCATCATGGTGTTGATCTGCTTTTATACGCTGATGATGATGGTGGAAACAGACGAGCAGAGTCCAAAGAAGGAAGAAATCCTGTACTGGGTCAACCTCGTTTTCATCATGATCTTCAGCACAGAGTGCTGTCTCAAAATTATCGCTCTACGAAAGCACTACTGTTATGATGGATGGAACATATTTGACCTTGTGGTTGTTATACTGTCTATTGTTGGTAAGCAGGAAGCACATTTCAAGGTTTTGTTGAACAAACGTTTGCTTCAATTAGAGAAAGACGAATATATTTCTACCTTCCTTTCCTCTGTCCTTTCTCTTTCTCAGGTTTTGTTGTTGCTGATATCATCGAGAAGTACTTTGTTACTCCCACTCTCTTCCGTGTGATCCGACTGGCTCGCATTGGCCTGATCCTTCGTCTCATTCGCAGAGCTAAGGGAATTAGAAAGTTGTTGTTTGCATTAAAAAAGTCTCTTCCTGCTGTATTCAACCTTTGCATCCTCCTCTTCATCATCATGTTTGTCTTCTCCATCTTTGGGATGTCTAATTTTGCTTATGTGAAGAAAGGGAGCATGATGGATGACATGATTAACTTTGAAACCTTTGGGAACAGTATGATCTCCATATTTACAATCACCACATTAGCTGGATGGGATGGTCTTCTCTATCCCCTCATGAACACACCTCCAGACTGTGATCCAGACTTTGAAAACCCAGGCACATCTGTCAGGGGCAACTGTGGCAGCCCTGCAGCAGGCATTGTCTTTTTGATTTTGTATGTCATTGTGTCCTTCCTGGTGGTGGTCAATATACACATCGCCATCATCCTGGAGATATTTAACGTCGCCACAGAGGAGAGCACCAACACACTATCTGAGAATGGCATTGATATGTTCTACAAAACCTGGGAGACGTTTGACCCACAAGCTTCACAATTTATTCACTACAGGTGAGTCTCAGCAGGTGAATGACCTCCTGTAAGACTTGGCTTCTTGTCCTGGTGACCCTGATTGTAATCTGATGTGTTTCACAGTGAGTTGTCAGATTTCTATGATGCTCTACCGTATCCTCTGAGGATTCCCAAACCCAACACCATCAACCTGTTACAAATGGACCTGCCTTTGGTTCAAGGAGACAGGGTCCACTGTCTGGACGTTCTGCTAGCTCTCTCTGAAGAGGTAACATCATCATATAATCTTTTCTATAGCAGGCAGATTGCTGCAGACCGTAAACAGGTTGCTCAAAGGGTTTAGTTTGCTTGACATTGCAGTGTGAAAAAGAAACCCAGCGGTTGAAAATGTGACTAATGTTGCAAATGAACCAGGTCTATCAGACAATCAGGTGTGAAAACACTTGAGGTGGGAATCGAGTTATTTGATTATTCTACAAAATGCCACTATGTGCCTGGGAAACACATACTACTGCTCCTTTAAGACTGATCGGAGCTTAAAATACCCATGCTAACCTGTACTTTTGCAGGAAATGTAAGGATATAACACTTGCATATGCTTCTGTAGCTGGGACTTGCAGGACATCTGACCTTTGCAGCAGTTAGAGATGGGTGTCTTAGTGACTGCGGTGTTGTGGGGTGTAGTATAACGTAGCATAGCGTAAAATAGCGTAGCGTAATATAGCATAGTGTAATGCAATGTAAAGTAGCAATCCTTCAAAGCCTCCACTTTTATACTGTCAGGGTGAAATGACAGTATAAAGTTGGTTATCTTCTAGATCATTCATGCTTTGTGAAGACCACATACCTTGTCCTTCAACAACTTTCTTTATCTTTTAGAGGTGATTGGTAAACCGATTCTTTGGACACATGAAGTCAGGAATATCTTTCATTGATTGACTAATTGATTGATTGAGATTGATCTGTAATTTTATAGATTCCCAGACGAAATCAATACAATTCTGTGTGCTCTCTTTGATCAATATCAAGTTTTAACTTACAACTGGTCTGAATTTGTGGTTAAAAATCTTGTGACAATAAAATTATACTTCTGTAAAAATTGGAAGCTAAAAAGTGCGACAGATTGTTCTGTTAACATTCTTTTTGTAATAATTTCAGGTTTTTGGTGAATCCCAGACAACGGAGGAACTAAAGTCTACCGTGGAGTGGAAGTTCATGGCCAACATTGCTTCAGAGGTTTTATCAAAATCTTATTTCTGTTTCAGTCTTGACATATCTAAGTTATTTTTTATAGAGAGTACATAATATTTAAAAGATAATTTATCCAACTGCATTAATGTAGGTATTTCTTGTTTCAGGAGAGTTTAAGACCAATCGTCAGCACCTTTCGAAAGAAACACGAGGAGATGGCAGCGACAGCGATCCAGAGAGCCTACAGGAGACACGTTCAGCAGCAAATGAACAAGAAGGAGTCCTACCAGTAAAGGAAAAAGACAGAGGGACAGGCGGCCAGGGGACAATCTGTCTCCACCAGAGACAGAGGGATTTTTCTGTAAACCAATGGATCAGCTGTACTGAGACAGTGTTAAAACTCTTTAACAGAAGGCCTGCCTTTTACCAAATGTGAAAAGTAATTCCAAACTTTAGATATCCTATAACTGAGAAAAAACTGACTTCTAGTTAGGAAGATGAAACGCTTAACTTTGGCGAGTTAAGTAAGAACGAAACTGCATATTTGATTTAAAGTAGTGGGTGAAATGCTTTGTTATAGTTATATAGTTTAGTTTAGTAGTCAGCAGCGTGGTCGCATTTTTTGAGTAAAAGTAATTTTATTTCTATAGCACATTTTCATCAACAAGGCAAACAAAGTGCTTGGCCGAGTGAAATAGATACGATAGTGGCGATTTTATATCGGATATTGATATCAGCTCAAATGTTCATATATATCAAGAAAGTATAAAAGTGAAAGTACAGATTGTACTCCTTAACTTGAGTTAAAGTAAAAAAGTATAGCTTTTACAAATATTTCTAAAAATATTTTCACCTCCAATGGCACAAAAGGACTTCAGAGGTCTAGTAAACTAAAAAAAAAAAGTTCTAATCATATGAAGTACATTAGCTTTAATTTTTTTGCTGACAACCTGTTAGATTTTTAAAATTTTTGATAGAGTCTAGTTTGTCTTCAAACCAAATTGAAATGTACAGAGCTCATGCTTAAGCAGCAGAATACTTTTTGAAAGATTTGATACTCCACCAAAGTTGTATTTTACAGGAGTTGTATTGATTTAAAACACTTTTCCATTTTAGCAAGAAGTTGAAACATTTTAATTAACATATAAACTTCATATCTGTTTTTAATTTTTTTTATAGACAATTGTGTTGTTTTGTAACTGTGCATTGTTTTTCAGATGTTTCTGTTAAATGCAAGACATATGACCAAAAAAAACAAAGAAGAATTGTACGACTTCTCACCAGATGAACTACCTTTGTAATGCCTTAATTAGTGGTCGTCTTGGGCGTAAAGGACAGTATTTACCTATTCTTTTAGTTTTAAACTTACTTGAAGAAACTGGTTTTACACCTTTAATTCATGCTCAGCTAACTAATCATGTAAACTAATCATGGAACTAATCATGCCATTAACTGGTTCGTTAATGGAATTTTGTTGCATTTAACAATATACCCTCCAATTACAATTGGACAATTACATTGTCATAAATCCTGTATCAGTTGTTGTTTGCAGAAATGCATGTAGCTTTCACTTGTTATGGTAGTTATCCAATATTTCATCCATAATTTTGTCTACCATTATTTTTCAGTAGGCATTAAACGCATTGTTTAAACTGTACCCAGATTTTGGATATTATTAGCACTTGTTCAACACGCAAGCACAGACTGGAATATGTATTTATTAATATTATTACGACAATTAAGTCCCGAAGTTATGAAAATTAAAAGTTATTGTACTTCTGCTGTAATTTTTAGTGCACTACAGAAAGCTGTAATGGCTGGTCGTCGTGTTTTCTTATGAAAAATCCTCTTCATGGCACCGACATACATACAAAGTAATAACAGTGAACAGAAGTACTGTAAAATGTTAAATGTTATAAAATTTTAGAACAAGATTTTCCCTGGTAATTTTTTCTTAATAACTATCATAACAACGGCAAAGAATTGAGTGTTATCCGAAGCTAATTAGAATTAGCTTAGCTTGCCGGCTGCTAATGCTAACATGTTTCAAAACCGTTACCAACGTAATAAACTGAGCAACAGCGCATGCTAAATTAGTTCTTACTATTAGCTAAAAATACAAGCTTATCTGTGTGAGTGTTTTGTTTAGATTTGAGAAAAATTCTTGAAGTCCAGAACCTCATAATTTAGTTACTAGTATCCAACAGAATAACGAGTTAACGGTATTTTATGAGGTCGTGCTAGGACAGCAGATCGAAAAACGGAGGATTTTATGTTTATGTCTATGACAAAAAAGTAATAGATTTTGAGATTAATCTAAAAAAATTTCTGGAAAAACATATACATTTCGAAAGTTGGAACATTTCAACTGTATTTGCTGAGTTTCAAAAGTCAGAAATTTTCAACTTTGAAACTCAGAAATCGCATACTGTTTTTCTACAAAATTTATTAAGTTCAAAATTTCAGATTTTTTTTCTAGCAAAATTTCGACTTTTGAAACTCAGATTTTTTTATTTCTAAAAGAAAAGGGAAAAAAATTTAGATTAATCTCAAGTATTTTTTTTCCAAGGGAACTTTCAGCTTTTAAAATTCAGATATTTCCCAGCTTTTTCTTGAAAATTTCCAAGATTAATCTAAAAATTTATGACTTTTTGGCTGAAATTTAAGAACTTTTTGTACAATGGTCCTAATACACCACTGTAGTTTTGCAAGTTGTATTGCATTATTATTGTTATTATTCTTCATAGTGGAATTTAGTGACATTTGCAAAAAAAAGAACTAAATATAACATAAGTTTACACTGAATAAAACATTTGTTTTCCCTCTCTAAAGTTAAATCAGACAGATTTCACTAGTTTAACAAGTTCCAAAAATAAAAACAATAAGTTGTAAGTTTTGTCTGAAGATGCATCAGATTCATGAATATCTGCAGACAGCAGAGATCCAGTTTCAGCCTCAGCTTTCACATCTAAAATAATAAAAAGTTAAACGTTTATCTCCTTCACAGGTTTTAATTCGAACATCAGTGAAGTTAAGCAGGGAATCTGCTGCAGGACACAGATTTGAGCTGGTCAGTGTGACACTATCGCCATGGAGACAAGAACAATGTAAATATTTAAACTGAGATCAAGGCCACAAAGTCTCTGTGATACACATATCATTAATAAACCAAGTGGCATTTAAGACAATATGTTCATAAACAAGAGCAATGCAATGATTTTACTCTGACAAACAGGCGGTTATAAAACCGTGACGTCGCGCTCATCTGGACCCGACAACAAAGAATGCACAACTCAACTACACACTGGAGTACACACCGTAACACAGTTAAATACACAAAAACACACTGTAACACACACCAGTATACACACTGCAATGCAAAGAGAAATACGTATTTCTACTTTAAACAGATGGGATTTAACCTAGACTTAAAAGATGTCAGTGTTTCTTCTGTTTTGCAGTTTTCTGGAAGTTTGTTCCAGATTTGTGATGCATAGAAGCTGAATGCTGCTTCTCCATGTTTGGTTCTGGTTCTGGGGATGCAGATCAGACCAGAACCAGAAACCAGAACAATGTGGTAACACACTAATGAATATAGTAACACACCAGTACTCCCACTAACATCTGAATCAATCTATTCCAAAATAAACCTGAAGACAATAATAAACCAGTTTTCAGGGTTCGGTAGCTGATAGAATAAGACCTAATGAGCATTTCAGGCCTAAATCTGTAGAATCTGGTTCTTTGTGCAACTGCAAAATGAAATCATGAATTTAGTGCCTGACGTGACACAACATCCCGGTGTTCCCACCAGGGCCTAATTGGGAAGTGTTCGGGTCGGTCCAGTGAGCCGATTTCAGTGTGTGATTCTCTCCATTTCCTGTAGCGCTGAATAAATTCAGAACCATGTGTGATGCAAGTCTGATCAACTGAACATCTGTGAATAAATTCATACACCTGAGGACGAAAACATCAAACATCCGAGATTAACTCCGACATTTGGACCTCATGTTTTCCTGATTTCATTTCACAAGCCACAGCAGGCGAGTCATTTATTGTTTTCTGAGTTTTACTTTGATGACATTTGGTTTTTATCAGAGGTGAGTAAAGTACCCATGTAAAAGTATCACTACTACTTCAACATGTTTTTACTCAAGTGAAAGCAAAAAGTATCCATCCAAGAAATGACTCAAGTAAAAAAGTATTTGGTAAAAAGTCTACTAAGTACTGAACTGACCAAATTATTAATCATTTAATATGTAAAAATTACATCATCAGACAAACCAAAATATTAAGCTAAATGGAAATTTTGATATTTTAAGGACCACGATAATAAAAAGTAACAAAAAATAACATCAGGCAAAAGAAAATGTTTCCAAGAAGACACTGAGCGCAACTTCCTTCTTCACAAAATGTGAACAAAAGTTGAGTGGCGTCAGATTTTAGCGGTTGTAGGATTTCTCTTTCGTCTTTGGTAACAGAACATGAGTCATTTTTTTCTCTCGCTAGCGCTAGATCCTACATTTATTTTGGCTCTGTTTACCCAGAATCCTCTGTGCTGTAGTTTGCTTCCTGCTTTTGGAGCGGCCTCTGACAGAGGCATGATTCCTCACTCCAGAAACGTCACTTTGCAGTTCACTGGAAGTCACCATGTTGACCTTGAGATCTGAAGTCTAAAGTTTGGAGATGTGAATCCACTTCTATGCACCACATATCTGGAACAAACTTCCAGAAAACTGCAAAGATGCTGAAACCCTGAGTTCTGGAACATTGATATAATATATTTGCTTGATAATTTTGATGATGGCCTTTGATAAAATGTAATGCTTATTACTCGTTTCATAATTGGTTACTGTATTGTTTTCATGATGTAAAGCACTTTAAACTGTCTTGTTGCTGAAATGTGCTATACTAATAAACATGACTGATTAATTGATCGATTGATTTTTTGTCATCTTTCTGGAAGCTAAAAGAGATAGATAATTGCTTGAATAATAAATTAGCATGAAAACTTACATAAAAATATGACTTTTCGACTGTTTACGACTTTAAACGGTTTAGATGAGAAAAATATTCAGAAATGTAGAAGTAGCAATGTAGAAGTGTTTGTGAATATACTAAGAGATGTACTGTAAAAATATGGAAAATTTCAGTTCATAATAACATGAAAAACTGTTAAATTATGGAAAGATTTTGACAGAAATTCTGTGAAAAAAACAGAAAATGTACTGGCAGAAAATTACCAGAACATTTTCTGTTTTTTAGTTTTGGTTTTTTACTGTGTAGCTATAAATTTGGGATGTAAGTTAACACAGAAAGTTACAAGAGACAAACATTTCTATCCTGGAAATGCAGGAAAAAATTTACATGCGTCCTAAAAATGTGTTACATTTTATCTTCACTGCATAAAAACGATTTCTTACGACTCTATAAAAGTCACTTCAACATCACCTGTTAGCATTTTAGCTGTCTGGATAATTTCCATTGATGGAAACTCGACATGAAAATTTGTGCTGCTAAGTAAACAGATTTCACATTTCTCTCTATTTAGCGTTAAACTCAAGGCTAAAGCCTGGACTTGAAACTCCACAACCCCGTTTTTAGCAGTACAGCACAGGTCGGTACAATACTTTATGGCCTGATGTGTTCAGGAGAGTATTTCCACTGCAGGTTGGACATGTGATATGGTCAAGAAATATAAATGAATACATGAAAAAGAACAAAATGTTTTTATTATTTCGTCAGTGTGGTTTGTTCTTTAGTTTTATACAATGTAGCAATCGAAATGCTGGAGGGTTTGGATGGAGCCGGTGCAGCTTGGAGAACATCGTGTCTGGAGCGGGGTTTCCAGATCCAACCTGCCTTTAATGCTGCATGAGGATCACTGGAAGGTGTCCATATTAATGAGACCAACACAGGCCTGTTTGCTCGTTTCATGTTTCTGCTCCTGAATTTAAGCATCAAACTTTCAGCTATAAAACCTGAAAACTCTGAGCTGGAACGTCAGAACGCCCAGCAGCCCAACTGAGATCAGATCAAGCAGAACCACAACTGATCCCACATCAGCCATGGACCGAGGTAAGACCCGGGCATTTTAAACGTCAAACATGTCAGGTTGCTGTGGAAACTCTGGTGATGCTGCCGCCGCTCACCTGTCTCACCTGTGTCTCCCAGCCATTTTCCTGCTGTCAGTCATGTGTCTGGGCGCCTCCTCTCAGCCAATCACAGACAGCCAGCGGCTGTTCTCCATCGCCGTCAGCAGAGTCCAGCACCTCCACCTGCTCGCTCAGAGGTTCTTCTCTGAATTCGTAAGTCTACGGAAGCTCTGAAGGGCAAAAACTGCATGTAACCCATGCAGTTGCACCGCAAAAACACAACATCTTATCGACAAATTTGGGCTTCTATTGTGGCTATCTTAGTAAAGCTGACTTAAAACAAGATATGGGAGCTTGTTTTCAGTCAATAATTCTTTGATATTGATGAAAATGTTCTAGATCCATTGGTAGATTATTTCACTTATAGCGAGACAGTTCCCCATGTTATATGTGAATTAATCTAGAACCTTTTCATCCATTTTAAAGAATTATTTACTTAAAACAAGCTCCTATATCTTGCTAAAAAGTCACTTGTCAGTTAGTTTTGTCCTACTTCAAGTCTACTGATATATTTACAGTAGAAACCACAGCAACGCTTTATTTGAAGGGGAGTGCATAAGACTGACATGATGCTGTCATAATCATGACATAACACCTGTTATGAACATGACGGAGTCTTGATGAATGTTTATGACTGTTGTCATAAAATCTCAATCAGTAAATATTGGTGTTTTTAGTGCAAAGTTGGACTAAAAGTTCATTAAAAACATTAACTTTGCATTATTCTGTAAAAAAATGACACTTTTAATGCAAAGTTCCATTAAAACTTGCACTAAAAGTCATTATTTATTGAATACAAAGTTTACACTTTTAATAAACTTTAATGAAACTTTATTTTTGCACTGATAATGCAAAGATTTTTAATGCTTTTTTTTTTTTTTTTTGCATTATCAGTCATTATTTAATAAATGGCAACAGTCTCAGTCTTATGCACACTGATGAAAATAAAGTGTTACTGCAGCAGAACCAAAAATACTTGGTAAGATTTTGTGTTTTTGCAGTGTACAGTGTCTATGGCTGTGACTGATGTGTACTTCTGTGTACCTCTGTGTACTTCTGTGTTCTTCTGTGTACCTCTGTGTACTTCTGTGTATCAGGAGAGTTCCCTGCAGACGGAGGAGCAGCGGCAACTCAACAAGATCTTCCTGCAGGATTTCTGCAACTCGGATTACATCATCAGCCCCATCGACAAGCATGAGACACAGCGCAGCTCCGTCAGTACACATCACAGTACTACACAGTACTACAGACACTTCACTACAGGCAATCACAGTTCTACACAGCTCCAAACAGAACAGCAGAGTACTACACGGAAATATACAGTACCACGTTTGCACAGGATGACACAAAACTGTAGAATACTACACAGTACAACAGAGTGCTACATAGTTCCAAATATTAGAATAGAGTACTAATATGGAGTGGTACACTTAAATAGTACTGCACAGTACAACAGAGTAAGGCTAACTTATGTACAATTCAACAGAGTATTACACTGTACTACAACAACAAAAATAAAATACTACACTGTATCACAAAGTATACTAAGCAAAACTATAGAGCATTATACAGAACTGCACAGTATCAAACAGTACCTGATAGAACTACAAAATACTATGCTGTACTACACTAAACCTCCCCATACAACAGAGTACTACATAGTACTACAGATAATTATAGAGTACTACATAATATAGTACTGTGCTATACAGAACTACACAATAAATACTATGCAGAACTACAGAGTAGTTCTGTACTATTACACAAAAACAGAGTATTACACATAACTACACCATTCTACTCAGTACCACACAGTACTATAGAGGGCTACACAGTATCAAAGAGTACTGCATGGTTCCAAACAACAGAACAAAGTACTACACTTGCTAAGTACTACACAGTATTACACAGAGTATGGCTACTACAATAATCAAAACTGCTGAATACTATACAGTACTGCACAATGCCAAACAGTACCAGGAAGAACTAAAAAAATACTCTGATGTAATACACAAAACCTCACTATACTACACAGTACAGTAGTATACATCAGGGAGTACTGCACAATATAGAATTGCGCTACACATGCCTTCAAGACAACACACAGGGCAAACCTGACCCACCTCTACCGCCTGTCAGACACTGATTAGGGCAAATTAATCCACGAGTGTACACTACTTTATCAGAAACCATCACAGATTGTTGTCAAATAAAATGGTGGGGAAATAACATTTGGACCCCTGGATACAAGCCCGGATTTTAGTATGGGCTTCCCAGGGTTCCTTCCCGGGGTTCCTTCCCGGGGTTCCTTCCCGGGGTTCCTTCCCGGGGTTCCTTCCCGGGCCCCCTTCCCGGGCCCCGGCATTTCAGGGGTCCCGAAAGATGCTTTGTATTTTTGTGAATGAATATTAATTAATTGTATCATGTATTGTATCTGGCTAAGAGGATTTTGGCGGTGTTGTTGAAAAAATGTCTGATTTGTTCTGGCAAACGTTCATCATGAATGCTTGATTATGATTGGTCCAAGTTGGACGCAACTGTATAATGATGATTAAGTAGGGCCCGCACCGTGGCTCAAGCCCAGAGGCCCACACCCTCCTAAGTCCGGCCCTGCCGGGATACATTCAGTTTGGGAATTTTTAGCCATCGGTCCAAAAAATTTGGACATCCTGATTTAAGATCCTTTCAGAACCGCAGCTTGGGTCCATTACTAACAGTTCTGAATCTGGTGGTAGTTGGTTCTAGCTTCCGAATCCGTTGTGGATCTGCTTTGCATTGATTGGTTGCAGGTGCTGAAGTTGTTGTCCATCTCCTACCGCCTGGTGGAGTCCTGGGAGTTTCCGAGCCGATCTCTGTCCGGAGGTTCTGGTCCGAGGACCCAGATCTCACCCAAACTGACGGAACTGAAGTTGGGAATCATGCTGCTGATCAAGGTGAGAACGATCACTGCAAAAACGCAAAAATATGAACAAGTATTTTGGTCTAGTTTCTAGTAAAAATATCTTTTTACACGCAAAATCAGACAATTATTGACTTAAAACAAGCTGCTATATCATGCTGAAAAGTTACTTGTAAGTTTATTTTTCTCTAATTTCAAGTATGATACATATTTACAATAGAAAAATACCTGTATTTTTGCAGATATTAAAATTGTCAGACGATTTAAAAAAACCCCAACATGAGAATAAAAAGTATCAGACGTTTGGCCGTCGAGCCACATTACAACACTAAAAAAATGTTTTTGTGAACCATGTTGAAAAGGAAAGAAAAAAAGAGTAATTTCTTCCAGATAGTTTTATTCTTCATGACTGTCTTGGGTAAACAGTGTCTTTAGTCAGAGGCTTCCTCAAATTCACTGTAATACAGACTGCTATAAGAAATTTATTGTGCCAACAGTCATCACTATCTGTTTTTCAGTTTAGATTTTAGATGGGAAATCTATGTTCTGGCCGCCTGGGAAGAAGCAATCCTGAAAGTTTTCAGACTATATTTAACAGAAAAAAAATCTGATGTTCTGACATTATTCCAAGTGGACTGATGAGATTATATTAAAATGCTCTTCCAATAATCGGGAGTACTTAAAACTACAGTAACTTGTATAAAAAAAATATATTTTTACATATTTGTTAAAACTGACATCATATTCTGACAGATAATCTGTGAAAAAATGAATTTCCTCTTCTCTCAGTGCTAACTGAGAAATACGCCACTTGTTCTGAAACAACCAATCAGAACCAGGACGATGGTTTTAACGCTGTCAATCATGTTTATGTACACGCTCCTCAAACCCTCCTCCTGTCTCTCTACTACACTACAGCTAGCACAGCCTGTCATAAATGATAAAGCTAGTTAGCATGATTACAGATAAATAGTTTTCCCGTAACTATAAGTTGTTTCTCTGCCATTAGCACAGTTAGCAGTGCATACATGAGCATAAATACTAGCGCTAAGACCCTCCTCCTGGCTCTGATCGGTTGTTTTTGACCGGGAGTATTGTATTTGGCTAAAATACCTCAATGAAGAGGTAGAGGAGCGTGATTTTTTTTTTCAGATTATCTGCTTCATAGCATTCTGTCACAACAGACATTTTCAAAATAAAAGTTAATACTGCATCTTTGTCGGATGAAAACCGGCACAAAAATCTTGCATGAATCATTACTGTCTCTCTGTGAACCTGTCACCTGAGAAACTGACCACCTGAGCTTGCAGGCCAATCAGGACGTACCAGAGATCTTTACTGACACCTCAACCCTCCAGTTGGCGCCTTACGGAAATTATTATCAGAGTCTGGAAGCTGACGAGTCGCTGCGGAGAACCTACGAACTGCTGGCGTGCTTCAAAAAGGACATGCACAAGGTAAACAAAGAGTTAAAGGAAGTCGCCGTGATTTAACAATGACACAATGATGAGATCAACAAGGGATTGATTGTTCTTTCAGGTGGAGACTTACCTGACCGTGGCGAAGTGTCGGCTCTCTCCAGAGGCAAACTGCACTCTGTAGCCACGCCCAACCGGATTAAGCCCCGCCCCTTGTCGTAGCGTAGGTTCTGCTTGGTGGTGTGTCGTTCCAGCTGAAATTCTGATGTTGCTGTGATGGAAGCTGTCAACAGGAAGTGATGTCACAGCAGTCGTATTGTGTAAAATAAAGTGTCTGTGTTGCATTTATCTCCTGTTGTTTTCTCTGACTGTTAAAAGACGATCCAGATGAAAAACTGCAAAAAACTTTACACAGATCACCTGAAGTAGAGCACTCCTTCTCTGCTTTTAACAGAACTTACTATTCAAGTCCTGATTAATTATTATCTGATTTATTACCTGCAAAATTAACAGTTGAAAGAGCCATTTCTGCCCTTAATTCAGCTACATACCTCTGGTAACAATTAATGCATAAATATATATATGGAAAAAGTCAGCAGAATTTCTCTGTTTTTTAGTAAGAGTTGTTAGGTTGGACAGTGCAATAGCACTTAATGGCATACTATATTAGTATAGTATACTACTATTATAATATAATAGTAGTACTACTATATTATAGTAGTACTACTACATATATTTACTCAAGTAAAAGTAGAAAGTATCCGTCCAAGAAATTACTTAAGTAATAGTAAAAAAGTGTCAAAGTATAAAATTAATTATTTAATATTTAAAAATGACATCATCAGATGTAATTTGATGATGTAAATTAAAGGGAGTAACTTATATTATAAGCATAACTTATAATATAAGTTATATCTTAACTTATATTTAAGTTAAGTTCCATTTAACTTAAATATAAAGTTAAGTGGAAATTTTGGTATTTTAAGGACAAAAATAAAAATTATTTATATAAGAAAGAAAAAGAACATTTTCCAAATCAGTTTCTGTCAATAAAAACTTATGAAACTTTAACAAAACTGCAGGTGTGTGTCTGTCTAGTGATTTTTTGTTGTTGTCTGAAACATGTTTTCTTTTTCATTCAGAAGGTAGAAAATCCAGAAATTTTACTGAAGTAAGAGTAGAAATACTTCATCATAATGTTACTCAACTAAAAGTAAGACCTACAGTGTAGTAAACATACTTCTAAAAAAGATACTCAAGTAAATGCAATTGAGTTAATATGACTATACTTACCACCCAACTCTGAATAAAAGTACAACAGGAAATACAAATCATGACACGAACTCCCTCTGTACAAGCCGTCATTCGATCCAGGACCATTCTGTTCTGAAGAGTCATAAACCTCAAAGCAGCTGACTCCGGTTTAACGTCCTTAGAGCAGCAGCAGCGTCAGGATTCAACGCTGTAATTCAAGATTTCAACACGCAGCTTAACTTCCCCTGTTCCTGTACGGATGAAAGGAGGGATAAAATAACATCTCTGCTGTTGTTCCAGAACTTTCTATCTTCTGGAATATTAGAGCTTCGTGTTGGTCTGCTGCTGATGTTTGGCCCTGATTTAAGGAAATATTCTGCCACCATACGTCTACCTGGGACAGGGTGTCCAAGTGGGTCTGGCCTCTGGAGCAGCGCACATAAGACAAGTTTAGTCCAAATAGCGATGCTAAAAATGTTAGATAACTTTTTTTTAAAAAATACTGCTTGCAGGTTTTTCATAAATATCTACTAAAAAAAACTTTTTTTATTTTTATTTCGGGGGTGGGGTGGTGTTATGCTTTAAAAATAAAGACAGCAATTTTGCAATAAAATTGATGAATACATTTTCTAATATGTGATGCTTATATTTGTAAAAATAAAAAATATTTATTGTATTTTCTTTAAAATTTATTTATCTGTACTTTATGTTGGTATGCTGTGAGCTTTGGAGGTCAAAGTAAAATTTTTGTGTGGCCACGCAATTTTGCCTTATAATGCCGATTTTAAACATGTACTAAATTTCCAGCCTTTTTACTCTAATACATAAAATACATAAATAAATAAATGAAACATGATATTACTTTAGAGCACTTTTTTAGTGGAAATTTGCTGCAATTATTCCATCAAAGAACAAAAAATTTTCAAAACTGCATTTTCTATAATATTTAAATTTAAAGACAAAGTTGCTTCTTTTGTTACCTTAATTGAAATGCTATATAACTTCAGTTTTGAATCAATTTTGTTTGTATTTGACCTTTTCAGGTCTAATTTTGAAGTAAGAATATGCATGCATAAAGCATTTGTTGGCCATTTTAATTAAGCTGCTAGTACGACACTAAAGCTAGAAATTTTTTAAATATAGTTTTAATTCGCAGTGTAGTTAATTATTTATTAATTTATACTAAAGTAAAATGTTGTTTTAGCTTGTTTGCCGACTCAATTTAGCTTGTTTTAGTTTGATTTTGTTCGCGTTTTAATTTTGTTTTTACCGCCTGTATTCTGTACATCATGAAGTATTCTGTATATTTTTCTAAATCTAAAAATTATTAATATAAATAATTATTAATAAAAACGTTGCATCCAGGAAAAAAACTGTACGAAAGCAGAGAACTTGAAAAATCGTAATTTGAGTAAACAAAAACAAAATACACCAGTGGGGGAGAATACAGATTTACTACCACATTACCTAATTTGTCCAGCAGACGGCGCAATTAACAGCTTCGGGTCTCTTCGGCATTCTTCGGCAGGTAACGGTCGGTACATTCAAATGTTCGGCCGGAGCTCCTCCAGAGAGTGAAGTGAAGAAAGAAACGGACGAACGGAGCCGATAGACGGCGTGCGGAAGCGGAATGACGGTGCTGCAGGAACCTGTCCAGGTAGGAACACCGTGTTCTAGTGCTGTCATGACCCGGGAGGGCAGAGTTCTGTAGCCGGCCTGAGCGGCTGCTTTAGTCCGCGCTCGGTGAGCTTCTCCCCGCACCAGGCCGCAGCTCGGCCCGTAGCTTTCCTGGTTGTTTCACCTGCTCATCATGTCCACATACTTCGGCTTCCTCAACGGTCAGTCTGGGGTTAACCCCGAACTGATCCTGTTACTATCTGCTCTGTGTTAACTGACCCAGAGGGCAGAGCCAGACTTCTTTTAAAAATGTCTAATTTAGGATGTACTTTGCGGCCAGGAAAAGAATCCGTCTACTGGAAAGGATCTTCTGACCTTTCCTGACATGGATGGTTCAATATCTTTATTGGGGCCAGTTTTCAGTTTTTGAGTGCTCGTTTTTAATATCAAGAAATTTTCTGAACACATTGGTGTTGTGAAGAATCAGGCTGGTTGAGGTTCTGTACTGGAAGCCTCAGACTCAAAAACCTGTTTTAAAGTCCAGATTTAGACCAATCTCAGATTGTTTGGTTAACTGTGTGTTAGCCGAACCCTTCAACAGACCCGGTGTCTTTTATATACTGAGATGTATTATTATTATTTTTCGATTTATGGGCATAATTTAGATAGTCTACTATATTTTAAACAGAGTTCTGTAAATCAGCCTACCTAGCCCTGCAGAGCTAACAGTTAGCTTACTACTACCGGGTGTTAGCCTTCTCTAGCCGGCTTCAGGTTGCAGGATTGAGTCGGCAACGCTGTCAAAGGCCCGGTTCTGTTATTCTGGGGCAGTCCCTCCTGTTCTTTGGGTCTATTCTGAGCCCAGATCCTCCGCACGGAACCGAATTAGCCTGCAGCTGGTTAGCGACAGCGGCTAACATCAGCTAGCTGAAACTGTTAACGCTTACCTGGACAGGTGTGCTGGTGACAGAGTAGTCATTCATGTGCGTGAGGTTTGCTGTTGGACAGATTACATTTAATAACTTGATTATTAAACAATTTCATTCGGAAGAAACGGCAAGAAATTGGTGAAACAGTCAATTTCCTGTGTTTACCTACAGCATGGTCAAGGTCTGGAGAACCCCCTGTGGGAGGGCGGGTTGTGGTAAACACAAACAGAACCATGTTCTGGTTGTTGTTCTCTGCAGCGTGTAGGTGTCCCAGCTTCCTGTGGGACTGGTGTAAAGCAGTGGGGTAACTGGGCTTACTGGGATTGATTAGCACAGAATCACCTCTGTTTGGACTGAACCCACCAAGAGGGGAGACTTTCTTGGTCAACCAGAACCTGTTAAAATTGTTAAATCTGGTTCTAGATCTAGAACCCAGGAACATGACGACCCAGACCCAGTTTGCTTCCACTGTGATCAAACTACAGGCGATTTTCCTGTTGGTGAAACCGACTGGAACAGGGGTGTCCTAATGTCATGTCACACTGGTCAAAATCGACAATTCAAAATTGCTTGCAGGGCAAAAAAATGTAAAAGAATAAATGAATAAATTATAATAGAATGATTAAAATATGATTAATCAAATAAATGTGTCTGTTTTTGTCGTCCATTTGTAGAAGAGTAATGTTATTCATTGTAGATCCAAAACTTTAAAACCATTTTTTCACATTTTCTGCATTAGAAGAAATGTCATTTAGTTTTCAGATTCTTTTGTGGTTGATTGAACAAAAAGATTTGTCACTTTCTTTCAAAACACTTGCTATATTTAAACAAGTTAAGCAAATGAAATAATAGGTGATTTAGGGACAGCCAAGTCAGCTCAGTTGACACAATATGCTTGGTTATAAAAAGAAATATATTTGACATTTTGTGCTGTAAAGAATTATCTTGGTAATAATTTTACTCTGATAAAAAATTACATTTAAAAATTGAAGTTGGAGGCCACACAAAATAACTCCAAGGGCCACAAATGGCCCACAGGCCGCACGTTGGACACCCCTGGAATAGAATGTTCTGCTGTTCTCAGGATGAACTGTCAGGTCCAGTCATTACCTGGTTCCGGTTCTGGTGGCTCGTATTGCTGCATTTACGACCTCTTACTGAGTGAAATATTTCAAGCTTTTATTTCTTATAACTTTCATCATAGCTTCGTCTCAGTAAATTAGAATATTACATCAAATTGATAAAAAATATATTTTAATTACTTTTTTCATGTCCATGCTCTCAGTGATTCTCAAAGCAATAATTACTGGGACAATTATTGTTCAGTAAAATATGTAACTGTGACAGGCTTAGTGCAAAATGTTCTGGTGAATATTGATTTGACTGTGGACTCCAGAAAACTCAGTGGACCAGAACAGGCTGCTGCCATGGCGACCCAGATGATTGCTGACTGAGGAAACTTCTAGAAACGGAGATTCTGGTTCTCTCCACTTTTTCTCCTGACTCTAGGAAGAGTGGAGCAGTTCTAGATCCTACAGATACAAGAACGTTGGTCTAAAAATGAAAAGCAAACACTGAGCGACAGCCCAGTTTCAGGAGTTCTGGTTCTGGAATGGTTTCATACGAGGAATGTAACTTTCATAGCCCAGGTGTGGGATTTGTCTGAATTCAGTGGATCTTGATTTCCTGAGGTTGTCCCTGTTTCTGGTGGACTTTGTCCTTCCACTCAACTTTGTATAAATAGCTGGGTCACAGCATTCAGTGTCTGTCCAGTCAGCAGCTTTCCCCTTGACAGCATTGGTCTATAACATGAACAAAACATCTGATAAACATTTATTACATTAAAAAAGCTTTTTATATTGATAATCCAGGAGGCGCTACCAAGTTTAGTTTGAGTTCTCCTCTGTTTTCTCTTATATCATGGCATTTATGTTCATGACATTCTGCTTTAACAAATAAAAATGTTGTCCAGCAGCTGTTGCTGTGTCCAGTTTGGTGATTTGTTCAAATCTTAAATTTAATGATTTTTTTTTTGAGGCTGGGAATAAGACGTAGAAAATTTGGGTTAAAACCTCCAAAAACGTGGAGTTTTTCCTCAGTTCAATGTACTGTTGGTCCTTTTTAGAAAATTCTTGCCTCTTTGTCTTGCATGTTGCTGAGCCAAAGTCAGCTTTCCACTCGGGTGGACAATAAAGTCTTATTCTGTTCTATCTGATGGTTCTGGTTCTGTCTGTGTTCAGGCTGCGGTGTGGCAGGCTCTCAACCACTATGCCTACCTGGATGCTGTTTTCCTTGCAGAGAGACTCTACGCAGAAGGTAAAACCTGTCTGTCTGTCTGTCTAATTAGTTTTCTAGAGGTCTTCCAATCTGATATTGATATTAGAAATTGGTTTGATTTCAACCAAAAAAACGAGTATCGGATTATATCAACCTGCATCCAAAAACTCCAATAGAAGCACTCCTCCTGACTGTTCACATGTTTGTCCGGTTAGTTTGTCCTCCTGTTTACCTGTCTCCATGGTTACCTGTCTGTCCTCCACAGTGCGTTCAGAGGAGGCTCTCTACCTGTTGGCTACCTGTTATTACCGCTCTGGGAAACCATACAAAGCTTACCGACTACTGAAGGCTCACAGCTGCTCCACGCCGCAGGTTCGATTCCTGCTGGCCAAGTGCTGCGTGGAACTCAGCAAGTAAGAACATACACACACCCACACACACCTTCACACACTTCACACTGTTCTCCCTGCTGCCCTCTGGAAAGAGGTTCTGCAGCATCCGGTGCAGGTCCACCAGGTTCCGGAACAGCTTTTTCCCACTTGCCATCAGACTGCTGAACTCTTAACTGGACTGCACTCAAAAACTGGTCTCCACTTCATACCTTGCATGTGTACATAGCTAAATAACTTCTATTTTACTGTCATTCCTGCACTTTATATTTTATATTTATATTTTATATTTATATTTTATATTGTATTTTATTTTATTCTGGCGTAACCACATAACATTGGAACCTCAAAACATTGTCCTGAGCCGTATGCAACGAAGTTTCGTTCTGTATTCACCCTGTGCATGCAAAATGAGAATAAAGTCAGTCTAAGTCTAAGTGATGTTCCTGCCTCTCAACCCGTCTGCCTCCCAGACTCGCTGAGGGAGAGCAGGTTCTGATTGGTGGAGTCCTGAACAAACAGAAGAGTCAGGATGACATCATCACTGAGTTTGGAGACTCCGCCTCCTTCACGCTGTCGTTACTGGGCCACATTTACTGGTAAGCAGCCGGTGCTCCCAGTGTCTTACTGGTGTGTGAGGCGTTCCAGCTGCTGACTCTGGTCCTGTTTCTGAGTAGCAAGACGGACCGAGCTGCTAAGGGTGCCGAGTGCTTCCAGAGGAGTTTAACCCTCAATCCGTTCCTCTGGTCACCGTTCCAGAACCTCTGTCATCTAGGTAACACACACCCACACACACACACACCCTCTTGCTACACGTCATGCGACTGTGTGACTTCAGAAAACATTGTGGATTTTATTCCAGGAGAAAAGCCGGATCCAGATCAGGTTTTCAGGTTGTCGGCTTTGCAGAACTCCTCTTTAGCCCCGCCTCCTCCCCACATAAGCCCCGCCCATAACCCGTCTCATCGCCTCGACACTGCACTGATGGAGACACCGCAGGACACACTGGTACAAGAAAAGGCACATTAATTACCCGATTAAATACTCAGATTACATTACGGTCAGGAATTATTTTTCATGCCGAATCTGATTTTAATCCTTTTTTCTTGATTTCTTTTCTTAAAAACAAACAGTGACAGAGAATATTTATTTCAGCCATCCATCTTGTGTGTTTTCTGGGCCACGTTACAAGAATTTTTATTTAATCACAAGAATATAATATATTAGCAGAAGAAAGACATAATTTTACCAGAAGAATTATCCTAAAAATCTGTAAAACCTTTATGAAAGTATAACTTCATAAGATGCAACATTCCTGATTTACACTTTTTATATTTCATGTTAGAGTTCTCATAAATTTACCATCTTATTCTGCTGATATTATGTCCAAATAAATAGAAGTTGTAAAACATGCTTGTCAAACAAGATGGCCGCCCTTCGTGTGGTGACATCACTCTGAGCTATGAAACCTGGGGAGTGCATTAGTTATAACGTAAAAAATAAAATCTTAAAAAGAAAATTTGATTAATCAATAAATTCAATTTATTTTCCAGACTATGTAATCTGATCATGTGTCAGTAATCAGATTACATTTGTCCCTAAATCTGTCCCTGTCCTCCAGGAGTTGAATCGTCTGAATCTGGAGTCGTCAAACGGGAAGCTGACGTCTGATTTGTCGATTTCATACATTGACTCCTCCCTCATCTCCCCGGAAACCGGCTCGCTATTGGGCAACACGGTTTCCATGGCATCAGCTGGCACTCTGCTGGCTAAACAGAACAAACCCAAGAGTGGGCGGAGCTTACTGGGGGGCCCTGCCGCCCTCAGCCCCCTGACGCCCAGGTGAGTGTGCCAGAACAGATTACACACCTGCTCAGGTTTTAGCTCCTCCCCTTTGCTTTGATTTCTGCTTTCTGAACAGTTTCGGCATCCTGCCCCTGGAACCCAGCCCCGGAGACCCCACATACCTGCAGAACTACTCGGCTACAATGGAAACGCAAACGACAGCTTCCAGCAAGAAGGTGAGAACTCACCTGAGACCAGGCTGTGATTCAGCAGGAAGTGTTTGACCTCACCTGTCTGCCTCCCCGCCAGGCCGTCTCCAGGATCAGTCAGTCCAAGTCCGTCTTCAGTCAGAGTGGGAACAGCAGAGACGTTCTTCCCATCCCATTCAACCAATCGCAGACCTCAGCACCTCACACCAGGTAAGTGCAGCAGCCAATCACATCGCCAAGACGCCCAGCGTCTTCAGTTTTGTCCCAGAAGTTATTACGATAAATGATAATACTGCATGTTTGAGAAATCCTTCAATCTCCATGGCAACCGTTCAGCTGTGCAAAACACCTGGGTGGACCTGGCCCCGCCTTTGTGGCGTAGCTCCTCCTCAGAGCTGCAGCTTCCAAGCTTCAGAGCTTCACACTCAGTTCCTTCAGACTAGCTACCAACTATTAGCAAACACCTGGTGGATCTACTGAGCTCATTATTGGAGCTACTGCTCAGAGCAACGCTGGTAAAAACAATAAAAGGTCAATAAAGGAGCCAAGTTGTGATGACTTCCTGGAGGCGAAGTTTCAGAAAGATCAGGAGTTTTAAAGAGACAGAGGCCCAATTTCAAGGTGTTAAATTATAACGTCTTATTTCTTTTTAAGTCATATTTGATCTATGCAACATTTTTAGAATGACTTGAGGTAATATAGTTTCTTGATTGTACTATGAAATCGCTCTTTGTACCTGGAAAACGCATAAAACTGCCCCATTAAACACCCCATTGATCGTGGACATCAGTAAGATGGAGACACTATAAAAACAATCATATAACTGAAAATTATTAACTAATTTTAATTTATCATGTGATTAACTGGTTTATAGCTTATAGTCGCCTGTCTGTCCCACAGTGGTTCTCCTCAGGTTCTCAGTCCCAGTATGTCTGGTCCTCCTAACGTTCAACCCAGAAGAAGCTCCAGACTGTTTACCAGCGCCAGCTCTACTGCCAAGGTACCCGCCTCCCACCCACCGTCCCATTCCCAGTGTTCCCAGTCCAGGGGCTGCAGAGACCCGGTCAAGTAACGCCGGTTCTGTTTCCGCAGGAGAACAGCAAGAAGCTAAAGATGAAGTTTCCTACAAAGATTCCCAACCGGAAAACCAAATGTAAATCTGCGAAGACGGCAAACAGCAGCAACCTGAACGAGAGTCTGGACATCCTGAGGCTGGATCCCAGTTTGAACCTGCCAGACGCCAGGATCCCCCAGTATCAGAGGGCCGCTGCAGGTACCGCCAGAACAAACGGCTTCCTCTGGGCTGCAGGGTTCACATGGTGCTGGAAATCCTAGAAAATGTTTGGTCTGGAAAGTGATTCAGATTTTATCTGCACGGTTTTGTGTTAAAGTTTTAAACTTTTAGGAGAAACGTGACCTTGTAGAAAGTCAAATGATTATTTGTTATGCGTTTAAGCATTTAATTTGAACACAAAGATAATTTATCTCAACACAAACTGATTTGTAAGTTACTGAAATTGGGGATTTTATTTATTAAATTAGTGGGGGACCAATCAGATGTAAACACTGGAAAAACAAACAAAATCTTACCAAGTATTTTTTTTTTATTTTTTATTTTTTATCTAGTTTCTAGTGACAGTTATCTTAATTATCTTAGTACACCTAAAATAAGACAAAACTAACTCATAAATAACTTTAAAATTAAATTGATAATTCCTTAATATTGATAAAAAGGTTGTAGTTTCACTGGCAGATTATTTTATTTCTAAAATGGGAAAAATGTTTTGCTGTAAGTAAAGTAATCTGCCAGTGGAAAAAGTATTTTTATCTATATTAAAATAACTTACAAGTTTTTTTTTTTGTTTTTAAAGCCAATATTTCCTTGCGATTGATAAAAATGTTTTAATTCTTTTGGCAGATTATTTCACTCATAACAAGACATTTTCCCATTATATAAATAAAATAATCTGCCAGAAAAACCAGAACTTTTTATCAATATTAAGGAATTATTGTCTTAAAACAAGCTCCTATCTTGCTGAAAAGTTATTTTATATTTTTATTTCAAGTGTACTAAGATATTTATACAAAAAAATAGACAAAGATACTTGGTAATTCTTTTTTGTGTTGCAGTGTAGTTTGAGAGATATTACTCTCAAACTACACTGTGTGCATTTTTTGTGCATTTTTACACAAAACTGTAAAAATGCATTATTAATATCAGTAATAAATGTTGGCACATAATAGTAAATTGGAACTGTCGTCTTTAGTTCATGTTTGTTTTTATCTGCAAAGTTATTTTGAAAACTTGCCTTTAAAAGTTTTTGAATTTTTCAGTGGGAAAAATTAACAAACCCTGAGGTCAGCTGATCTATCTGCACCCGAATATCTTAATATTTACATGTTAATATTTAATTTCCCTTTGGGTTCAATAAAGTACTTTTCAATTTGAATTAACTAAATTGGTTTTGGGCCAAAGCTTCATCAAACCTGAAGCCCAGGTCTGATGGTACCACACGCGGTTTGTGTTTGTGTTCAGACAGCGTGATGGCGTTGCTACGGGAACTGGGTCGGGGCTACCAGGCGCTGTGCTCCTACAGCTGCAGAGACGCCATCAGCATCCTGACGTCTCTGCCTCCTCAGCACTACAACACAGGCTGGGTCCTGACGCACGTCGGGCGCGCCTACTTCGAGCTGGCCGAGTACATGCAGGTGAGTCCGTCCGACCCAAACCCAGCAGAATCTCAGGGTTCATACCAGGTGGATTTTGCTCCACCTGTGCTGGTTTGTCACCTGATCACCATGGCGCTTCCTGCAGGCGGAGCGGCTGTTCAGCGAGGTGCGCAGGATCGAGTCGTACCGCGTGGAAGGCATGGAGATCTACTCCACCACGCTGTGGCACCTGCAGAAGGACGTGGCGCTGTCGGCGCTGGCCAAGGACCTGACGGACATGGACAAGAACTGTCCTGAGGTGAAGAGCGCATCTGAACGCTCAACTGGACCGTTAGGTGAGCTCAGGTGAGCCGGCCGCTCAGGTAAACGCTGTGTGTGTCTCTGCAGGCCTGGTGCGTCGCAGGAAACTGTTTCAGCCTGCAGAGGGAGCACGACATCGCCATCAAGTTCTTCCAGAGGGCCATCCAGGTGAGCAGCTTTAAAACGGTTAATTCAAGTTTTAGTTTTTGAAAATTTCATTTTTAGAAAATCTGTTTGTGGGTTTCCCATGGCGGCCATCTTGTTTGACAAGCCTCTTTTTTCAGTTTCTATTTATTTGGACTTTGAATTAATGTTAGAAAATAACAACAGAAGGCTAGTGTTTTATTTTTAAATCACAAAAATAAAGTCATAATATAACCAGAATAAAGTCCTAACATCAGGAGAATAAAGTAGTAATTTTATGAGAACACCATCAGGCCTGTCACAACTACAAATTTTGCTGGACCATAAATTGTTGTAATAGTTATTATGATAAATGATATTATTGTTTTGAGACCATTTTCAAGTAATATCGTAATAATGGCATAATTCTAATTAACATTTAAAACACTTTAAATATCTAAAATAAATTAACGAAACAACAAATAAAATGAATTATGAAGATTCTGTAAACAAAATTGTGACTGAAGACCGATTTTGGCAGCGAGAAAAAGAAAAATGACAAATCAAGTCGATGTAAATTATTGAGATCATTGTAGCTAATCATGTGATTAATTTATTGTTTATTTTGACAGGCCTAACACCGACAAAATAAAAAATTAAGAATGTTGAGCGTCTATATTTCGGTAACTTTCTTGCTTACTTGCTAGCTTTTTCGCATAAGTTAGTTTTTCTTGCCAGTTGGTTGGATGAACTTCGTACATTTCTGTGGAGAGATTCATCAATAAATTCTGAAATTTGAGTTGGTGAAGCCTGCAGAAACCCCGTGCAGATGTTCCCGAGCTGCCAGGTGTTTCCCTCACCTGCCTTCCTTTCTCACCTGCCTCAGGTGGACCCAGGTTTCGCGTACGCCTACACCCTGCTGGGTCACGAGTTTGTTCTGACTGAGGAGTTGGACCGAGCTCTGGCCTGCTTCAGGAACGCCATCAGAGTGAACAACCGACACTACAACGCCTGGTATGGTAACCATGGAAACGCATGACACGGGGTGTAATCATGCTGTAAGATGTAAAGTGTGTGTTTGTGTGTTCAGGTATGGACTCGGCATGATTTACTATAAACAGGAGAAGTTCAACCTGGCAGAAATCCACTTCAAGAAAGCTCTGAGCATCAACCCTCAGAGCTCCGTGCTGCTCTGCCACATCGGAGTGGTACGTATGTTCCCTTCACCTGCTCACCTGCGTGCAGCTTGGCTGTAACTCTGGGTGTGTGTGTGTGTGTGTTCAGGTGCAGCATGCTTTGAAGAAGTCTGACGCTGCGTTAGAGACTCTAAACAGAGCCATTGGCATCGACCCCAAAAACCCTCTCTGCAAGTTCCACAGAGCATCCATCTTGTTTGCCAACGATAAGTACAAGGTAAGCCAGACCTGATCAGTCGACAGAGAGCTAAGCAATTAGACATGAGCAGTCGACACATAGCTGAGCGATCAGACCTGATCAGTCGACACGGAGACAAGCGATCAGACCTGATCAGTCGACACGGAGACAAGCGATCAGACCTGATCAGTCGACACGGAGACAAGCGATCAGACCTGATCAGTCGACGCAGAGACAAGCGATCAGACCTGATCAGTCGACACGGAGACAAGCGATCAGACCTGATCAGTCGACGCGGAGACAAGCGATCAGACCTGATCAGTCGACACGGAGACAAGCGATCAGACCTGATCAGTCGACGCAGAGACAAGCGATCAGACATGAGCAGTTGATGCAGATACGACAGATCAGACCTCATGAGTCGACACTGATTTCTGACCAGACCCAATCAGTTGACATGGAGCCATTGGACCAGACTGGTTTAGCAGGGCAGAACCTACCTGGATCAGTGCAATCAGAACTGTCTTCCTGCAGGCGGCCCTTCAGGAGCTGGAGGAGTTGAAGCAGATTGTTCCCAAAGAGTCTCTGGTTTACTTCCTCATAGGAAAGGTAGGAGTCGGTTCTGCCAATCAGCTGCCTCTTCTGACCTCAGCTTGTGTTTCGTTTTGTTTTTTTACCTCTATGACCTTTCTTCTCCTCAACAGGTGTATAAAAAACTGGGTCAGACCCACCTGGCTCTGATGAACTTCAGCTGGGCCATGGACCTGGACCCTAAAGGAGCCAATAATCAGATAAAAGAAGCCATTGATAAGCGATACTTGCCTGAGGACGAAGGTATGGTTTGCTCTACCTGTCTCTCACTCGTCTGTCCATTTGACTCACCTGCCCCTCCCCTCCCTGTTTCTGCAGTGGCTGAGGTGGATGACAGTCAGGACAGCAGCTTCATGACGGACGCCGACGACACGCAGCTCCACACGCCAGACAGCGATGATGTTCTTTAGCCCCGCCTCCCATGATTGCCCCGCCTCCTGCTTGTGCCCGCCTCCTAAATGTCAGGAGGAGAGGCGTTGCTAGGCAACGTGCTGACAGACAGGATTTACGTTTAGCTCCACCCAGTCCTCCCCTCCCCGTCCTCTGACTGGCTGAAACAGACTGCTGCTGACCTGAAGCCCCTCCCATTAACCCTGTGACATCACAGCTGTTTTTTTTTTATTTTCTTTTTATTGTCCTGACGGAAATAAATCAATAAAACAAGTAAACACTGCACACTGCTTTTCTGTCTTTGTTCCATTTGCGGGGCAGGCTAGCCTCCCTGTGGCAGTTGTAACGACGTCGACTCGAGTTTATTTGTTTAGCACATTTCAGCAACAAGACACTTCAAAGTGCTTTAACATAATACAGAACCAATGCCATCTTCAAGAAAATATATTGATCCATGTCCAAGTTATTATTAATTACAGGCAACTCTAATAAATTAGGTTTTTAGTCTTGATTTAACTGTTTCTGCTGTTTTTCACTTTTTGGATATCGGAGAAAAGCCTGAATTCTGCTTCTCCATGTTTGGTTCTGGTTCTGGAGATGCAGAGTAGACTAGAAATAGGAGAGCTGAGTGGTCTTTAATGTTGATACAACAACAGGTCCTTCATGTATTTTGGTGATATATAAACTAACAGAAGGATTTTAAACTCCTGCCATTTGAAGGACTGGTGATGTGCTCTGTTTGTATAGTTTTAGTGAAAATGTTAGCAGCAGCTGACTTTTTAAAATTATTTTTAGGCAGACCTGACTGTTGCAGTAATCAGTGCAGCAAAAGATAGATATGGATTAGTTTCTGTAGAGCTTGCTGGATATTATTAATTATTATTAATCCTGGAAATGTTTTCCATGTGACAGAAGGCCGACTTTGTAACTGTCTTTATGTATCTGAATGTTCAGGTCAGATTCTCATCACTCACCCAGATTTCAGGCCTGTTATCTGGTTTCTAATAACTGAAGCTGACTCTTGATGGCTCCTTTTTTGGTCCAAAGAAAAACTTTTCTTTCTGTTCAGCTGGAGAACGTTATGGTGTTGATTTGGATCTACCTGTTGACATCATAATGTAGAGCTGTGTATCATCTACGTAGCTATGATAACTAATCTTACTAGCAGGAACATGTAGATATTAAATAGAAAGGGTCCCAAGATTGAACCTTGGGACCCCTTCCAAGCGATGAGTCCCTGTCCCACCACCAGGTCGCGCATCCCCTCAACAAATCAATCAGACATTTCGAGCTAAGAGAAACTTTATTGTTCCAAAGCACTTGGACAGCTGACAGGCACAGACAGAGCAGCAGTTTGGCACCTGGTATCAAACGGCATTCTGGGTAATTATGTGGGGAGGGGCCAACTGCACAGTCACGTTCAAAACTGAGAGGATGGTAAGTGGCTAAGAGAGATGACATCAGCGAGAGGTCGTCTGTGATTGGAGAGATTTTATCAGAGTCACCTGATTGGGAGGAGCAGCTTATTTGCTCTGGACACCAGCAGTGGTTCTTTTCAGGTCCTAATCTCTGGTTTTCCTTCTATTCATGGATGTTACCTTCAAGATCTTTCTTTATAAAAGGGTCGACTCTGAACGTGTCTGAGGTCAATCTGATTTAAAAGGCAAATATGTCCCGGTTTCATTGAATTAATCCTAAAATCTGGGATAATTCCTCTCTGATCTTCTCTGCCTGACTCTGGTGAAGGTCTTCTTGATCATCTGAATCTAACATTTGGTCTCCATATTGCCTCTATTGGTCACCTGGGGTCTGCGTCATGAAGCGTGCTTCAAACAAACACCCCAGGTGACACCTGAGGCAGTGGCAGGAACAAGTAAAACCAGGTGAAGATGGAGGGAACAGACTACCTGAGTCACCTGGCTGGCTGAACTCTGACTGGCTGCTGTTCACTCTGATTCATAAAGTCTCTCCAATCACAGCGTGTCTTTATAACATGGAGTTAGAAATATTTTGTTTCTGCAGTCTGTTGGTTTCCTTGGTAACAAAGAAGGTGGGGGAGTTGCAGGCACAGAGCTGGTCCAATCACAGGCCTTGTTTGGCGAGGGATGCAGACACCTGACAGGAGGAGGCTGGTTATTAACACATTACCAGACTTTTAAGAGATTTCCGAAAAGGTGAGCCTCACCTGGTCGGCCAGAGTATCGAGGGGCGGAGCTTCATCAGCATTGACACTTCCACGGGAGGAAGTGTTGCTAAGGCGACGGGGGGAAGAGTCCTCCTGAACGACGATTTCAGCACCATGGTCAGTCCGAGCTTTAGCATTCTCTCTGAACATCAGCTTATGACTCTCAATCTGTGAGATAACCCACCAGAACAAATTATGATCAGTCAAGTAAAATAAGAACCATTCATTGGAACAGAGTAAAGTTTTCGCAGTTCGGAGCACATCTTTGGATCTCAATGAGAAACTTGCTTCACTTGATCTAATGATGATATAGTTGGGAACAGATCAACCTGGATTCTGTGGCCTTGGAAAGTCGCCTGATTGGTCGAGAAACTCATCAAACTGTTAGACTATACCTACTGATTATAAGGACAAGTGGACTTGCTGAAGATAAAGCCAGGTAGAGTACTGTGCCAATGAAGATGTTACTAATTAAGTGCAACCGCAATGACACTGATAAAGTCAGCAATGCACTGTTTACAGAAGTAGTAATGGATGCTGCCATCTATAGATCAATGTTTGTAACTCCTTGAGCAATTGGAGTCGACTTTATTGTTATAAAGTAATGGCAAAATTTAGGATGTTAGGAAAAACGAAAACACAAATAATTGACATTTGTTTTGCATTTGGTGTAGTGTGAATTTGATGAACAGACTGATTGGAGGGATAACCCTTGACCTTTATGACCTGCTCTGTATGTCCGGAGGCTTACTGGTTTTACTACATCTTGCCTGCTGGTCTTAAGAGACATCTTGTTGCCTAATGGATCCTTTGAACTTCCACTAACCAAGTCTCCAGTTTTGCCTCTTACTTTAAAAACATTTAAGAAAACAATAAGCGGTATTCTAAAACAAGGAGATCAATGGATTTCATGTGTGTCTTATTAGCATGATGCTAGAAAACACCTTCTTCTTCCCTCCTCCTGGAGTGTGGGTGACATTTTCCAGAGAACCAACTTTGGACTGAACAGTTTTGAAATCCACCTTCTCAGACTTGATCTCCACCTTCCCTCCACCTGAGGAGCAGAAAAGTTGTGGAGCTTCACACAGTCTGTCACATACAGCACATGCAGAGATGTAACATTATACAAGTAAAGTTGCTAAACAGGATGAACAGGTGAGTTTAGTGTTAATCTCTTTTAGAAACTAATCTGCAGTCAGAGCGTTTACATGTTCTTACCTGGTTTGTGGTGGAGGTTTTCCTTAGAGCCACACTTTGATGTCACGTTACTTAAATCCAGCTTCTTGTGGACAATTTGAACCTGCAGGTGGACAGTTGTGGGGGTCAGCCCTGACCAGACTTTCAGAGATACACACAGAAACAGGTGTTACCTTTCCCCCTCCCGGTGAGTGCTTCAGGTTCTCTGTGGATCCCACTTTGGACTTCACACTGCTAAGGTCAGGCATAGGATGGGAGGTGGGAGGTGTTCGACCACGGGCAGAACCAGGAGACCTGGGAGGGGTCCGGACAACAGCCACCTGCAGGACAGTGCCAATACAACTAGTTTAACCAACTAGTAGAAACACCATAAACCAGTTCAGCATGGTAAAAAATGGCAAATGGCCTGTACTTGTGTAGCACTTTATCAAGTCCAGAGGAGCAACACATTCACTTCCCTGACAGAGGCAAGTCTGCCTCTTGTTTCTGGCTTGTTTCTGACAAACTAAGGCATATGAAGTGTCTTGCCCAGGGACAGAACAATTGAGGCAGACGAGGCGGGAGTTCAAACCGTCAACCCACCAATGACTGGACCAATTCCTACCTCCTGAGCCACTGTTAGCCACATGGTTTAAACCAATGAGACGAGACCACTACCAGATGGTGTTCAGTTCATAGCTCTGTCTTTCCCTTTATACAGTTGTCTGAGGATGCAATTACAAATTAATTACTGACCATTGATGCTTGGTAACAAGTACTTACCTGCTACCCAGTTGGTATTGTAGACCACCTTGTGCTCAAACATGCTGTTTGTTGCAGACATGCCTTTTTTGTAGAAGTCTAATAGCAAACCCTTGCTCAGATTGAGGTCAAAGAAGTTGTTTCAATCATACCCCTCCTGGTATCTACATCATTCGCCCAATGGGCAATGATGTTCCTCAAGGAACACTGCAGGATATTTAGATGCCACTCTCTCCAGGACACCATTCAGAAACTCAAGGAATTTTGGGTAAGCCACACAGTTAATAGTCTGAACCTTCCTTCTTGCAACTTGATGTCACAAAGAGGCATAAAGTTGTCACAGTCACCGATCCAAAACCCAGGCACCAAGCTTGTAAGGATTCCCACACCCACCCAACACCTGCATTAATGGGCAACTTCAGAGTATGAAAGAACCCAGACCTTTTCCAGGAGATGGTTTCCAGACTCCAAGCAGTGTGTGGAGTTAAGTCTTCCTGTATCTGGTTGGTAATGCTTAAGGTACTCAAATACTCAGGCATACTGTGTGTATTCTGCACTGTCCACAGAAGTTGAGTGTACCTCTTCAAATAAGTGCAGACCTCCTTGGACCAAAGTACATCTAAGTATATGGGTACCTTAAGCCATACACAATGCCTCCAGCTCATTTCCCTCCAGTGAGATTATGTCTTACATGCCTTCAACCAGATTATGCTGCCATAAAACTTCCTCCCAATAGGTGGTATGCCTGTGTGGAGGGGGATTACTTAAATGCCTTCAGACTGGGCCCATTCCCACTAACCAAATCATGACACAGATAATTAGGTCAGGCACTATTCAAGACCCTCCTAACCACATCAGGCTTGCCTCTAGGAGGGTATCCTGTCCCCTTGTCTCAGTGAGGTCTTCCCTTTTCTAAGTCAACTTCTTCAGTTGAGATCAATAAACTCTAACCCTTTGATCCATCCCAGTCTCTGAGGTCAATTTGCCATGGGAGAATCTACCATGGGCTAAAGATGCAAAGAATGTGTCCCCAGGATCGCAGAGCCAATTAAACGCCTCTACGATGTTACAGCCGCCTCTAAATAGGAGGTCTGTGTCAACCTGCTCTGGACTCATTAATCGTCTTCTCCCAAAGCTTTGGCTCATTAAAGCAAAATTGGTCTAAACCAGTTTGGATGAGTCGTATGTTCAGGTGCCCTGACCTTTTTCACATCTCGGTTGGGGGTGGATGATCTGCTGGCAGGTGAGCGACTTCCTGGACTGTTGACGCCGTCCATGGACTCTGACACACAGGTGGTACACAGGTGGATTTGTGGCCACTGGTTTTGCTGGTTTTACTAATTAAACTAATTTCAGTTAATGCGGTTTACCTGTACTCTTGGCTGAGATCATCTTTGCAGCTATGCTGCCCCCTGCTGTCCTAGAGACCTGAAAACACCAGGAAGATATTAACAGTGCCAAATTTTACTCCTAGACTCTAGAGTTAGTGTTTTGATCATTTACCTTCACAGCTTCATCAACTGTCGCCTTCACAGCTGCTTTACCTGAAGACAACAAAACATCATCATCATCAATGACCCATCGGTTAAATATCTGATTCTGATTGATGAGGCTGTTTCCATGACAACCGGGAGGAAGTGATCAGTCTGTGTCACCTTCAGGGGGAAGAGCCTGTCCAGAAATCTGACACAGAGGAGGGAGGTGATGAGGGGAATGGGTGATAAGGAGACGCAAGCAAGGCAGGTAAAAAGAGAGCAGGAATTTTGAAAAAAGAAGAAGAAGCAGGGGGTGCTGTAGCAAAAAGAAAGGTTGCAACAGCAAGTGGTGCAGCAGGGGGCGCTGCAGGACAGACCTTTGTTGAGGGGAGGAGGAACGCCTGATCTTCTGAGAGGAGAAGAGGAGGCCTTTGCGTTACGATTTGGAAGAGCACCTGCAGGAGACGCTGAGGTTTTAGAGGGAAAATCCACAGGAGAGGCATTTGTTTTGTTGCCAGGGAACTCCTCGTCAGTTGTGGAAGGAGGTGCAGGAAGTTCTGGTTGGTTCTTTCCTTCAGGAAGTTCTGTATTTCTCTCCTCTGCAGGAGGTTCTGGTTTGTTCTCCAGAGCTTCTCGATGATTCTCCTCTGGAGGAGCTTCTGGATAACTCTCCTCTGCAGGAGGTTCTGATTGGTTCTCCTCTGCAGGAGCTTCTGGATGACTCTTCTCTGCAGGAGGTTCTGATTGGTTCTCCTCTGCAGGAGCTTCTGGATGACTCTTCTCTGCAGGAGGTTCTGATTGGTTCTCCTTTGCAGGAGCTTCTGGTTGGTTCTCCTCTGCAGGAGCTTTTGGATGACTCTCCTCTGCAGGAGGTTCTGGTTCAAAAGAGGCACTTGTTTTAAGATTTGAGAGCTCTTTGGACTCCTCCTGCAGCTTCACTGCTGACAGCACCACCTCATATTCCAGTTGCTCCTCCTCTTTATCATCAACACCATCAAGTCCTGCTTCTCCTGGAGGAGATGCAGGGGAGGAACAGGGACCCTCATCTCCTGTCATCTTATCCTGTTCTTCTACATTGTTCTCCTCCTTTCCTCTAACTTCCTCCTCCTGTGGTGAAGGAGAAATACTGGAGGAGGAAGGAAGCTGCTTCTTGATCTCCTCATCCTCAGTGTGGATAATGTCTCCCTCTTCTTTCTTTTCTACCTGGTTGCATGTTTTTGCATTTTCCTCCTGACCAGTTCCTCCTGGGTCTCCAGAAGGAAGCACTTCCTGTTTTCTCTCCATCCTTTCTCCTCCTCCCTCTTCCTGCAGAGCTGCGCTTCCATTTGGGAGTTTCTCCAGAAACCCAACAGATTCCAGGTCTGACAGAGGAGTAGGAGACGAGAGGGGGAGACAACAGGAGGTGAAAGACAACCAACAACATGATAGATGAGACGAGTCACTTTATCTATGTCTGTAGGAAGTGCTTCTCTCCCTTTGGAAACGTTTCTGGAATAAAAATTAGATACCCTACTGTCTGTCAGTTACATTGCAAAGCATTCTCCATCCCAATAGCATCTTCCATTTTTGTTTTCTGTCTGAGAATTTTATTTTCTCTCTTTATCTTTATCTCCCTATCCTCAGATGATAACACAATTCAAAAGGGAAACAAAAAAAACAAAACAGCTTTGGTTACCCTTCTAGTACAGCACCAATATAGTGAATATTCACTTTCTTCACCACTGGTGTAGGACATTCTGAGATGTGGAACTCTAGGAACTTTAAGAATTAGGGAAACCTTCATGTGGAAGCTTTTGCAGCCTAACTTTTTATTCAGTCTGTCTCACAGGAGTCAGACGTCAAAGGAGGAGTTGCTGCTGTTATGGTCCTCTTACAGATGGTTCTGTTCCCAGTTCTGTCTAACTTCTAACTTCAGATGTTTGGACAGAACTATAGGAATCTGTTCATGTTCATGAAACAGTTCTTGAAACATTGAGGTCAGTTTGAACTAAAACCTTCTGGTTCGCCTGATTGATTATTGTTCACAAACCTCCCATCGTGCTTCGCTGCTCCTGGGCGGGGCCATCATTGACGGGGGCGGAGTCTCCATCCATCTTAGCTCCTGCAGAAAATAGGTGAAAAACAATGAGGAACCCGCAGACATCAACAAACCATATGAGGTGTAGTTTGTAAAGTTACAGAGTAAAAAAATTAACAGCAATATTTTTGACTTATTTAGCTTGTCATATAAAAGAATGTAGGTTTATTTTTCAGTCATAACGTTGTTCATGCATTTATGAATATATGAATAACACATTTACTATGAATAATAATAAATAGCGTTATATATTATATCATAATAAATGTGAGTTCTATACTAAATATTTAATACATAGTTCCCTCAAGTCTGAACTGGATGTAATCAGCACCATCGCAGTAGGCAAGCGCATGCGCATGGCATAGCGGACTCATGGCTTAGAGATCAGTAAAAATATGTGGGCACTCTTAGCGATGTTCGAGACAGAGATACATTCACTTCTGTCAAAATCGACCCGTAAGAGACGGGGAAAGAAAATATGTCAGACGATGTCGACAAACTGCCTCCGATCTTAGTTAATGAACATGAAGAATGCGCACACCATGGAGGGGCTTGGCAGCCTGAAATCCACGGACGCAATCAATCAATGTTGAAACGGATTTGTAAAGGACGTACGGACCTTTAGTGTGAGTGTCAAAACTCTGGTGACTGGCAGCGTAAGTACATGTGGTAACATACATGTAGGCTACATGTCCGTCTTAGCTTGTAGACAAAAGCTACATTAACTGAGCTTATTTAGCTAGTTTGGCAGTAAGTACTACAGAAAATATCACTTATGTTTATCCTAGCACTACACAGAGGTGGGTTGAACATTTTTATTAATTGAGTAATATTTTTAATGTACCTATATTGTTTTTAAGTTAGGAACTAGGGGAGAACTAGTTCCAGGCTTGTGGCTTGCTTATTGTTGCCATAGTAACTGCCTGCCAAGATAGTTGTCAGTTTCGAATGTGTGACGTCACATAAGACCTATGTATTAACAAGGTAAATTAAATATAGTTTGCAAAATAACTAATATTTAGTTCAAAACTAAATATTAAGTTCCATTTTACATATTCATTTTGCTAACTAAATATTGAGGCCCAATTTAAATATTTAGTTTTTTAACTAAATATTTTCTTCCAAACTAAACATTTAATTTCTTATCTAAACATCTAATTTTTAAACTAAATATTTAACTTCCTAACTAAATATTTAGGTAGCTAGCAAAATATTTAGCTTTTATGCAAATTAGCCTGCCGATAAGCGGAGGTGGAATATCAAAATAAAAGCTGGGTTTTACGAACCTCTATATAAATCCCGCCGCTGGCCGAACTGAATCGCTTCATTCTTTGCTCCATTTACGGGTTTTCTTATATATATAATAGATTCTTTTGCTCTTGACATATCCAACTTTAAAGGTAGGACGTGCAGTCATAGGTGCTATCTAAATGTTTATTCATGTCTCTATGGCAACAGTTTCTGCATCAACATAGGCACTGCTCAAGCCAGAACACTTCCGGTTCATTATTCTTAGCAGTTCTTAGAGCTGCTAAGAACGTTTATACACAATCAATATATTTATTCATTTTCTTATAAGTAAGTTTGTTTCACGAATGAATAATTAAGAAGTGCTAAAATTCGATAGCCGCTGTAAACCGCAAGTATTTAGTCGCAGTGAATCTTGATACAGAAACTGTTGTTAAGGCATGGCTAAACTAAAATCTGTTTTAACCGCTACGTTTTCAAGTAACACGTTGGACATATCGGGAGGAAAAGAGTCGATGATTTAAAAAAAAAACAAAAAAAAACAAAACTTGAGCAACGATTCCTCAAGACCCATCATGATTTTCGTCTTCCCTTCTCCAAGCTGCATATTTAGGTAATATTCATAAGATATTTAGTTTTGTAAACTAAATATTTACTTTAATTGACCATTTAATTGATAGATTGATAGATAGTTGGGTTTTTTTTTCTTTATGACAGGCTAAATAAAAAATATTGCTCTAAATTTCTTACTGTATAAATATAAAACCAAACATCAGAACCACTTTTACTGCTGCATCTCTGACCCAGTTCAGTTCGTTCAGGGTCTAGATTTGAATTTAGTTTCCAGAACTTCACAGAAATATTTTCCAACTGGACCGACCCTGTTTGATACCCTCCTCGCTCCAACAAACAACAGAACCCGAATTTAATTCGGACTAGAGGAACAGGGTCACGGTTCTGTTTCGTCCGGACTTTCCAGTTTTCTGAACTCGGTACCTGCATGGCCCGTGTAACTGTAGGTAGTCACGTGATCCGATCTGATTTTCCTATTGCCTGAATCAGCATAGTTACAATGAAGTACCGGGTCCAGAACCAGACGGACTCAAACTCATAAGAATGAATCCGAACCGAACCGAACCAGGCCGGGCCGAAGACCAGGAGAACATGTGGAGGAGTTGATGGGCGGACGAGGCCTCACTGAGCATGCTCACAACCATTTCCATTATGATGCAGCAGTTGAACATAAAGTCCGGCCCGGTTCGGTTCGTTTCACCTCCTCGGTATCTCTTCAGCGGCTCCTCCTGTCTGCGCCTGACCGACCTCTCCCTGCGGCGCGCAGAGCCGCAAGGCTGCAGCAGCGGCGGAGCCGAGCACCCCTCCTCTGCTGCGGCCTGCGGAGCTCAGAACCTCCCGGAGGAAGAGGAGGAGGAGGAAGAAGACGAGGAGGAGGAAGAAGACGAGGAGGAGCAGCTGAGCAGGAGGAAGATGGAAGAGAGATGGAGGAGAAAGGTGCGGGCCTTACCTCCTGCTCCTGCTCCTGCTGCTGCTGCTGCGGTTCCGTCAGCTGCTCCACCCTGCTGCCGCTCCAAGGAAGAAGGGAGGGGTCGCTGTTACCATGGCAACCACGCAGCATCACTAAGGCACATGTTTCCGAGGAAGTGATGTCACCTGAGGACCAATTCCATTTCCTCTGACACGTTTCTGTCCTGAACAACTGTAGACGAGTTCGGACCAGGAACCCAAGAGACTGGAGAACGTTCAGCCGACAGGAGAACGTTCAGCCGACTGGAGAACGTTCAGCCGACTGGAGAACGTTCAGCCGACTGGAGAACGTTCAGCCGAATGGAGAACGTTCAGCCGACAGGAGAACGTTCAGCCGAATGGAGAACGTTCAGCCGACTGGAGAACGTTCAGCCGACTGGAGAACGTTCAGCCGACAGGAGAACGTTCAGCCGACTGGAGAACGTTCAGCCGATTGGAGAACGTTCAGCCGACTGGAGAAGTTCAGCCGATTGGAGAACGTTCAGCCGACTGGAGAACGTTCAGCCGATTGGAGAACGTTCAGCCGACTGGAGAACGTTCAGCCGACTTAAGAATCATCAACCAACTTGAGAACATTCAGTCAACATTCATCTGAGTGGAGAACCTTAAACTAACTTTTTTCTATACATATTGGAATATATTTCCTGATTATTTATTGTTTTTCCCTGCTGAATTGTTTTAGACTTTGAGGTCCAACCGGTCGCATCGTCATGGTAACCCTGACATCTGTCTATTGTTCTCCACTGTGACTTCTGAGACCCAGTAAAAACAAGAAACCGAGCTGCATTTTGATTGTGTCCACCAGGTGTCACTGTTACCCTGAGGAACTGAGCTGCTGTATAAGATTTGGGCAAACCTGATCTATTTCATTCAATAATTGTTTCTTACACTGACAAGAACATAGTTTTTGACTAATTTGCATTATAAATTAGCCTCCAGTTTTTAATTTGAGATTATATTGATTGTATCTATAGTAATGTGGTGTAATAATAATAATAATAATAATAATAATAATAACTTTCAAGAATTTGAATTAATATGAGTTACAACATTTCATTTCCCTTTGGGAATATTATTTTAGAAATTTAAACTGCATTAAGGTCTTGTAATTGGTTAGCTGACAGAGATTGAAGCTACACTGCAAAAACATAAAATCGTAGGACATTGTTTTTATATAGTTTCTTGCAGAAATGTCTGCAAGAAAGTGAAAAATCTGCCAGTAAAACTAATACTTTTTAATCTATATTGACTTAAAATAAGATGAAGAGTAAGTTTAGTTTTGTCTTATTTCAACTGTAGATATTTGCACTAGCAACCACCAATACTTTGTAAGATTTAGTGTTTTTACAGTGTTATTCACTGGTTTAATGAGATAATCTCAGATTAACAACCCTGTTGTTTTAAAGGTTACATGATAAATTCCATCTGCTGCTGCGGTTTCAGGTGAACGAATCAAACACTGCTCAAACATCATTAGAAGGAGTTTAATCTGACATGAACAACACAAAGTTTATACAGTAAATGCAGCAGCTTTTACTCATTCAATCAATAAATCATCAATCAGTCATTAGCTTGATAATCACTCACATTAGGCACAGGAACACAGTTCAGAAAAAGGAGGAAGAGAAGCAGTTTTCATCCTGAGTTTCTTTCTAGACACCTACTGACTAAGGTTACTATGGTTACTACCAGTTTTCTCAGGACCAACCAGAACTGGGTCGGGTTAGTTTATCGACTAATGGACTCAACTGAGCCCAGACGTGCAAAAATATCATACAGTTTATCAGAACAAAACGGGATGTAAACAGAGTCGAAAAAGTGCAAAAACTACGATGGCCACGTAATCGGGTAAAGAGCTGGGTGGTTACATCAAAATACAGAATATCACAGCAATATTACTGTAATATGAAAGTAATATTACTGTAATACTAAAATAATGTTACTGTAATACTAAAGTAATATTACTGTAATACTAAAATAATATTACTGTAATACTAAAATATTACTGTAATACTAAAGTAATATTACTGTAATACTAAAATAATATTACTGTAATTACAGATTATTAACGCAATAACACTCATATCTCTGTAATACCTCGGGAGTATCACTGTAATATCAATATTACTGTAAGGAAAACAAATCTGACAAACTGAATAAAGTGCAAAAACAATCAAAAAATTCAACTCATGGTTACACTGTAAAGCTGAAAATTACTATAGTAACTGCGGACACTGAAGTAATGCTGCAACGTTACAGTAGTAATACTGTACTATTACTGTTATGGGTGTAGTGACACTGCAATAATAATAATAGTGCATTCCACAGTGTGATGAAGGATTATTGGTACCAGAATATTCATCTCTGGATGAAGATTTGGGGACACAGGAAGTGCAGTGACATCACATCCTGCAGGACAAATAAGACAAGTAGATACAAAACCTGAGAGGGAATCTGAATCCGTAAAACCCTATTCTGACTGTCGGGTCAGTTCTGGTTCTGGACCAAACTTTTGACCTTGAGCTTCCAGCTTGGAGGTGCGGTGCTGAGCCTCCCTGTTTCCTGGTTCCAGCGGATCATTCAAGTTCACGGAGATAAATCAAGCGGAACGCCCGTGTTAGCCGCGGCCCACCGGGTTCACGGGTCCGACTGCCGCTGACCTTCTCCTCAGAGCTCCTCAGCGCCTGGACGGCGACGGGAAACTGTGAAGAGCTGGGTTTTGTCAGCAGGAAACAGAGCGGTGAGGAGGAGGAGAAGACCTGACTCTAGGCCAAGGGTGTTCAAAGTAGGGCCCGGGGGCCATTTGAACTGAACTGAATTTGTGTGGCCCGCCTGAACACAAATTTAAATTTTTTCTTCAAACTACTCCTTTCCATTCAAAACGTGTGTGAAAATGTGTTCATTTTAAACTGAATAGTGAATGAAATATAAATCCATAATAATAAAAAGAATAAATTAAAAAAAACTAAACTTTTGAATTAAAATCTACTTGCAAAATAAATGCTAGATACAAGACATTTTTTTCCATGCTTTGTTGTCATGGTAACTAAGACAACATCTACTCCTTGACTTGTACTCTAAAGTACAGCAAGCCTGGTTTTAATTGCTGTATTAAACTTGACTAAAAACACAAGTGGTTTAAAAATTATCCTGTTTTTATTTAGATGAATTATTTTTCAAGCTTTTTTCATTCAAGTCCAGAATAATAACTTTTGGAAAAACAAAAAAAATTATTGTTAATTTAAAACAGTCGATGGTAAGTTATGGTTGAGTAGCTAAAAAAGTTTTAAAAATGATATTTGAGTACTTTTGAGTTGACGATTTTGGCCCATGTGACGAAAAGTTTGGACACCCCCGTTCTAGATGTTCAGAGTTAGCTTTAGCTGCAGTGGTTTGGAGTAAGATTCAAATGTGGAACATCTCCTTGTTTATGATTCCCGACTATCAGAACCTTTATAAGTTTGTGCTTCGATGTGGCAGAACAGAACCAAGCTCACCATGATCCTCTACAGCAACACAAACCAAAGAACCAGGCTTCACATGTTCAGCAGCACCCCCTGCTGGCCCGCAAGAGAAAAAGCTGGTGATTACTATTATACACACACCTGATCAATAAATACATGAACATAGCTGCCTGGTGCATCATGTGACCCCTTAAAAGCAGCTGAGTCATCGAGTCCAATGATTGGCCAACTTGTGAGCCAATCAGAGTCTACACTGACAGTTTTCCTTCTGATTGGCCTCGCAGACGCTTGTCCTGCGCTGTGATTGGTCCAATCCAGGCGACTGATTAGTGACGGTTCACATCAGAGGCTGTGATTGGACGCGGCGGCGTGTCAGAGGTTAGAGGACTGTTTGATGCTGTGGAAGGATACCCTGCTGGGTGACGTGGGCAGCGACGTGGCGCGGACCGTCCGGCTGCGTATGGAGTGACGATCGTGCCAACGTATCCAACGCTTCTTCACTGTGGAGCGCACCTGGAAGCAGACGGACAGGTGGACAGGTAAATCACACGATAACGTCTGGGTTAGTTGTTCTGCCTTCCTCTCTGGAAGGAGTTTGTTTTATTTTTATTTTTTTATTATTTTTTTCCCACCAGGGGGTCTTTTTGTGGGCTCTAGTGTCCCTTATACAACAGTGGGCTGACAGGAAGGGGGGAAGGAGAAGGGGGAAGACATGCGGCAAATGTCGTCGGGTCCGGGAATCGAACCCGCGACGGCCGCGTTGAGGACTGAAGGCCTCCAAACGTGGGGCGCGCTACCCTCTACGCCACCGGAGCACGCCCCGGGAGTTTGTTTTTATTTGAGTTGGGAAAACTTCTGCAGGTGGAAAGTTATCTTGAATTACCTCACTGTTGAGGAAACAGTAGAAGACGGAGACGAAGAAGCCCTGCAGAGACAGACAGAGGGACGTTAAATCAGATAAACAGACTGCTAATCATACAGTTTGATCAACAGAACCCAGTCATGGTCTGACAGGAAACTAGTGAACTTTATTTCTCTCAACGAAAGAACTACCCAGCTCCACTTGCACCACATTCCATCTTAAACTCTGACCCAATCTGTTTCAATGGCTCTGGAGAATTTCCAGATGTTGCTGCAGAACCAGGAATACGGACCGACACAGAAGAGGCTGCTTCCTCTAGGATGTTTGGCTGCAGCCTCAGATTTTAAATGGTTAGAGGAAACTCAACGAACCTGGAAGGACTCCAGGATGGAGTTAAAGTAGATGAAGACGACCTGAGCCACTTCGTCTTCTCCTCCTGGATTCACAAAGAAAAGCATGTAGGTGATTCCCAGCAGAGGCAGCAGCACCAGTGTGGCCTTCACCGCCTTTCTGCAGGGCACAGGAGAAAACAACGGCATTCACTGGAAATATTCAACTGCATTCACTGGAAATATTCAACTGCATTCACTGGAAATATTCAACTGCATTCACTGGAGCTATTAAACTACATGCACTAAAAATATGTTCACTACATTCTAGTTTCACTGAAAAATACATCTTGTTTCATTAGAAATATTGTGATCTAATTAATTGGAAATATTTATTTGCATTTACTGGAAATTCTCTGCTGGTTTCACTGTAAATATTTAAGTGGATTGAGTGGAAACTTTCTACTGGACTTCTGGTTTGATTGGAAAGATTCTGTCCTTCAATATATTCCACTGGAGCCACTGATGAGCCTCACCTGTGGGAGGGTTTGGTCATACCTGTATTGGATGGTCTCTGAGGTGGTCGACGCCCTCAGTTTGGTCATCAGAATCCGAACGATGTTAAACAGGAAGACGAAGTTAATCTGAGAAGAAACCAAGATGTTTGGACTTTATAGAAAATCTGTTGTAAATATGAATCTGATTGGATATTTCTTTTTTTTCTTGAGATAGGCATGAAGGTGAGGGAAAGGTAAAGATTCAGAAACTTTTTGGGTTTAAGGTAGACTGGAAGGATTAAAAACGCACTGGTGCCATTTAGGGGTTGAACCAATTAGTCGACTAGTCGACTAGTCGACTCTAGGACGTCTCGCGAGTTTTTACATTTCATGTCGACTAGTCGCAGTCATGTGATAGCCTGTGCTGATCTGACAGCACAGTATACGTCACAAGACACAAGAAAAATAAGTTAATACATTAGTTTAAATGATATGTAGATGGATGCATATTTGTGGTTTTACAGTGTTTTTAAAAGGAGATGGAGTTGCAGCTGCAGTCGACTACAAAACACGAGCCGTCTAAAACTCGCTTCTTCCCGCTAAGGATGTCACTTAGGCTCATGAAAGTGTCGCGAGTGCTCTGTACTGTGCTAATGACAGTGAACTTTATTTACCCCCGCCCGTGCCACCTCTTTTATTATTGTTTTACATGCCATCTAAAAGATGTGCGTTTCCTTTTGAATGTTGGTTTCCCAGCAACTTATTATTTATCATAAACTATCCCGATGTTTTGTTGTTTCACTTGTTGCTGTTCTGTGTAAATGCTGTATTTTTCCGTGAAAACGGGTAATAGGCTAAAGCCTGCACGTTACTCCAAAGCTTTGCGTCTTGCGTTGCTATGACGTCACAACGGCTAGTCAACTCGACATCGACTCGACTTTTATCATGTTGACGTTGACTAGAAAATATCTTAAATCGTTCAATCTGCTGAGTCAGCAGAGCTTCCTGCCGCGCATCGGGCGGAGGAGAAGCAGGTGGTTTCGTTGAATTCAGCTGTAACCAAACGGGATCCGTTCATAACAAGTTTGACTTGTGATGTTCCAAAAGCACCATGTAGTCAGTGTGATAATTTGACTCCTATAGTAACTATCCAGAGATCATCAGCATCAGCCGGTGTTTAGAAAAAAAAAAAAAGTCAGACCCGACTTTGTGCAACAAACTTTTCCCCGCTGCTCACGAAGAATGATCTGTTTATTGCTCTTTTAATTCTCCATAATAGACTTAGTAAAAGCTGGTGATGGGTTGTGTGTGTGTGTGTGTGTGTGTGGGGGGGGGGGGGTCAATATTTGCCGTGAAAATAGCTAATAAAGCCTCCAAGTTGTGAAGGTTTTTGCGCTTACGTCACTATGACGTCACCGCGACTAGTCGACATCGACTCGACTATTATCATGATGTAGTCGACCTTAAAAAATATGTAGTCGTTCAACCCCTAGTGCCATTAAAAGACGACTTTCTGCTTGTGTTGGCTGAGTTTAAGGTGGACATTACAGATTAAAAGTGAATGTTGGTTGGGTTTAAGGTGGACTGAGCTTGTTCTTACCAGCAGGACCAGGATCATAGGACCTTGGTAGATGTAATCCGTATAAACACCTGTCTTTTTGCCAAACCAGCACCTGAAATTCAATCAGGAGCCAATCAGATGAAGAAGGTGTGGTCTTTAAGAAAATGACATCATAACCCATTGATTTTTCTTTATGTTGGCTGCATCACATCAAAAACTGCTCTTAGCTTGACTGAAAAGTGTTTATTGAGATCAAAAACAATCAAGCTGCTGTCATGTGACTTCAGACAGGTACAGGTGTGTTAAATCCACCTGAGGAGAGGACAGAAGATCAAAACAGAAGAGCAACTCACTTCTCGTTGTCGTAGTACAGCTTCCCAAAAGCCCACGCCACAATGATGGGAAACGGAATGCCTGGAAGCAGAAAGACAGGTGGACAGGTGAGCTGAGAGGGCAGACAGGTAGATAAATTGGTGTAAAGTCTGACAGGTGTAGAGAGAGACAGGTAAACAATCAGCTGGTCAAAAATGTGAAGAGGTACATCTCGTTCACACAGACAGGTAAACCCACCCCATCCGATGCAGATGAACATCCACTTTCTGAGTTTGTCGGTGGAGTAGGTGAGCACCACGGCGGTGTGCAGGTAGCATCCTTCCCCAAACATCCAGAAGAAGTTGGTCACATGGAAGTAGTTGTAGGCTGCAGTCACCAACCTGCACCACACCTGAGGAGGAAGAGGAGGATGAGGAAGAGAAGGAAGGTTGGTTTCCATTTTCAAAATGGCCGCCATGCTTGTAATGGAGGGTATATGTTTACACTGGAATTGGCAGCAGCTATTAACCACAGCCAGCCAAAAACGTTTGGTTTGTCAGCCATTAATTTGCTAAGCAAGAATCTTAGCGGACGCTAATGCTAACCATTAAGACGACTATCTCTCTATTTGTGTCAAACATCTTCATCTTCTTCCAGTTGACTACTGGTGTGAAACTTTCAAACACCAAAGTCCTTAGTTTCAGTTTTGGCATCTGATTCTATGGCAATATTTTGGTTTGAAAGGCTCATAAACTGGCGGCCATCTTGAAAAATGGCCATCATCCCGACATTTAAGTGGTAAATGGGAAATATGAAGAACATCTGACCTGAGGGGAGATCATATACATTTTTATGCTTTCATCGACACTTTTAAGGTTTTTACAGAGTGGCTGTCACCTGGTTGCTCTCGGTAACTGATGGGTTCATGGTTAACTGGACGATGAACCAGGTGGCGTTCCTCAGGATGAAGGCTGAGATCAGATTCCAGTGAATGATGTTCCTCAGACAGCGGATGCTCCTGGAACAGACAATATGCACCTGTGTCTTTAAAGTGTTTTCCAGGCATATGGTGTCACTTTATAGCATAATCACATACGTTTGTGAACGTCAATTGTCATGAAAAGCAACATACTTTTATGTCCTAATTTAAGAGCTTTAAATTGGTTCTGTCTCTTTAAAACTCCTGCTCTTCCTGAAACTCCGCCTTCAGGAAGTCATCACAACATGGCTCCTCTATTAACTCTTTAACAACATTTTTACCACCGTTGCTCTGAGAAGAAGCTCCTATAATGAGCTCAGCAGATATGCAGTTCCACCAAGTGTTTGCTAATTGTTGCTGGCTAGTCTGAAGGAGCTGAATGGTTGTCATGGAGATTAAAGAATTTCTCCAGCATGAGAGAATCAAATCAGTGCTCCAGGATTACTTTAAAAGAGGGATTAACACTATAGCATGATATAAAGGTACAATTTTACATAACACTGCCCCTTTAAAACACCTTCATCCCCCTGAATATGTGGTTACTAAAGGTTTCAAGTTACCTGAGTCTCATGAAGAGCATGAAGGCGAGCAGCAGAGCCCCCAGAGAGATGCAGTGACCCAGGTAGTTGATGATCACGGCCACATGATAGTGAACTTTACTCTTCCTCTGAAAACAGAGACCATCTTTACCATCAGAGCTGCTCTGAGATCAGATCCTCAGCATGACGTCATCTGGGTTTTCTGGTTCAGCTCAGATAAAACTGGGTCAAATGTACAGCTTCAGTCCAGCGCTATAACAGTTTTTTAAAATTATTATCATAGTTTAGTTTTATTTTGGTGTGAATTTTTGTTCACCAGTAGGAGGCATCAGAACCGTCAGATCACATGACTCAGGTCACATGACATGGAAAATGACTCACTCAGGTACGGCAACAGGGACTCGGTAACCAGCTGTTCGAGTCTCTGACTTATTTCTAGTTTAATTAGTAATTTGACTGGCAGGTTATGAATAAAACTGTCTTTTAATTAAACAATTACTTTGGTCGCTTTAATTAACCGGAGCTGATTAAGACACAAAGTTCTGTCAGCGAGTGTCTGTCAGAGCTCGTTAACAGAGATTGAATAAGAAACCGACTGACAGGATGTGACTGAAACGAATTTCTTCATTAAGTTATTTGCTAATTATAACCGAGCGCCGAACGTAGTTATTATTTTTCTTCCGCTTCGAATTTTTTTCAAAGAAACTGGCTAATTGGGCGCTTTAAGTTGCACTTTGTCAAATCTCACTGAGAACTACAAAATTGTTTCTTGCACCAACTTCCTGCAACAAACAGGAAGTCGGCCATTTTGACACTGTCTTTTCCTATTTCAAATGTTTGCATTTCAGTGAGCTCTCAAGGATCAAATGTTAGATCCTTCAGGCTTAATGGACAGTAATGTATTTGCACAATCGTTGCGCCCCCTGCTGGTCCCATATTTGACAAGAAAAGACCTTTCATTTATAATAGTCACACATTTGATGAAATTAACTAAAGATGTAATCGGATTGTACAAAACTACATCCCATATGTTCATGGGAAACATTAATTTATTACTCCATCTTTCCTTTTGTTTGATTAATGTACATATTTATTTTCTCAGAAAATAGAAGTCAACTCAAATACGCCTAGTAAAATGTAAAATGTACGACCCAGCATGCATTGCGCATGTGGAAAAATGGCGACCTCCATAGGTAGAAAATCTAATAAAGACATATGGTTGGAATATGTCTAAAAATTGTGAATTTTTAAACATATTCCAACCAATAACTTTCAAGTTAGTAATTATTTAGGCCAACATGTTCAACTAGTCGTGTGTCCCTGAACGATTCACAAACAGCAACATCAAACTGTTTTTGCTAAAGAAACAGCTCAGATTAAAAGCTGTGTGGACCGTCCAATGCTCCCTGCAGCTTCAGTTACCTTCATCAGAACTGATTAAAGTTCTGGATGAGTCACACCAGCATGGACCAGTGTGAAGCATCGTCCCTTTTGTCTGCTTATTTGATTTTACGTCAACAGAGAAACTGACTGAAGAAATTTATACCAGAGAACCGGAGAGCAACTGCCCTGCAGAAATGAAATCAACTGATCAATACTCAGAAGACACAGATCAGGAGACATTAACCACAGATCAGTGTGAGGTCTCAAAGCCCTCAGACACAAGGATGTCTCTGTGAAGTCTTTCCACTTTATTGACCACAGAGCTGTGATTGGCTGACAGCCAGCTCTGCCGTCCAATCAGAGGAGAGCAGGAAAAAGGAAACAGATTGCCTCAGTGGGGCAGAGAGACGACACATGGACCAATGGACACACCCCGGCTGCTCTTTGTGTCTCTGTGAGGACACGCTGCAGGTTGGGGTCCAGAGGTCGATCCACACCTGGAGTCCATGAAGGAGACATTTAGGTCCCAGAGTAAGGAACGGATATGTCTTCACACACACGCGCGCACACACACACACACACACACTCTATAACCCATTGAGGGACACACAGAGTGAAGGTCCAGATGGTTTCCTCGTTCCCGCTGACATTTGGATCTCAGCTGCGTTGTCACACTCGTCTCTGATTGGCTCAGACCGTTTCCCCCTCTGTGGGTTTCTGGGTCTGTGTGTGTTCAGATCTGTCTGACAGGATTTCTCCCAACAGAACCAAAAGGTTCTGACGTATTTAGTGACTTAAATTAGCAGAATCAGTTCCAGTGTGTAGCTGCATTTCCATTGACCTCAAATTCCAATTCATCTTATGTTAATAGAATTTGTGCAATTCCGACTGCAAAACTTGGAATCCCGAAAACAGATTCCTTTAATGAAAACAGTCTAATTTGACAAAACTCACGTTTTTCACAAATAACTGTTTGTAAGCTGTTTCAAAGTAAATGTATTTCACAAAAGTGCAGTGGAAACACTTTTTTTGCATCACACAAGTCATGTGATCAACAATCGACTGTTACTACTGGCGGAAATGACAAAGAAGACGGAAGTGGTAGGAGGATGATGGCACGGCTTGTTTTTTATTAACTTATCAGGTGGACAAACTCTTTCACAGGAAATTTTAACTGCATTTTCATTTAATGGAAACACTTCAATTGTGAAATTGTGTTTTTTTGACATTAGTGAAACATCGACAAAGTTCTAGAAACGTTGCATTTAACCCGGGATCTGATCCGGTTGAATTCTGACCTCCTGCTCTCTGCAAACCGAACCTGATAAACTCATCTGAACTCTTCCACCTGACCTGACTGTGATTTTGAAACAAACCGGATCATTGGACCCGTCTGTGCTGTCCCACATCCAAACAGTGACCAAACACTCTCCATGTTTACCCAGAAATTCAATTCAGCTGCTTGTCCTTGTTTCCTTTCATTGACTTTTAATAGAAATCTGTGAGTTGCCATGGTAACTGGAGACAAAAACATGCCTCAGGATCATTTGTATCAACGTTATCAATGGACTAATGTGATTTTATTAATACATATTTCCCACAAAGAAGAAGAATATCAGAACTGAACAGAGTTTGATCAGTAATGAAATAAAGTTAGCCGACCTTAAGGTCACAGATGTCAAACAGAACAGCGTTCGGTACCGAAGAGGCTCGGCTTGGTTTGGTTTTTCACTGCAGACTCTTCATCCAGAACAGCTGAAGGATGAGGTTGGAAATCAGAGGAAGTCTTCCTCACTTCCTGCCTGAAATTAAACTCCCTGAAGCATCTCAACAAAATAAAACGTTTTTGGGTTTAATCCGGTCCCACTTCAAAGTTCTGGGTCGTGTTTCTGGTTCCACCTCAGCGCCAACTTCTTTATTCAGACCCAAAGCTTAAGGTTAAGCTGGAAGCTAGACCAGTTTAAAATCTCTGACAAGTTAATTGAGTTTGAGTTTAAAGTGTAAATAACTCTTAATAAATTTTAACTGGATAAACAGTTTAATTTGGTTCTTTAGCGTTTCATCTTTATGTTTCTGTACACATTTTGACATTTCCCTGTAAATTTCTTTAGTACTGCAATATTTTACCTAAAACCGTCTCATTGCTGCCCTCCTTCGAGTCCTACAACAGATGAATGAAAGTCTAAAAGAACAGAGAAAAATGTGCTAGATTTTTCAGTTCTTGGTTCGTTGATAAAATAGCTCTGCTCTTGGCCACGCCCACCATTGTACCTTGGCTCCGCCCATTGAGGTGGAACATTTCTACACTGATCTTTTTCTAGGGGCGGGGTTACAGTTTAACATGGGAATTAGCTACACTTCAATTTCAGGTTTACACCGATTAAAGTGTAGAGCTTTCATCATGATTGGTGGGTTTGGCGATTGATTAGTGTGGTTATTGGTCACTTTGTGATCGGTGTTTGTATTGATGAGTCTCACCAGGACGATGATCTCGGTGCACTGACTGTAGTTTCCTCGAGGTGCCCAGGTTCCGTTGGATTGGCACTCTCTGTAGACACGGTCTGAACACAAACAGAACAGAACCAGTTCCAGTTCTCTTTCAGAACCAGTTGTAGTACAAGCTGTAGTACCTCTGGATGAGGATCAACGATGCTACGATGGCGTATTAGGGACATTGTAGTTAGAAAAAAATATTTCCGCCGAATAAAAAAAAAAAAATCTGACATTTTGAAATTACTATCGGAAATTTTATATATATATATATATATATATATATATATATATATATATATATATATATATATATATATATATATATATATATATATATATATATATATATATATATATATATATATAAAACATTTCTGAACATTAAACTTCCAAATTTTGCTTGAAAAAAACTCTGAAATTTTGAGGTTAAGCTCAGATATTTTCCAGGAAAAAAATCTGATATTAATCTGAGAAACTTTCCAGAAAAAAAAAATAATTCTGAGTTTGAAAAGTCAAATATTTTCTTGGAAAATAACTCGGAAAGTTTTAGGTTAATCTCAGAATCTTTCAAGAAAATCTTCTGAAAAAATGTCTGAGTTTGCACATAGGAAAAATATCTTGTTATAAGTGAAATAATCATTTTCCATCAATATTAAAGAACTGACTTAAAACAAACTCCTGTATCTTGCTGAAAAGTTACTTTTGAATTAGTTTCGTCTTATTTGAAGTGAACTCAGATAAGTGTGTTTTTGCAGTTGCATCCTGGTTTCTGCTCTGCACTGTGGCTTTTTTTCTGTCTGGTATCCGTGAGATTTTTTGGTTCTGGGTTCTATTCCTGGTTCCGGTCCGGGTTTGTTGTTCTCCTCTGTTCCGCGTCCGGTGTTTTTGAAGTTTTTTGTTCTCGCACATCGGCTCCTCACACTCACAGAAACAGTTTGGTGCTAAACTCCCACACTCTGCTCTGACGAATCAACACACAGCCGTCTGTGTGCAGCTTCTGTAACCACGGCAACGCCAGAACCGTGCCTGACTGGTACCACCCCAATCCAGCCCAGTCAGCCGAGTCGGGGATGGGGTATTGTTCCGATAAATGATCGGTTGCCTGAATCAATAACGTGAGTGACACTTGAGGCAGCAACCAGTCAGAGACCAGCGGCTCGATGACATCAGAGCGGAGAGTTTGAAAGAGAGAGGATGAGGATGGTGGTGGTGATGAAGATGGAGTGAGAGAACTCCAGCTGGGTTCGTACACACACACACACACACACACACACACACACACACACACACACACACACACGCTCACACACTCACACACGTGTGGATGCAGAAACACACAGATGAGTCATTCTTTAAAGTCAGATCGAGAAATAAACCACTAATTAGATGGGATATTCATGGCCACCCACTCATTAACACACACATTAACACACACGTTAACACACACGCTGCTAACACGGTGCACCTCCCCGCTGGGCTGATCTGTGAGGCGCCGGCTGGCAGGAAATAAGGAATTGGATCCTCCTCTGCCTGAGACGTTGGTCAGTGAAACTGTAGCGCTTCTGACTGAGGAAACATGGCGGCTCGTCCTCGCTGCTCCTCAGTCAGATCGAAGAGTTCTAGAAGAACTTCCTGCAAATCGACTCAGATTCTGATCAGAACCAGTACAAGGTGCATCCACACCAGTTTGTTTGTCTAGAAAGTCCGGTTCGTTTGGGGAACTGTGAACCCGACCAAAAAGTGAACTCTGGTCCGCCTACAAACCTCGGTCTTTGTTTGGATGACGTTAACGGGTCGGATTCAATCCATAATGTTAATGCCAAGCGGACCGGAGTCCGCTCCAAAAACAGCAGGGCATTCTGGGTAAATACAACCAAAACAGGTTTGTAAAGGGTTTGGTTTGTTTGACTGTGTGCAGTGAGAAATGGAATAAAGGGGAAATACAGCTGTGGAAAAAAGTAGAGCCCACTGCCCTGAACATTGAAAACCTGGTGGTTATTTCACCAAATGTTGATTTCTGAACTCTTCCTGAGTTCAAACATTAGTATTGTTGTTTCTAAATGAATATGAACTTATTTACTTTGAATTTCTTGAGGCCTAAAAGCATCTTTTTTGTTATTTGGTCAATTTCTAATTTTCTGCAAATAAACACAAATGTACATTTTTGCTTGGAATTTTGAAGACAAGTTGTCAGTTCATAGAATAAAACAACAATGTTAGTTTTTCTCAAACATCTACTGATAAAAAGTGAAATCAGATCATTTTAAGTGGTCTCTTAATTTTTTCCAGAGCTGTGTTTTTATACAGTTTTGTCTTAATATCTGCTTTGTGTCTGTCGTTCTTTCAGTAAATGACCTTTTTAGAGTCTGTACCCTCCAGTTAACTACCAATCTATTACTAAATTAGTTGACTATTATTTGACTAATTGATTAATCACAATTAATTGCATTAATCGCTTCAGCTCTAGCTGTATCGTTTCAGAATGAAGCGACGTCGGACTGGAGGCGTTTCTCCAGGGAGCTGCTGCAGCGGTTCTGTTTCCAGCCTTCCAGTCACTTCGGTTCTGATCTTCCTGCTGTTACGTTTTCTGGGTGAGCAGAAGTCAGCCTGCAGCGCTCGCAGGCGGTTCTCCCTGCAGCGATGTAGCCGTGGATCAAACCGCAGAACTCCGTGGGCGGATTCTGACAATCCGAGTGCTGGAGTTAGTCATTCATACCAGACTTCTTCATTCACTTCGTTTGAATTGTGTTTTGAATCTTCTCCTAAAGTTTTAACATTTGTAGGACTTGTTGCTGAGGAATGTGTGGCTGTCATCCTTTGAGGTAAACGCTGAGAGAAGAGTTTCCTGAGATATTTTCATATTCTGATTTAATCCTCTGCACTCAATCAGAGTCAGATGTAAAGATATTTTCAGGTGTAGTTCTGTAGTTTCTCACTGGAAGGTCAGTACCAACACAGCACCGTTATCCGTCCCACAGGGATGTGTCCTGAGCCCACTGTTCCCCTCACACCCCCCACCTTCAAAAAGGTAGCAAAAACAAGAAAACTGGAGAAAGAAATCCAAAAATGTGTTCATTTCCAATCTTATAGAACAGCAGCATGTTTACGTAGATAATATTGTGTACTCTAGACTCCCCCTTGTGGTCTGGAGGATTTCCATTTTGTGGAGCAATTTTGCAACGTTTAGTCGTTGCTGTTGTTTTTATTTGTTTCCCTTTTGGTTCGCAGAGTTTCTCATTTCTTTTTTCTGCTCATGTATTTTTTACTACAAGATAAGTATTTTTGTTTAATCCATCATGCAAGTATTTGCGTAAACTTGTATTAAGACAAAGCTAACTCACAAGTATTTTTTCAGCAGGATATGGGAATTTGATTTAAATCAGAAATTCTTGCTACAAGTGAAAAAAAGTATGCCACTGAAATTAGCACTTTTTATCAATGTTTAAGAATTGTTTACTTAAAATAATCTACATCTGACTGAAAAGCTACCATTCAGTTAGTTTTGTGTGCTTAAATATTTGCACTAGAAACTAGACAAAAATAATTAGTAAGATTTTGTGTCTTTGCAGTGTTGGAGTTTGCATCATTTATGTCTACAGTGCATTTACCTGCTGCTCACTGTAAGTTTATCGCTTGAATCTCAAGAGTCTCAGCTTTCAAATGAATCATAACGTATTTATGTGCGTATAAAATGTGCTGCAGTAATATTATGAACCACAGATGGTTTTTATTTGATCAGCCAGAATATACCGAACCCCAGATGGAGTTTGGAAACCGGGATACAACTGGTGTGGGTCAGAACTGACGGCGAGTCCGCAGAGAAAACCGAGGATGAAGGAGAATCTGAAACGCTGCAGTAATTCCTGCTGCTTCATCAGGAGTCAGACGGCAGAGGATGGAGGAAAAGAGAAACGGGTGCAGATGGGGGTGGTGGTGAAATTAATGTGTTTTAATGAGGAGGAGGAGAAACAATCAGACAGAGGTGTACAAAAGCTGGGAAGATGGACTGATATCTTAATACTGCTATTACTATTAGAGTCTGGAACTCAGACTCTCCTGTTTCCTGGTGATATTGGCATTTTGGGTCCAGTTTCTAGTGCAGATATCTTAGCACTCTTGAAATACAACAATATTTACTTACAATCCAGGTTTTGGCAGGATATACAAGATTGTTGTAAATCAATAATTCCTGAATGTTGATGAAAAGGTTCTTGTTCCATTAGCAAATTATTTCACTTTTAACATGTTTCTATTGTAGTTTTGTGAAATAAATGCTGAAAAAACACAAAATCCTACCAAGAATTGTACTTTCTAGTGTAAGTATCTTATTTCACTTTAATTCGGACAAAACTAACTTATAAGTAAGTTGATGAAAAGGTTCTAGTTCCATTAGCAAATTATTTCACTTATAACAAAAATGTGTTGTTATAAGTGAAATAATCTTCCAATATAACTAGAACTTTCCCATCAGTATTAAGGAATTATTTACTTAATCCAAGCTCTTATGTCTTGCTGTAAAGTTACTTATAAATCAAGTTGCACTAGAAAATAGATTTTTGGTAAGATTTTGTATTTTTGCAGTCTACAGAGTACTGTGTATTACTGTGTAGTACTCTACTGGTCCTCTACTGGTCATCTACTGGTCCTCTACTGGTCCTCTACTGGTCATCTACTGGTCCTCTACTGGTCATCTACTGGTACGTACTGGTGGTGTTGTAGTGGATGCCGTTGAACTGCTCTGGACAGGGTCTGGAGATCAGCTCTCCAGCTGCGCTGCGCGGCCAGCAGGTCCCGATGCCGTCCACCGAGAGGTCACAGTACACACCTGCAGACAGGTGACAGAGTCAGACACTAACAGCTGAAATCCCGCAATGGTTGTCAAAAAAAAAAAAAGTGTCAACACTTTGGTGTGAAACTAGTTGGATTGATAGAAATCAGATTTACTGAAACATTTTGGATTTTTCAAGATGACAACAATGATTGTTGTTAAAAATTAATCTTTCTACTAAAATTGGCAACTACATGACTGTACAACTGTGTCATAGGGCTGTTGTAGATTAAAAAATAAAACAAAAAGGAGCACATTTCCACCAAAAAAAAACGTTGAAATTTTAAGATTCATTTCAGAAACTTTCTATGAAAAAAATAAAGGAATTGCAGAGTTTGAAAAGTTGAAAATTTGCTAAAAAAAAAAAATCTAAAAAATTTCAGAATAATTTAGAATTTTATAGAACAAACATGAAAATTTCTGAGTTTGAAAAGTTTAAAGTTTTTTGCTTTTGAAATTGATTAATTTCCCACTTTTGCCAGGAATTTTCTGTCATTACTTTCAATTTTCTTTATTTATTTTCTAGCTAAGTTTTGACCTTTCAAACTCAAATGTCCATATTCTTTCTAGAAACTTTATAAGATGAATCTCAAAACTTCTGAGTATTTTGGGCAAATTACAAATTACTCCTTTTCTACCTACAACGGCCCTAATATGCTGCCTTATGATTGTTTTTGGAGTCATATCATAGCCTATCAATTTTGAACCATAGAAACCATATATAATGTCTTGATTTTATGTTTAATTTATCTGGTGAAGATTAATCAAATGGCTGCCAAGGTTGTAATGGAGAATTAGCACTGAAATCAGCAGTAGCTGTTAGCCACTGGTAGCCAAAAAGTTAGGTTCACTAACCATTAATTCGCAAAATAAGAATCTGCCAACGCTAAACTGCTAAACACAGAAAAATGTAGCGCAGTGGAGAGAAATTTGTTTTTATTGCACAACACTGCAGTAATGTTCCACTGGTGAGCCACTAGGGGGCAGTAGACAGGCGATGCGTTCCGTTTCCCTTCTGTGGTTTTGTGTTACCAACCTGAGGAGTTGCTGATGGTGAACGTCTGGTTGAGCAACACCAACATCCTCGCTGAGAGACACACAGGAAGCAACAATTAGCCGTCAGCCTGAAACAGGACGGTTCTGATCCAGTTCAGTTCTCATCGCTAACCCTGGAACCACAGAGGAAGCTACCTGTCAGGTTGGTGGACAGCAGGATCAACGTCTCACAGGTCAGCTCTAACGAGGAAACTCGTCCACTCAGCAGGAAACACACGCAGACCACCTGAAAATATCAACACAGCAACAAAATGAGAGCTAACCGGGCCAGGAAACAGACCGAACCCGTCCTGACGCTTCAGTTTTCCTCTAAACGCAAAACAAAACAAGGAGCTCCAGGTCCAGACAGCTGGAAGGAACCGAACCACCAGCGGTCAGTAAGACAGTTACAATCCATGTGAGAGTTTGGATGGTAAACATCCTGATCAATCTGAAGCTTTTTCCAGTTTTTCTGTGACGTGTAAATAAAAATACTTCAACAAAAATTACAACAAACTGGTGTGTTTCAACAGAACACGTTTGATCATGTTTTTTATTAAGAACTCAAACATTATGTGCACAATTATCTTGTTTTAATGTAAAATGAATGCCTTTTTTTAAGACTTGTGTGATTTTTGTATTTTTTTACATGTAGATATATTTTTATCCTGGTGACTATAAAGAAAAGTACAAAATAACGACTATTGGATTAAATCCAATAAAAAAAGCAAAATGTGAAATATTGTGTGTGATTTGTTGATATAATTTTTTCTTTTTTAAATATTGCTCATGCCTATATGAAAACAGGGACATATATTTAATTTCTCTTTGGGATCACTTTGGGACAAACAAATTCTATTTTTGAATTGAATTTGTTTGTCTGTCTGCGCTGCAAAAACACAAAATCTTACCCAGTATAGTGCAAATATTCTTAAAATAAGACAAATGTAACTTAAAGGTAACTTTTCAATGAGATATAGGAGCTTGCTTTATGTAAATAAGTACTTAATATTGATTTTTAAAAATAGTTTTACCACTAGCACATTATTTCATATATAGGAAAAATGTTAAAATATTTTTTCTGTTGCACTTTTCCGATCAATAAAAACATTTAGCAAAAATGTTATAGTATAAGTTAGTGGAACTTATAGTAACATTTACTTCACTGATTATTTGCATGGTGTCCGTGACGTCACATAACCAGTCGACAGGTTCAGCGGTCACGTGACAGGAGCAGAACCGCTGAATCAGCAGCTCGAGGACGGAGATGAGCGAGAAGCTCAACAACGGCCTCCCTGATTGGATCAATCTGTCACCAATTAGCAGATGATTGATGATCAATCAGCCGCTGCTGGTTATTAACTGACGACTAAATCGTTCACGCAGCAGGACACACGCGCACGCACGCGCGCGCACGCACACACTTACACTCACACACACACTCACACTCAGACACACTCACACTCAGACACACTCAGAGCCGGACCGAACCGAACCGAACCCAACCCAACCCAGTGATCTCGGAGATTTACTGCCGTGACTCTGCAGCTAAAATTAGCTCGCTGAGCTCGGAGAAGCGATCCGTCTTCTGGACGTAAATTTTGTGTTGGCAGCAGCTCAGAGGGACGAGCTGCAGCTGCAGCTTTAGGAGAACCAGGTAGCTCCGTTTCAGTCATCAACACCAAGAAGAAGAAGGAAAAACGGACCATTTTAGACCAGCCGGACTGAAACTGGACCCTTATCACGTTTTTGCATCAAGTGAAACAGTTTTGGAAATAATCTGTTTGGGCTGATACAGCTTTTTGTTTCAGCACGACCATTATTCATTAATAAATTAAGACAAAACTACGGCTTTTAAATCAAAATCTATGTTGCAACGCAAAGTGATTATCTTTTTGGAAAAGTGATCACTTTTCCAAAAGAAAAGACTTAAATAAGAGTTATTTAAGTCTTAAATAAGAGTTATTTAAGTATTTAAGTCTTAAATAAGAGTTATTTAAGTCTTAAATAAGAGTTATTTAAGTCTTAAATAAGAGTTATTTAAGTCTTAAATAAGAGTTATTTAAGTCTTAAATAAGAGTTATTTAAGTCTTTAAATAAAACTTATTTAAAGTCTTTAACAAGACTTTAAATAAGTTAAAGTCTTATTTAACTTCATGGTAAATAAGACCAAATCTAACTTATTCTCTAAAATACAACAAATCTGCTTTAAATTGTTGTATAAATGCAGCAAGTTTTCAAATGAAGACTGACCTAGATCTTGTTTTCATTGCTCAGGGTAGACAAAGATTTTTTTTTTTTTTCAATTTTCCCAAAATAAAATATTTGAAATTTTGGATAAATGATCCTGATCCTACAAAAAAATCTGATTACTTTGTTTAATTAAAAATAGTTCATATTGACTTTATTACTGAGTTGTTTTTGTTGATTTTAGTTTTTAAAAATACTTTTGTCGTCCCGCTGAAGATATGGATCATGTGACAAAATATTTGAACACCTTTAACGCTGCATGTTGGGCCCAACCAGCCAAATCTCTGACTAAAAATCTCTAACTAAAAATCTCTAACTAAATATTTAGTTAGAAAAATGCAGAAACTGTGAAGGTGATTGGTCAGATTTATGAAAACTGCTGATTGTCTGATTGATTCCCTGTTAGAACTTGAAAGCATCTGAATCCGACATTAAATCTGAACTAGATTTCTGATTGTTACTGAGGAATAGTGATAAAACGATTCAGAGAATTCTGGGTAATCAATGACTAGTGGGCGGAGCCTCAGAGCAGCTGCTGTTCTGAACCTGCAGCTGCTAACTGGACCAGAACCACAGAGCTGCTTCCAGCATCTTCTGACCCATTAACATCTAGACTGTAGAACCGTCCACCGTCACTCTGCAGCCGGTTTTGATGCTCCGGTTCTCTCCAAGAGGAACTCAGAAAAGAGGATGATTATAAGATGAGCTGCTGCCCCCAGATAATTACTGATGAACTCAGTGAAGTGTGGAAACAGAGAGCATCTGCAACGCGGACTGCTTTGAAGACCAGATGATCTGATGGGGTTTTGTTGGGCATCGCTGTGATAGCAGCTGTTACGGATGGAGGCGGACTCAGAGGACAGAAACTAAGTCACACGTTGGTAAAACCTGCAGAGAACCGTCCAGCTGGCGCTAGCAGATGTTTCCCTCATGTTCTCTCCACGGAGATCAGCTGATCTGACGAGAAGAAACAGATCAGAGTTACTGCTGAGCGACTCTAAGAGGAGGGCAGGAAGGAGTTGAACTCTTCCAGAGGAAACAGAAACGTGTATGAGCAGCGGATGCAGGGAGGAGCTGCAAAAGTCGCAGCCAGCTGCAGCTCAAAGTGACGCTGGGCGGTGAGTCCAACACACGGTTCAACTGGGGACAGAAAATCTTCCATTTCAGCTGCACTGAGTCAAACAATCCAAAACATTTGAGCAACATGTTCCCCTCCTCGCCTGTGGAGGCGCTGCATCAAGAACCACTGAAGGAAACGACACAAAAACTTCTGAAGAAGACATGAGTGCAACTTCCTTCTTCATGAAACATAAACAAAAATGGAGCAACATCAGATTTTAGCCATTTTTCCTGCTAGCGTGTTTGTTTTGATTGTATTTACCCAGAATGCACTGCGGTATGGTCCACTTTCTGCTTTGTGAAATTTATACCAAACTATAACTTTATTAGATGCTCAGTAGTCCTCATTTCAATTTTTAATTTTTCTCTTAAAAATCTCATATAATTATGACTATTATCCTAATATTACCTCTGAGCCTGGACCAAACATTCAATCGTAAAGAAAAAAAGGAATACAAATTTTGAGATTAATGTCAAACATTTTCAGGAAAAAAGATAGAAAATTTCTGAGATCAAAAAAAATCAACAATTTTCATCTTTACTATCTCAGAAAATGTCCAAGTTTTTTCTACATTTCTGAGATTAATCTCAATTTCTCACAAGGTTTTGAGTTTAACTATGAGATGAATATTTAGTTTTAAAATAAATATTTACTGCCAAATTTAGTTATTTGATCCTAAATATCTATCTTACAAACTGAATATTTTTTTTGCCAGCTAACTATTTACTTTGGGAAATATTTCTTAGACCTTTAGTTGGGAACTAAATATTTAGCTTCCTAACTAAATTTGAAAGCTAAATATTTTGTTTGTCAATAAAATATTTAGTTTAGAACTAAACATGGTGAAAATATGACTCATTTAAAAATAAGTCCTCTATGACAGGCTAAACAAAGCAAACTTTGCTGTTATATTTCGATGTCATTTTACAAGAGTTATTTCTCTCTGCTCATAATCTGCGGAAACAATGAGTTTTATTTTGAAAATCCAGGCTTCCATCTCCTTTTATTCCTAAAAGAAGGATCTGCAGGGTGCAGACGTGCTGAGCTCACAGCTGGATGCTTCCCAGCAGCTTCATCCCAACGCCAGGAAGCTGCTTCCATCACCTTCCAGTCAGCGCCACTTCCTGCCGTCAACAGGAAACCAAAGAGAGGCAGCTTCCTCCCGGCAAACAGAAACCAAGCTGAGCAGAAAGACGACAAACCTGGACCCGGGGGTTCTGCTGCAGAGAGCTGGATCCTGAACACATTAATGCAGTGCTTCTCAATTCCGGTCCTCACGCCCCCCTGCCCTGCCTGTTTTAGGTGTTTCCCTTCTGCCACACACCTGGATTGAATCTTTGGGTGATTAACAGGTTTCTGCAGCACTTGATGCTAATGCAATCATTTGAATCAGCTGCTCTGGAGCAGAGGTACATCTAAAACAGGGGTCTCAAACTCCAGGCCTCGAGGGCCGCAGTCCTGCAACTTTTATATGTGCCTCTGCTGCAGCACACATGAATAGAATAATTAAGGCTCTGGAGAACTGATCTACACAAGGTGGAGGTAATTAAGCCATTTCATTCCAGTGTTTTGTACCTGTGGCACATCTAAAAACTGCAGGACTGCGGCCCTCGAGCCCTGATCTAAAACATGCAGAGCAGGGGGGCCTGAGGACTGGAATTGAGAAGTGCTGCGATTAATGCAACATTGAGTAGGGCCACCAAAAAATATTTTGTGTCTTTTTCTCTTTAAATTAGTAAAAATTCGAGCACATTTTAGGCTCTAATGTCATCAAAGCACAGAGGGATATAAATCTGTCAGTCATCTCATTCAGTTGGACGCAATGAGATGTTTTAATGGGAGTGAGGAAAAGAGGAAGAGACCAAGAACTGAGCCCTGTGGGCCACCACCCAACAGGAAGACCCAAAAGTTCATTTCGCCGAACAGAACCTGAACCACTGCAGTGGCGGCCGCTTCCGGGTTTCAGTCTTTATTAATTAATCCAAACATCTGCGTGAAATTTTTAGCTTAACTTTGAGAAACGAACCGAACCGCCTCAGAACCGAACAGAACTCACACAGAATCTCCTGAAAGCTGCATCTAATCTGAGCCTGATTGGCTGCGGCGGGTCAGGTGGTCAGTACTTAGTCTGTGATTGGAGGAGGCCGAACAGTTTTAGTTTCCACAGGCAAAATCTGAGCGGCTGAACACGAAGCAAACCTTCATCGCTCCTCCTCATCGTCATCTCCGTGAGGGGAGGAAGAGGATGGAGGGATGAAGGATGCAGGAAGTGATGGATGAGAGCGCCTGTCGTCTCCTCAGCTGCTGCCAATCATCCGACCTCGTTAGTGCCGACACACACCTCGTGTTTCAGAGGCTGCGTTAGTGTGTGTAGCAGGAGGTGTGACTGTGTGTGTTTTCTAAAAATAGGCCCAGTTCCCTGAGGAAATGGATCCGCCTCCGTCTCAGAGTTTCTGAAAGTTTTACAGATCCAGTAGCAGCGTTCTGGATTATGAATCATATTTCATTTCATGAGTCCAAAGTTTTCCAGAATTCTTTGTTCTTTACATAAAAATGAAAAGGGAAAATTTTAAATATGGAACCTGCAGAAAAATGAATCATCGAGGGAGGGAGGAATTAGAGAGAGTAAAAAAAAAAGAAGAAGAAGGAAGAGATACAAAAATAAGAACGCAACAACAGCAGGAAGGAAGGAAGAACAGAAGAAAGTGAGGATGGAAATAAAGAAACAGAAAAGGAAGGAAAGAAACAAGAAAAGAAGAAACAAAACAAGGAAGAAAGGAAATAAAACAGGAAAGGATAGAGACCAGAAGGAAGAAAGGAGGACAGAAAAGAAGGAAAGGACAATATTTGTTTAAAATCTGTAAAAATAATTTTATTTTTTGTAGATTTTTATTTTGTTTTTGAAAAGTGAATCAAACTGAATCTGTTTGGAGCCGCTGCTCAATGTGACTCCCTGTAGACGGACCCAGAACCCGACCAGCTGCTCACACACACACACACACACACACACACACACACACACACACACACACACACAGAGGAACCGATCCAGATTTCTTTTCACAGATAGAAATCTGAAAAGTGCGGGAGGCTCAACGCGATGATCCGTTCAGATCAAATCAGAACTTTTTCCCTTAGTGAAAGTCACAGCATGTGGACGAAGCGCCTGAACACACCATCCCTGTTGTGAAACCCGGTGGTGGCAGTATCATGCTGATGGCAGCAGAGATATTATGGGATGGTTTAGATCAAAGCTGGGTCATGTGTTATAACGGCCTAGTCAAAGCCCAGATCAGAGCCAGCTGATCGTTTGGATCTGGTTTCTAGTTATTCTGGTTTTTCGGATCAGATGTTCTGCAGAACCAGAACCGCTCTGGGTCGGGTCGGTCCGTGTTCCTGAAACAGAACTCTGTCCTGATGATGCTCCATTAACCTGGACCGGGTTCACCAGAACCAGAGCCAAACTGCACCCAGAAAGAACTCCAAACAACACCAGAACCAGTAAGAAACGGATCCAGCTGAACTACCTGCTGATGATGGGTGCTGGTTCTGTTCGGATTGGGTCCAGTTTATCCAGTAAACCATGAAAGCAGCTGATTTCTATCTGCAGCACGAGCGCGTGCGTCTCTGCATTGACTAGAACCGGATTCAGATTCTTCAGAACCGGGTTTTGGACCTCACAAGGTCAGACTATACAGCAACAGCAGCACGCACGCACGCGCGCTCACCGGCTGCGCGCTCCCGTCATACCTGACTCAGGACTTTTCGCTCCATCTCTTCATTCACGCGCACGGCCGGGGGCGCGCGTAACGGCACGCCGTGGTTCTGCGTTCACAGCCCTGTGCGGTGCGCTCTGGTCCGGTTCGCTTCCCCGCACATGTCGGTCGGAACCGGGACAGAACGAGATCCTTGATGCGCAAAAGAGCGAGGAAAAAAGAAGAGGAAGAAGATCCGAACCGAACCAGGAAGGGTTCGACCGAACCGAGCAGGAAGAAAGACAGAGGAGAGTCCAGTTCGGGTCTATTCTGGTCGGGATCCTTATAGGTTCTGGTCCGGGTCCGATATGACTCCTGGATGCGCGCGGGTTCAACCTGAATCTGAAGAGGAGCAGCGCCTGCTGCGCGAGAGGAGAGAGGCAACCAATCAGAGGACAGAACGGGGGGGAGGGGGAGGGCAGTGACCGGTCCGACTCCCCCCTCACACACACACACACACACACACACACACACACACACACACACACACACACACACACTCTACAGACCGCTAAACAGTGATCAATACACGCTGATCGCATTGATCACGTGACTTTAAATGAACGTCATCAGCAGCTGTGACCGCGCTCACCTGTCCACCTGTTTTCTACGGAAAGCCTGAAGTGTCAGAATTATTACTTCGACTAACGATTCTTTTAGTTACTAGTCAATTGATTGATTACTTTGACGATTAATCGGATAAAAGATTTTTTGATGGAAATAAAGAAATAATTCAATTCATTTTTTTCAATAAGTAAATAAAGATTTTATTGCCTAAAATTAAATAAGAGTATTACTTTAGTGAGCACTTAATTTGTAGCGGAGGAAATGAAAAAAATGTTTCTAACATGTGAAAATTTGTTGATTATTTTATGGATTAATCAATTAATTATTAGATGCAAAAGGAAATTAATAGGTTTTTATTTATGTATTTACAGAAAATTATTTTTTTCTAACTTAAATGCAAAATGTGTATATTTTTGTATACTTCTGTCTTAATTCCTGCTCTGAGTTTGTTGTTCTTTCTGGAATGATTCTTTTTCTGAGTCTTTTTTACTCCAGCTAAGAGTTAATCGATTAGTAAATTAGTTGATGATTATTTAAATAATGGTTTAATTACGATTAATCATTTGAGACCAAGTGAGAATTCCAGTTTCAAACACCGTGTGAACCAGTTCAGAACTAGCTCAGAATCGGTTCAGAACTAGTTCAGAATCGGTTCAGAGCTCAGAGCCGGTTCAGAACTAGCTCAGAATCGGTTCAGAACTAGCTCAGAATTGGTTCAGAACTAGCTCAGAGCCGGTTCAGAACTAGCTCAGAGCCGGTTCAGAACTAGCTCAGAGCCGGTTCCGAACTAGCTCAGAATCGGTTCAGAACTAGCTCAGAATCGGTTCAGAGCTCAGAGCCGGTTCAGAGCTCAGAGCCGGTTCAGAACTAGCTCAGAATCGGTTCAGAACTAGCTCAGAGCCGGTTCAGAACTAGCTCAGAGCCGGTTCAGAACTAGCTCAGAGCCGGTTCAGAACTAGCTCAGAGCCGGTTCAGAACTAGCTCAGAATCGGTTCAGAACTAGCTCAGAATCGGTTCAGAACTAGCTCAGAATCGGTTCAGAACTAGTTCAGTTCACAGCAGCAGGTCTGTGGCTCCCCCTGCTGGCAGTTATCTGCTCAGAGAGCCATACATCCCAGTTGGACAGCACCTCTCTGGGGATTCCTCCAGAACCAGAATCTCATCTCAGATCATTTGTTTCAGCTTCAGGAAAATGGGTCGGGCCGAGGAGAACCGGGCATGAATCACGTTCGACCCAGTTCCCGCTCCAGGTGTGTGTTCGTTGTCACTTTCATTAGGAACCATCTGTAAAGTGAACTCTGGGCCATCTGGGCCGGGCTGACACCTGCCTGACCCCGGCCTGAACTCACACACACATTCAGAACCGGGTCAGCTTGTCCCAGTTGTGGAATGATCACTCTGGTTGTTGCAGCTGCTGCAGGGAACACACACACTTAAAAAAACAGAGTGTATTGAGTTTTCTAAATAGCCTTCAGTTTGGTTTGGATTAGAACCTTTTAATTTCTGTTTTAGGTTTAGGAACTAAAAAAACTATTTTTTGAGTTAAACTTTAGATATTAAATCAAAAGTACTTTATTTATCCCAAAGAAAATTAAAAGTTGTCATAACTCACATCATCCAAATATTTTCAAAAAGTCGTTGTTGATAACGTTATGGGGAGGAAGGGTCTCCAGTAGCAGTCAGTCTCCCAACGAATCTAAAGAAGCCTCTGACTGAAGACAGTTGCTGTAAGTCTAATGTTCATCATGTCATGCTGACATCTCAGTATCTGAGCAGCAGAGACGATATTCCACAGTAAAATATATTACATTACATAATCAGTTGTTCCCAAGCTCTGCTAGTCCACCTTATTTGCTTTTGCCACTTCTCTTTCTGGCCTTATGGTTAGAAAGACGTTGGAGTAGGGGATACGATCTCCTCTTTTAGGTTGGTACACTAACAAAAATTGTACTCAAGAGTATTTTTACTTCAACGTATTTAGAAGAGAAATTATTTAAGCAAGAATAAAAAAGAATTTGGCAAAAAAAAAAAAGAAAAAAAAAAGAGACTAATCAAGTACTGAGTAACTGATCAAAACATCAGTCATTTAAAAATTACATCATCAGATGCACCAAAATATAGAGCTGTGAGGAAATAATCATTCACATAAACAACAGAATTACAAAGTAACAAAATCAAACGTTTTTCAAAATCACTTTCTTTTCCAATAAGCCAGTTTCAGTTTTTGAAACTTAAACTAAACACTGACGGTGTGCATCTGTGTCGGGTTGAAACAAGCTTGTTCTTCATTAATCACAGTGGGTAGAGGATCCAGAAAGTTTATTCAAGTAAAAGTAAAAAGTACAGCGTAGTAAAAATATATTTTCCAAATACTTACTGAGGTAAATATGGTTACTACGCAACTCTGCCAGTTAGTAACGGGTCAGAACCTGGCGGTTCGCTGAGCAGCAGATATGAACGTTGTAATATCTTCTGCCCTCTGCTGGACAGAACTTAAATTGCAGGACAATTTCTCTGATCCATTCATCCATTGGTCCGGAGTTTCTATCCTGCAGCTTTAAAAAGAGAGTTCAGGCATATTGGAGCAGGGATGCGGCTAAAGGTGGCAGGTAGTGGGCCTGAACCCCCCCAGCCCCCACTCTACTCATGTTTTCATAGTTTTTCATTTTCCTACAAAGTCTTTTTAGAGGTAGAGCTGAGAAACTACAATACAAAAAAGAGGAAATCTGAAATTAACGTATTAATATTACCAAGCCAGTATTGATCCAATACTGATATTTATGATCAATCTGCCCACCTCCAGTGACTTCTTTTCACAATGATCATATTTTGGGATTTGTAGGAAACACAGAAAACAGTTTTAAAATATTAAAAAATAAGATAATTTAAATCACTGAACAGGTTGCCACCTGAAAACGTTAAAGCTCTGCTGTTGCTGCCATAGCACCTGTCCAGACCTCTCAGGTTCTGGTTCTGCTCTGCATCCAGAACCAGAACCAAACATGGAGAAACAGCTTTCAGCTTCTCTGCACCACAAATCTGGAACAAACTTCCAGAAAACTGCAAAACAGCCGAAACACTGAGTTCCTTTAAATCTAAACAAAAAACGTAACTGTTTAGAGTTTCTTTTGGCTAGTAACAAGTAAAACATTGATTGATTATTTAATTTATATTTGGTTGATAATTTTGTTGATGGCATTTGACAAAATGTGAAGTTATTTTTGTTTCATAATTGTTTTATGGTGTAAAGCACTTTGAGACGCCATATTGTTAAAATGTGCTGTCCAAATAAACTTCACTCTGACTAAACAGATTAGCTAAAGAAAATACAATTTCACTGTTTAAAATACACTATAATGTGTCATAAAATAACACAATGCAGGTTTGAAAAATTAATACTTAAGGTAACAGGGTTTAAAAGTGCACACATCATAAAACAACAAAAATAATAGATTTTATTTATAATGCTCTTTATAACTTTAAATCTCAAAGGGCAAAAACAAAACAAGCAATAATGGCTAAAAATAATTAAATTAATTCATAAATAAAAGAGACTAAAACCAATGTCTGCAAAAATGAACCAAAAACAACACGGAGGGTGTCAAATATTTACGTGTTTAATTAATTTTAACTCAGAATGTGTGAGAATTACAGAAAAGTGTCAGATTTACCTCTGTGAGTTGGTTCTCCTGTGTTGCAGTTGGAGGCTGGAGGAGGATTAACTCTGATGAATGCAGGAGGCGCTTCGCTCCGGGATCAGGCCGCGCTCCTTCAGGATTCGGTTTCTGCCAAGCTGAGCCGACCTGCGGCTCCTCAGGACTCATCAGATGTCTCTAATGGAGGGACTGAGGCGATCTGCCGACACCTTCGCTGCTGAATGTCAGCCGGTCGCACGGCTGGATGCCTCACACACCTCTCAGGTGTCTGAGCAGCTTAAAGCTCCTCTGTGTGTGTGAAACAAGCCTCTGCTCTGTTCGGAGTCGGGTTTTCACGCTGAAACATCCTGCAGCTCATCGGCTCGTCTCCAGACACGATGACACAGAAAAAGGTTTTAATTCAAGAATCGGGGACAAACCGCAGACCTGATCCTCAGAGAACCAGCAGCTCTGTCCTGTGTGCTGACATCCTGTCCACTTTTAGACTTTCCTTAAAGTTAGACAGGCTGTGGTCATCCGGAGCTGTCTCTGTAGTCATGCTGCTACAGATGCAGTTGTTTTTTTTTGAACTGTTAGGATTTCTCCCTTTCTTTTTTTTTAGCAGGTTAATAGAAATGCACTGCAAAAACACAAAATCTTACCAAGTATTTTCTGTCTAGTTTAGTGCAAATATCTTAAATAAGACCAAATTAACTTACAAGTAACTTTCCACCAAGATGTAGGAGCTCGTTTTAAGTCAACAATTCCTTAATATTGATGAAAAATTACTGGTTCCTCTGGCAGATCATCTCATTTAAAGCTTGAATTTTTACCAGTGAAATAATCTACCACTAAAACTAATCATTTTTAATCAATATTAAGAAATTGCTGACTTACAACAAACTTCAGTCTCTTGTTGAAAGTTTACTTTTAAGTTAGTTTTGCCTTATTTTAAGTGTACCAAGACATCTATGCTTGAAACTAGACAAAAAGTACTTTATTTAAAAAACTTTCAGCAAGACGTAGGAACTTGTTTTAAGTCAATAATTCCTTAATATTGATTTTTGTACAATTACTAGTTCTATTAACATTTTCTCATGTTATGTTATTTTTCATCAACATTAAGGAATTATTGACTTAAAACAAGCTCCTACTGAATATCTTGCTGAAAAGTTATTTATAAGTTATTTTGTGCTTAATGTAAAGTCTACTAAGATATTTACACTAAAGACTACAGAAAAATACTTGGTAAGATTTAGTTTTTGCAGTGCAAGCTGTCCCAATCATCTCTGGAAGTCAATCTGATTAAAATTGAAAATGTTATTTTATTTTTTGTTGTTTTTCAGTTTTCTGTTTGTTATTTTTGTTGCTGCTGTTTATTTTATTATCCGGGTATTTATTATTTTAGTGTATGCAGTAATTGGTGAATGAAATAATAATAAAAAAAAATTAATAAAACAAAATACAACTGCTCCTCATCATGATGCTGCCTCCACCATGCTTCCAGTTAACACATCAACATGTGCAGCTTTATGGGTTATTGGGTTTTTTTGGGGTTTTTTTAGAAATCTTTTTACATGTTTTATTTTGAAACTTTGCAGCTTCCTGTCTCTACAGTCTTAGTGCTTCTTCTCAGGTTTCTGAGGGTGAAGGTTGGAGTTAGAGTCAGATCCACCTGAGAACAAATGTCCGTTTTATCTACAGTGAAGATGTTTCAACAAATGGATTTTTTTTTCTCCTGACAGGTGAGACGTATCCAGGAACAACAAGTTACCTGTGTGATGACTTCGCCCACACGGAGGCCCCATTGGCCTTGAGTGGGTGGTGTTGAGCCAACGTCACACACACTAACTTTATAAAAGACAGAGACTCTCCCTCTGGATGTTGGAGACGTCGTTAACCTGCAGCAGCACACCTGGGATCCACCTCTCTGACACCGACAGGTAAGTCCTGAACCTGATTTTGATAAAATAAGGAGCTCTAAATCTTTTCTATTTACCTGGATCAATTATACGGGAATTTTCATACCTAGTCCGGTAAATTCGGTTCAATTGGGGATCAAAATTGCAACAATTTTCAGCAGCTGCTAAAAAAAAAGTAGTTCCCTTTCTTGCCTGTGGTGCTGCTTCACCAAGAACCACTTAAGGAAAGGCCACAAAAACCTCTGAAGAAGAGGTTTTACTTCTTTATGAAATTACATCAATGCGTTGCAGTCCACTTCCTCCGTTGTTTGGAGCAGTCTCTGGTCCACTTGGCGTTCACATGTGCATTCAAACCGCACCAGAGTTCACAGCAACCGAACTGAGACCGGTCTTTAAGCGGACCAGAGTTAGCTTTTATTACGCTTTCACACCTCTCCAACCGAACCAGCCTTTCTCAAATGGTCCAGAGTTTGATCAAACTGGATCAAGCAGGTCTGGTGTGAATGCAGCCTTGGCGTCGTCTCGGTAGACTCACCTGGATCTCACCTGTTTTGTTCTTACCTGTTCTGGTTTCTCCCCACAGATGATTGTGATCAGCTGGTCCAGTCGCCGCTGTGATGTTTGTCTCTCGTTGTCTCCGTCTCGTCCTGCGGGACATCCTCTCCCAGTCCTGCCTGCATCACTTCCTGCTGGAGTTCGTAGGCACCGCCCTCTTCCTGTTTGCCAGCCTATCAGCTGTTCTGATAAAGGCTGACCTGAGGTTGACAGCTCCGACCAATCACAGCCGTCCCCCTGAGGGTCCTCCACCCTCTGGGTTCGTGGCGTGTCCCCTGCAGGTTGTGTTGGTCTTTGGTCTATCCGTTGCCATGGTAGCGCTGACCGTGGGTGGAGCAGTTCACCTGAACCCTGCAGTTTCCATAGCGATGGCTCTGACCCTGAGGCTCCGCCTGTGGAGGGCAGCGCTGTATGTGATTGGCCAGCTGCTGGGGGGCGTGGCCTCCGCTGCGCTGCTGCTGGGGCTGATGGGAGATGTGGCGCCTGCCGTGAATCAGGTGAGTGTTCCTCCGACAGCCAATCATAGAGCATGATCCTCTCTGACTCGCCCCGTATGCGTCCAGCTGGCGTCTGGCGTCCAGCTGCACCAGGCCGTCACCGTGGAAACGCTCATCACGCTCCAGCTGGTCCTGGTCGTCATGGTAACCACAGAGCTCCCTCTGCCTGAGGTGGCCACGCCTCTGTTGGTCGGCCTGACTGTCAGTCTGGGTCACCTGGTGGCTGTAAGTCCCGCCCACCTGTCCGCTGGCCCTTTAAGCAGCCAATCAGCTTCTGTTTCCTCTTCAGGTCGGCGCCACAGGATGTGGGATGAACCCAGCGCGCTCCTTTGGTCCTGCCGCCGTCACACTCAACTTCAGGAACCACTGGGTCAGTGTATATGCAGGCACACACACACACACACACCCACATGGATGCAAGTTATCAATTAATGAGTCAATCTAAAGTTGATCTTATTAATCAACTAATGATTAATTGAGCTGCTATTTTCTTAAAAGATGGCCAACCATCTTTCTTCAACATTAACATTAGAAAAGCTACAGCAGGACAGATTTGGCCTTGAGTTTCACACACGTGCAATAAACAATTAATCAACAGTTAATTGTAAGTTTAATTGTTTGCATCCTTAATGCAAACTCATCTAACTCATCCCTGATTGATCGCTTCCACCGCAGGTGTTCTGGGCGGGGCCTATTCTCGGGGCGTGTCTGGCCGCCCTCCTCAACGACCTGCTGCTGCGGCCGCGCTGGCGCTGCCCTGGAGATTGGTGGGCGGAGCTAAAACAGCTTTATGTGCTGACAGACAAACAGCAGCAGGGGGCGCTGTCACAGCTTCCGTAACACACCTGAGCAGCGAAGAAGCAGCAGATCCTCCTCTTCATCATTGCCATCATCACAAACGCTTTCTAAAGAACTGGACTAAAAATCATCCCGGTCTTTTCCCTAATCTAGTCCAGATTTATTCTCATTTAATGATGCTAAAAGATATTTTTAAACCTGTTTACCTCACATATTAAGGCATCAATCCAACTCCAGCTGGTTCTTAAGGAAGCAGCAACCATGCAGGCCAGAACTTTATGATTTCTAGTTTTATTTTTATTATAATGTCTTCAGCATTTTATACAACTATGAATATTTTGCAAAATAAGCATAAATTATGCAAATGTATGATGTGTCAGCTGTGTGTCTGAACCTGAGCTGTCAAATATCCAGAAGCTTGTTGTTGCAAGTAGAAGGTTCTACATTTAATCAAATATTAGTGAAAATGTATGCTTCTATTTGAGCTTGTATGTATAATTTTGAACCTGTGTGGATCAAATCCTTAATAAATTTAAACCTGAGCAACCAATTCTTGTTTAAAATTTTAACAGTTGTTGGTTTTTAAATTATTCCACTTGTTCATGATACGGGGAAAATCTGTTGCTTAAAACGGCCGACAAAACAGAGGCTGAGAAATAAAAGGGATTATCAACAAGTTCTTAGGTACTTTAAAAGATCAACCCAGAAGCCTTTACTTTCCGGGATGTTCCTGAACTCACCACCCACAGAAAACTAAACTCAGCAGATAAGCCAGCTTCTAGTTTTATTTTCTATCAGCAGGAAACAGCAGCTCAGAGCGTTAAACACACACCACCAGCTGTCAGTCATCTGTCAGGACACACACACACACACACACACACAGTCAGACAGACACCCAGACACACTCAGAGTGGCGTGTAAAGGCGTGTTGAAGCATCTCTGGTTCAGTCTCCAGACAGGTGAGATGTGTGTGTTCAGGTGTGTGTGCGTGCTGCTGTGTGTGACGGTGAGTGTGTGTCTGAACCTGCTGGAAAAACCAGTGATGTTCAGAGGACCGGCAGGAAGTTTGTTTGGATTCTCCATCGACTTCCACTCCTTCAACAACACGTAAGTTCTTCACAGTTTCTGATCTGTTTACTTGAAACTCAGGTGAGTTACAACACCTGGAGAAACATTGTAGCTATTTTCACTGAAGATCCTCTGAGGTTTGTCTCCACTGGCTGTCTTCTCCCATTTCTACTCTTGTAAAGAAATACTTTGCTAAAAACTCATTTTTTAGTGTTGCCACGGATTTTCAGTTTTATTTAGTTTTGGACTTTAACTAGGCCACTATAACACTTGATATATTTTGATCTAGAACACACGGTAAGAAGGTGACCTCGATCCCAGTCGTCTGCAGCTTCTCATTGGTTTTCTCCACGATTGTCCTGAGTTTAGTTTAGTTTATCATGTAAGTTTTTACACTAATCTGCTCAGATTACCATTGGTCTAATCTGAGCAGATCACTTTCTTCTACATGTTTGCCGTGTTTCTTAAATGGCTTGAAGCAAACCATAAACAGGACTTTAAATTGGGTCTAAAATGTTTGTCCAAAAGAAGAAGAAAAAATTTAAACTAAAAAATTAAAAAAAATTTTTATCAGTTATATCCTTTTTCTTTTGTACCAACTTTATGTCCCCAATTTATCTTCATACTTCCGTTTCTGCAATAAGTGTCCCATATCACTGGACTTATTTGGTAATTATGGCGCCATCTAGAGGCTTTGCTGTAAAACTGTTGATGTGACAAAACCTTCAACACAGATTTTGAACTTTATTCAGCTAAATGTTTACAAAACAACCAAGTAAATTAGCGCTTTGAAATTTGCCCAGAAATGATAATCTAGTGGAAGCTAAGTGCGCTAAATGTTTTCAACTCTAGCAAAAACGATTAAATGCTAACTGGAGAATTAGCTCCGCATTTAGCGCATTAGCTCTGGGTGTTACTGTGATAGCACCAGATCTTTGTTTGGGTTTGGAGGGTGAATGAGACAACAGAGAAGATTCAGACGTGCAAACCGCTGATGCTCACCGTGAAGTCAGATAAATTACGGCTGGAAGAAGCTCAGATGTTTTGGTTCTGCAGGTTCTTCGTTGTGATTGGAGCTCCCAAAGCCAACACCAGCCAGCCCGGGGTGACAGAGGGAGGGGGCGTGTTTCTGTGCACCTGGTCACCTGATGGAGCCTGTGACATCATCGATTTTGACCCGACAGGTGAGTTTATGCCCAGAATGTCTTTAGGAAATGTCTTTCTGCTTGGATCAGAAATGACCCATCTGATTTTTACACCTGATGTTATGATGTCACCTGTCTCACTCTCCTGTCGTTCACAGGTGATGAGGAACGCAGCCTCTCAGGTCTCAGGTTTCACTCCTTTAAGAGCGGCCAATGGTTCGGAGCTTCGGTTCGCTCAGTCGGCAGCACACACCTGCTGGTGAGAAAACTTTCCCATATCATGACCCCCCAAACGGCTTTAACTCCTGACAGACAATACCACAAAATATGTACAAGAAACATTTCATTTTCCATTTGTTTTCCTCACTTTTATTTACAATTCAGTAATTATTACTCTAATTTAGCTTCTAATTTTAGTTAGCAATGAGGTCTTTAGTGGAAATTTTTGTCAGATAATGAATTATGACGTTATTAATGTGATGTTGAATTTATTACCAGTTAGATTTTTACAATTATTAATTTCCATCAGAATTGGTATCTAACGTTTGTGGAACAAAAATGTTCATTTGTGCCACTGTCATTTTAAAGATATTAGTAGATATTTTGTGCTGCTTTTGTCTAGAAGATATTAATGAAAGTTTAAAGGTCGAAAGGTCAACCAACCCCTTCCCACCATCCAACAAAATTGTTTGTGCAGCAAATTTTTTTTGTTTGTGCTGCTATAATTTTAAAGTTATTAGTAAATGTTGTCAGATGTCATGAAAGGTCAAACAGACCAACACCTTCTTCAAGTCAGACGAAGTTGAAGTCAATCAACTCGACTACATTTGTGCCAGTTTGTGCAGCCAAAAACATTTGTTTGTGCAGCTCTCATTTTGAAGATTCTGATGATTACTTCTGGACCTTTTTAAATAATATCCTTTATAAATAATATCTTTGAAATTGCATTTTTTTTTCTCATCTGCCATCCAGCTTTCTGAGGATCCCTGGCGCCCTCCGGCGGCCTAACTTTGAAAAACACTGCACTAGAACATGACTGGCACCTTCGTCTCCGCAGGACTTGTGATTTGTGATGTTTTTAACAGAAATAAAGACTTCCTGTGTGTTTCTCCCCCTCCAGGCGTGTGCGCCACTCTTTCATTGGAACGTCAACCAGAAAGAGGCAGAGTCAGGAAAAACACCTGTAGGAAATTGTCTCCTATTGGACCAAATGACCAGGAGCGCCACACCTTTCTCTCCCTGCAGAGGGGCCTTGATGGAGGACGACTACAAACAGAGGAGCAACAGTAAGACACACGGACATCTGGAAGGAAAACCTTAAACAGCCTCAAAGGCTGAAACTGCCTTTTGTTGTCTAGGAAACGATCAGCGCTACTGCGAGGTTGGCTTCAGCGCTGACATCACCAAGGTGACGTGGTCTTCCTGTTTCCTTTCTGGGATTCAGACGTTCATCAGAGTTGTGTAGTAACTAGTTACATTTACTCAGTTACGTTTTTTTTTTTTTACTACGCTGAACTTTTTACTTTTACCTTCCTAGTTTTATTATGAAGTATCTCTACTCTTACTTGAGTAAAATTTCTGGATTTTCTACCAACTGAATGAAAACAAACACGTTTTAAGCAAAAATTCACCAGACACAGACACACACCTGCAGTTTTTGTTAAAGTTTCATAAGTTCTTTTTATTGAAAGTGATTTGGAAACATTTTCTTTTGCCTGATTTTGTTATTTTTTGTTACTTATAAATTATTGTTATTTTTGTCCTTAAAATACCAAAATTTACATTGTACTTTATACTTTGATGATGTAATTTTTAAATATCAAATAATTGTTAATTTGATTAGTTACTTGAGTAGACTTTTTACTAAATACTTTTTTCTCTTACTTGAGTAAAAATATGTTGAGTTTGTGGCGCTTTTATTTGAGTACAACTTTTGGTTTCTCTTCCTACCTCTGATGTTCATGTAATCTTAATTAAAGTTTCATAAGTTTTTAAGGATTTCTGTAGGTTTGTCCTTGGATTTTAGCTGCTTTTCATCTCATCTACTCTCTGCTATTCATCTACTGGAAAGAACTTTTCGACTCTGAAACGGTTTTTGTGTATTGGAGTAACTATGAAGAAAATGTTGCTTCCCAAGAATGAAACTATAAAGAAACGGAGGATGAATCTAAACCTTTAAACAGGACTGATGATGCTAACTTTAGCCCTCTCTGTTCAGGACGGTCGGTTGGTGCTTGGAGCTCCAGGAAGCTTCTACTTCCAGGGTGAGGGAGACCTCTGGTGGCTGTTGATTGTAACTACACCAGTTTACAAATTGTATTGGGGAAAGTTTCCTGTTCAGGCTTAATGATGTGAATAAGGATAATTAAATATCTGCAGTTAATCCAGCAGCATAGCCTCAAGAACGCCAGTTTAACAGCTACAACCAGTTATTTTAATCATCTGGTTGTGAGTGAACATGAATGAAAAAACATGAAACGGTACAGAAATCCAGCAGTCAGACGGACACCTTTAAGTGGAATAATTTTCTAAAAGGTTTAACACTCAGTGCTGATTTCAGGTCAGGTGATCACAGTGGGTGTCAGTGACATCATCAACAGTGGACAGAGCGATGGACCCATCCAGTATGTGGCTGGAATCCACCAGTCAAATGAGCAGGGAGGTTATGACCTTTACCGAGGTGAGTGACACATTATGCTGAAATCCATTGAGAAAGGGCTTTTATTCTGAAAAATACATATCTTTCATTGGTTAAGCTTGGTATTTAAATAGACTTTTTTTGTAAAGGGGCGTAAGATTTTTTATGAACTGTCAAAAAGTTCACAAAGGTACCATTAAAAGGCTGAAATATACTGTATTTTATGTGCTGATCAACTTTTATTTTGAAGGGCTAACAATATTTATGCAAATCTCCTACTTTTAAAAAGCAGAAAGAGACCAGTGTTTCCAAACCAGAACAGAATTTTCTAGATAATTTAAAACTGCACAAAGAAATATTTTTAGCAGAAGACGGTTTCTTCTGCTGTCTTTATGGAAGCGTAAAGTCACATGAGAAAAGCTAAAAATTGTTTTTTTGACTGAAAGTTTTTCCTGCTCTGCTGTGCAGCTCGTACTGTAATCATCTTATAAAAACAGATGAAATGTAATTTATTTCTACATGTCTGTTTGTCAGGTTACTCAGTGGCCAGTGGTTTGTTGACCGGAGACGCCACAACAGGTGAGTAAATCTAATCTAATCTAGTGAGATTTTTCTTTACCTAACCTTTTTGTTTGTGTTCACCAGATTACGTGGTCGGGGTTCCAAATGACAGGAACACGGCAGGAACAGTAAGTTTTTCTGTGTTCGGGGTGTAATGAACCGAGTCTGTGACTCTGATGAAGTCGATGCTCAGTGAGACTCTACTGTTGGTCTGCTCTACCAGGTGAAGATCTATGACGGCAGGACGGCCGGCTCTCTGAGAGTTCACCACACCTTCCTGGGGACTCAGGTGAAAACTCAAACTGTTCTGCTCTGTTTGGATGCTAATGAACTGGAGCTAAGATGTCTCCGTCTCCTGCAGGTGGCGTCCTACTTTGGTCACAGCGTCGCCGTGGTGGACATCAACAGTGATGGGTGAGAAGACACTCACCTGGTAGATTTACTGTTTGTCTGAAAAGATGGAGGCTGGATCTATTTTCTGGTGTGACTTTGGTTGTGTTGTTGGTTTCTGGTGCAGTCTGGACGATGTGCTGATCGGCGCTCCTCTCTTCATGGACAGAGTGATGGGGCAGCTGCAGGAGAGAGGGCAGGTCAGAACACTGAGTCCAAGTTTTCCTTAAATCTCATGTTTCAGTCTGTCAGCTTTTCTGTGTCTTTGCTGTTTTACTTCAAAATGCTTCATAGGTAATAGTCTTCAACCTCATTTGCATTGACTGGTTTGAACAAAAATCCTTAGTTATGTCCTACGGTCGTCCATCCATCCGTCCAGGTAATGATACTCTCCAGATCATTCTGGAGTATCACAAGGTATTCTCATGTAGTCTCTCCAGAAACGTCTTGGTCTAACTCATAGTCCTTTCCAGTGGGATGTGCTTGGAAAATCTCCAAAACAATGCATTTGTTACTATTGAGCTTGTCAGCAGACATGCTGAGTTTTAAGTGAATTTCTTTGCTTGTTTCTGGATAAACCATCATTCTGAATGTTTCTGTGTTCAGGTCCTTTTATACCTGCAGAAGAAAAAGTCCTCCTTCTCCTCACAGCCTGACCAATCACTGATCGGTCAGTCGATCTATGGCCGGTTTGGCTCCGCCCTCTCCGTGCTGGGTGACCTGGACATGGATGGTTACCAAGGTAACCAAGTATCCAGCTTTTCAACAGAAACCTTCTAGCTTCAGCGTGCTAATCCAATACTACCCCTCTGTGTGCAGATGTTGCAGTTGGGGCTCCATGGTCAGATGGAGGAGGTGGCCAGGTGTTTATTTACCTGGGCAACAGCAACGGCCTGTCAGCGACGCCCTCGCAAATTATTAACAGCCCATTACCTGGCAGCAGGTCAGCGTTTGGATTTTCTCTCAGGTCAGGTGTGGATCTCGATGGGAACGGTTACCCAGGTATGTTCAGGAGCTCCGGCTTATTGTTTAATAATTACTGATCAATAATCAGCTGCTGCTTGTGTGTTTGTAGATCTGCTGGTTGGAGCGTGGGGTGCAGACCAAGCCTTTCTCTACAGGTGATTCTCCACAGTTTCAATTTTTTACAAAAGAACTTCATGTTTTAAACGGTTAACATCGAGTAAGATTATTTAATAAACCATTATCAATAGTCCAATGTTGATTGGCTGATCAGGCCCTTGTGTTGTGTTGTCTCCTTCCCCATAAGGAAAACTGTTGCTACTTCACTCCAGTAAACTTTGGGTTTGTGTGTTCAGGTCTCAGGCTGTGATCCGGTCCAGAGTTTCTGTCTCACTGCTGCCAGACTTCCTGAATCCAGATGTTAAACTGTGTCATCACAAAAACACACCAGTTTCATGGTAATTAAGCAACTATTCAAGAGTTTTCATTGACTTGAATTTTTAAACCAAGAACAACAAACTTTACTCAGTTTATCTAAAGTCTATCTTTCTATAGCCAGTTGTTCCTGCTCAAGTTTGAGGGAAAATTGTGATTGGTGTAATTCTGCTCAGTCAATTTTCAACCATGACAGTTCAGTACAATCCAAGCTTCCAAAGTCACTTGTCAGCACAAGCAGTTCGTTTGTTATTGGTTAGGCCTTTGCCAGTGTCAGATTTTCTCACCCAGTTCTATTTCCAGTTTAGACTTGGTTCAATCTAATGATACAAGAGTCATGAATTGCCAACTGAGCATCTCTCAGCATACATATGTGTGGACTTATCTAGCTCAGAGATTTCTATCCAATGTAGATGTAGGTAAATTTCAAACTCGCGTGGCTCAAGAAACAGATAAACCACCTCAAGAATCTTCTGGAAACCAGTTCTATTACTTCAAGCACCAGTTCTATCAATGGTTAGATTCCCTGAATATCTGATGAGGAGTTATTGTCTAAAGATCAGTCTCTTTTTATGTTCCCTTAACTCATATAGTCAGTGTGTTCATGAAGTGAGGCACTTCTACACTCTAACCAGTGCTAATAAAGCTGAAACTTCTCTGAAACAAAAATGTAAACTCATCTTCCCTGGAGTAGGTGATGGGAGGTTTATTCCTGCATAAAGATGATATATGAGTATCAGTTCAAGTATCTAAAAAGCTTTTTGTGCAGAGATTTTTTGGTATCTGAGTGTTAAAGATCTTCGAATGAGCTTCAGTATAAAGTCATATGTCATCTGCATATCATTAAACATCAGGATATTATTCTTTTTAAAATCTTTCTGGGTTCCTGTTGGTGTATCTCCTCAGTTTTGCTGTCCGAATGTGTGTCCATGTCTCTGGTCACAGAATCCCTCCGCAGACAGGTAAAGGTGTCTTTAGGGGTATTTCAGGATATGTTAATATCAGTAATCTAATTCTGTCTGTCTGCTGGCTGGTGGTGGCAGCTCTAAGGGTGGAGCTACACCTGGACACGCTGAAGCAGCCAATGGCACGAAGAACTCTGCTGCTGTCAAACAATCAGCCTCAGACGTCAATGGAGCTGGTTGTAGAGAGGCAGGTGGGCGTGGCCTGTACCAATCACACAGCATACCTGAGGGTGAGTGGACAAACTAACTACCTGAGCACAGTCACACCTGGATCTGCTGCAGGTGGGATTAATGACCTGAGTTCTTTGAATCGTCACATCATGGAGACATGGTTGAGGTTTTATAGTAATGTTGGTGCAGAAACTTTATGCTGTTCTGTTTGTGTATTTAGTCTGAAGAGGAAGTTCGGGATAAACTGAGTCCGATCTTCATCACTGCTGAGATCAGCCTCCTCAATTCTACCCAGAATGCTCTGTTGCATGGTCAGACACATTCAACAGTCCAGGTGAGCCAGCCTACTTCCTGCCAGAGGAGGAACTGAACCCAGGACCAGAGTTTCAGTGAACATAAAGATAACCACAGTGTCTGTGTGTCTTATAGAGCCGGCTGATTCTGGACTGTGGGGACGATAACATTTGCATTCCTGACCTGAAGCTGAGTGCTAAACCGTGAGTCAACAGGATATTGATGAGGAAATCCACTAAGAATTTCAGTAATTGGAAGAAAGCCTGCAAAATACTGAGACATAAAGACAGAACAGCTCCAGAAATAACTACATCATCAGCAAATAAATACATCCCTGATTTAAATGACCAGTTTTTGCATAATGGTTAAAGAACTGAAGTGCTGACATATTGTTTTGTGTGTGTCTCATGCTGTGTGATGTTAGTGTATCAGACAGCGTGTTGATCGGAGACGATCAGTCCCTGTTGTTGTTGGTGTCGGCTACAAACGATGGCGAGGGTGCATATGAGACCGAGCTGGTGGTCCAACTCCCTGAACACACACACTTCCAGAGCTGTCAGGTGAGATGGTCTCACACATGCTGATGAAAATGTACCGCTTCAACAGCCAATAAGAACAATCCTGTCTGTTTTTACTTTGCAGGGCGAAAACCGACTGGTGTGTGTTCAAAGGAAAGAAAACCAGACAGTTGTTGTCACCTGTGACCTCGGGAACCCAATGAAACACAGACAGAAAGTGAGTGAATCTCCAATTCCTCTAAAGCAGAGGTGGGTCAGTTTCATCCTAAAGGTTGCAAGGTTTCAAACATCTGATTCAAATCATAAAATTATCTACCAAGTGTGGTTAAGCAGAAAAACATCTAAAAGATGCAGAAGTTCAGACCTGGAGGTTTGGATTTGCTAACTCCTGCTGTAACCACTGTAACACTCATGATGCTAAGCAGAGTCTAATCTTCAGTCCACTGGGATTGGACTCAAACCAAGCTCTATATGAGGAAACTCTAGGCATAGAACAATTCTTTAGTGATTATGGCTCCTTTACCTGCAGGTCCAGACTGGTCTCCTCTTCAGCGTCGGCAACCTGGAGGAGGTGGACAGTCACATCACCTTCAGCCTAAGAATACGAAGGTACAAACTCTGCCTGGTACCCTGGGTTTACTGCTGAAAGCTTGTATCCCTTTGTCTTACTCTCTGTCCACCTTTCCGTACCAGTAAGAACTCTGTGAACTCCAGCAGTAACCATGTGACAGTGAAGGTTCAGGTGAAGGCAGAGGCCACACTAGAGATCAGAGGGTATAACTCGAAACTTTTTTGGATTTAACACCAGATATACAGATTGACTGTAGTAAGGTTTTGGTGTCTCTGCAGGGGATCCGTCCCTCCAGATGTCCTCTTGCCCCACCCGGACTGGCAGCCTGTAGGTAACCCTGGAAGTCTGGAGGAAGTCGGGCCACTGGTGGAGCATGTGTATGAGGTGAGGTTAACATCTGGTAATGATAGCAGCACTTGGAAGAAACAAGACCAGCATTGGACCCAGCTCATAAAACTGGTTCAGTGTGAGGTTATCCAGTTCAGAGAATCAGTCCTGCTCAGGTAGACTTCAGGTGAACATTTCTGTCATGTCTTACGACAGGCTGGACCTGAACATGAGGTACAGCAGTAGGAGCTCTGCTGGTTTGCCTCTGAGGACTGGAAGTCCAGGTTCTGCTGGATCTGAACCTCCAGTCAGCAGCTGGTGAAGCTCAACATGTTGTTCATCAACTGACATTGATGTTATTGATGATATTGATGATTCTGGTTTGTAGATTAGGAATCAGGGTCCCAGTTCTGTCAACGCCCGACTGACCGTAGACTTCCCTTCCACCTGGCGACATCACTTCCTGCTCTACGTCATCTCCACCCCGTCAGAAGAGTCCTTGAGTTGTCAGACACTGAACACATCAGATGTGATGCCTTTAGAGGTAAAACAACATCATGTTTCTTTTTATTAATGGAACTTAACCCTCACCTGTCTATAGCTCACCTGTCTTACTCTCATCTGTCTACAGCTCGTAGATAACTCCAGTCTTGCTGTAGTTTCCCAGCCCATCCAGCAAGAGGAGACAAACTCACTCGGACAAACCGTCCATGTGGTAAAAACAGTTTTATTCCTTAATGGTCGCTTTATGAAAGTCACTAATCTGTAATAACTCCTTCCTCTGAACACTTGAACACACCTTCAGGTTAATGATAAATATTACAGGTGTGTGTTTCTCTGATCTCAGGCTGAGTTACGTTTGTTTCAGAACTGCAGCAGCAGTGAGACGGGGTGTGTCCGGTTTGAGTGTGATGTCATGGATTTGGGGCGGGGCTTTAGCGCCGTGGTAAAAATCTCAGCTCGGCTTAATTTGCACGCACTCACAGAGGTTTGTCTGAACACACACCACACACACACACACAGGTGAGGGTTCTGTTGTCATTGTGTGTTTTGTCCTTCAGACCTCCTACCTGAACTATGACCTTGTTTCTTCTGCCTCTTATGATGTCATCAGCGCACCATCAAAAGTCCAACCAGTGCTGCTTACAAGTGGACACACACAGGTAATCAATAACCATTAAATCAATAAATAATACCCAGCAGAACCCAAAAGTGTGTGTGTGTGTGTGTGTGTGCGCAGGCTCAGCTCAGTGTGGTGTGGCGTCCTCCTGATGGGGAGAAACCCGTTCCTATTGGCTACATCATCATGTCAATTATCTCTGGACTCCTCCTCCTCTGCCTGCTCTGCTTCATCTTCTGGAAGGTATCAGTCAGTCAGTCAGTCAGTCAGTCAGTCAGACAGTCAGTCAGACAGACAGACAGACAGACAGTCAGTCAGTCAGTCAGTCAGTTTCCTTTTTTGGTTTAATTAATGAGTTTCTGGTTGAATCAGGGACGTTTTGGTTTAATCTCAGTAATAGCTGTTGCTCTGACCTTTGACCCTCTGTTCAACCTGAAGGTTTTGGTGCAGAACCTGATGGAGTTGAAACTCACACTATTGGTTTTAAGTTGTTCTCCACATGACGAGTTCACACCCCTCCGTCTTATTAAAGTTTCCTCCATCTTTGTGCGTGTGTGTGTGTGGGTGTGTGTGTGTGTGTGTGTAGCTGGGCTTCTTCAGACGCACCAGACCCCCCACTGATGAGGATGATGGTGGTGAAGACGATGGAGACCAGCAACTGGCTGAGGAGAGTCACATGACTCAGTAACACGTCTTCGCCTGAAGCGCAATGTCTTACAAAATGTTTCACTGTTGCTTTAAACGATCAGCCCTAAATAATCGAGCTCAGAGATCCTCCTATCAGAAGCCTTCGCTCTCAGATTGCTGGTTCACTCTTCGTTTCCATGGCCACCCATCATACGAGTCTCTTTTGGTGTTTTAATTTCCTTCTCTTACTTTCTTCTTCAGTCACAACACAAAATAAAGGCTGATATGTTCTATCTTACATTTATTTCAAGTGTGCTAGTGCTAATATCCAACACTGAGTAGTCCAAATTAAACATGTTAAAGTCACAAACTAAACTCACAGACACTGTTTATACAGAAAAATTTAGAAAATAAACATATTTTACTTTGCATGCATCCATTTTATAATTTTTAATTTCTTAATTGCATTTTACGGCAATTATAATAAAATGCATGAAATTGACAGATTCTCACAGCCTGTTTTTATTTATAATGACAACTTCAAATTTTATAGGAAATAACTATTCAATTTCCCTGAGAAATGGCATGTTGTTGAAAAAAAATGCAATTTTTTTATGAACAAGGAACTGTTAACTAAATGTTTTTGTGTTTTAAATAACATTTTTAAGAAATTTAATTAGAAATATGCACCAAACCAATTGAGAAAACTACAAAAAATTGTATTTCTTACTTTGGCCACCAGAGGGAGAGAAACTCTTGTCAATTAGTTCGTTCAGATTTTTTTGTATTTAAAGAGCAGCAAAGGCATTATGAATCTGTCAGACTGGAAACTTCCCCAGTGACTGAGACAGCAGCACCATCTACAAATATCAACATTTACACATGAAAATATGACAAACTTCTAATAAAAAAAGAAAAGTAAATGAACTCATGCTCTGAGTTGTGTTAAACTCCGCCTTCTTCAGTCTGATTGGGTGATTGTTCCCACCACCTGAACCCATGATGCATGTTCCCGTGTGATTGGTGGAGCTGGTCGGAGTCCTCAGCCTGTCAGACAGTACTGAGGGAAGTAAAACCCTGGAGGGAGGATGAGGAGGATTAGAGCAGATTACTGAGCAGTTTATAACAGCAGACAAGAGGAAGAAGAAAACACAACCAGTTAGGAGATAAGTCCTGACCAACTGGGTAAACTGGTCCAAACTGATGCAGTGAACTGGGGCCAGCCTCTCAGAACAGACTCTAGGAGGAAGGCCGAACCGCTGTGAGCTGCTCTGGGGTCAGCAGGCAGCGTGGATGGACGGGTTCCAGGCGTACGGAGCAGGGAAGGCCGGCGGCGCCTTCGACCCCCTGACCTTCATCAGGCAGCCTCAGACCGTCATCAGGATCCTCTGCTGGGTGAGGATCACGATGGTTTGATTTGGTTCCCAAGTTTACTGGCGGGATTTCATTGGTCAGGTATGGGAGGTCAAGCTCTGATTGGTCGGTTTGAGTAATTGTCCAAACTAAAGCCAAGAGTTTCTGAACATCTGTGAACAAGTGTGGACAGCAGAACATCAGCGGATGGATGGATGGATGGATGGATGGATGGATGGATGGATGGATGGATGGATGGATGGATGGATGGATGGATGGATGGATGGATGGATGGATGGATGGATGGATGGATAAAATGACAACTAGTTATCTCTTTTAGATGAATGACCTTCTAATTTTAATTTTGCTGGTTGATAAATTGTCCCAGAATTGATTGTAATAAATAATAATATTGTTGTTCATTATATTTTCAGGTAATATAATGGTAACAATGATAATAACACTTTACCTAATAAGATATTTACCTAATAATCTGTTAGTACCAGATTTAACAATCTCTGCTAATTGGAGTAAAAACAGGAAAACATCAGGATGGATCAATAACATAAATTATGTCCTTTTGTGAAATGTAAATATTTAAAAGTCTTTAAATTATAGAAAAATTAATTTAAAAACTTAGATTAACGAATTGAAAAAACATATTTTCTGTGGTTGAGTTGAGTTTACTGTGTAATAAAAGAACTCAGAGTTAAACACAAATAAAATAAAATCAAACAAGAAAGAGAGAAGAACACTAAAGTATATTTACACGTTCAAAATAGTAGCTAGACGTATAAACTCATTATTATTCTCATCCCTCTTGCAGCAGCAGCATCCAGTAAATTACTATTCATGTTAACTTGATAAGAAAATTATTTAATATTTTCTATCTCCATATTTATGGTGAAATGCATCCATATTTGCAGTAATTTTTTATAATTGTTTTTATATCAATATATCATATTGCAATAACAAGATGTTTTTCATGTTTCCTCTTGTATTTTGCTAGTTTTGGTACCAGTTCTGGTTGTGTGAATTACCTCTGCAGAACCAGCAGGACTGGATGATTGTTGTGGTTCTGCAGAGCTGACTGCAGGTCCGTTCTCTGGTTCTGTTAGCTGGTCAGTTTCCTGCAGCGTCAGTGTGACTCAGTCATGAGACCAGCTTTAACATTCCTGAGGCTCAGCACAAGACTTTTAGAACAAAAGCTCGTTGTCTCAGACTCTCTGTTTTGATGGACCGGACTGGTTCTGATAAACACCAGCAGAACTTTGATGGGATGCTGGAATATTTGCATAAACTTGTTCTTTGAGTCATGTGACTCTGAGCGCTACATTTAGAGAGAACATGATGAGGTCACATGATCACATCAGGAGTCTGGAAATATAACAGGAGAAGAAGAACCTCACTCTGTTGTCTTTCTGCTAATGTTAAGTCTTTATTCTTGTAATATTAGGATTTTGTATTTGTATTAAAAAGTAATATCTCTTAGGCTACATTCACAGACCAATGCGAACCAATTCAAATCTTTTCAGCCCCCAAAAATCTGATTGTTTCCATATGTGGAACTAAATTGAAAACATATTCGATTGTTTTCAAAGTGTCTGCAGTCAGAACAATCATGTTGCACTTAATCCAACTTTTACATCATTGATGTGAGACAAGCATCATAATTCTGCACCTGCCAGAATGGATCTAAACAATGGCTGAAAAAAAATTAGAATTAGGAAATTTAAAAAAAAAAATCCCACCGCTCTGAGCTCTGACTCCACATCCAAACAGACTTTTCTACAGAAGCTGCAGTTGTTGCTCCATTAAAGGTGGTTGCTGTTAGTTGTGTTTCTTTTTCTTATCTTCCTTTGTCCTGTTAAAGTTTTGTGAAGATACTGTCAGCTCTCACTGCTGAATAAACTTTAAATTGAATTAATACACAGCAGATCCATTTTTATTTCCATAAACAATGCACTGCTGTGTGCCGTTTACGTTATTCTGTGAATGTCGGTTGCTTCGGTCTGATTGTCTGGTTGCTGTTGCATTTGATTAGTAGAATGAACGACCACGTAAGAAAACCCTCTGCCTTCTCCCAGTGCTCCCAGTACTCACTACAGAAACACACCAGTCAGAACCAGGAGGAGGGTCTTAGCGCTGTCAATCACTCTCACTCTGTCCCGTGGTCTTTGCTATGCTACAGCTAGTTCACCATAACACAGCCTGCCATGAATGCTATTGCTAGTTACCTACCTAGCTATTGTCATGATGGTTAGCATTAGCTAGTACATGCTAGCTAACTATCCATTTCCATTCTTCCAGAAAATTCATTCAGAATGGTTTTCCTGGAATGTTACGTTGTTTCCCTGCCATCTGTACATTTCTCAGCATTGATTGGCAGCACTAAGACCCGCCCCCTTGTTCTAATTGGTTGTTTCTGACTGGAGTGGTGCATTTCTTCAGATGGCAATAGTGGTTCGAGGAGGTCTTTTCACAGATTATTTGTTATATAAAAGATACATACTGCAGCTTTATGGAAGAATCAACATTAAGGTTCTCTAGCCTCGCTGCCATCAGACCACCGTAGACCAGGAGTTTCAATCCCCAGCCATTGTCCTCTACACCTGAATCAAATAAATTCCTCCTCAGCAGACCCTGAGGAGGTAAGTCGTCCACTTAATTTGGGAGTTCTGGTTCTGGAGTGGTACCGGAGCTAACCGCCTCCTCCCTGCCCGCAGCTCTTCTCCATCGTGATTCTGGGATGTGTCGCCAACGAAGGTTACGTCAACCGTCCCGATGAGGTGGAGGAGTACTGCATCTTCAACCGCAACCAGAACGCCTGTAACTACGCCATTGCCATGGGAACGCTGGGTTTCCTCTGCAGCGCCGGTTTCCTGGCGCTGGATGTTTATTTCCCTCAGATAAGCGGGGTGAAGGACAGGAAGAAGGCCGTCATGTTGGACATCGGGGTGTCGGGTGAGACTCCACCTGGCCTGTTTTAGAGCCTGAATGTCTGTGTTCATTTCTAAATGCATCATGCATGTTTTCCCGCAGCTTTCTGGTCTCTCATCTGGTTTGTGGGTTTTTGCTTCCTGGCCAACCAGTGGCAGTTTTCCAATCCTGAAGACAACCCTTTGAACGAAGGCGCTGACGCCGCCAGGGCTACCATCATCTTCTGCTTCTTCTCCATCTTCACCTGGGTACGTAGCAGAACAGTCTGTCTGCTGCCACCTGCTGGTCAGATAGTGGTAATACAAGCTCCATCTGAACCACCGTGCCGGTACCAGCTAACTATTACGATCTATTACTGTGGTTCTGTCCGTTTATTAATATGTTGGTGATAATCAACATCAACGTGTCTGCAGGACTGTCTGAGTATTCAACTTTATTCATGTTTTCATTCATGAATTGATTATTTAGATCAAGTTTTTGAACTGATTCTTCTCCTTTTCCCTTGTTTTCTTCTGTTATCATGTTGCCTTTTATCTGGTCTGTTTGTCTGATGTTTCTGATGACGTCCTGTCGATATGTTCCTTCATGTTGTTCCGTGTTACTTTTCTGTTGGTGTCATTGGCTCTTTATATTGTTGTGTTACTTTATGTTTCGTTTCTGGTTATGTGTTTCTTGGTGTTACGTGTTGCTTTATGTTGCTATACTTTGTTCTCACGTTCTTCCATGCTGTTTCTTGTTGTTGCACCTTGCTTCTCGTTGCTTCATGTTGTTCTGTGTTTCTTGTTTTGTTTCTTGCTGTTCTGTGTTGTTTCTTGCTGTTCTGTGTTGTTTTATGTTGCTACATTTCGTTTTCACATTCTTCCATGCGGTTTCCTGTTCCATGTTTATCGTTGCTCCATGTTGTTTCTCGTTGCTCCATGTTTCTTGCTGTTCCGTGTTGTTTCTTGTCACGCCTCCTCTCTCCTGAAACAAAGCCTCACCGTTCTTTCTCGCAGCCAATCAGGGCCAAGCATCCTCCCCCCGTTGCTTGAGACTATAAAGTCTCAAGTGTTTAGGGGTAGGAGTTTATAAGTTCTCACTTCTTCCTACCCCATTTTGAGCATGATATGTTAACTGAAACTAAAAATCTGTATTTTCTCTTCTTTCTTATGCACTTCTTGTTACTGTGCACTATTTTATTTTTATATTTGCATCATGTTCGAATAAATTTCATTTCATTTCATTTCATTTCATTTCATTTCATTTCATTTCATTTCATTTCATTTCATTTCATTCCCTCAACTCAGTCTGAACTCTGATTGGTCAGTTAAAATTTCTGTCACACACAGTGCCTTACTGTTGCCGTGGTAACAGAATGATGAGGCATGGACTCCAAATGTAAAGCAGGATGCTGAGTTTAACTGCAGACTGTCGCCCCCTGCTGGTCTTTAAAATATTGCATGTTAATAGGTATTTAGACTTGTGGTGGGAGAGACGGGTGAGCTCAGCTTCATCAACCTGTCTCTGTCACCATGGGAACTAATGTTGGAAACAAGTTTAGACCTCCACCATCTGTAAACTGTTGCTGATATGATTCTGGCATGTAAGTTCTGTTGTGAAATAATGATTAAACCACTGAACAGTTGAAGCTTTTTCCTGCTGTCTGCGATACCAGTTAATCATTTTAAGGTTTTATTTTCCAACCACCGCTAGGTGTCACTGTTTTACCATCATTTTACCTTAGTTTGTTCTTCCTCCTGCTGCTGCTCTGCGCCATCAGGACCACATCCATCCAGCTTCTAGAGGTCCTTTAATTAATTAGTTAATCACAATTAATCACATTTTATTCGAAAGCCATATATTTTGATAACATGAGCAACAATTTCAATTCAAAACCCATTATTTCTGCTAAATGATTGAAAATATAGACATATGAGCTCAACAATAAAGATATTTATCTGTTATTCAAGTTAATCAACTGCTAGATTGGAGCAAAGTTCAGCTTTCCAGTGTTTCAGGAACTCCTGATTATTTATAGAGCTTCTCTAGAAATGTCTACAACATCTGTGGTGCGACTAGATGTTTAGCATTAAGATGCTTGAATAGCTTCGTTAATAGCTATTCAGTTTCAGTTTTAGCACAACTTCAACACAATAGTCTTCTCCAACGACCCATCAGATCGTTTCTTGAAACAAAACTTAAGCCACAGTGGGCCAAGAGAAGCGGTTTTATCTTCCATTTCTGTTGTTCATGGATGTCGCTTCTGCGTGAGATTTACCGGCGGACCGGAAACATGACACAAAGGTTTCGGTCTGTTAAAATTATTGCAATTAATTGATCAAATTTAACACGTTAATGGCTCAGCCCGAATTTTCTCCTCTACTTTTAGTGGTTATTAAAATGTTCCCTTCATTTCAAATAATCTTTTACTCTTTACCTCTATGGCAGCAGTTCCTCTCATTTTTCTGATATTTTTTTTCACGTGTAGCACTGTCAGATGATGTATTGCTTTGCATACATCATCTGGGTTAAAACACTCATGTCGTATTTATTGCTGGTATGAAGATGTTTTATGATCCACATGACCTAAATTATGAACCCTGCTTCTGGTTCCACTCATGACCTTCCTCCTGGGGCCAACAGGAAGTGCTGCCATGTTCTGATCAGCTGTGAGAGTAAGCCACACCTGTAACATGTTGTCTCTGACATGCCAACAGTGTCTGTGTTGCTTTTAACTTAATTAATTGGCTTCATGTTTTTCTGATTTGTTTCAGGTCTTCAGGAATTCTTTATAAGACATGAAAGGGGCTGCATTATGTAAATGTGACTTTTTTTACCTTTACATGATGCTATAATGCTATTCCCTCATCAAAAATATATCTGGAGTGTTGCTTTGATTCTTTGATGTATGTTTGATAAATCATTTAATCTCCATGACAACCATTCAGCTGTGCAATGGTTGTGCCACCTTCAAGGTGCATCTCCTTCTCAGGGCTGCAGTTTCCAAGAGCTTTCTTCTCACAGAGCAGCCTTCTCCTAATCAGCTCCTTCAGACTAGCCAGGAGCAATTAGCAAACACCTGGTAGAACTGTGCCTCTGTCGAGCTTCTTAAAGGAGTCACTTCTCAGAGCAACGTTGGTAAAAACGTTGTTGAAGGGTTAACAGAAAAGCCATGTTGTGATGAATTTCAGAAAGAACAGGACTTTTTAAAGAGACAGGCCCAATTTTAAGAAGTTAAATTACAAAGCCAAATTGCTTCTAAGATATTTGATATATGCTACAATCTTGACAACTGATGGTAACGGTTACTTGAAAGATGTAAAATGGCTCGAAATGACTGTAAAATACATAATGCTGCCCCTTTAATGTCCTGCGTAATTATGCCTTTTTAAATGTTTTAAATGTTCTTCCTAACATGTTAACATCCTTCGCTTCCTGCATGCTCAGACATGTGAGCATGCTACATGTTCATGCTATGATGTTTTGGTCATAATATTAGACTCCTTTTTAATGTTCAATCATTTTATTCTGTTCTTGCATGTTTTACATGCTAGCATGTTTTCTTAACAGTAAAACATGCTAGCATGCCTAACTGTTAGCATGTGCCTTGTGTTGTTTCTCAAATGTCCATTACTAATTACGGACATGCTATTAACATTTTCAGACCTTTTAACAATTTGTCTGTTTTTCTGACATGTTTTCTTTCCGTGTTTCCTCTGAGTTGTTCATACCTGACCCCGTGTTGCTCTGTGTGTCTGCAGGCGCTCCAGTCTCTGCTGGCCGTCCTCAGGTTCAAACAGGGAGCAGACACCGTCATTTTCAACCAGGACTACGTTGATCCAGCGCTACAGGAGCCGGTGGAGGCTCCGCCCACATACGAGTAAAGCCCCGCCCACATCCTGATGTAGAGGCGGGGCTTACATTTTGAAGGGAATTAATGTGAAATTCAGGAAATGTAGTCCTGATGCATATAGGAAGGAGACATAAACTGTTTAGTCTGATGATGTCACTTAGCCTGAAGGCGTGGCTTCTGTCTCCACAGCCAATCAAAACCCAGAACAGTTAAAGTTCTGGTCTTTAAGTTTGTTCATATAAAAGTGTAAATCTGCAGGTATTTTACACCACACATGGCCATGTGAGATCAATAAACAAAGGACATTATTGACCTCTAAAGAGGAAAATGTTAGTTTTCTTTCAGAAAATAAGTGTTTTGTTTTGCTTTGAAAAACGTGGAAAGAATAATGTGTTGAAATGCTTGGAGCATCTTCTTTGTATAACCGAATTGCTGTGAGGCACAGCGCCTCCTGCTGCTCTGTGACTCCTCCTTTGTATTTTATGGTGCTGTACTCTGTTAAAATAAACTGCTGTTAAATTATGTAGTCAGTCTTTCAGCTTCACAAGAGCTCAGTGTGTGGTTGGTGCAGTAAAGCAGATATATTGCTCACTCATTGTTTCCCTGAACGTGCTGCGACCTGCAGGATTAAGAGAAGGAATCCTGGATCTGCACGCATTTATGGATTTATTGTTCTGTGACTCAAAGTCAGACTGTAAATTGACCCAGTTAAAACCTCCAGGCTGCAAAACTGAGTAAGATTTTAGATAATTCTTTCATTGTACTGTATTTGAGTTACTGTGTGGATGTTTGGGGCAATATATAAGAAAACAGAATACTATCAAGTGGCATATTAGCAACATACAAATCCAATATTTTTGAAATTAAAAATTGTAGGATTTATATTCAAAGTAAGAAAACATCAACTTCCTCAATATACAAGAACAACCAAAAGGAGTTTTAGTTTATGACTCTGTGGGGTAGATTTATGGAGTAGATTAAATGATGAGCACAAACAAAGTACAAATATGGACCAGTTTAAAAAACTGTACCAGAAGGAGCTTATTGGATATTATGTTGTATAGGATGGACGAATAAAATAACAAAAAAATATTATGGATAGTAATATGTAAAAAATTGTACATACAATGATGAAAATGTAAGACGGAAGAATCATTTAATGTGGGAGGATTTTAACGGTTTTATGTAAATATGTATGAGAGAGCCAGGAAATAAAATTGTGTAAAATTGCATGTCAGTTGGAATGAAATTTAGTCTTATAAGTTTTTTCAGTTTTTTCTTTTTCTTGCCCGTTTGAAATAAATAAAGACATGGGAATTAAATGTAAACTTTGACCTGACTCGACTGCAGGAAGCAGCGTTGGGTTCTGGGTCAGAGGTCGTGCATTTCTGAAACTCTGCGTTTGAGTTAAGTGAGGACCAGCACAAAGTTTCAATCAGTTAGTTCACACAGAAGGCAAAAGTGACCTAAATCACTTTTTTTTTCCCCCACGTATTTGACCTACAATTGACTTTAAAAAAATCAAACTGATTTGTGCCACTTCGATGAGTGGAAATAAATCAGAATTTAACTCTTTACAAACCATCTGCAGTCTGAAGGATCAAGACATGTTTTATAGCCAGAGACAGTAAATCTGATAAATGACTCATAATTCTAATTTTAGCTCTGACAGAAGTTGCAGTCAATTCTCCACAAAAGGCCTTTGCTGTTAATTTCTTTTTCTAGGCATCTTTTGTCGACTTCAATTACTCAACAACTTTAACTTTGATTAGCAGATGGAAGCACGAGTTATTCTGTAAACACTGCGCTGCTGTGTCCGGGTCGCTTTGGGTATTTAAAACAAAACTCTCATTCCAGTTGCATTCAATGAGTAGTTTGAACAAAAAGAATATCGGATTTCAGCAAAAAATCAGATCTGGTATTAATGTGGCATTGGTGTTGATCAGAAGGAGAAGATGGTGGCCATTGAGGACTCTTTGTGGCAATGTCATAGCTAAGGGTTATTGTTTAATTTATCATCTATATGAAGCAAGCTGAGGTTTCCATCAGGTTTGCACCTCATTGTGTTCTTCTTCCTGTTCCAAACCTTTAAATAAGAGCTAGCGGTTAGCAGAGGGAGCTACTGCAGGTCAGCAGCAGTTATAACGCAGCAGTTATAATTACAAACATACCTGCAGTAGATGAGCACATCTGTCAGCTGCATGATTCACCTGATCTCCTTAATGGGGTCTAGGCTCAACTTGATGACTCAGCGGGAAAGTTTTCCCCAAAAGCAGTAGGATTGTGAGTGAGTCGCTCCTGACGCAGACTGTTTACATCCTGGTTGTTTGTTGTTTTACCAATGAAAAAAAAGACAGAAGACATTTCTAGACACATAAAATGGGGATAACATTTAATTTTCCTGTAACTCATATCGATTCAAGATTTGATTTTGATTCTAATTTCTCTTCACTGCTCAGTTCTGACCTTCTCCCATTGAACTGGATTGTCTACAGTAGAACTTTTACCCTAACCAATCAGCAAACAGAAGGAAAAGTTGTGAATGATGACGTTTTTCTGCACCGTTTTCAGCAAAGACAAATGAACAAAACCATTCAGTCCATGTTGGTCATACTTCCAAACACTGAATTAGCATGAACGGCCATCTTGTTTGGCTCTGCATTTCTCTCTTCACCATGCAGGATGGTTGTTTACAACGCAGGCAATTTCCGGTAAGCTTCATAGCGTCGAACTGGCGCATTACTTTATAAATTAAGGACCACTTATTCTTAAACATGGGGAACTAATATGTAGTTTTTTACTTTTTCTTCTTTTGCTCTTTCCTTTGGTTTGTTATTTTGTTTGTATTTTTTTCAAATGCATGTAAAGCACTTTAAATTGCCTTGCTGAAAATGTGCTAGATAAATAAAATTACCTTGCCTTACAGACCATGACCAAACGTCACTGATTGGGAAAAATTTAAAACTTCCTCAAAGTTCAAGCAATTATTTCTCAATAGCTGAGACAATCTGCGTGAAATGAGTGTAGAACAGGGAGTTGGTTTTTACCAGGCTAAAGGCTGCTTGTTGTGATGGTAAGTTAAAATTTTTGGAAGACATCAGAGCCTGTATTCATTACCAGGGTTTTTTTAAATGTGCATTTTGATGTATTGCATTAAAAATTATTGATGTAAATGGCAAAATTTTAATAAACATGCATTTTTCAAAAGAGTTTTTATTTTTGCTTGAGGTGGTTTTTGGAGTTTGCAAAAAAGAATTAAAACGTAAAAAAGGGAGATGGAAAGACATTTGCAGAGAAGCAAACGTTCTCATTTGTAAAAATAAACAATCCCATCTGACCTAAATGCATCTTGCTATCCAGAGGCTGACAGCACATCAGAATGAGAACATCCTTCCGCACTCAGAGAGTCTGGCAGATTCTGGATCGCTTCAATTTGATGTTCCCTGATTTCAAAACTTTAGCTGCTGCCTGTAGCCTCCAGTGAGGCTGTTGTGTGGATTCAGCTTCCAGATCAATTTCAAAACCCAGAGACCTTTTATAACACACCCAGGTAATCCATGTCCATGTTCATAACTTAAGTTGAGATCCATGTATCTGTTTGATTTGTGATTACAAAGTTGGTCCTCGAGAACTAAAACATCCAGCATGTTTTAGTTCTCCTCCTGGTTTAACGCAACCAGATCCAATGATGGTTCATTAGAAGAACATTGACCTGCTGAACAGGTTGTTACTACCACCAGGGAGAGAATTAAAACATGCAGGATGCCTGAATGTAGACTTTGATGGATTTTTCAAAACGATGTTACAAACTCTGGGTGGGAGAAATTTAATCTAGGACAACGACAGTCAGAAACGCGTCATATCTGGGTTCTGGTTGGTTGGTGGTCGACCACATTCCCGCTCCGTGATCTTTAATGTAAATACGCCTGTGCTTCAATGATGTGGCAGTGATGTTAATAAACCTCAATGTTTCCCAGTGAACCACATTACCTCAGCGGGTCAGACGGTTTAAACAGAGACGGTACTGCTGGATCTGAGCACCGTTGGTCAGAACATTCTGACTAATAGGTTGGAAACATTGACGGGAATTTCTGCTGTTGAGTTAAACTGAATCTTATCAGGCAGAGAGGGACTCGTTTGTGGCATTTGAAAATCAAAACTGCAACCAAAGATCACATGTGGGATTCCACAAGGCTTAGTGATCGGCCCACTTTCACTCAGTATCAACAGGTTCCCTCACAGCTTTCCTCCAGAGGGTATGAGCTCGTTTACCGATCCAAACGAGGTGGCTGTTAATGTTAATTTAACTTCTGGAAGCGTGGCCAACTGGACTGAACGGGTTCGTTCACTTCTTCTGCTGCCATCACTAAAACTACAAGCAGATTGCAAATGAAAAAACTGAGCATCGTTCACAACTTCTCCTTCTGTTTGCTGATTGGAATCTGCACCACAGGGAGGGTGATTGACAGCGCTAAGACCCGCCTCCTGGCTCTGATTGGTTGGAGAAAGCAGAGATCGATATTTTCACAGACCATCTGTCTCATGAGGTGCAGATAGTTTTAATTAAATATGTAGAAAAATCTTTTCTCATCAAAGTTATACTGTAAAAAGAATGCTGTATAAATATGGTAAATCTTTACTGTACATGTACGGTACTGGTACCGTATAAATACGGTAAAAGTCTGGCAACCACAGCTGCTGGTATTTTACTGTTTGAGAGATCTTTTTAGTTTTACAGTGTACATACTGCAGCTCTAATCAAAAATTCATCACATTATTAATTAATCTGCATTTTAAATGCCGTATCAGGCATGATCTCTTTAAATTGTTTTTAACGGTTTTTACAGAAAAACAGAAACCGATTTTTCTTTTCTTTTTTGATGCTTTATTAAACAACTGAACAATTATAAAACGTACAAATACAAAGATTTTTGGCACAATGGTGTAAAAATATTTCCTTTTTGCAAACAATAAATAGATAAATTAATTAACTTAAATAAATACTGTGACATTAAATATTTGAAAACTATGTAAACAGAAATCAGTGAGGAAGGTTGGACTGCACGGTCTCTAGTGGGCTCTGGTCCAGTTGAAGCAGCCGTGGTGTTTGTGCAGCGCCAACTTCAGAACCTGGAGCAGATCGCTCCTCAGAATCTCCCAACCGCAAGCAGAACCATCCTGCAGGAGACACAGAAACCTTTCAGATTCACAGTTCCAGAAAAATAACCCAAACTAACCAGAATCCTGCTCCAGAACCATCAGTTTCAGCACCATCTGCCCAGAGCTGGGTACTAACTAGTTACATTTACTTGATTAAGCTTTTTGAAAAAAATGCACTTTTAGGAGTGTTTTCACTACACTGTACCTTTTACTTTAGTAAGTTGAAGTATCTCTACTCTTACTTGAGTAAAATTGTTTTAACTAAAAGTTCACCAGACACAGACACACACCTTTATTTATTCAAAGAAACTGATTCGGAAACATTTTCTTTTGCTTGATTTTATTATTTTTTGTCACTTATATGAATTATTTTCATTTTCATCCTTAAAATAGAAACAGTTTCTCTTAACTTTCCATTTTGGTCAGTCTGATGATGTAATTTTCAGATATTAAATGGTTGAGAATTTGATCAGTTACTCAGAACTGGTGTAGACTTTTTACCAAATACTTTTTAAATCTAGTGTAATTTCTTGGATGGCTCCTTTTTACTTTTACTTGAACAAAAATATTTTGAAGATTTGCTACTTTCACTTGAGTAGAAATTTTGGGTACTCTGATTCTGATACCAATGGGGTTAATGGTAATGCTAATTCCAGAATAAGATCTGTTATCAGTTTCAGAACCAGCTACTTTAGTTCTATCTTTTCTAAATCCTACCTCAGTTATGTAGGATTACGACCCGTTATGAACTCTAGAAACTAGATGTTTGCTTACCTGCTGCTCAACAACAGCCGTGACGTTTCGGAAAAATGGCGACAAAACCGCCGAAGCCTCCGTGGTGTTCAGCTGCAGACAGAAAACCCAATTACTTATGAGTGAAACTGAATCCCAGATCTGGTTTACTTGGGTCCAGTCTGCACGGGCTCTGATACTCACACACTGATGTTCCTCCACCAGACGGTCCTGCAGGTTCTGGTAGTTTTCTAGCTTCTGCTGGGACCATGTGAGTCCGCCGTCCCCTTCTGGTACATCATACTCCGTGAAAATAAGATTCGCCTCTCGCAGACACTCGTAAACCACCAGCGACGACCAGCGGCACTGCAGAGAACCAATCACGGTTAACCATCATAATACCCAGCTCTGTGATTGGCTGGACGGCTGTGTGAGGTCATAGCTTTACCGCGCTGTGTTGGCTCGAGGCGTCAGAAAGGACCGAGTCTGACAAGTGGATGTTACTGCTCAGCTGGTGACAGTGTCTTGGTAGTCGCGGCCCCTTGAGCATAGAAAGAAGGATTTAATAGTAATAACAATAAAATAAAAAAAACGCTTTTATTTACAGAAAAGTTCAGATTTCTTTCATCCGGATCATCCTGGTTCAGTGGGGAAAAGTTTTAACACTTTCTTCACTGCAAAAACACAAAACCGTACCAAGCTATTTTTGAATACTTGAAATAAAACAAAACCAACTTACAAGTAATTTTTCAGCAAGATATTGGCGTTAATAATTCCTTAATATTGATAGGGAAGTAATAGTTCCACTTGCAGATTATTTTACTTATAACATGAGATAAACATTTTGTTAGGAGAGAAATAATCTGCTAGTGGAACTAGTACTTTTAAAATAAATTTTAAGGATTTTTTTTGTCCAGTATCAGGTTGAAAGGTTACTTCTAGTATTTTTTGCACTAGAAACTATTAAAAAAAAACTTTTGCATTTTTGCAGTGCTGTTTATTAAAGCATCCCTGCAGAATTTAAAGTGATACTCCCCTTTTTTAACTCATGGAGATGAGAGAAGATGTTTAGGCTGTCCTCTAATTTGAAACTAAGTTCTTCTGATCTGAACTGAGAACCAGAACCTTGTGGACCTACCATGTCTTCAAGCAGGTCGTGGGTGTGCCTGACCAGTTTCCCTGGCAGCTTACAGGTTGGCATGGAGACCAGCATCATCTGGAGGCAGCAGAGCTGCAGGAGGAAGAGGAGCACTGAGGTGGGCGACATGGTTCTGGTTCTGGTCCCAGTCGGCTCTGAGTAGAGTTCTGTGTGAGCTTCAGGTGAGTTCAGGTAACCTGGAAGAGAGAAGCAGCTAATTGTGGGGATGTCAGGACCAATCAGACCCGAGTGAGTCAGAACTACAACGGCAGAAACCTGGATCGGGACCAGGTGAGTCAGACCGCCTCAGGGTCCAGACGAGGGCTTTTGTTGACAGGGAAGACTTTATTTAAAGCTTGTTTTTGTTTGATATGGAAATGTTTTTTTCACTCTATATTTAACCTGGAGTAACTGGAAATACTTCAGTTTGATTAATGCATACTACAAACCTGAGAATCTTTTAAAAATAAAAGAAACAACAGATTTTGCATTAATAGACAGTACATCAAGAGCAATGCTATAATGCAAAAGTAATCTAGAAAAAAATAACAAAAAAACAAATAAATGAATACATAAAAACTTGGTTCAGAATTTATCATAAAATATTTATTTAATTTTTCGCCAAAAGTGATTTTGGCAAAAAATAAGTAAATAAATAAATAAATAAACCATCACCTTTTTCCACCAAAAGATGAGGCAGGCAAAACAAAAACAAATAATTTTTAACAAAAAACGATTTATGCCATAATTTTAGGAAGGCAACGATATATGATAATAAAATCAAAAAATATGTTCAAATTAAAATGTTCAGAGTTGAATGAATTTCAGGGTCCGTACAAATTTTTTAAAATTTTTCATACCTGAAAAAAAGTAAAGGAGAAATGTTTCTGAGTTTTTCACAAAAAGAAGAGTCACTAACATCTGCAAATTAGAGTGCAACAACATGAGGATGGCGACTTCTCCAGGAAGTGACATCACAGACCCTGACCTATGTGACCTGCGAAGGGCGTGACGCCAACGCCGCTCTGCTGCCGTAGGGGTAAAAATGCGACTCTTGCCATGATCGCATTTCCACGGCAATGACAGGCAGAGAGCGCCGGCGACGACGTGGAAACATTCGTCATGACCGCGCGGCGGGTTTCAGAGCCGCCGCCATCAGCTGGCGAGGCCCGAGTGGAAACTAATAAAGAAGGCCTGAAAGCGAGAAGGTGCGAGTGAGTCACTGAGATCATCACTGATTCCCAAACTGATCGAGTCGCCCTGAAATGAAACCTAAATCAGAGGCTCCTGCTGCTGAGCCTCGACTGGTGGAGGAACGTTCTTCCTCCGCAGAGTGGAAACCGATCCACTCACGCTCCGATCACCAGTTCACCATCCGCTTTCCACTCCGTAAACTGGGAGTTCATCAGTATTTTTCTGAACTTGTTTGTTCTCCAAGAGCGACTACATCATAGTGAAACTTCACTGCAGCATGCTGAGCTGTTTGTACTAACTAGCATTTCAAGATCAGCTGAATCTATGAAATTTGAAATTCACCCAACTGGACCTGGTGGCTCTGTAAAGGGTCTGCAGAGGATTTCTGCTTGAACTGGGCCCAAACCAGCAAACAGACCTGGAATAAAATGAACCAAAAGTTCGAAACAGCTCCCCACTCTCTAAAAATAAGTTTTATTAAAACTAAAGTTTTGGTTCTTTTACTGTAACGTTAAAACCTGCAGATTAGTAAAAGACGGGATCCGATCTGAAGCTGCCAAGATTTTAAAAAGCATTTAGAGAATGTCAAAAGGAAATCGATCTGATAAAGACTCTACCAGTCATTTTAAAACATCACTGATAAAGATGTCAAAAACGTACAATTAAAACTATATTTACTTTTAGCTTTGTTTTGAATTAAGAAATAAATTATACAAAATAACATTTTATTAACTTTTTTGTGTATCAAGTAGCTCAATGATGCAAAATTAAAGAATTTCTGTCACCATTTGGGACAAAATGTTAAATAATAAATAATTGAAGAAGCAAAGGTTAACATGATTGGAATCAGAGTCATTTATTGCACTAATTTATTGTTCTTACCTAATTTTTAAAGTTAAGTTTCTTAAATTATTCAAAAATTTGTTTCTGCTCTTTGATATTAATTATTTTATCTTAGCCGATAACTTAATAAAAAACCTAAAATAAAACTACATGTGATGCTTATTTGCATGAAAAGTTCATTTTGAAAAGCATGAATAGAACTTACTGGTTCTGGAGACTGAAGGGGCTTTGAAGGTTCTGGTCCTCGAAGATCGGGTTCTGTCTCTGGCAGCTTGCTGTTGTGGTTCTGATGATCGTCGCTGTCATCTTGTGGCTTAAATAAAGCCCTGCTGAAATGAAACTCGCAAAATTCGTCGAAATTTGGAAATTTCCCTTTCATATCCCCTGTCTGGGTCTGAACCACGAACACCCGGCCCCCACTCAAACCACAGGCAGGTAGAGGCTTACCCAGCACTGCTGACTTAGCAAAACGCAACGCATATCAGAAACAGAAATGCACCTAATAACGTTGAATCAGATGTTCCTTTGACTAACTATGGTCTTAAAGTTAAACAGAAAATGCATACTTATACTAAAATAAAACCATACTCATTAAACTTATTCTTACTTATTACAAAACTCATTTCACATAAACCTTCTGCCAAGAAATGTTAATAAATCATTATTTTTCAGAGGATAAATAATGTAAATACCATAAAATAAAAACAACACAAGTTAACAACCTCATTTTCTTCTATGAAATTATCTTTTTTGTTTTTTCATACATATCATGAGCTAAAATAAGTTCATTTTCATCTGTAACCCTAACCCTAACCCCTAGTGGGTTAGGGTTAGGGTTAGCAGTTGTTAAACTTGACCTAATTGGGATCATTTACAATTAAGCAATAAAATTACAAGAAATAAAACATTTCATGAACAGAAAAAAAGCCTCCTGTCATCTAAAGAGTTTAAAAAGATGAAGCAGTTTTATAGATTTTTTCTCTCCTTTCTAAAAGAGATTTATTATGTAAAATAAACTTTTTATGTTTTGTATTATGTTATAAAGTTATTTGCTCATCTAAAACATTCCTCACACCACACTTGCTTACATTATGATTGTTTTTGTTGCAGAAATCCAACATTTCAGCAGCTGGATTCAAAGAATGCTCTGTTGAATAAGTCACAGTATCATCTGCTTAGAAACTCATGTTTTAATTTTTTTTTTTTTATTAGTTTTTACTGGATTTCGGAGTTGTGTAGAACCTGCTTTAAGTCTTACAGCCTTAAGTCAATAAAATGAATGATATTTACAGCTAATATTAGCAACATGAATGCATTTTATCCATCCAAACATCACAGTTTATTAAAGTGTGTTGGATGTGAGGTGTTTTTTTTATGAGAATCAAACCATCAGAAGTTCGTTTCTGTTGGTATCTTCAACGGATTGCCGCTTAAATTGATGTTAATTCTCCTTTCTGGAATTTCAACTTCATGGACGCTACAACTAATTTTTGAACTGTCAGTTTGGAAACCATGAGTCAGCATAAAACGCACAGTTTCCACTTGTTCCCAAGTCATATTTGAAGTTATTAAACGACACTAAGAAGCACATTATAAAAAATAAACAGGGCTGGTGTTGAGTTTTAAAACAGAAAGGAACACACAAACTTGTTTTTCTGAACTATTGATCCGTTTTAAATTACTTATTGCTGAACCAGAATCGTCAAATCAATCTGCACATCCAGGTCACTCCTTAATACTGATTAATTGGAATAAAATATGAACATCAAAACTAAAACCCCACCTGTTTAGAGTTGCTTTTGAACCATAGTTAATGAAACATTGACCAACATGTTTCATGTGTATGATTTTGGTGATGTCACTCATCAAAATTTAATGTTTGTTCAAGTATTGACTGTACAATGTTTTCCTAATAACTTTGTAATTTTGTGTTTTTGTTATGTAAAGCACCTTGAATAATCTTGCTGCTGAAATGTTCTATAAATTTAAACTTGATTGATTGATTGATTGATTGATTGATTGATTGATTGATTGATTGATTGATTGATTGATTGATTGATTGATTGATTGATTGATTGATTGATTGATTGAAAAACAGGGGAACATTATGGATAAATAATGCATTTTTAAAATTTAAATATTTAAGAAAGGGAAAAAAGGAAATTTAGAAATGATTGAACGTTTATTCAAGAAACTATCAGAACTTGATTAATGAGTTGTAAAAAAATAATATTTTTTTTTTTTAATTTGTAGTTTGATTCTGTGTCCTACAAAGTAAAAAAATTATTTGTGCAGTCATTTATTGCTGATGTGATTTTTTTAAACTCTTGACATTTAGACATGTCATCCTGAAACATCAGGATTAAATGAGCAATATGCTTTTTTAAAAAACCTTTTCAGGGTTTCCCACTACATGCTGCAGTCGTGCTGCTTGTTTCTATCTCGCTGACGTGTTTGGTGAGTTTGCCGCCTGTAGTGGGAAACCCTGAAAAGGTTTTTTTTTAAAAAGCATATTGCTCATTTAATACCCCTATCCTGATGTTTCAGGATGACATGTCTAAATGAAACTCAGTGAAACGCAGAAACAGGCTGGAAACGCTGAACTAAATCATCTCTGCGTAAATGTTTCCTTTCAGGCTTTGCGGACACGGTTGTCCACGTATAGCTAGTTATGCCACAAACATGCAGGTTTTTACTCTGTGAATCAGAGTAAAAAACTGCGGTTCAACCCTCAAGCGCTTCAGTTTAGGTTTACAGAGAAGAGGCGTCAACAGTCAACAGGAAATAGAGTCCCGAAGCAGAGACAGAAGAGAGAGAAGGCAGGAAGCTGCAGTTGTAGAGAAATTGACGAGGAAAGTCCTCCTCATGGCTAGTTTCCACTTCAGCTGCAACAGGAAGACTGAGGTGAAGTTTGGATCAGATGATGTAGAATGTTTCTGGATAAATCTGCGTTTAGTAGCCGTCAGCATCATGATTCTGCAGCTTGTTGTTTCCTAGAGAGAACAATCTGAACAGCCTCCAGGTCATGTTTTAATGATTTACTCCAAACTCTGCCACCTACTGGGCAATCAGAGTAAGTCAACATCATCCGTGCAGGAAAGTTGTGCCCAATTTAATAAAGAATTTGTTGTTTCCAGTTCAAATTACAGTAAATAAATAGATAGTCCTGTACCTCAGCATGCATGATGTGATTCATGGTAAGTTAATGGCCAGTAGCTCCATTTTGCAGATACTGGCGGTGGAGCTGAAGATGCTGAGAAGACGATTCAACCTACGAGTACTCATGGACTAAAAGAAATGTTAAAGTTAAAAATGAGCCAAGTATTTTGTCAAAGAGGTTACATGAATGATCAGGAGTTCCTAAAAAACCTGAAATCTGGATGGTTAGAATAGCAGTTTATAAATAACAGATTAAAAATAATAAATATCTTTATTGTTGAGCTCATTTGTCTATTTATTCAATCATTTTTAAGCAAAAAGGGGTTTTGAATTGAAAATGTTACTGATTTTGTAGATATAGTTTTCAACTAAATGCCATAATTTGCTTTTAATTAATTACAGACCCAGCAATTAACTTGATTAAATGTTTTAATATGTCTGTCTGTCTGTCTGTCTGTCTGTCTGTCTGTCTGTCTGTCTGTCTGTCTGTCTGTCTGTCTGTCTGTCTGTCTGTCTGTCTGTCTGTCTGTCTGTCTATCTAAACAATCTATCAACTGTGTGCATGCCAATAAGTTTGTAGGGCTTTTACTATAAAGTAATTATTTTGTCTGTATATAATTTTTGGTTTAAAATGTATATATATATATACAGAGCGAGAGAGAGATTGAGTGAAAAGTAATGATTGTGTACGAGCCATGAAGTTACTTATACAGCGCTGCTGCGTCACAGTCTGATCTATAGTCTGATTGGTTATCTGTGACGACGAGACCCCGCCCATCGGATTCAACTCAGAAACCCGCCATTTTGAACTAAACCGGGGAAAAAAATACTCGGGCAGAAGAAGTTTAACTTTCTTTTATTTTTTTCTTCCATTTGAGTGTGTGAGCAGTTAAGCCTAATGCCGAAGTATTTGGTAGTTACTCTCAAACAGAAACTTGCTTCGAATGGCGGTTTGGAGAATCCAGATTTCAGTTGAAACGGAAACGATTTAAAAACGGTTGGGGTTTAAACGGAGTTTGGTGGGGGTTTTCTGGGATGGAGGTGGACATCCTGGAGTTCAAGGTTCCTACGGACAACAACAAAACCGTGTTCGTTTGGGATATCCCTCCGGTTCCGACCCAGGATCAGGTTTATGTAAGTCCGAACTAAGAACTAAGATCAGAAACGGGATGAAGTTTCAACAGAACTCAGAATGAGGGTACAGCTGTTATCGTTTAGAAATATGTGGATATCTTAAGTCAAAGTAAAGTTAATTTCTAAATGATTTAATTTATTTATTTTTTCTCTTGTTTTTTTTTCTTCCTATGGACAATATTTAATTTTTTTCTGAGCTCTAGTTTCCATTTTATTTTCTTTACATATTTTAGTTTATTTTTATTTTGAATAGTTTCTTCATAAATACGTAATCAGGATTACATATTTTTTGTTTTCAAGTTTTTTCTTACTTTTAAATGGCTTCCACATATTTAATTTGTTCAATGTTGTAATAATTCTGTTTATTTTATTCAAATATTTTCCATCTTCTCAGTGTTTATGTCACAGACAAATAGAGGATGTTTTCTGGAAGCAGCTTCCTGTAGGCGGAGCTTTGTGTTAGAGCAGCCAATCAGATCCAATCCTGTTGATGCAACGTATTAGTCTGACACTGATCTGCTGTTTGTGGTTTCAGGAGCAGCTCCATCATGTCTTCTCCTCTTTTGGACCGCTCTACCTGTTGAAGCTGTGTCCCAACGCTCCGCTCCACCCACCTGGTTTCTACGCCATCATCAAGTTCTACTCTGCTGCTCACGCTGCCAACGCCCAGAGACTCACAGATGGATGCCCTCTGCTTCACAACTCTGCCCTCAAGGTGACCTTTTCCACCTCTGGATTATGCAGTTACCAGTTTGTTACGTCTGATTGTCTCACCTGTGTTTGCTCCTACAGGTGAAGCTGAGTTCCAAGCAGACTCCCCACTTCCTGTCTGGCAGGAACTCTCCTCTGAGCCACGCCCGCTGCCTGGATCTGGCCAATCACTACCTGGGCTTCAATGGCTGGACCTCTGATATCATCACAGTGAGAAACGCATGCCTCACCTGCTAGTCCAGGTGAGTAAGAGCAAGCAGGTCACTTCCTGTCTGTGTGTCCTCAACAGCTGAAGGAGCTCACCAATGAAGAAGAAGGTGAGGATGAAGAAGAGGATGTGGGTGGAGCCAGACAGAGGTTAAGGTTCGGCTGTATGATGAAGCTTGGCTTCCCGCGTTACGGCGTGACAACCAGAGGAGCCGCAGTGGTTGAGGAGACCTTCAACTGTACAGGTGAGAATACGGCTTGTTGGATTACCTGCCTGAACCCAGATCATAGGAGCTGAGATAGAGAAGTTCAACCATATCCCCTACTCCAACATCAATCTAACCGTACAGCTAGACAGAGATGTAAGAGAGGTGGCAAAACCAAAGGAGGTGGATTAGCATTCCTTGTTGGCCTGTCATCACAAAAGTAATTATTTCTCAAAGAGTAAAACTTTTTGTGAAATTTGTGCAAATAAATTTGTATTTAAGTGCAATTCTATTAAAAAAAATATGTTAATTGAGAGTTGTGGGGTGAAATCTGTGTCTTGATGTTTGTTTATAATCTAAGAACATTTTTTTCAAATAGAACATTAAAATAAAAATGGAGTGTGGTAAATGGTAATCTAAGTGATGTCATGATGAATCATGTTGGCCCAGGGCCCCAACCAGGCTGGGGCCGCCCCTGGCTCTGATGTCTGAGCAGAACTTTGAGTCAGAGGCTGCTGTCCCTGTCGTCTCTCTGTGTCCAGGTCCAGACGTCCTCCTGCAGAGACGCTGCAAGCTGCAGCGGTCGGTCAGAGAGAAGGCCCTGGTCCAGGCCTTCTCCTCCGTGCTGCTCATACTTCTAGGTAGACTGAGTTCATGTTACAGTAAAACTACAGAGTGTGTGTGTGTGTGAGCTGATCCCAGATCTGCTGCTGCAGGGAATGGTAAGGTGATGGTGGAGCTGAAACAGACCTCAGATCAGTTTGACGCTGACGAGACTGAAGACGTCCTGGAGGTAATCTCACCTGTCCTCTGCACTGCAAAAACACCAAATCTTACCAAGTATTTGGGTTTAGATCATATTGCAAATATCTTAGTTCACTTTAAATAAGACAAAATTAAATAACTAACTTCTTAGCAAGATATAGGAGCTTGTTTTAAGTAAATATTTGCTTAATATTGATGAAAACATCTAGTTCCACTGTCAGATTATTTCACTTATATAAAGAGAACAATATTTAGTTATAATTGAAATATTCAGCCAATGGAAATGGTACTCTTATATCAGTTTTAAGAAATTATTAGCTTAAAACAAGCACCTATATCTTAGTAAAAAGTGACTAGTAAGGTAGCTCTGCCTTACTTCAAGTGTATTGATATAAATTAAAAGAATATCTGGGTTTCATATTACATCTGTTATGTTTTTAGATCTTAGGACATTATGAGGGTTGATTATTTTTTCGATTATAACACTGCAAAAACACAAAATCCTACCACGTATTTTTGGTCTAGTTTGTAGTGCAGATATCTTGGTACACTTGGAGTCAGAAAAACAAATTTACGAGTAACTTTTTAACAAGATACAGGAGCTTATATAATTCCTTAATATGTATAGAAAAAGTAATTTTAGAAGTAAAATAATCTGCTTGTGGAACTAGTTTTTTTTAATTAATATTAAGGAATCTGATTTAAAACAAGCTCTTTTGTCTTTCTAAAAGGTTAATTGTATGTTTGTGTTGTTTGTTTGTTTTCAAATGTACCAAGATATTTGCGCTACAAACTAGACAGAAATATTTTGGTAAAATTTGGTGTTTATTTTTTCAGTGTGATTCCAGGTGTGTGTTTCTCCTCTGCATACTAACTGTGTGTGTTTCAGGTGAATGAGTTTTCCCTGCCAGAGGCTGATGATGAGGAGGCTGATGATGAAGACTGGGATCTGACCGTGTCTTAGACTCCCTCAGGATTACAGTTTGGACTGATCCGAGGTCAGCCAGCCGCCTTCCTGATTGGCTGGTTCTGCTCAGGTGTGTCAGACAGAAAACAGATGCTGAGATGCTGAATGTTTTTATTTCTGAACAAAGCTGTGGTTCTGCACAGGAAGGTTCTGGTCTGAGCCGTTTATCTCCCAAGACCTCTCACCCTATCTGCCAATCTCTGCCTCCCAGCTGGAGTAGAGGTCAGGCTTCCTCCCACCACTACGTAGCCCTGCATGCAGGAAGCAACAGGCAGGAAGTGGTTAGAACGGTGATAGATGCATGGAATCTGGTTAACCATTAATAACAGGAAGGAACTAGTGGAAAGATGAGTAAAGGTTGGACATTTTCAGAAACATTTATAGTTTCAGATCACTGTGTTTTTAAGTTTAGGGAAACTGAAAATATATATTTGTTTTGTTAAAATAAAGGTTTCAGAAACGACAAACTTTGTTTTATTGAATCAGTAATCAGTTCACCATGATATAATCTGGGATTGAGGAGTTTTTTATGTGGAAGATGGTCTGTTGAGTTTAAAATACTCTGTTTATGAGAGAATAGTACACTGTAAAAACTAACCCAAATTAATTTTGGGTTAGTTTCTAATGCAAATATATTGCAACACTTGGAATAACAATAAAGCCAGAAGTGAGACGGTTTTAGGTCAAATATTGTTGAACAAAACAAATTTACAGGAAAAGTTCATAATTCACACAGAAACACAAAAACAGAATCCTATATCGTCAATTTAAACAGTTTATCAGCAGAAATGACTTGGGGGTTTAGCTACACTGCAAAAACAGAAATTCTTACCAAGTAGTTTGGTTTCTAGTGCAAATATCTTAGTACACTTGGAAAACGAAAACTTTCCAGCAAGATGTAGGAGCTTGTTTTGAATATTGATGAAAAAGTTTATTCCACTGGCAGAATATTTCACGTACCAAACATTTTTCCATGTTTTAAGTAAAATAATCTGCCAGTGGAGCAAGTGGAACCAAAATATGTTTGATCATAAATTAGCTATTTAGAAATTTGTTGTTCTGACTCAGAATTATTTAATATTTTTACAGAAAAATATCAGTAAATCTGAACTCTCTCTGTTTTTGATGCCATTAATTCACATGTCACAGATTAATGTCAAATAAAAACACAAACAGCTTCCCAGAAAGACTCACATCTTCATATCGGACGTTTCCCTGGATGAAGTTAATTTCTGGAGGAAGAGGAAGCTCGACTCCTTCACCAAACCAACCTGCAGAAACACAGTTCATGTTCATGTCACCTTCTGTCATTAACAGACGGGTACCAACTATTCTGACCACGTTTTAGATATTGGTGATCAGTTCTGATCGATCTCCACTGCAAAAACACAAAATCTTACCAAGTATATTTGGTCTGGTTTCTTTTGCAAATACCTCAGCACACTTGATAGAAGACAGAACTAACTTTAGCAGTTTTTCAACAAGATGTAGGAGCTTGTTCTAAGTTATTAATTCATTAAAATGGATGAAAAAATTCCATTAGCAGATTATTTCACTTATGGGAAAAATGTCTAGTAAGTCAAATAATCTGCCAATGAAACTGGAATTTTTTCTTAAAATAGTAAGGAGTTGTTTAAAACAAGCTGAAAAGATGTCTGTCAATTAGTTTTGTCTTGTGTACTAATATATTTGCACTAAACAGTAAACTAAAAATACTTGGTAAGTGTTTTTGCATTGTGCTTCATCAGTCTGACTGAGAAGTTGACCTAAGAAGGTCAAGAAATCACTAAAGGTTTTGTCTTGATTTTCTGAAGGTCTTTGAGTTTCTTTTGGTCTTCGTCTCAACAACAGCATCCTCTTGTTGAACAACACTGCTGTAGGTACCCTGTATGTTTTATGCAACAGGCTGATGACTGCCCTCAACTTCGTCAAATTATCCAGCTAACGGCTCTTTGGGAAGAGTTGGAGCTAAAATCCTGTTTTCTCTGTCAAAGTGTTTTCTTTGGGATTTAGCCCTGACTTAGACCTAAAAGTCTAAGTCAGGGTTGGTAGAGAACGAGGTGTGTGTTCCTCTCAATTTCATGACTTTACTACGACTGTGGGAGAATCAGTCGTAGGTCAATGTTAAGTGACTTAAAATCCTTGGACCAAACTGAAAATTAATGGAAATCAATCAAATTGCAAAGAAATATCCTGGAAGACCTTTAGAAAGTCTGGAGAAATGTTGACCCTGGCCGGTTTAAAGGGTTCCAGGACAGAGCTGCCCTGTCTGGTGTGTCTGAACATCACTTTGAATGAAGCTGTGGCCTAGCCACTTCCTGGAAGATTAAAGCCAGTCTTTCTAAGATTGAAAACTGTTTTTGTGTCGACCTCCTGAGACTCTCTACTGTCAGTCAGTTCTTTTCTTCTCCATCATCTCACCTGACAGGAACTCTGTGGCTTTCTTGTTCATCAGGTAGTTCAGAAGAGGTGTCTGTTCAGCAGCAACACAAACACACACACAAAAAAACATTACTCAGCAATTACTGCACAGAGGTCTGGGCATGGTAGCTGACGAAATGTTCTTACCAGAGCTTCTTTAGCTTTGTTGCTAGTTACAATTTTACAGCTGAAGAAGAAAAAATACAGTCTTAAGAGGAATTTAAAGACTCTATCTGAAAGATCTGAGGAGATTTCATGTTTCCATACTTGATGTCTTTAGAAGGCAAAGTGAAACGATTCCCCTCAATAGTAACCTTTATGCTGCCGGGGCAAACCTGCAGCAGAAAAGGAGATGGATGAGAAGAAAACCCCATTGGTCCACATGAATCTCTGTGGGTCTGTTTGCGTTACCGCGGACATGGAGAGGACGTCGGGCGTTCTAGTTTCAGGGGCAGTGACCTTAACTCTGACTCTCACGTTGAATATGAAACTGTCACGCTGGGTGATGCTGATGGTTGGTGCTTCTGTGAGCACCACCTCAGCGTTAAGAGGTTTGTTCAGGTTCCACGGTTGCTGTGGAAACAATGATCCATACACCTGTTTCAGAACATCACTGGAGTATTTTTTGCATAACTCTTATTCCACTTACTGTGAATAACTGCTTGAATCTTAAAGCCTTCATGGCCTTCGGGTCTATCTGCCGTAAAAGAAAGAGGATTCTGAAGCCTCAAATAAGAAAACTACATCATCAATGACTGTTGTTAGTTTTCTTTACTATGGATTGGACATGTCAGCATAACAATGTCTTTACCTACCGTATCAAAGTCTTTCGTTAGGAATCCTGCTTCGTAGAGGCATTTGGCAGCAGAGTTGAAGAAAAATTCAGAGATGCCCACATAAGCCATCATGGTGTTCTCCGTGAAAACTGGCTCCACAACTTTTTCCACCACAGGAGGGGGCTGTTTCTCCCTGTATGCCAGGCCCTGGTGGACATAACACACTGAATCTGTAATCATGAAACTAACAGGAATAGCTTGTCAGCATGCATCAGCTATGACAGGTTACCCAGATTCTGTGGACATGAGACAACCCACAATATGCCTTTTTGAGATACCACCCCACTCTCTGGAACCCCAGGAGCTGTGGTTCCACTCAGGACAACCGGCAGAGGCTGATTTGAAGTCAGACGTTGATTGGTTCATTGGCTGTGAGGGTGGGTACATCATAGGTTGCATCATTTTGACCTGTGGCCCGAAGTCTCACAGCTTTTTCCTTGTTCATTTGGACTTGACTTGCCCACCTGCATGATCAAATGTTTCAGAGTTTTGATGTTTTTCTGGAGGATGAATCCACACCATGCAGACTGGGATTACAAGCACTACTTCAGGCAAAGTTTTGAAATCAGGGAACAGTGAGGAGAAGTCATCAAGACGAGGGGTTCACCGAGGCCCCGAGTGGCGCGATTGATTTGGTTAAAGGTAAAAGGGAAGTGAAGCTTCCTGACTGACGAGAGAAAGAAAGAGCTGGACAAGACACAAAAACACCAGACACAAAAAAGTCTTCCACTGTATTAGGACTCATTACCAGGTAATCTGTGTTCATATTGTTCATTTCTTAATTATACACACCTGATTGAATCTTAAATATGAGACAAAATTTACAAGTTTTTGCATTTCAAGCAGGTTGTAAGTTTAAAATCTTAACCCAAATCTAAAAAGCAACAAAGCAAGTCTTTGCTCACTTTGAAAGACATGTCCAGGCTTGTAGCTGTCACTTGGATGTCTCTGGTTAGGGTATAGTCAAAGTTGATGCCCAGGTCTAGGGGAAGCGGTGCAACCATTGGAATCTTGTTCAGCTTCCTGTTCACCAAAAACGGAGCAAGTCTCCTGAAAACGGGGCAGAACTGTAATAAGAGAGTAGAGAAAGTCCTGTTAGCCTTCATACTGCTGGGTAAAACTGGCTGCTTCAAAGATTATTAAAGTCTGTGATATCTGGTCACTAAGCAGTCATTCATCAACATTCAGGTTCAGACAGAAGAGGAAGAAGGAAAACAACCGCAGTGGAGAGGAAGAAGGTCACAAGTGTTCGAGCTCTCTCCTCAATATTCCTGGAAACAAAATACAGTTTTCAGAACCATCACAGACCCAGAATCTACTTCAGATAGTCTGGATCTCAGTTACCTTAATCGATCTCTTACAACAAATTGAATTTGGTCAGCTGAAGCCTGGCAGGCCCTCATGTCAGCTTTCAGCCCTCCATTTTGATTTCTGGCCAAACCAACCTCCATGTTGGCGGCTGCTCCTGTAACGACGATTTCTGGGGACGTCCTTAAATGAATGCAGAACCAGAAATGGACCACTTAAGTCATGATGATCAGAAATACAATCAAAACTTTCTAAAATCAGATAGGGTTTGCTTTGGCTGTCGTCGCGTAAAGCGAAGAACTGCTGGACACGATTGAACTTTGACACTGAGGTTTTAGAGTAAACCCTGCTGAGTAAACTGAGGAATTAAAACTCTTCCTTTCTAAAGTCATCATTAGTTCTGCTGATTTACTGATGTTACTGAATTCCCCACCAGTTTGGACATTGAGTCTGATGTTTTATTGAAATAGCAGTAAACAGGTTGAGTACTTACAATTTACAACTAAGAAATACGGCGTCAAAGTTCAAGGTAAAGTCGAAGTTCTGGATCACGAACTGGAAGCCATAGTTCTCCACAAACGAAAGATGAGCTTGATTGATGTTGACCCCAGTTATATTCACACTGAACAGAAGAGAAGAAAAGAAACTTGCATTTGATAGTTGATTATTTAGCATGCGAAATAATATTTATCTACCAAACCTGTAAGTTAGCTAGGAGCCAGTTTACAAGTAAAGCTTTACAAATGGCACCACGTAAGTTCGTGGAATGCAATCAGACTTTGTGTCAGTGGGAGTCCGGTAAAGATAGTCTCTTACTTGCTGAGTCCGCAGTTCAGAATCTGGAAACCTTCAAACTCTTGTCCTTCCACTTGCTCCTTAAACATGGCAATAGCTTCGTCTCTCACTGTGGAAATACAAACAGCTTCATGACATCACAGAAACTCAACAACCAGAAATTATATCTCCGTTCCATGTTCCAACTCTAGGTCAACAGGAACCGTACACATGTTCCGGGCGTGGTTGGTGATCCGGACTTTAAGGGCCGTGGGATCAGCGAGTCCAAACGAGGAAAACGTGAAGCTGAGGAAGAGGAACGAACATGTAAAGGAAGTCATCCTGATGACACCTGGAACGTCAGAAGAAGAGAAATTATTTTTAGAGAATCAGCATCTTCTTCTTTGCATCTGGAAGCATTTTAAGAATCTGGTCAACATTGTTACTGGATTGAGTCTGGTTGATTGTGAGTGTGATGCCACAAGGTTAACTTTACTGATTTACTCGTGTTTGAAGAGGAAAATAACTTCCACAGCGCTCCGATGTAAAGATGCAAAACAAAAATTTATTCCACAGTTTTTTGCGTTATCCTTTACAAGAGTGAGTAAATCCTAAATAAACTTCACAAAACAAACTATGGTTGGAAAACCGTGTGGCTCTGTCGATCTTACTTGCAGCGTTAGATAGCAGAGAGAAGCTCTGCTATCTAACCTTCGTTCCAGCGCGGCACACCTCATTTGCATAAATTGCAAAATGGCCAATTAAGCTATAAAACATGCAAACTTACAATAAAAGACTTATTCACAATAAAACATGATGAAATTTCACTTTATAACCTTTGTCTATGATGTTACTCATGAAACCTGAGTATTCAGTGTGGAATTAAGAGTTCTCCAATTTCCGCTTTTGGAGAAAACCTTTCAACCTGTTTCAAAGATGATGCGTGGACCAACAGCTTAGCTCGTTCCAACTCTGCTTTCATTCGTGTGAAAGATGGAGACAATGATGCACAAGAACCATGTTCAGAAGAGCTCTTATGACTTCGTTTCGACGAAGATGCATTAGATATGCTGTCGAATAGATTAATCTCATCGTTGCATTTTTTAGCCTCTGCTGTGCACTTAGCCTTCTCGTCAATCCAAGCCAAAGCTGTCTCAGCAAAAGCCTTGAAAGAATCAGCCTTAGGGCCAAATCAGCTTTCTTGATTTAATTTTAAATCCTCTTCTGATATTAGTTGGACCAGCTCCTTTACATTTGTGTTCAAACCACAAAACTCTCCAAACAGTTTATTAAAATCTTTCATTTACTGGCTTGCTTCAGTTAAGCTGAAATCATCTTCAGTTTCTATCAGCCGTCGCACCTGATTCACTGTGCCTGTTAACTCAACACATTCTCACACCCAACTCGTCATATATTGACGCATGGTGCTTCCGTCCTCGTCACATATTGACGCGAGGGGTACCCCTTTCGCGTCAATATGTGACGCGAAGGGTTTTACCTGATGCCTTACCGTAATTTTTGCCCTAAACCTAACCAATTTTTGGGTTTTGAAGTGTCGGCAGTGTTTGCGAGGACCATTCGCGTAAATAATCCATGTAAAACATGCGACCTTCCAAAATCGTCAAAATCGTCAAAATTTTACGGTGAAGGAACCTGCCCAAGTCGTCACATATTTACGCGAAGGGTATACCCTTCGCGTCAATATGTGACGCATGGTCAGACGGCGTCCCAACTCGTCAATATATGACGAGTCGGGTGTGAGAATGTGTTGAGTTGAATGGGTTGGTTAACTTTGCCAACTTGGCGCTTCGTAAACCAATTGCACAATGCAACTTTTTTTCCATAGCTTTAGGTGTGACCTTTACTGCTCTAGCTTCCATTTTAGCCATGGTATCTTCTTTTTCAACGTTCATGACATGAATTTTCCAAATAGCAACAGCAGAAAACTCCTTCGTTCATTCGAAAAGCATGCGGATTGTATAGAAGAGCACTTAGCATTCACTATGACTCAGCATTTTTCTCGATAAAATATTATAAAATACTCGCGTTTCTCCCAGCTTGGTTTTTTCTTTGTTGCTGCTTGAAATCCGTCCACAGATGACAATTAATCCACACAGAAGGTTTTTCAACGTAATGTGATACCACAAAGTTAATTTTGCTGATTTACTCGTGTGTTTGAAGAGGAAAATAAGAACTTCCACAGAACAAAACAAACTACGATTAAAAAACCGTGTGGCTCTGTCGATCTTCCCTTTTCACTGCAGGCGGCACATAAAATTTTATGCAAATAAAATTTTGCATGAAATTTTACATAAAATTTCATTTGCAATAAAACATACAAACTTAAAATAAAACACTTATTCACAATCAAACATTATGAAATTAGCTGCATGCAATATAATAATGTTACCTAAACCCCAACAAATGCACTTATTAAATTACTAATTAAACAAATAAGTTTTAACAGTAATTGAATATTTATACATTACCTTGGCCTCCACAGTGAGTTCAAGAGTTCCTGTGGTTCTCGAATCAAACCGTCTGGTTTCTGACCAGTCTGAAGTTTTTGGAACCAATCAGGACTGAAGTGGACGACTGCAGCCGCTGGTCTGATCCTCCACAAACCCACAGCTGTAGTTTTATACTCCTGATTCAACATGTCATCACAGGAGTTATCGTGAGCCGACATGACGGTTGATTCTTTACTTCCCCTGATTGGGTGAAATGTTTCTCCAACTATGAGTTTCCATCATGCTGCAGGTTTTCCTACAATTCCTACATCACTGCAAAAACACAAAATCTCACCAAATAATTTTGGTAAATATCTTAGTACACTTGAAACTAACTTACAAGTAACTTTTCAGCAAGATATAGGAGCTTGTTATAAATTAAACACCTAAATAATAGTGTAACTTTGACAGCCATCTAAATTAAAATTTAAAAAAGTATTTCATTACAGAATGATTTAAACAAAAAGCTAAAACACGTTGGACGGGGGGACGGTGGGAGAGAAATCACGACACGTTGGACCGGGTCCTGCAGAAAAACAGGAAATTTCCTCACTTTCTAAAAATATCCTGGGACGCCTGGGACAGGACATGAAATACAGACATGTCCCAGGAAATACGGACGTTTGGTCACCCTACCATAGATGAGGGTGGGAATGTAGATCGACCGGTAAATCGAGAGCTTCGCTTTTTGGCTCAGCTCTCTCTTCACCACGACGGACCGGTACAGCGCCCGCTTCACAGCAGACGCTGCGCCAATCCGCCTGTCGATCTCCCGCTCCCTTCTTCCTCCATTCGTGAACAAGATCCCGAGATACTTGAACTCCTCCACTTGGGGCAGGACACCCCCCCTGACCCGGAGAAGGCACTCTACCCTTTTCCGTCTCAAGACCATGGCCTCGGATTTGGAGGCACTGATCGCCATCCCAGCCGCTTCACACTCGGCTGCGAACCGCTCCAGCGAGAGCTGCAGATCACGTCCCGATGAAGCCAAAAGGACCACATCATCTGCAAAAAGCAGAGATGCAATCCTAAGGCCACCAAAACGGATCCCCTCAACACCTTGGCTGCGCCTAGAAATTCTGTCCATAAAAGTAATGAACAGAATCAGTGACCGGCCCACAACGTCCCGAGTTGAGGTCAGCAGCACACCATCCCCACTGTAAACAGTGTTAGTGCTGTACTGCTTTTCCCCCCTGAGATGCCGGATGGTGGACCAGAATCGCCTCGAAGCTGTATGGAAGTCTTTCTCCATGGCCTCTCCAAATTCCTCCCACGCCTGAGTTTTTGCCTCAGCAACCACCCAAGCCGCATGCCGCTTCGCCCGCCGGTACCAATCAGCTGCTTCCGGAGTCCCACAGGCCAAAAAGGCCCGAAAGGACTCCTTCAGCCTGACGGCTTCCCTCACCGAAGGTGTCCACCAACGGGTTCGAGGGTTGCCGCCACGACAGGCACCGACAACCTTGCGGCCACAGCTCAGATGAGCCGCCTCGACAATGGAGGCACAGAACATGGTCCACTCAGACTCCATGTCCCCTACATCCCAAGGGACGTGTTCGAAGTTCTGCCGGAGATGAGAGTTAAAGCCAGATTCCGCCAGACATTCCCAGCAGACCCTCTCAACACGTGTGGGCCTGCCAGGTCTGACCAGCATCCTCCCCCACCAGCGGAGCCAACTCACCACCAGGTAGTGGTCAGTGGACAGCTCCGCACCTCTCTTCACCCGAGTGTCAAGACATTCGGCCGCATATCCGATGAAACGATGACAAAGTCGATCATCGAACTGCGGCCTGGGGTGTCCTGGTGCCAAGTGCACATGTGGACACCCTTATGCTTGAACATGGTGTTCGTTATTCACAATCTATGACAAGCACAGAAGTCCAACACCAGAACACCACTCGAGTTCAGATCAGGGGGCCGTTCCTCCCAACCACGCCCCTCCAGGCCTCACTGTCATTGCCCACGTGAGCGTTGAAGTCCCCCAGCAGAACAAGGGAGTCCCCAGGTGGAGCACTCTCTAGTACCCCCTCTAGGGACTCCAAAAAGGGTGGGTAATCTGAACTGTCGTTCGGCCCGTAAGCACAAACGACAGTCAGGACCCGTCTCCCCACCCGTAGGCAGAGGGAGGCTACCCTCTCATTCACCGGGGTAAACCCCAACGTACAGGCGCCGAGATGGGGAGTAACAAGTATGCCCACTCCTGCCCGACGCCTCTCACCTTGGGCAACTCCAGAGTGGAAGTATGTCCAGCCCCTCTCAAGGAGACTGGTTCCAGAACCAGAGCCATGCGTCGAGGTGAGGCCGACTATTTCTAGCCGGAACCTCTCGACCTCACACACTCTTTCCCCATCAGAGAGGTTACATTCCACGTCCCAAGAGCTTCCGCAACCGAGGATCAGACCGCCAGGGCCCCCTCCCTCGGCCGCCACCCATCACACAATGCACCCGACCCTGTTGGCCCCTCTCACAGGTGGTGGGCCCATGGGAGGGGGGACCTATGTTTCCTCTTCCAGCTGAGCCCGGCCGGGCTCCATGGGTAAAAGCCCGGCCACCAGACGCTCGCTGTCAGTAAAGATTAGAACCGAATGATGGGGTTTTAGAGATATAATATGGAATGTTTTGGGAAAATAGAGTCATCTTGAAGTTTTAGATCATACTGAAATAAATGGTTCTGTTTGTTTTCCTTTTAGGTAAAAGGGCCGTTATCTTTAACAAAACAAAACTAGTAATAAAAAATATTGACACAGCAGTGTTTGTAGATCATGAAGTATTTGTTGCATCTAAATTAAACAGTTGAATTAGAGTGTGATGGTAAAAAATGAATCTACATTTTATTGAAATTGGTGACGTGTTTCCGCAGCAAGAAATTATCAGTTGTACCTAGATAATAACATAAGTTGGAGATATCTCTTTTTAAATGTGCACACGTTATTCAAAACAGGATCCTGATTTGAATAACTGGACAGAGACGTGGAGGGATGGAGACACTTCCACGTCTCTCCATCCTCAACATTATTCCTGAACGTGCAACAATGTTTGGCTCAGTTGGTTATGTTTGGTAACTTTTGCATCCTATTTAGAGGTAAAATTATTCAATCTTCAGGCAAGTAATCAAAGGAAAGATATTTGGCTATTGGGAAAATTAACTTGGGGAAAAAGTTGTTTTCTACAAACTCAGAATCCCTTGCTAAGCTCAGATGCATCCAATCTATGAACTACATATCTTTGCATTAGTTACTATTGCCTTACTTTTTCTTGGCTGAGAAGCTGAAGCTCCTGCAAAGAGGCAAAACATTCCCAAAAATGAGGGTGAATCATAATCAGTATATAGCAGTTTCTTGTCTTCTTGGGTGTGACGGACTTGTGATCTGGTCCGGAGAGTCAAGACAATCCAGTCACGCACCTTTGGGATGTTCTGGACTAAAATAAATTTGTTTTATGAACTTTTCCTTTTGTCTTTCAGGACTTAAAGTATCTGCTACTGATGGATAAAGTCAGAGACTGAGGTCTGAGACCAGTCAGAGATCTTCTGGTGGCTTTGAGAGCCGACAAACAGAACATTATCATCATCATCACAGCACCACATTCCCTTTAGGAGAATCACAATAAACCAGTGAATAGTATAAAAATACTTTAATATCATCAGCATACAGACAAAACATCCATCGACACTGCAGGGAATGCTAACACACACAGACTACAGCTGCTTTCAGTGGCTGTTAGAAATTACAAAACTGTACACTCATCTCTACAGCACGAACAACACTGGACCACGCAGCACCTGAAGGCAGCAGGACGAATTTACAGACGAGTCATGAAGGCAGCATGGACAGAAATGCTGACCCTGCAGCAATATCTGTTGGAGAATTACAATATTTATAAGAGCCCTTCAAATTAAAACCTTGCTGGATCAAATGATCCTTTCCAATGACTGAGGGCAAATCACACACAGATCGATAAAAATGGTACCAATAAGAAATCTTTAAGTTTGAAGCTCCACCTCTGAGTAACTCAGGGTGAAGTGAGAGGCAGCAGCCTGGCAGTGTTGATCAGATTTGGTCCAGATTGGTATAAGATCCGTTTCTATGGATACCAGAGGTCTCTCAGTGGCTTTCAGTCCAAATGGTGACCCAATGTTTCTGGATCTTCCGGTTCTGGGTCGAGGTCACTTGTTCCCGGATCAGGAAACCATCATCATCAACATGCTGCTCGGTGTTACCCATAATCCTCCTCTGCTGGAGCACCGCCGTCTGCCACGCCTCAGGACGCACAAAGAACTGACACTGCAGGAAAAAAAACAGAAACACTGTTTCCACTCAACCACAGCGGACAGGTGGGCAGGTGAGCAGACTGACTGGTGAACAGGTAAGTAGGCGGACAGGTGAATGGGTTAAGATTAGGGCAAGTAAACGTGTAGCAGTTGTGTGAATCAGAGAACAAACAGCCTGAATTGTCTTAAGCTTTATGGTGAACATATTCTCTGATTGGTTAAAAACATCTAATAATGGGCGTGGCCATAACTGCAGATAGATACTAACCAAAACATGGCTGCTAAATTTGATAAAGTATAAATTCTAAGAAAAGAGACGGACAGAAAACTAGGAAGCAAGTCAGAAAGACGGGTTAGTTATTAATTAGCAAGCGGTACTAACCCATCCTAAAGCAGGCAGTAAGCACCACAAAGCCAAGTCCTTGCAACAGGCCTTGGCTGCAGCAGTATGTACAGTCAGTAAGCAGGCAGTAACCAGATTGTAAGCACAAAGTAAGTTGTTCAGTCTTCCGTAAAGCAGTTTTCTTGCAACAGTCAGTAAATGGTAAACAGTCGGGCGTTGGTCCTTGCAGCAGGAGCCACCTGCAGCAGCTTGTGCAGTCAGTAACTAGACCGTTAGCAGCCAGTAAGCAGTAAACAGCCGGTCAGTGGTCCTTACAGCAGGCCTCTCCTGCAGCAGCCTGCCCAGCCTCAGAGCTCCTCGGTCAGCTTGTCCATGTCAGACGGCTGGCTCTTCATGTGGGCTCTTTGGGTCTTGGCCTCGTACATCTCCCTGGTGCTGGCTCTCTTGAAGAAGCCACACTGAACAGCAGGGGGCAACATAACAATTTACCAACCGGCGTGAACGGCGCCATGGGGATGAGATGATGAGAATGTCTCATGTGGTGGATCCTGAAAACCAGCGTCAGGCTTCACAAACCTTCCAAAGCAGAACGCAGATCAGAGCCAGCAGCAGAACTCCAGCCAGGACTGACACCATGATGATCCACCAGGGGGCGCCAGAGTTCAGTTGCAGCTCAAACTCTGGGTAAATGCTGACCTCAATCTGCAGACAGGAAGCAGAGACTCAGGGAGCGTGCAGCAGGCCGTCAGGCTGGGACGGGAGCAGCAGGGTGTTACCAGTGAGGGGGACGACTTCATGGTGACGGTTCTCTTCATGGTCTTCAATTTCAAAGTGGCCAGGCCTTGAACCAACACACTGCTAGCATCTCTGTAGTCCTGAAACACAACAGGAGGCATTCTACTCAGTGGCCACTAGAGGGAACTGCAGCACAATGAAGCTCACATCTATAGTTCACATGTTTATTTACCTGTCTTGTTAACTTTCAGTTGAATAAAGTTCGAGATCTTTGTTGATTTAGTAATAGAATATTAAATAATGGAAGTACTAAATATAATTTTATTCATGACTGAAAATTACATATAACTACATATAGCCTAATTGATGAATTATGTATAAAATATCATTTCAATTTTGATTAGGGGATGACGGTGTGAGTGATAACAGTATTAGGAAGAAAATGCATCATGAAAAAACGTGTACATAAAATAAATGGCTAAATCTTTGGTTAAGATTTCTTCAACTAGTTAGATATTTATATTCATGCTCTTATTTTGAAATAAGTGAAGCCTGTTTACGCAGCAGTTCTGTTTCCTCTTCTTGTGTTCTCTCTCTTTTTTCTCCATTAACTTTATTTCAAGCAAGAAACATAAAGGAGGAAAATAAAAAAGAACAATAGAGAACAAAATCTAACAATAAATGCAATTCCTAAGTGTTTATTTAGAATTCTTTAGCATTAGCTTCCATTTAGCATTAGCTTAATGCTAGTGAGCATTTTAGCACTACTAAAGTGCTCGCTTAATGTTTATGGTTAGTAACATTTTAGCTAGCGGTGGCCACAGCTGGTGGAAGCTGACAGCTGATCATCGTTCTGGGTAATGGTACCTCAATCATGGTGGAGTTCCACAGCCGGCTCTTCACCAACAGAGTTGCAGAGTTGTTCATGTTGAGCAGAGGACAGGAGAACTTCACACACCTGGCCCCACTGCTGCAGCTCTGCAACACACATAATGATCACTTTTCTTTTGGACTCCGTCGACCTGAACCTCCAAACCATTGAGGTCCATCAGAAGGTTCTCTCTGTTTAGCCTCCAGTGTTAACCACATTTTCAGAAATCTGGCTTTTTAGCTGAAGCTACAAAGTTCAATATGTCAAAGTGGAAACCTTCACTCTGTGGACAGGTTAAACTGTCCATAGTCAAGTATTTACCAGTTTAAAGTTCTTCCTCTGTCTCTGCATGCTGAGGACTGGGAGAGTTTTCTCTTGTTGTTTCCTTTCCTCTTCTCCCTTCATCCCCAGCCTCATCCTCATCGTCCTCTCATCATTGGACATCTGAACAAACAAATGCACACATCAAGCATTTATTCTGACTGTTATTTTGAAAACAGTGTGGATGTTGCCATGGTTACCACAAGCTTCAAAGGGTTGATGATGTCGCCGTGTGTGCATTGACGATTCGAGGTGCCTTCCAAGAGGACCTCTGTCAGGTACAGCAGCCACTTTCCGTTCGCCACCTCCTTCGGCCAATCGAACTCGACCTCCAGCTCGCCAAGGTGACCCAGAGGCTTCCCCTGGACGTGAACCTGTTGGAGAACACCCGGTTACACCTGTCCGCTCTCTGGTTTGGAGCGGTCCTGATCGTCCAAACAAACCTGAAAGGTGAAGACCACCAGACTGCCCACATCCTCCGTGCTCTTCATGGCCCGCTCACCAACCACCTGACCACTGAAGAAGACTGAACCCGGTTTGATTCTAACAGGAAACAGTCAGAGGACCACTTAAAATAAACTACTCTATTATTTACTTTGATTCAACAGAACAAAACCTGTTACTCTGATATGATCCATTAAAAGTAAAAAAATAATTCACCTGTTTAGTTTAAGGCCACTAGATGGCACCCTATCACTAACCTTCAGTGAGGTTTGCTTTTACCTCATGAAGCAACATTGTGTCAACCTACTGAAAGCAGAACTGTACCCATTTTATTACCAGCTGTTCGTCAGTAAACTGAGTAAGTTCTTACACAGTGAGAGTCGCCTGCAGGGAATACTCCACCAGCAAGGAGACGAAGACTGGAGACAGATCTGACTGGTTGCTGAGCCTGAAGACACAGAGACACACATCAGCATCCGGTGGTACAAACTCAGACTGAGACGTGTGAGTGGGCGCCCTACGTGGACAGCACCAGCCGAGACTGGATTTCCTTGGTGTCCAAAGCGATCGCAGATGGCTCAAATTTAATGAACATCTGAATCTGGAACACAGGAGCAGAGAGTACAGATGGATTGTGGTGCTACAGCTGGAACGCCATATGCAGAAACGGGAATTTACCTTCTGGTTGGTTTTGAAGGGATTTCCCAGCTGACAGAGAAGAGTGGCCCCATCAACAGAACACTCAATGGCTCCTGAGCTGCCCCCCTGAAGCAAACAGAAACAGCAAAAAAGGTTAAGACCCAGATCCTTTAGGGTTCTCTAGAATCTCCTGTGGTTTTTCACAGGGACTAGAACAGGAGGCAATGAAATCCCAGTGCTGAAATGTCCAAGAAATGTTCTGTATGTGACTGATCAGACCAATACCCAATAAACTCAGGATTCATTTGGAAATCAACTTTTTAGTGAAAGATCTCTCTTTTGTAGTCAGACCAAACCCATTCATTCTGTCGTACTGGAAGATTCAGGGAGTTTTCAGCCCTGATACTTCAGTTTACTTGGTTTGATTGGGGATTGAAGTGGCAACATTTATAACATTTTCATCTGTTGCAGTTCACTTTCACATGGAGCCTGTTCCTGTGGGAGCGCTGCACCAAGAACCACTGAAGGAAACGACACAAAAACCTCCTAAAAGACATGAGCACAACTTCCTTGTTCACAAAATATTAACAAAAACGGAGTGGTGTCAGATTTAAGAGGTTGTACGATTTCCCTTTTGTCTTTGGTAAAAAACCTTGAGCTGTTTCTCCAGCTAGCACTAGGCTGACATGTTTGTTTTGGTTGTATTTACCCAGAATGCCCTGCGCTACATTCTGCTCCCTGCTTTTGCAGTGTTCTCCGGTCCTTTAGCCGTTCGAATCACAGCAGAGTTCACTTCAGTCTGACTGATATCTAGGTTTGATTGCACATTCCCATGAAACAGACTTTCTAGGCAAATGAACAGGAGTTGGATTAATGCAGACTGAACAGGACTGGTGTGAATCCACTGTAAATCTTCACCACAGGAAATAAAAATCTCATCTTCGTTGCCTTTTTTTGGACTCCAGAGTAAACAAGCGACGGCGGGACGCTGACGTTGAGGACAGTGTTGTGAGCATCCTCTGCTAGTCGGCCTGGTGACGCCGTGTTGCTGACGTTGACCTCCAGAAGTAACCTCCTGATGCTGCTGTTGTAGTTCAGCAGTTGGTTGCCGTCCTGCCTGAAAACAAACGGATCAACAACAGAACATCAAGAACCGGATGTGGCTGGAGGAGCTTTTAGGTCCTGATGCAGGACGGACTCACGCTGGTGGTTGTCATAACTTCCTCATCTTTACCCCACCTGTATTTGTCTCAGTGGTAACCGGTTCTGATCAGATCAATATTCTGACATGATCCAATCAGCTGTTTCACTCACATGGGGAAGGGTTTGTAATCCTCATCTGTGAACCAGGCCACCATCTGAAGGTTACTTTGACAGACGTTATCAGACCCGCAGGCCTTCTTGATGTGAATCTGAATGGTGAGAAAAACAAAAATCAAATAGTGCTACAAAAGATATTTCTCTTAAAGCAACTGGATCTGACCAGGGTTTTGGTGAGTTGAGGTGTCGGGCTTAGGATGGGGAAGCGCTTCAGATCTTGAACAATATTGCTTCTGTTGGGAAGTTTCTCATTTAGAGAGACGTTCAGGGAGAACACCAGAGGTTCCACCACGTTTTGGATGGTACTCTGCAGAACACAGATAAACAGAACATTTTATTTAGTTTACCAGAACATAGGTCAGGTTTTCCAGCTGATAAAGAGAAAAACACAGCAGATGTGGAAGTAAAGTAGTCTAAAATTAACCTGAAGGTCCAGCATCAACCAACCACTTCAAAAAATGGGTTCCAAGTTTCTAACAGCTTTTTGTTTTTGTTTAAACTCTGAACAACAAGGATGTGGACTATGTCACCAGCAGACTGATTAACACGTCACAGCAACATTTGTCGCAATCTGTTGGACTTATCTCTACCAGCAGAACTTCCTCTGACCCGGTTGTAGTCAGAATTTGGCAGATATCAAACGCAAGTGCCAGAACTCCACACAGAACAAGACAGCAGAAACATTTTTGGTAAAAAAAAAAAAAAAAAAAAAAAAAAAAAAAGCTCTGGCTGATTGAAGAAGCAGCATTTAGCTACAACTAGGAACATGTTAACGTTGATTAATTAATTACATAGATATTACTTTGTTAAACATTTTAACGTAAATCATCACAATTTCCTTTTTCCATCCAAAAATCTTGAACCGGAACCTTTGTATCGTGTTTCCGCTACGGTTGTAAATCTGATGCACCAGTAACGTCCGCAAACAACACCAATAAATGACAAAAACGCTTCTCTTGACTCATTAGGGGTTAATTTTTGCTTAAATAAACAATCTGATGGGATGCTGGACAAGATTATTGTTGTGTGCAAACTGTGCTAAAAGCAGTTAGCATATCAGCAAAGCCTAAATTAGCATCGCAATGCTAACCATGTAGCAGCGCAGATGTCCCCAACGTCAGCATCCACATCTCTAAAGGATTGTTTTCAAATGACCAGCACTTAAAAGATGAATGGTATAACAGCTCTTCTATGAATCTGTTGGTTTCTATGACCTAAATAGAAACCAACAAAATGTATTTGTTGCTGAACTCATATGTTTCTTTATTCAATAACTTAGCAACAAAAATGGTTTTTGAAATGAAAAAGTTGCTCATTTTGTTGATGTTTCATTTATATATTAAAATGTGATTAACTGCGATTAACTGATTACAGACCTTTCAATTAGCTCAGCTAAAGATTAGAAGGTGTTACCATGGTTCATATTGTCATGTGCGATGAGCTCAGGTGCCTGCAGGTGGCGCTTTACCTATGTGTGCATATCTCACCAGCAGTCCGGCTTTCAGGGTTTTACACTTTCCACTTCCTACTGACTGGATGCTGGAGTACACGCTCTGTCTGTTGTCATGGAAACGGAGGCGGGGCGAGAGACTGGTGACGTCTCCAGTCACAGTAAAGTTGACAGCTGTGAGAAAAGAAAAAAAAACCCGACTGAAAACAACTAAAGTTACAATTTAAAAACAAGACTTCAAGTTTGTGGACATTAGAAAAAAATTGCCACATTCTGCATTTTTTTTAAATTTATTTAACCTATTTAACTTTTTTTTAAATACAATATCATAGATATAGTAGAAGATGCAAAGAAACAACTAATTCAGTTTGTTTTTAAAAAACATTTCATCACATGTAGAACATATATATTGTTCGTACAGTTTTGGCTTAATTACGTCTGTGAGTAAATTGTTCTTTCATCTAGTGGTCTTTTTTGAGTTAGTTAAAGTTTACTAAATTAGTTGATGATTATTTGAATAACTGATTAATCGCTTCTTAAATTTTCTCCAGCATTTCAGGAACAGGTTTGTGATGATCTGTGGATTTTCCAGCATGGCAGACAGGCTAACGCGATAGCAAAGCAGATGAAATCTTAATCAGAAGCACAAAACAGAAGCCAACATGCTGGGATCAAATCCTGAAAAGAACAAGACTTGGTAACAACCTGAACCAGCTGTCCCAGATGTTTGGTGTGTTTCGGCCTTGGCCTGAAGAAGTTTATGTGATTTATCAGGTCTAATACTATTGGGAATATTTAGAGGCTATTTTTCACTGAGACAGCCAGGGGAAGTTAAGTCCAGAACATTTTCCTGATCTTCATGTGACAAAGTGTCTAATAATCTAATTATTCTGAGAATTACACCATTTATTACATCTAAATCAGATCAACTAACCCAAAACTTCAGATTAAGAACTTCAGGAAATGCAGATGAAGCAAGAATATTAAAAATGATTAGACTTTAAACAAAATGTGCATAAGGTGACAGTTTTACTCTCAGATGATGATCAGTCCACTTCATCTACGACCGGTTTATTCACCTCATGAAGGGGGTCACCTTGACTCTGATTGGTCGGATTAACGACAGCACACACACACACTCACACAGACTTCTGCAGAGGGAGTGAGTGTGTGTGTCAGACGGAATAATATCCGTTTGTTTAATGCGATTTATCATCCACAGAAACACCGGGACACTCAAGGACACGCCATGATGTCATCTGCCGTGTGGGCGGTGCAGGTGTTGTCATAGCAACCGGGTGACCTTTCCTCAGATTGGACAAATTAGCACAATGAGGACATGCAGCTCATCAGATACGGTGATTAACAGCGGGGGTTGATTAGCAACACGCGCAGGAAGCAGCTGTCATTAAGCAGTGCAAGTGAGCTCCAGCTGCAGGAGACGGTCCAGTTTGACTCCACCAACGTGGCGGAGAGGGTCAGTCGGACCTGCTGAGTTTGACCTTGAAGCCAGAAGCATCCAGGTGAAACAGCAGCAGGAGGACGACCGCTTCTGGAAAAGCACAGAGGAAGTCTCAGGAAACATGCAACCCAATGCATCTCAAAGTCTCATTCACAACATTTACAGGAAACAGAGAAACTTTGGTATTGAGAATTATATAGCCGTCTATCATTCCAACTAACAATTATTTTAGTAATCGATTATTCTATTTATTATGTGGATGATTATCTGGGTAAAAATTTTACATAGTCTGGTGATTTTTAGGTTTACCACTTAAGCCCCACAATGTTTGCTAATTCTACCCATTTTTACTTGATTTTTGTCACTTTCTCACCATTTTAATTAGGGCTGAAATGATTAATTAGGTCAATCACGATTAATCAAGGACTGAAATAATCAACAACTAATTTAGAAATCCATTAACTGGAATATTAAGACAAAACAAATCCATTTGCTGAAAGAACAACATTAATTAAGTGAAAACTACAATAAAAAATCAATGGAAAATTCAGACGATTAACCAGTTAATCACAGAAAAATTTACACAGATTTTTAATTTAACCACATAAGACTTTTTTATACAAAATTAGAAATAAATTAAAAGATACAAATAAACAAACAATTCAAATCATTTTCTAAATTGTAAAATAAACATCTTCCTGAGTAAAACATATTTACAGATTAGTAATTTTTTTTATCTTAAATGCAAAATGTATATTTGGTTTGTACAGTTGGAATTTAAATAATTTTCTGAGTAAAAAAGGCAAATTGCCTTTTTGTTAACTTTAACTAAATTGGTCAATTATTATTTCAACAATCAATGAATCACACATTATTGTTTCAGCACATGGTTCTACTTTTTCACAACCTTCATATTGCTCATCACAAATAAACTGCAAACTCACAGATGCTGCTGAGGTTTTCTCCAGCGTTGAACTTGAAGAAGAAGCACACCTTCACCTTGATACTGAGAGACAGACCGTGTTAATGATAATTACCACAATAATAAAGATGAAGGCAAACTTGAACAGTTTCCTCTGATTCTCACTCGGTCTCATTTCGGGCGACCACACCTGGAGAAACTCTTAATGTGGTGTTCAGCTGGATGACGGGGCGAGATCTGAGGAACCAACAGAAAATAAAGACCTTTAGCTCAAGCAGGTAAAGTTTTGACTTAGAGAAGCTCTCCTACAGTACCTGAGGAGGGCGACGGTATCGTCCAGAGAGCCGACCAGGAGGTCTGGGTAGTGGTTTCCATCAACATCCACACCTGCAGCCAGGGAGTACCCGAAGGTCTTGAACCCAGGAGATACAGAACGTCCTTCGATCATCTGAGGGGGACAGGTGAAGGGTAACAGGTGATATGGTTGAATTACCAACTTAATTTAGTGGAAAGGTTTCAGTATTCATATAATGCTGGGGTCTGAGTTGCTTTCTGGCATATACCCATATGCTTGGGATCGTAAACTGGTTTAGGGGATAAAGGAAGTAACCTGACAGGTTTGGGATTGAGGTAGAACCCCCATACTCTGCTCAAGATATGACATGCATCTATTGGTACATGTCATAGCAGAAACTACAAAGTGGTAGACACCATTGGTGATGGAAGTCATTTTGCTCAAGATGAAGGCCTTGGTTGTCTCTAGATGGAATAAACCATCTCATATTCTGGAGTTGGAGTTGTCCATGGAGAGCAGGAATACTCACAAGCTCCTTGGTGTTGGAGGTTTCTTTGAACAGACACCGTGAGCCAAAGGATGAGGACCGAGGGCGAACCGGGTCGGCCTGGCAGAGGATCCCAGTAGAAACGTCTTCCACTCACATGACTGGCAAAGTTTCTCTCATGTTCTTGTATTATTTGGGGACACAGAAGCTAAATGGGCTATTGTTCAGGACCTCAAAGTCTATTGGTGCTTGTCATAGCAGAAACTACAAAGTGGCAGACACCATTGGTGATGGAAGTCATTTCGCTCAAGATGAAGGCCTTGGTTATCTCTATCATCTTCTAAAGCAACAGAAAGGTATTGTGGCCAGAACAACTGCCTCTACATAATCAGATGTAGAACTAACCATGTACTCAAAGTGGATGTCCACTGGACACGTCAGTTCAAAGGTAAATTTTTATGACTGCATGGTTCACATCAGACTACGTGACATCAGGCTGATAAGGTTGAGAGTTAGTGCAATCAACTGCCAGGCTGCCTCTTTGGGCTGTACTGATGACAGGTCTGCAGTGTCTGCCCTGGTGGAGAAGAAACAGACCTAGGTGCCCAACGAGCTCATCAAACATGGTAGTATCCATTTGGATTGTGGGAAATGAAGGAATTTGTCACAATGAATGTATGCACTATGGAATCTCAACCATCAGCAGACAGTCTACATGGCTCACTAAGTATGCCCAAGTATGTGGGAGTCTTTAGAGGCCATTAATTATTGAGACGCAATAATCAAGACCTTTAGCTCAATAAAGGTCAATAGACTAGAATATAGATACTAGTCTATCTATATTCTGGCCTTCACCTTTGACCAGTAGCAAGCATGATTATGCTTGCTCAACATCCTGGAGACAAGCAGCTGAAATGAACTTCCTCTGTTGGTGTCAGCCTCAGAGGTAGTGAGAGAAGCTCCATCACCCATGAAGGATAGAGGTGGTGCTCCACCAAAGGAAAGAGGCCCAGAGGTAGACTAAGAACTTTCCTGAGGGATGTTGTACCTCTTACAGCCTAGAAATGTCTTGGATCCTCAAGAAAAAGTTAATTACAGGGTACATTTATGTCTGAGGTACTCTCTTGGACCTGTGAATTAATGGATGGACCCATAGGAAGACCGAGGACATGTTGGAGAAATGATGTTTCTCGGTTAGCCAGGGAATGCCTTTGAATTTCCCTGGGATAGCTGGCCCAAGTGGCTGGGGAGAAGGAATTATTTGTGTTCTGTATATTCTGCTACCTAAATAAAATACTGGAGGGATAGATGGACACACAGTTTGATTGATGGATGGACTGGCCTGTGGGAACACTTCTGCAAAGATTTGACAATTTCTGTATCATATCCCACAAATTCCTGAACCAGGACAGCACCAGGTTTTGTTTGATACCTGACTCGGTTCTGCAGAGATTCCCTCTTGGCTCCCAGTCCAGATCATCACACATCCGGTATCGTGAAAAGGAGCTCCCACTACAAAGTCTGAAACACAACATCACATCACTACATCACGTCACCCCAACTGATTACTGATTATTAGACGTCAGTATTGTGCTGCTGCCTCACCCTGATAGCCATCTTGGTTGAGGTCCCCTGCTGCAGCAACAGCCATTCCAAAAGCAGATCCAACTGAACCCATCAGAACCACAGTGGCTTCAGAGTGGAACCTCCCTCCTTTATTCATGTAAACATAAACTGCCCCACCCACCTCCTGCTGGCGGTTGAAGTAAAAAGGAGCACCCACCAGCAGGTCATTCCACCTGCAGGCCAAATAACCAAACAGGAAGTGAAGAAGTTTTCATCAACTGGATCAGAATGCAGGTTCTGCATCTGTTAGTGCTTTATCAAAATGATTTCTCACCCATCCCTGTTGAGGTCTACGGCTACCACGACGTTACCAAAGTACGAGCCAACCTGTTGACCTCGTAGAGTCTGCTGAATCACCAGATCATTGGATCGCTTGACCGCCAGCATCACAGAACCACGGGCATCCATTTTATTGTCTCTGGGAGCCCCTGTTCACAAACACATCAACACATTGGTGAGAACATCAAAAGACCCCAGGAGCTGATGAGGGACTGAAGGTTGTCTTTACCTGCTACGATGGTTTGACTCTCTGCAGAGAGAAGGTAAAGAGCCTGAGTGACCGAGTATCCTGCAGGAACACACAGTTTAGTTTTTAAGATGCTTCATTAATTTCAAAATGAGAGCAGCTGCAGTTTGATGTGTTTCACCTGCTATCATTAGTGTAAACAACACAGATCACTGATTCACCATATAGACCTAAAACATCAAGGTACTCAGGCACCTTCTAAGCTTCCCTGATGCTCATCAGAGACGATGACATCTTGAGAAGGAATGAAACTCAGATCAGATTCTCAGGAGAAGAGTCACTAACAGAAATAGCTCACCTAAATAAATATTCCTATAACTTGAGTTCTTGTGGTCAAAGGAGTTCTTTGTCCAAAAAAAGTCATTGTTCGGATTCATCCAGAAGGCATAAACATTTCCTGGAACACACAGATTAAAAAGTAAATAACACTGGAGAAAAGAAATGCATGAAACATCATTTGAAAAATTGCTTCAAAGTTCTGCGGAGACCAGAACACATCTTTTATATCTGTACATGCCTCTGATTTAAACTTCAATGTATGTGATTTTGGTCCACATTAAGACAAACCAATTTAGTTCCTATAATACTTAAACTCTTCCACTTTTAGGAGGACCTTGCCCCAAGCCAGAGAAGTCACTGCACTCTCTCCAGCTCAAGATCATTATCTCTGACTTGGAGGTGCTGGTTCTTATCCCAGCTGCTTCACACTCAACTGGGAAATGGTCCAGTGAAAGCTGCAGATCACGGTCTGATGAAACAAACAGAACTACATCGTCTGCAAAACGCAGAGACCTAAAAGGCCACCAAAACGGTTACCCTCAACACCTTGGCTGTGTTCATGAATCCAAATCAGTGACAAAGGGCAACCTTGACTGAGTCCAACTCTTGTTTTGTGGACATGAATCAATGTATAATAATGGCGCCTGCAGGTGCATGTCACTAGCTATAGTGGCTAACAGGTGACGTCCTATACAGCAGTATATATCAATGGGTCTGAATGCTTGTATGGTTGTGGATGTGGAAACCTGGAGGTGAGAAAGTAACCAGACATGTGATGGTGACATCATAGAGGGGCGGGACTAAACGGAACAGGTACCTTGCCAACTGTAGCTCCCAGGTGAGCCAAAGATGGCGTCGGTGTGCGTGATGAAGGCAGAGATTCCATAAGTACACATGCCCTCACCGGTGTGATCCCCCCTGTAACTAAACACACACACACACACAGGTAAAACAGGTAAATGTAGCCCCACATACTAAAAATGGGGTCATGTGACCTACTCGCATGGCTGCTGTATTTGCTCCCAGTTTGGCGGCTCTTCATCAAGATGTTGGCCGTTTCTATGGAGATAGCACCGGCCAATTATCTTTCTATCTCCCTGGTAGACCTTAACGAACCGGTGTCCACATGCCTGCCAAGACACACGGTACACCTTAAATTATTACAGTTGGTGGTTAACGAACATTTTAATTACAGCAGAAAGTTTGGTTGAAATAATCAGCCAATGAGAGCAGAACCTCACCAGAACCCTCCCTCCAGGTCGGCCCTGACTGGCTACTGTGACGCCCAACCACATGTCCTCCAGCAGGTCCACAGTGGGGTCCAGGTCTGCGACAGCACCAAGACAGAAAACTGGTAAGTACTCCAATGAGTACTAGTGAGACGTTTTTTGTCCAACTTGACAAAAACTTTCAAATTGAGGTCAGGAATTTGACTAGGCCGTTGCAACCCATTTGATTCTTTCATTTATCCGCCATTCTGTTGGAGATTTGAGTTTGGGATCATTATTCTGTTGATGACCGTGGTTGGACCAACATTCAGCTGTTGGACCAACCTTCAGCTGTTGGACATTTGATTCTAGAATATTTAGGCATAAAGAGGAGTTTATGGTTCAATCAGGTTCCCAAATTTACTTAGAACAAGACAATTTTTCCTTTTAGAAGTGACATAATCTGCTCATGAACAATGTACATTTTCATCAATATTATTAATTACTAACTCAAAAAGATGCTCCTATATCTTGCTAACTAGTTAGTTCTGTCTTATTTCAAACAGAAAAAGATGTTTGAACTAGAAACTAGCCTACAATAGTTGGTAAGAGTTTATGTTTTGCAGTGTATTCCTATTCCCTGTGGCATACTATCTACATTATCAGTCATCATGCACCAGCTGTCATGTTTTAGTCTGTTTCTATTTTGGTGTGTTAAATTTGATCTCTGGGTTATTTTTACAGTAAGTCCTGACTATGCCCCACTCAGGATCTTAATAACGGGAGTGTGGTTGTGTTGTTCTGAAACAGATAGCAGCTGTCACAGCTCTATGACTGATGAACTACCCATAATGCACCAAGATGGCGATAAGATCACAGGCGGCAACGAATCAGTGAGCTAATCAACTGAAAGTCCAGAGACAAGCAGCTCAAATGGGTTGTTTTCTTCCAGAGTCATGGCTGTCAGGCTGATGGGATGATTATGGAGGAGCTACCATTAATCAGCTGTTTTAACGCTCTTGTTACTTTCTTAAGATGTATTAAAACTACAGTTAATAACTGGGTCGATGTCATTTCAGTCCAATGTTCTGCCAGAACGTCTAGGATCAAATCATTCATGTGGGTTCTACCACCTACACTGCAAAACCATAAAATCTTTAGCATTTTTGGTTAAGTTTCTTGTGTTTATATTGTTGTACTCCTGAAATAAGACAAAAATAACTTAAAAGTAACCTTTTCAGCAACCCAAATAAGTTGTGTTAAGTCAGAAGTTCTTGACTATAGATATTAAAGTGCTGGTTCCACTGGGAGATTTCTTTTCACTTAAAACAGGAAAAATGTTTTGTTTTTTTTTAGAAGTAAAAAAAAAATCCCAACTAATACAACGAAACTAATACATTGTGATCTATATTCAAGAATAATTGACTTTAAACAAACATACATATCTTGCTGAATTTTGAAGTTATTTTTGTTGTATTTCATGTGTACTAAATTAAGATTGTGTGCTGGTTTGATTTTATTTAATGTAGAATATTTTTGCAGTGTACCCCAGCATTGTTTTGCAGGTAAAAGTCTTTAAATGTAAATCCTCTGCAGAGGGAGCTGTGTATCAAACCAAAGATCCCTTCAGGCTGAACTCCAAAATCCAGAAACCTCCTCTGAGAATAACCAGGATGTTCAGATCCAAGGCTCTACCCCTGAGTCAAAGCAGTTATTCAGGATTTGTTGCTCTAAAACTGAAAGACTTGGAGATCCTGAAGGATCTTGTGTCCGTATCACATGGCCTTATGGGGTCTAAGCTTAATTTGCTCCTTTATTTTAACTGTTGTTTTTCTGAGAAAGGCCAGTAAGGATCAAACTTTCACTTTATTCCCAAAGACCTGTTCTCCACTCTGTTGGGAATTTGGGAACCGATCTTCATGAACAAACTGTTGGCCAACGAACAACGAGGCTTCAGAGTCTCAGGAAGACATCCACGACCCCTCAGCGTGAAGCAGGAAGCACAATGACATGTTGAGAGGGGGAACTTACTTTCATCTATGAATTTTATCCTACTGCACTCTGATGGGTTAGCCGTGACCGGGCAGCTGTACACGCCCCCTGTTCGATTGGCTGGAATGTGAGGCTCCGCCTTCTCCCTGGGAGCGCCGACCAATAGCCTGTCAGGAACAGAGGGGGGCAGTGTTACCTGATGTCTGATTGTATCTTATTTTTCACATGTTGATGTTAGAAGTTTTTTGTTGTTTTTTTTTGCTGCAGATGCGTCTTTTACTACAAACAGTCAAGCATTGACTAAACCAATACTATTTTATTTATTTATTTATTTATTTATTTATTTATTTATTTATTTATTTATTTATTTATTTATTTATTTCGAACAGACAAAAAGTATAAACAATTGTCAAACAAATAATATAGTATTTTCTTATTTAAAAAGGGAATTGAATTGCGTATTTGAATCTAAAAGAACGGTAGTTGTAGCATTTTAAGCTAGAACGTTAATTTTCTTGTTTATTGATTTATTTGTTTAGTTGCATCTTGTATATGTCTAATGTTGCTTACAAAGGTTTAAGTGGTTAAATTTCAAATCTGCAGAGTATGCCAATTTTTTTTCATCTGATTAATTGATTAATCGCAAAGATTATTCTGATGATTAATCAATTACTCTGATGATTAACTGATTAATCATCAGCTTAATTAATCAATTTGGGCATAAATTGTCAGATGACTAATTGATTAATCGATTATTGAAATAATCTTGCATCCCTGGTGTTAGATCCATCCATCCATCTATTTTCTGAACACCCTTTGTCCCTAATGGGATCAGGAGGGTTGCTGGTTCCTCTCCAGCTGCGTCCCGGGTGAGAGGCGGGGTCACCCTGGACAGGTCGCCAGTCTGTCGCAGGGCAACACAAAGACATACAAGACACACAACCATGCACACACACACTCACACCTAGGAAGAATTTAGAGAGACCAATTAACCTGACAGTCATGTTTTTGGACTGTGGAAGGAAGCTGGAGAACCCAGAGAGAACCCACCATGCACAGGGAGAACATGCAAACTCCATGCAGAAAGACCCCGGCCGGGAATCGAACCCAGGTCCTTCTTGCTGCAAGGCAACAGCTCTACCAACTGCGCCACTGTGCAGCCCCTGGTGTTAGATGTTTGGTGTTAAAGGAACAGCGTTTCAACCCTAAATGTTCTCCTGAGCTTGATTGATGGCAGTGACCCGTCATGGTTCTCTGGGTCTCCAGGAATCACAACCTGAGCGTCGCAATGGAGGTCACTGATGCTTTAAACTGACTGTTTTTATATTTGAGTCACATTTCTTTTGATTCTCAGGATAACTGGAGTCTGAAGGACAGACGGGACGTCCAATAACACAATGACAGACTGAGGACAAGTGTCTCCCTCTGATTAGCAGAAGTCATGTGACATAAATCAGCTGGAGGACAACAAAATGTTTGGAGGTCAGTGTGAGCCAAGCGTGACCGGATAGGACCCATCCTGACTGGACTGGACTGGAAACACTGGAACAATGAGGCCAACCAGCTGGGAATTCATTTAAAGGTGACCTGTTCTGCTTCCTTGAACAGGTTAGGACAAGTTTAAGACGTAAACAAAAAGTGTTTACTACATTTTTTGTACAAAATCAATCATGAGAATTTATTGTGATCGGTTCAGAATGACTTGATTTAGGCCGTTTTGTCACAGCTCATACAGTGGTAAAACCAGCTGAACAAATGTGCTGGAGCTCCACTTGGGTTGCTAGGTAACGGGCAGAATTCCACTGAGGTTGCTAGGTAACGGCGCACTGCCGGCTCATTTTTGAAACACCAAAAAACTAACGTATTTCCAAAAAACAAACACAAATAGAAGCTCGAACTGTTTTTAGCAGCACTTGCCTGAACAACAGAAAGTACAAAAATGTACATAATGTGAATTTTGCACAATACGTCCCGTCACAGTGAGGACTGGAGGTCGCCATGGAGACAAAACGATGCAGCATTCACGTCTTTAAATGTCAGACGGATGGGTGGCGTCTCCTACTGACAGGAAGTCTGTGGGTGTGATCACTTCCTGTGTTCACTCAGATACTTTAACTCCCTGTGACCTCTGACCTGTTCTCTGCTCAGGTAGGTTGCCATGGTGATGGAGTCATAGCAGTGTCCGAGAAGAGCAAAAGCATCTATAGGAGATAAGTTATTGATTCAGGATTGTCCTCCATGTCTCCTGGGAGAAACTAATTTCAACGACTTCCAACATTCCTCAGTCCAAATGGGACTTCAGACGTCTCCTGGCAGCAATCAGAGTCCATGTTCTGCCTTCATGAGCCAATAAAATCCCACCGACCTGCCGGATAGCCAATCACGGCGCGCCGGGAGTCTGATTAGAGGAAACTCCGACCTGCAGCACCTGAACCTCCAGAGGAACATCACTCTGTGCGTGAGCTACACCCACAACCAATCCAATTAGTGGACATAAAGAGACAGTAGCCATGGCAACCATGGAGACAGACAGCTGGGTGACCTCCGGTTGAGCCTTGCAAGGATCTCCTTCAGGAAGCAGCAGCTCAGGAGGGAATGAGACACGTATGTTCAGAGACGGAGCAACATGGAGCAATCAGCTGCTCAAAGGGAGGGGTGTGTGTGTGTGTGTGTGTGTGTGTGCGTGTGTGTGTGTGTGTGTGTGTGTGTGGGTGTGTGGCTGTGTGTGTGTGTGTGTACAGGGGAGAGGGAGCGTACCATGTGACCTGTCAGCGTCTGCTGCTGCTTAAACTCATAGTGAGGCCGTACGTGATAAACGGTCCTCCAGAACCAGTTCAGGCTCCCAAAATAAAGTTTGTCCACTTCCTCATGTTCCTTCTTATTAAAGTTTATTCTGCAAAAACACAAAGTCAAAAAACTAAATCTCAGCAAGTACTTTTGGTCTGGTTTCTATGATTTGGTTGAAATAAGACAAAACTTACTTACAGGTAGTTTTTCATCAAGCTATTCCAGATTGTTTTCAGTCAAAAATTTCTTAATATTGATAAAAAATATATAAGTTCTTGTGGCAGATTATTTCACTTATAACATGATGTTTTTCCAATGTTGTAAATGAAATGATCTTCCTTTTTTTATTGATTTATAGCGATCAAAGTTACTATTAATGTACTTTAATATACACACTACAAAAACACAAAGTCTTACTAAATAACTTAGGTCTCGTTTCCCGTACAAATATCTTAAATTTGTCTTGTTTCAAGTTCAATAAATCACAGTTAACTCTTCAGCAGGAAATATAAGCTTGTTTAAGTGAACAAGTCCTTCATATTGATGAAAAAGAACTAGTTCACTTGGAAGATTGTTCAACTTATGACAAGAAATTTTTCCAGTGTTATGAGTGAAATAATCTGCCAGTGGAACGAGAACTTTTTCATCAATAGGAAGGAAATACTGACTTAAAACAAACTTACCTATCATGCTGTAAAACTACTTATTAGTTAGTTATAGTTTGGTCTTACTAAGATATTTTTACTGAACATACATTGTAAGATTTTGCAGATAAACTGTCTGAATGGGTTATTTATGGCTCTATTTTTATGTTTCTGTGATATGTTTGTAACATTTTTGTTTAAATTTGTTTTGTTCTGCATTATTTTACCTAAAACCGTCTCTCTGCTGGCCCCCTCCAGTCCAGCGGTTGGATGTAAACCAGATTCACACGGCTCCGGCGGCGAACACAGAGCGACACCGGAGTGGATTCTGACTCCTGTCCCATGATCCCACTCCCACAGAAACATTCCTGTCCCATCCCACTGCTGGGGAAGTTACTTCCACTCCCATTTTTTCTTCTTTTAGTCTTCAGGCAATGCACTAAATATTTATTTTATCTTGTCCCCATTCTTTATTAACTTGCTTTGTTTTCTGAAGTTTTAATTCAAAAGATGTGAAAACAAAAATAGTTTATCTATGATAATATAAGGAGGCTTTTATACCTTTGATCAAAACCAAAAAACTTTTACTAAAGGGGTCAAAACAATTAATTTTTCAATAGAGATTTATCTGTCAAAATATACTAGGAAAAAATAAGAAATTATTAAATTAATTTCATAAATTTTGGAGGAAAAAACATGGAAGTTTCTGAGTTTCAGCTGTTAATTTTTTTTCTACTTTTGAAACTCAGAAAGTTCTCAGTTTTTGCTATAAACTTTCTGAGATGGATTTCAAAACTTCAGAAATTTTCCAGGAAACGTTTGACAGATAATCCTCCGTAGAAAATCTATGAAATATTTGTTTTGTTCCCTTTAATAAAAAGTTTGTTGTTTTGATCAAAGGTATAAATATTTCCATATTCAACATGTAACATAGACACTCCAAAGTTTTGGGGAGAAAAAACACAAACATTTTGGTGTTTAGAAAGTCAAATTTCTTCTGCTTTTAAAACTCAGAAAATAAATTTTTTTCCAGAAAATTTCTGAGATTCTGTTGCAGATTTTTGACTTTTGAAATTCTGAAATTTCCAAGCTTTTTTCCAAGATTTTCTGGTGGAAATTTACTCCTTGATTTTTTTCTGTCCACAATGATCCAAACACGTAGAAAAGTTTCTTATAAGTTAGTTTCATCCTTTTCCAGATATTTGCACAACAAAACGAGACCCAAAGTACTTGGTAAGATTTAGTGTTTTTGCAGTGTAGCAAGCAGCTCATGGTTGCATAAAAGTCTCCAATAACAGAAAAAGAGTTGCTAGATTTATCACTAGATGTTGTGAAAAAATCTGAAGTCAATATATAAAGTGTCAAAGTGGATAAGTAAGCACCATATAATTTTCTGGAGAAAACGTTTGTTTTCCATTGTGGGTTTTCCAGATAATCGTTTGTGATCTGAAGTTGTTGCCTGATTCCTTTTTGCTCGAGCTGCTGCTGTTTTCTCAGGCTGCAGGAGAACTCAGACGCATTATTAACACTGCAGGGCATTCACCTGACTCCCTGTGCTGCACATTCACACACAGATCTGATCTGATGGAGCCTCCTCATCAGGGACTGTTATCCACGTGAGTCTCATGGAGCCGGATCAGCAGCAGCTGGATGGAGTCGGCCTCCTCAGAGGGAAACCAGTTATCACAAACTGGGAGATAAAACTGCACAGAGTGGAGAACCAGGAGAAACTCCCAGAAGACGAGACACTGCATGGAAATCTGAGCTCCACACTTCTGAGGAAAAACAGGCTGATTGGTTCTGACCTGGTTGTAGTTGAGCAACAACTCCTACAACTCTCACAGCGAGTTTCATGAATCACTTGGTAATGATGATTTGGATTCTGATGGGGTATTATTTCTTTTAATATGAAATATTAAAAATTTGTTTGCTGCAAGTCCATCAAAAATATTTTTTATCTGGTTTGATAAGCAATAACTCCATGTTTATTATGCATTATGCATGAGTACGTCTTTGAAAAATACAAGTAGAGCCTCCTGCACAAACAGCAATATTGCAACAACTGGTTTCTGAAAATTCACAAGGACAAAACGTTTGTGTTTTCACAGTGGTAAAACCTGCTGACAAAAGGTGGTAGACCGCTACTTGGGTTGCTAGGTAACGGGGCCAAATATGGATGGGGTTGTTAGGTAAGTAAGATTTTGAAACAGCTCATTTTCCAGATACTGAAAAATATTGACCTATTGCCAAAAAAATAGTTGTGATTTTCTTTTAGTGTTTGGCTGGTTTTAGGAGCAGTTGAAACTCAAATGGAAGTAGAAAAATGTACAAAGTGTCACTTTCTGCATAATAAAATAATTTAAAATACTTCTCTACTGCAAAAGTAAACACATTTTCTGTGGTTTCACTGCATGGGTTTGACTTCAGATATGAAATAGACAGCAAAAAGGAAGTAATAGCAGCACAAAGTGAGGAAGTTGGGCTATTACGTGATGAATGGTTGTTATGTGGGATCTGAACTCTGCAGAGAACTAATTAACTGTAACTCCACTCAATAAAAGGTTCCCGTCTCTAAAAATGAAGCTGTAATAATATTAACTCTGCTGAGAAACATTTTATATCTCAAACATTCACAGGAGACCCAGATTACTGCTGTTACAGTTCTAGTCACGTATGTTCCAGTGCCTGAGGGCCAATCAGATCGTAGATTTATTTAATGCTCAGAACAGGAAGCTGAGGTTTCACACGGCTGTGAGCAACGGCTCGTTTCTGAACGGCAGTTTGAGTTTATGTGGACACACCTGAGACCTTCAGATGAAAGGAGAGCAAACACACAAGAAACAGAAAGTGATAAACCCAGGAGCCTAAATTCACAGTTCCAGCCTGTTCCTGTGAAAACATTAATCTGCTAACCAATCTTTGCTCCAAATCCTCAAATGTTTGGAAAAGAAATTCCTGGAATGAAAGATTTGATTCAAGGAGCTTCTGAAAAAATTTTTATATCTTGCAAATTACTCAGAAGATGTTGTCATTGGATTAGAACTCAGATGATGTAAAGCTTTGTGGATTAGAAGGGCAGATTATGATACTGTGAGGAGTAGAGGAGCAGATGTGTGGATTAGAAGAACAGGTGTGTGGATTACAGGGGCAGGTATGTGGATTATAGAAGCAGATGTGTGTATTAGAGAAGTAGGTGTTTGGATTAGAGAAGCAGGTGTGTGGATTAGAGAAGCAGGTGTGTGGATTAAGAAGTAGGTGTTTGGATTAGAGAAGCAGGTGTGTAGATTAGAGAAGCAGGTGTGTGGATTATAGAAGCAGATGTGTGGATTAGAGAAGTAGGTGTTTGGATTAGAGAAGCAGGTGTGTGGATTAGAGAAGCAGGTGTGTGGATTAGAGAAGCAGGTGTGTGGATTAGAGAAGCAGGTGTGTGGATTAGAGAAGCAGGTGTGTGGATTAGAGAAGCAGGTGTGTGGATTAGAGAAGCAGGTGTGTGGATTACAGAAGCAGGTGTGTGGATTAGAGAAGCAGGTGTGTGGATTAAGAAGTAGGTGTTTGGATTAGAGAAGCAGGTGTGTAGATTAGAGAAGCAGGTGTGTGGATTAGAAAAACAGGTGTGTGGATTAGAAAAACAGGTGTGTGGATTAGAGAAGCAGGTGTGTGGATTAGAAAAACAGGTGTGTGGATTAGAAAAACAGGTGTGTGGATTAGAGAAGCAGGTGTGTGGATTAGAAAAACAGGTGTGTGGATTAGAGAAGCAGGTGTGTGGATTAGAGAAGCAGGTGTGTGGATTAGAGAAGCAGGTGGGTGGATTAGAGAAGCAGGTGTGTGGATTACAGAAGCAGGTGTGTGGATTAGGTGTTAACTCACAGGTATTTTCCCGTCTCCAGATCCTCATGCAGAGCAACTGAGAATCCAAAGAGATTCTTGCTCCCGATTGTCTTCAGCACCGGAAACGACGTGTCGATGTTGATCGCCAGGCTCACACTGAGGCAGACGCTCAGCAGCATAAACATATCTGTTGCCATGGAGACTCACACCTGGAGGGATTGAGAACCTCAATCACGCAAACAGTTTTCCCAGGGTACTCTTCCGACTGAGCAACAGCCAACAGAAACGATGTGTAGAGAGCTTTAAGCTGATTGGCTGGTTGGATCTCAAAGCTGATTGGCTGTCACCTGTCTGCCAATCTGTAAAGTAAGAAACTTTATCCAATCACCATCTTTACCTCTGCCAGCTCCAGTTGTTACAGCTAGAAACTAGAGACCAGACCTGAAATCTGAGTGTAGTGATTAACTTTCAGAGCCACATAAAGACGGTAACAAAGACGGCCTTCTGTCACCTGAAGAACACCTGCCTGCTTACAGCTGGCTTTGATTCATAATATCTGTAACATTGATGTGTGTTGATGATTTTTATCTTTATGTATTTCATAAATATATGTTCAACAGATAAAACTGATTGTCATGTTATGTTTTATTCTATACTATTTAGGTGGAGATCTTTATATCTATATATGTTCCTTCTTTGTACAGTCATTATCATTTTTCTAAAAAATCTTTGTGTAAAATTAAACTAAACAAACTGACCTGACGTGACTAAGACAGTTTCCACTCTTCGTATTTATGCACATTCAGAAACATTTGGTGTTTGAATGTTTAAAATAAGAAGTTGTAAACATTTTAGCCATTTGTAAAACACCCCTGATATTTGATTAAATGTTTTTTTCCAAGTTGCATCTCATCCAAATGCTTTCTGGATCCACAAACCATTTATTTTAACTGGTTGGATAATTTTACCAGTTTCTCTGCTGAAGAAAAGGATTCCAACATGCTGATTGATCCCTGTTGTACTTTTATCGTCTCATTTTGGTGAAACAAAGTGAGGCGATAAGCCGTAGGACACCTGCAGCCTGTGAAACAGTGATGGCAGCTGGAAAATGACTGCTGCTCCATCAGCTTACAGAAACAGGATGAACTCTGACCTGAAGCTGCTCCCTGATCCTTCTGGGTGAAGGGATCTGTCCAGATGTCCTCGTTCTCCGACTGTCCGACTGCAGCTCTGCTCCGTCTGACTTCTCCGTCTGCTGAAACGCTCTTCTGCACGCGCTCAGATCAGCCTCTCTCCGGATCAGGTCTCTCTCTCTCTCTCTCTCTCTCTCTCTCTCTCTTCTTCATTCTTATTCTTCAGCTGTGCTCGCTCGTCCTGAAATGAAATCATGTCTGAGTGAGTTAACCCGCCCACACACACACTCCTGTTATTAGTGTGTGCGTGTGTGTGTGTGGGGGGGGGGGGTGTGTGTGCGTGTGTGTGAAAGTGAATGTTTTTGTCTTACACTCTCAGCTCAGTTTATTTCAGCTTCCTGTCTTTGTCTTACTTCCTCTCTCCTTTTTCTAATTGTCACAAAGACACACACACACACACACACACACACACACACACACACACACACACACACACACACACACACACATCCCTACAAACCCTGTGAACACACTCAGTGACATTTATTTCTTGTCAGGTGTTGATCAGGACGTTTTATCTGCATCAAGGACGAGTTTATCAGTTTCAGCTGTAACTGACTCCTTGGACTGATAAAGATCCTGTAATTTCTGTGCTTATCATAGTTTTTAAATGTTAACCGTCAAACCAAGGTTCTTCAGGGACGGGTTGATGTTCATGTTTTGGATCCTCAAGGTCACTGTGAGAGGTGAGCAAAGCAGCCAAAAAACTGTACAACAGAAAGAGTAGCAGTACTTTAACATATTTTTACTCAAGTAAAACTAAAAAGTAGCCATCCAAGAAATTACTCAATGAAGGGTAAAAAAGTATTTGGTAAAAAGTTTACTCAAGTACTGAGTAACTGATTAAATTATCATTCATTTGATATTTAAAAATTACACAATAAGACGGATCAAAATATAAAGTTATGTGGAAATTTTTGTATTTTAAGGATGAAAATGACAAAAACTTATATGTTTAAAAAAATAAAATCAGACAAAAGAAATTTTTTGCCAAATCAGTTTTTTTCAGTAAAAAAAAACTTATGAAACTTTAACAAAAACTGCAGGTGTGTCAGTGTCTGGTGAGTTTTTCATTCAGTGGGTAGAAAATCCAGAAATTTTACTCAATAAGAGTAGAAATACTTCAAAACAAAATTACTCAAGGAAAAGTAAAAAGTACAGTGTAGTAAAAAATACTCCTAAAAGTAAATTTTAAAAAGGTTACTCAAGTAAATGTAACTAATTGCTACCCACTCTGGTCATTGTAAATTGCACTTCTTTGCAGATCTGCTGGTGAAAACAGGGTTTTATCCTGCAGTCCCTCATCATCACTCTCCCTCCTCCGTGCTTCACCTGAGCAAGACGAACCCGCATCAGTCCGTCAGGATCGGTTTCCTCACAAAGATGAACTGATGAACCTCCCAGGTTATCTGATGCTGCACAAAGCCCAATCAGAGGAGGCAGCTGGCTCGTCTCTGGGTGAAAGGCTTCAGGCGAGCTGGCAGGAAACACATCAGAGAGCATTCATTACTTAACCTCACTGCTAATGTCACCATGGAAACCAGAAGACGACTGAAGGTGCTGATGCATGAAAACAGCTCAATGGTTCCCGGTCTGAGTGTTTTAGTAACATGTAATAACATGATAAATGTTTAGAAACAGAGCAACGTCCCTCCTCTGACCAAAATCAGTCACCCAGAACCAGAAAAGACCTGAAACTTCCTGAAGCAGTCAAGTGTTTAAAAACTTAACGGAACAGTAAAGAACTACAGCCACGAGGAAACAAAAACTACCTGAAAAGCCTTAAATGTTGCAGACTGACAAGGATCGGAAACCCTCTAAGAAAGTCATCAAGATCCAGACGCTAGCTAATTGAAGCTAAACTTCCTTAATCAGTCATCAAGGGTCTAGCATTTCCTGACGAGGCATTAAGCTTGTGAAACTTCAATGGTTGAAAATATCAATCACAGCAGCAACAGACCTGAAACCACCAGAAATACCTTCAGCTGGGTAAAACTTCCTGATTGAACCATCCTGTGTGAGACTTTTGCATCCTCTGCAAAAGTCAGAGACTATCTAATGAAAGTCATCAAGGGACCAGCACTTCCTAAAATTGCTTTTAAGAGCTTAACACTTCCTTAAACAGTTATCAAGGGTCTGAAACTTTTGGAAACAGTCAAAAAGCCTCTAACACTTCAAGAAACATCATCTAAGAATTTAAAACTTTCTGACACACTTATCAGGAGTCCAGTACTTCCTAAAGAGTCGTTGATGTTCTAAAACTTAGGAAAAACATTTTCAATGTTTGGAAAAATCCCAAGACAGCAAAGAAGGATCTGAAACAACCCAAAGATTGTAATGGTCTAAAACTTTCTGAAACAGTCGTCAGAAACGTAAAACGTCAGAAAGGTTGTGAAAACCATCTTCAATATCTTTACATACTTATGAAGGACCTAAAGTCACCTTAAAATCTGCTGTGAAACTTCCTGAAAAAGTTATCGAGGGCCTAAAACTTCCTGAACCAGTCATCAAGGGCTCAACACTTCCTGAGACAGTCAACAATGGTCTAACATTTCCTGAATAAGTCACTGAGGTTGTGAAACTTCCTGAAACCGTCTTAAATGTTCGGGAATGAAAGACAGGAATCACCTGAAGGGCCTTTGACGGTGTGAAACTTCCTGAAAAAATTCAACCAGAAAATAAAACTCCCTGAAACAGCATCAAGGTTCTGAAACTTCAGGGAACCAATTCCAATGAAATATCCAAGCAGGGTTTGAAGGTGCTGGAAAGCCTTCAAGACCTAAAACTTACTGAAACAGACATCAACACGCTAACACTTCTGTTTTTAAGTTCCTAAAACAGTTTCGATGATCTAAAACATTTTGAAACAGTAACCAGAGTTGGTAAAACATATCAAGGACCTGAGAAGGAAATGAACTGGTCTGAATCCATTGAGAGAAGCACTGAAGAACTGAAACCATGAAGAACCTGAAACTGTCCAGAACAAAAGAGCCTTCAGAGGTTTAAAGCTTCCTGAAACAATCTGACCTGATGACCCCAACGTGACCTGGACCGTCGGAGGAAACCAACAGGTAACCCTAACCTGTCTTCTGTTAGTACGACCATCCTGATTCCTAATGTCCAGAATCAGAACAAATTCTGTTTTGGAGCTCAGTTTCTTCAGACAACCCCAGAAAAAGGAACAAAACAGTGATGGCTTCAGGAGGAACCAGGATCAAGTTGTGGTGTGAAGTTCTTCAATCATTCTCTGTTCGGCAAATCCCTTCAGGCTGAGAAGCCGAGACGACGCTAACTGAGCTGTCAGACATTTTTAAATGTGAACAAATTCAGTTTCATTCCCATCATCAGGCATCTAGACTGCAGGACAGGAAAATCTCTACTACAGAAACTCAAAATAAAAGGTTCTCTCTGTTTGCTGGTGTTGGTCTGGATTCTCTGATATTTATGGATTCTGTATCTAAATCTCCAAACTTTTACCTTAAATCAACACTTAAAACACTTCCAGTGTTTTTCAGCTTCATTATGTGTGTGAGCTGTGTTTTTCTCTTGTACCCCTCTGGGGTTTACTTATTAGCCTCATGGGACTCAAAGGTCAACTCAGGTCACTCAATGGTTATAGTTTATAGCTAGGGTTAGCAGATTAACACCAAAACTGGTATGGTTAAGCTCCTGGGTGAACTGTATCATCACAAATAAAAAGTAATTATAAAACTTTTTATTTTAAACATTGTTTAAAAACCAACAAACCATCAGCAATTACAGCGGTCAAGGAGAGGAAGAGCTGGGTGTCATCTGCATAGCGGTGAAACTAGATGCTGAAATGGTTGAAGATGGAACCCAGGGAGAGGAGATGAGTAATAAAAAGAAGAGCCCAGAACTGAGCCCTGGTGAACACCAGGAGGGACGTGGGAGGAGTGAGAACAGAAAGTTTTTAATTGAATGAAATGAGTGCAGCTGGAGGGGTGAGAACACAAATGGAAGAAAATCTTTGGTGGAGGATGGAGGACGAGATGATGTCAAAGGTCGCACTCAGATCAATACGGATGAGAAGGAAAAAGAAACCAAACTCAGCAGTGAAGAGGAGGTTGTTGGTTATTTTAATCAGTGACAAAATCCAGACTGGAACTTTTTTGATATCTAGTTGGTGGTTAGATGGGACTGAGTTGCTATTTTCTGGTCCAGTCTCTTTAAATTCTAGAAGATCTTTGAAGTCTGGTTGTAGAAACAAGATGACGATTCGGTTGGGATTCCTAAGAGGTTTTGGTGAAAAGGAACCTGAGCAGAAACGAGAGATTGGCTGGTTTCAGGAGGAAGCTAACAGGTTGATGTAACGGGTGAGTCGAGGTTGTTATGGTTGAGGCTGTTTAGACTTTTTCTATGATAAAATCTGCTGAATTCACAGGCTGTTAACCACCAACATGAGGGCCCTTGCTGCTGCTCCTCGTGTTACCTTTTAATCTCTGTGTGTTTCTGCATGCAGATCTGAGATCTCAATAACTTTATCTCCTTAATCTGACTGAAAAACATTCCTTTCTGCCCTTATTGTTGACACGCACTTGTGTACAACTAAAAATAATAATTTTCTGATGAATGAGTGAATCCAGGGTGAGGAACATTACAGTTTCTCCAACAATGTGAATCAGTCAGTGTGGGACTTTGTGCTTCTGGAGGAAGTTTCTGTGTAGATAGAGAAAGATGAAGGGCTGAGCAGGAAGACCCTGATTGCTGTGTGATGACAGAGAGGTCGGATGATAACGAGGCCGCAGCAGAAAACTCATCTGATGTCAAAAAGCAAACAGATTAGGATCAATAACAAAACTCTTCCTGCGATTCCAGGAGAAAAAAACAACCGGATGTTTCCTCACAAACACGGAGCAGAACTTTGTTGATCCAGAAAATACAACACAATCCAATCAATTTAACCCAAAAATACTTTATTGATCCCAAAGCGAAATTTTAACGTTGTCTTACTCATAAGACTGAAAGATCTTCAAAGGATGTGGATCTCCAACAAATCGGAAGTTTGCTTAATGACGGTGTCATGATATGCCAACAGCTCGATACCTGAGCAGCAGAAATTATATTCCTCAGCATCAAGTGATGACATCATCAACTGCTAACCCAGTTCATTAGATTTTGCCGCTGCGGGTCGCATCAGACAGCCGGACAGAAAGATGTTGGCGTCGGGGATACGATCCGTGCTAGAAGTTCCTCCTTCTCTCTTCGGTCCTGTTTTGTATCAATAAAGACTGTTTCCGGTTCTCTGGGATTTTGTGTCGTAGTTCAGATATCATTTGTTAATCAGTTATAAACAACCACTTGTTGCCATGGTTACGTTTCGACTTCCAGACAGTTGTGTTGCCTTAAGAGCGAATGTCTTTCCAGCTGCAGAGAAACTGAAACCCAGAGGGAATAATCGTCTCACCATGCAACGAATCAACCAAAAATAAATAAAAACTGAACAAAAATCTAGAAGAAATGAGAACTAACAGCTTGCTCCAACATGCTTCTCTCCCATTAAACTTCTGACTAAAGTTTAATGGTTTTATCTCTGATGAAACATTTCACACTACCAAGTTCCCAGAAACCCGCTTCTGTTGGCGAACCGCATTTTTCTTCATTTATTCAGTCTCTCTGTTCAGAAACACTCGGGGATAAACACATTGATTTGTCGCCTCCTGCAGGCGATTTGCTGTAACTGCTTGTTAAACTGGTAATTCTGACGGAAAGGTGTTATCTAAAGTCAATTTTGTCTTATTTTTAGGAACTAAAAAGTGGCTGATCTGGTTCTAAAAACAAAATAACTACCTTAAAGTAACACCTAGACAAAACATTATGACTATTAGATTATATTTCCCCTACAGAAGCTTCCTGGATCCATCCGATGCTCCTGTCCTTTGCAAGACTAAAACTGGGCCGTTCTGACGCCTTTCTCAAATGTTCAGTCATAATGTTCTGTCTGATTAGTGAAGGTGAGTTTACTTCCAAAGGTTTTCAGGTTTTAGACGTGGAGCAGCAGTATGAGAAAGGCCCAATTCTGCAGGTGGAGGTGAGAAATCCCTCTACTCCTGAAGCTAAACGGTCTGATGATCCGGACAAAGAGAACAACACACACACTGGCAGGTTTTATTTTTTTATTTCACTTTAACAATGATCCCTATTTTTGCAGAGAGGTAATTCAAACCTAACCATAGGAATCACAAACATTACTCCAATGTTTACAAGCCCACACCTTCCTTCATGGATGACGGGTCGTTGCCTGGTACCAACCAGTCTGGTACCAGCTGTGGTTCTGCTAGCTGCCTGGTACCAACAAATGCTGGATTTCATCCAAAATTCAGATTTTTCTGGGTATTAAAGTTCCTTAGTGGTCATTATTTGTTAAATGTTCCTAACATGCGCTCCCTCCTGGACAAAAACGTTCTGCGTTTTTAGAACAAGTTCATATAAATCGGTTTCAAACACCAAACGGACATAAAGTCCCTTAAAAAACTCCAAGAACTCTATCAGATATAAAATATAGCACATTCTGCTTATTGGAGCCATAAAGTTTTGAAACGGCTCCCCCTGGTGGAGGCAGACAGACAGAACCTCCCGATATGAAACGAACTAAAAAGATCCAAAAATTGAAGAGCTGAAACGACGGAGCTTTTTGGATCTGTGGTTCCAGGAGAGAGCAGGAGGATCCTACTTCCCCCAGAAAGTAATCCAGTTACTTTACTCATTACTCATTTTAATAATAATTACTTTAGTTACTTTTCATAATTGCTGAATAAAGCAGTATACCATTCAGTCTAACTTTATTCGTCATGTAAAGTTTAATTAAATGAAACTGATTCTTTTCAAAACTTTTGTTTTGTTCTTAACTTTATGTATTAAGCAAAGAAAATAGCAATGCAACAATCTGATTTGAAGAATTTTGAGTATTGAAACATAATCTCTGTGTATTCCACCATATTAAAAAACAATCAGGTTAAACTGTAATCAGCAATTTTCCACAATTTAAATAAAATTATTTTAAAGTTTACACTCTTTCACTCACATAAATCATAAAGATAAAATAAATTAATTTAAATAAAAGTCTCTCTTTCCTGTACTTCTAATTATTAACATTTATGTGTCTTAACAGTTGGTGAAGTAAAAATGTTCACCTGTTTAGATCATATATTGAATCTGTGTTGACCTTTTCCCTCCTCTGTTGGTTTGGAAATCTTAGAATTAGACCAAAAAATGCCCATAACAGATTAATACATATTATCAATAAGATCTTAGAGGTTGATCAATGCTCACTTACAGATCTGTGTAAAAAACAAAGCATAAGGAAAACTAAATCCATTATTGCTGATTCTTCTCATCCTTTACATGCTGAGCTCCAGTTTCTGCCTTCTGGCATCAGCCTCAGACTTCCTTGTATAAAAAGTAACAGGTACAAACTCTCCTTTGTTCCCACAGCGATATTTCTTTTGAAAGGCAGGACCAGGTAGAGGGACTCGCACCTGATCTAGTGTTTGTAGCAACTGTTGGTCAGTGATGAAATACACTGCTGTGTTCTTCCCATTATGTGTTGTTTTGGATTTTATGTGCGTTTTTTCCCCTCCAGGGGGTCTTTTTGTGGCCTCTAGTGTTCGTTATACGACAGTAGGCTGACAGGAAAGGGGGAAGGAGAAGAAGTCGGGTCTGGGAATCGAACCCGCGATGGCCGCGTCGAGGACTCAAGGCCTCCAAGTGTGGGTTGTGCTATCCCTACACCACCACAGCACGCCCCATGTACTTTTGGTATTTTCTGTTCCTTATTTTTTAAAATCTTTGATATTTTGTCTTTTAGTTTTCATACTTGCTGCAAGTAAATATGAAACCTGCCCAATTTGGGGCACAAATAAAATGAATCTGAATCTAATTACTTTTTTCCAAATGTAATTAAATTCCTGATTTTACTCATTTGAAATAAGTAACCATTTTACAGTAATGTGTTACCGTGGATCACTGATCCTACCTGCAGAACGTTTGCATCAAGAGCATCAGAACCAGCAGCGGCTGAAGAATCAGAACCAGCAGCGGCTGAAGAATCAGAACCAGCAGCAGCTTTAATTCAGGTTTAGTCCTCTGGGTTCCGTCAGGTCCCGTCAAACAGGCTCCCAGTTAAACCAGTGAAACAACAGAACAGATCCAGTTGGTAAGTATTGCACATGCTCAGAAGAGGTATTGAGTCTGGAACGGAGCAAACAGGAAGTGTCTCTGGACCTAAACGTTGGTTGGCCCAGCACTTCAGCTCAGTTGGGTCGTATTTCGTTGTAGTTCTTTATGACCCCAGAGAATCTGATTACGCGAACTTCCGAGTTTTTGGGTTTGAAATCCTGCCACAGATACTCAGGAGACAGAACCTTACTGGGCTTGTTCAGCCACATGTACCTGGACACAGAGACAGGAAATGACATCACCAGATTGTAGAACCAGGCCTGGCATCTGTGTACTTTACCTGCCTACCTGTTCAAGTGGCTCTCCTCCTGCCAGGCAGCCTCAATGCCTTCCTTGGCATCGTCTTCGAAGTTCTTGCGACAGGTTTGAGCGAGTCGATGAACCTCGACTAGGACGCCTCCGAAGGCGCCGCCGCAGTAGTAGAAGTCGCCCTCGCCAGGAGCCACGTAGGCTCTGGAGGCGGGCCGCCGTTCGTATGGGAACCTACTGCGGTCGTCCTTGTAGTACCCTGGAAAAGGAGGAGGGAATTCACTCATTAAACTCATCTGGACTTAGAGATTTGAGCTGCCAACAACCCGACTAGTTTTACAAACAGAACCAAACGCATTGAGGGAAAAAACTGAAGGAGGTTTTACAGACTGGAAAACTGGGGACCAAAACTGGAACATTTGTTACATTTTCAGCTGCTGTGGTTCTCTTTCTCACTGCCTTGTATCAAATGAACCAAACCGTATGATAGACATGTTCTCACCCTCGCCTGTGGTGGCGCTGTACCAAGAACCACTGAAGGAAACACCAAGAAGACACTGAGGGCAACTCCTTTCTTCACAAAATGTAAACAAAAATGGAGTGGCATCAGATTTTAGCAGTTGTAGGATTTCTCCTTAGTCTTTATTAAAAGACCATTTTTCCTGCCAGCGCTAGGCTAACCCTTTTGATTTGGTGGTATTTACCCAGAATGCCCTGAGCTGTAGTCCACATCCTGCTTTTGGAGCAGTCTCCGGTCCACTTGGTGTTCTCATATGCATTTGAATCGCACCAGAGTTCACTTCAACTGAACTGTGACCGAGGTTTGCAGACTGACGGGAGTTTGGTTACGCATTCATACTCAACACATTCTGGGTGAATAGGTTGTTATACCTCCTCAAATGAACTTTCTTGGCAAATAACTAGATTTTGATTAAAGTCGACTAAGCAGAGCTGGAATGAATGCACAATAAGAGTTGAGATAAAATTAAGATCCCTTAAACTCTCTACTTTGCCATTAAGGTACGACTCCTCAACAAACTAGACAAGTTCCTATCATGGTAAAAGATTTGTTTACCGCATGTTGACCAAGACAAATTCTCCCTACATGGTTAATAAAGTTTATAACTGTAAATCAAACCATTTCAAGCCCAGAGTCCAGGATGAAAACTGGAAGCTGTACCTGGATGGATCACAGCCACCAGTTCTCCTAATGACTCGGTTCCCCATCGACTGTGAAACTTTGAGTCGACATCCAAACAGAAGATGTAGTCCACATCGTTTTTGAGCGTCTCCTCGATCAGGGTCTGGATGATCTCCATCCTACGGGCTGAGATTTCTTGCCAACGTTTGGAGTTCGACACCGAATGCACCACCAGCTGAAAGATGAGAACAATGAGCTGCTAATCCACAAAAAATGTTCTTTCAAAAGCATACATGCATCTTCATCTTCCCAACATTTTGTTACATTACAACCTTAAATATCAATGTAATGGAAAGATATGGTATAAATTTAGTAGACTTGACAGGTATGTGCCATTTGTGTTCTGAACTGTGAATTCTTCATGTTCTCCTCTGCTTACCTCTCTGCCAGCAGCCATTTTCACTTTGGGCACCTCATTCGGCTGGTCGGTGAACACATAAACCTTCACTCTGAAACCTACGAAGAAGTGCTGCTCCGCCGTCTCCAGGAAGTCCTTCAGGAACATGATGTACCTGAACAGGAACCTCATCGATCAGAGTCGGAAGCAGATGAGAAACACACCACTGTGACGTAACACTCACTTCCCAACAGCGAACACTGTGGCAGCAACGGTGATGTTCCTCTTTTGGTAGATCCTGTCAAGCAGATCCGGATGGAAGGTTCCCTCCCAGACGACCGGCGCCAACCAGGGCGTCACCGACACAATGTCCGTCCGACTGCGATCAGAGATCGACCGTTAGGGAAACCAGAACCATGAAAACTCAAACACAGCAGCAGAGAACAATCCTCACCCTTGTGTGATGCTCGGCTGTGGGTATGTCAACCTGAAACACAGACAGTCAATAATGAGTCACACAAAGAAAGGATCAAAGACTTTTACTACAAGATGATCTGGAACCTTCTGTGGACATGCCCTTACAAGGGCACGAGGCTGACCATTACCCATCAGGAAGCTGATAACACAAGCAGTTAATGACCACAGCAGCTGAGGACACAGGAATGTGTAAATGTTTCTAACCCACAAGCAAACACCCAAGAAATAATAATATGACAACATTACCTTTCAAATAAACTCATAAGTAAATGAACTTAGATCATTTTTTCTAACAACAACCTGCAGACGGTAAGGAGCATACGTCTTACCCATCGGTTGCCAGCAGGTGTAGGTCAGGACTCCTGAAGAAGTGTCCATCCCCAGATCTGTACAACATCCACAAACATCAAGATCAGGTCAGGAAGAGGACAAGCTGACGCCTGAAACCTGTGAGATATTTGAAAAGGATCTGATGGAGATAATATTAGCTGTTTCCAAACTAAGTTTGAGCAGACTTTTAAAATGTGGATTATGTGTATTTGCTAAGCTTGGCTGTACTAAACAAGAACAAAGCTTTATGTGGTTAACGAACAGGATTATGTTAATGAGCCAAACCATCCATCAGCTTTTCAGCTCAACAAAACATCCATTCACTCTCACAAGTCAGATCACCTCAGCTATTGTTTGTTAGCGTTACTAAGTCAACTCGTCCATCAACACATTCTAGGAAGCTAAACAATTCCTCTCCCGCTCCTCGACATCGTCTCACTTCTCCTCCAAAAGGTTTCTTCAGTTCTGAGCATCTATTTTTGAATACAACAGACACTTTTATAAGCTTCCTGAGGAAAACAGTTTGCATGGTCAACAGTGTCAGACGTGAACTAATTAGCTGAAAATTACAAGGTAAATTCAAGACACAGTCTCTGTGAGGATTTGTGTGTTTTCTGTTTCCAAAACCAACATTAAACAAAGGCTTTGGGATCATGAACCTTCTACAGAGAACCAGAGACTTTTGTTTTGTCCACCTAGATTAATGACCTGGAGCGACTTGGATTATCACTGGAGCCGTTTGAAAATAAGACTTTTCAGTTTTATTTGAATTAAACAGACAGGAAGGTCTTCCAAAGTACACAGTTTAAAGATGAGAGGTAATCCCTGAGAAAACTGGCTCTGATGGTTCTAATCCCCCCTCCACCCTCTGGAGGCTCCTGGTTTGTTAAAGGAGTTGAGATAGAGACGGGACTGACCTTTCACTGACCTGAACAAAGCAGATCTTTCTGAGTCTGAAACCATTAAACCCAGCAGGTTACCATCCGGTCAGGTGGATGGCATCCCGATCTAACCCAGAGGATCTTTACTGTTCTTGTGAAAGCCAGCTTCAGTGAAATTCCCAAAATAATTCTCATTAGAGGAAATGTTTCTCTCTGGTCAGAACCCATCAAGGAGCATGCTTTAACTTCTAATTAATCCAGCTACAATTTTGTGACTTTTGCTAGCAAATCTGTGATTTTGTGGCTTTAATTTGTAATTATTTGCAAGGAATTCTGCAAAATATTATTAAACCTCTTTCAAAAAGTGTTTAATTGTTGTTGGCACTTACTGAACCCTCTACAGCAAATCGCTAAACATTTGAAATATTTGGGTTTAAAGCTGACTGACACAATACATGGAAGTGGGGAAAAAAAGCTGATGGTGCTGAAGCTCCATCTCCTTCCTTTAGTGGAAAATAACAGATTCTGCTAACATCTGCAAAAATAAATGCTCTCCATTCAGCAAACCCCCCCCTGAAGCTGCTGGGGCTTCATGAGACGGTGGACAGTCAGGAAACAGACAGATAACATCCTGAGGAAACACTCATTCATTCATCACCTCACACCAGGACCACTGGCGTGAGGTGATGAGATGTTTTTATCTGGATCAGATACTGTAAGAGCCAGTTAATGGGGAATTCATATATTTTCTAGAATGTATAACTTAGTTAATATAAAAGGATGCTTTTATTGTGAAAAGTAATTTTGGCTTCCACTACGTAATGCATAATATTAATATTGCCCGTATGCACGTTTGAGTTCAGATTGCAGTTGGATACGGTGGAAGCAGCACAATTTTTTGACCGATCTGTATCGAGCCTTTCATTTCTTCTGCAAGTGTACTTTTTGAGTTCTTTAAGTAAACATCATAAAAGGAGACTTGGTTTCAGTCGAGTGATTCAAATATTGGTTGTTAGACAAACTGCAAAGGCGGGACAACGAACTTTTGGGACGCAGAGTGCCACTACAGATACAAATAGATACAAAGTTTCTCAAGCTTGTTTGAATGCTGAAATTCAAACAAGTTTCCAGAAATAAGCAGAGATTCTAAGTTTTCCTAAATATGTTATGATCAACGCACCAAACTGAAACAAAGTGAGGAAATTATTTTTCATGTGACCAGTCAGGTTCCAAAACAAAGCCCCCGGTTACACAACGCTGGGGCGTCAGGTGAACATCTGGGCCGTTCTCAGAACAAAGGTCGCCTCTAAGGTCGCGCCCAGCAGGGGCCGTTACTCACCGGCCTTTTGAGGAATCACAGACGCCTTCCCTGAATCTGCAGACACAAAAACATGCAACAATAAGAAGTTTAAAACTTTTCTTTGTTACACTGAGAGCTGAGATGAAGCGGAAGGGAGAGGCTGCAGTGGAAGAGAGTTAGAAACCTGTTCAGGGTTATCAGATGAATCCCGGCTTCAACAATCAGGAATGAATCTGAGAGTCCATGTTGTTTATAGGAGCCTCCCACCATAGAAATACTGAACTAGGTTTTCCTTAAGATTACTTAGAAACAAACCCAAGAAATATCAGTTCAGCCATTTTTCATATAGAGTTGGCTACACTGCAAAATAATATACAAAATAATACCAAGTAATTTTGATCTAGTTTCTAATGCAAGTATCTTAGTTCATATTAAATAAGACAAAACTACCTTACAAGTAACTTTTTAGCAAAAAGTAAATAAATCCTTAATATTGAGGAAAAATGTTTGTTCCGATGATTTTTCACTTATAATGTTGGGAAAATGTCTTGTTATAAGTGAGATAATATACAAATAATGCACCTTTTTTAATCAATTACAGTAATAAATAATACAATATTAGAAAACAATAAAAAATGAACATTTAAAGGAATTTACAGCCAATTTTATGCAAAAATAAAATCATCATTGATTCTACTTTTGTGTAAATAAAATCCGCCTCTGTTCAGAGACAGAATGGATTTCTGCATGTTGAGACCAAAAGGAAAGAAAAGAGCAAATTCAGGGCAGAAACCAGGAGAAACAGGGACTGTGAGTAAAGAACTACCTGTAGATGGGGGTCAGGTAGGTGAACATCACTCTGTGGGTTCAATCACAAACAATGGAACAGGAGTCAGATGGGAAAACTGCAGCGGCTGACAGGAAGCATTGAATCTTTGTGTTTTATCACGTGAATGAAGCCGGGAGCCTCCAAACCAGGAGATGACCACATCAACAAACATGAATATTTTAGAGCCAGTGCTCCTTTCTACACAGTGAGACACAAAAACAGGAAGTGGGAAACTAATGACTTTAAGTTCCTAAACACACAAATCATCTACTGGGAAATATGGAGCATTGGGAAAATCAATGAAGTATGAAAAAGTGTAACTGAAACCTCCTGGTGAGTCATTAACGTCATTCTGGAGGAAAATGGACCCACTCTGCCTGGTTGAACTGAAACATGAAATGTTTCCACATCAGATAGTCCAGTAGATTCAGAGAAAGATGCAACATTTGTTCAAATTGTCTGTTGGAGCTGCAGTTTTGCACCAACAGTATGAAATGCCAGATATACATATTAGCGTAATGTGATTTTTTTAAAATCAGATTAAACAAAGTTTCTGTATAGTTATTGGTTTTGACTGCATTACGTCAATCCAAAAGGTTGTGTATTTAAAAGAATAAGGTACATTTATATGTATAGTGAAATAATCAGCAGATCTGAGTCTTTATTATTATTATGTTTGGGCCAGCAATGAAAAACATCTGGGTCTATTTGAGTCCATCTGAACCGAACTGCACATTAACCGTTTACAGTCCATTAACTGGTTCGGTTCCTACTCATTTATGTTCTTTTCTTTGGGGAAGCAGAAGCCATTATAGCTTACGATCGAATGCCATTTGCTCTTTCCCCATTACGAGGAGAGGGGGGAGGACATGCGGACCGGGAGTTGAACCTGCAACATCCATGTCGAGGACTAGGGCCTCCAAACGTGGGGCGTGCCAACCCACAGCACACCCCAGTTTTCCATGTTTTCTCCATGTGTGGCTTAAGGTCCCTGGAGTCCCAACAGAGTGGAAATGGCTTTGCAATAAGTTTTTCACAGTTCTTTATCAAAGATTTATGAGTCCCGGAAATGCTGGAGTGTCTGGTAGTAACTGGCAGTAATGGGAGACATCCTCTGAGAATTGTTCCTTAGAGAAATTTCCCCACAGAGCACTATCAGGGTGTCTAAACCTGACTGAAAGTTTGAATGTACTTCAATTACAAATTTGGAAAGAGGAAGAAAGCAACATACAAAATATGCACGCTTGGATTGCACCAACACGCCACACACCAACACGCCACACACCAACACGCCAAACACCAACACGCCACACACCAACACGCCAAACACCAACACGCCAAACACCAACACGCCAAACACCAACACGCCACACACCAACACGCCAAACACCAACACGCCACACACCAACACGCCACACACCAACACGCCAAACACCAACACGCCAAACACCAACACGCCAAACACCAACACGCCAAACACCAACACGCCAAACACCAACACGCCAAACACCAACACGCCAAACACCAACACGCCACACACCAACACGCCAAACACCAACACGCCACACACCAACACGCCACACACCAACACGCCACACACCAACACGCCACACACCAACACGCCAAACACCAACACGCCACACACTGCAGGACTTTGCAAGATTGTCGTAAAGGGAAAATCGGGGCAAAAAAAAAATTTTGTTGAATTTCGCTATCATACATTTCCTCACCAGGAAAGTATTGTCCCCTCAGTGATCATCACATTAAAACTCCTGAAATAAACGTTCATACTTTCATCTGTCCTGTGTTGTTGGTCCTTGTTTTGTCTTTTGGGGAGACGTATAGATGTACATATATAACGGATATTAGATATATGTGTGAAATTCTTGCTAAAATATGTTTTGTAAATATCTTTGTATGTATGTCATAATTGTCTTGTGATGAGTGGTGTTTGGCCTCCCTTACTGGTTGCCTATAAATTCGAGGGGAAACTGGAAATTCCTCACAGACTGTTATGCGCTCTGCTGTGGTAAGTCATCAAATCCGGTTCTCCTCTGACTAACATTTATTTCGTAATGTGAACCTGTTGAGACATTTAATGACTGGATTCGTTTGGCTATCCTGTTGCGGGGGATGCCAATCTAGAAGATGAAATTCTAGGTTGACACCATTCGAGACTCCACTGTGACCCACAAGATGGAGTCTTATGGATCACAGGAATCTGATCAGCCCTCAACTGATCAGATATTGTCACCGTGGATACAAGTGAGAGCCTGTTGATGTTGTTGAATTTTGCCAGCATACATTTCCTCACCAGGAAAGTATTGTCCCCTCAGAGATCACATTAAAACTCCTGAAATAAACGTTCATATTCTCATCTGTCCTGTGTTGTTGGTCCTTGTTTTGTCGTTTGGGGAGACGTATAGATGTAAATATTCATTTTGCTCCGTTTGTTTGTGTTGCTAATGTTGTAGTGAGACGTCTACATTTTTAAAGTCTGCATCTTGGAAGACGTCAAACAGAACAGACCTTTTTCCAACTGAACCCATGATGGTTCACCTGGAACCAACAGAAATTTGCTGCTTCCCTGTTTCTGTCTGTGAAGATTCTTAACAGGCTTGAATAAAACCTCCAGAACCTTTACATCCATCTGGTCTGTCGGTTGTCCTTATTTACTGCTCATTTATTAGTAGAAATGTTTACTGAAACAATTCATCAATTAATCAGGACGGATTAACTAATTAATAATCGATTAATTGTTAAATGAAGCATTCAGGCTACTTGGAAGAAGAACAACATACTCAAAGCAGTATTTGAGCTTAAACTGTACAAAAATATATACATTTTGCATTAATATGTTCGACCAAGAACTCCTCAAGTGGCAATTATTAAAATAATCAACAGATCAGCCCTACGCTGTACTGATGTTAAGTCATCAGAAAGTGCTGAGCTTTTCACATGTTGATGTTAGAAATATTTCAATGTGCAGATGCATCCTTTGTTACAGTTGGTCAAGTGTTCACTAAATGACAGCTTATCATGCAACTTATCCAAGAAAATGTTTAGTAGCCTATTTAGAAAAGGAATTTGTTTGTTTATTAGCATATTTAAATGTATCTCTAATACTGTATATAAAAGGTTTAAGTGGTTAAATGAGAGATCAGTGAAATGTGCCAATTTAACACTTGCATTCTATTGGCTGAGAGGTTGCCAGGCGACTGGTACTTTTCTGCTCCAAGACCAAGAAGGAAATGTTTTGCAAGAGAGGGCAGAGGTTTGCAAACAGAAATTTGTTCAGAGACAAGTTTTGAGTGTGAGGGGCTGTTTAAGACTTAAACTCTCTCAGAGACTCACACACACAAAATATTAAAGTTGCACATATATACTATTAAATATCACACACGCATACAATTTTTCTTTCTCTCACACAATAAAGACTTAGATTGCACATATACACTACTAAAATATCGCAAACACACAAGTATTAAAAAGTTTTGAGAACCAAAGATATAAAATCCTGCTTTCAGACTGAAAAAGTGTGCTCTCTAATTATGGCAGAAAACTTCCCCCATAAAATCGCAGCAGCTGAAAATGTAATAAATGTTGCAGTTCTGGTCCCCAGTCGATCAGAGTCTACCAAACTATCAGGTCTGAAAACATCCTAAAACTTTTCTCCACTCTTTAAAATAAAGTTTTCCTAAGTATATCTCACTCTGGGTTCAACATTCACTGCAGCACACACACACTCTGCAGTACTCACCCCAACACCACAACCAGAAACAGAAGCGACGCCACAAACTTTAGGTTCATCATCTTCAGAGAAGTCTCTCGGTCCAACAGAGCCGGTTCTGATGCCTCTCAGTCCTAAACCTCAAACCCAGCAGGTTCTGAAAGACGCTCCTCGTCACTGTCTATTGGAGGTCTTTAAGCTTCACTGGATTCCTGTGTAGAGAGACCAGCAGATCTTCAAACCCCGATGACTGAGACAGAGAGTGAACAGAGAACAAACGGTGGTGAGAGAGAGTGAGAAAAAGAGAGACAGTGAAGAGGTTGGCTGGCAGAGCTAGCCTGTAAGAGTCGCTCCCTGCTACTGTTTGTCGATGCCTACAGATACAGAAAGCATTCAGGTGAGGTCCAGATTTAACACAGATCCAGGTTATTTTAACAAATGACCTGGATCTTTTTCTGGAAAAAAACTCAGGCTTCACTTGGTGTAATCAAACGCCTGTGCAACCTGTTTGTCCTCTTAATCATTGACCCTCAGGAATGTCCTGCTGGTTTTCCTCTGACCCTGATGTTATTCCGAAGCCTCATAAATGCCCAGACTGTTAGGTTAGCAGCTAATAGTCACACCAAAGTGGTTGCATAGAAAAACGAGAACTCTCCATGTAAAATCAGGTCTTTCTCATACATGCTGACAGAAACCTGACAGCTTGATTTACAGATAAGACTTCTGAAACTACATTTCTGTGTTTCAATCGTGATAAAACACAATCCATTTCCTTCTTGATACCATCATTCAAACAGTGTAAACAGGATATCTAATATGTTCAAACTTACATCACTAAATTATCGTTAGTGCTCACCCTGAGGCTGAAGGCCACAAAGCATCAGTCGGTTTGACTTTATAATTTTAGTTTGACTTCAGAGCAAACTATATAAAAAGTGAGATCACCTCAACATCTGATCAATATCTTGATCAGACAAAGCACTTTGTTCACAATCAGCTGAATTTACAAGAACAGTTAGTCACCCTGTTCCTACACTCTGCCAGGACTTTAATTATCCCCATTTGTTTATATATTCTGACTTAAATGCCGTTAAATGCCAATAAATAAGCCTACAGAGCAGTAGTTCCCAATTGAACAGTTAGCATCAGCTAACAATTGTAAAATTAAATATAACTAAAAACTACACCACTCAATTAGAACACATTTAAAGTGTTTTTTGCAATCCTAAAAGCAAAATGTAGCTGTTATTGTACAGTTTTAGCTGAATTATTGTTCTAAATATGTTGTTCTTTCAGCAAGTGGCTTTTGTTTGAGCCAGTATAGTCCAGCTAAAGATTAATTGATTACTAAATTAGTTACCGATTATTTTTAATAAATCGCAATCAATTCGATTAATTGGTTCAGCCCTACTTCACATTTATAGAAATGTTCAATTTGAAAATGGTCTCAAATTACAATATCATCTTTTATCGCAATAATTTCTGGGTCAGTTTGTTGTCCAATAAAGTTTGCATTCGTGACAAACCGAACCGTATTTCCGGACTATAGAGCGCACCATACTTTAAGCCGCAGCAACAAATTTTTTGGGGGAAAAAACTGGAAACGTACACATATAAGCCGCACCGGGCTACAAGCCGCTGGTATCTCCTATAAATCCCAATAAACCTGCTGGATTTATTAAGGACGCAGCCCTCCGTCTCCAAAGCCGAACCATGAATTCGTTAAAAATAAAGCTTACGCTCCTATCCGTGTGCGGCTCTATTTCCCTCCTGAACTTAAAAGCTGCTTCATATGAGCTTGAAGATATTTACCCGTCGTTCCTGCCGCTAGCATGTGGTTGTTCTAAATGGAATTCAGCACTTTCTTCTTTCATTTCCAATTTTGACTTCCAATGAGTCACTTCCTGCTACAGAGCCCCCTGGCGGTTGAAGAAAAATCCACAGAAAAACCGCACCGGGATTAAAGCCGTATGGTTCAAAACGTGAGAAAAAAGTAGCGGCTTGTAATCCGAAAATAAGGTATTCTCACCGTTAAAGTCTGAAACAGAAAACATCCTGCTCCTAAAACCAACACGGACCATCTCCAGGACGACCGACTCAGAACTCCCGGCTGTTAAACTGATTTGAATGTGCTCTCAAAGCATCGTTGATAGGGCCCTGTCACCATGGTAACGGCCAAGGAGTCCAGTAGCAAGACGCCCTTTAGATAGGGTGACCAAACGTCCGTATTTTCCGGGACATGTCCGTATTTCACGTCCTGTCCCCGAGGAAATGTCCTGTTTTTTCAATGCCTTTGGAACGGTCCAAAGACCGTTAGCCTTTGGACCGTTAGCCCAAAGGCTAACGGTCGAAGAACAGCTGGCTTCCTGCAGGCATCTCTCACAAGGCTCACATTCCAGAAACAGACGTAGAATCCAACAGTCCTTAAATATAATGATTAGTATTTATATAGGTTATTATTTTAATTTGATCAGAAAACCACCTGAACAAACTGGAATTTGTTGAATACATAAGATTTCAACCAGAGAATATTGTGGTCAACTGTGTCAAAGGAGAAAGGAGATCTAGCAAAACCAGAACACAAGTCAAGAGAATCATCATTGTTACTTTCACAGGTGCTATTTCAGTGCTCCAATGCTCTCTGAAAGTCTTCAAAACTGTATTACTATTTATGCTCATATACTTGGTTAGCAACTATTTTCTCGAGTATTTTACAAAGGAAAGGAAAATTCTATATACATCTGTAATTAAGTAAAGATTTAATTGTAGTTACATCACTTGTGGTCCTTGTCCATATACTAAGGATAATTATAAATTATAAATAATTAGTACACATGAAATCAGACAGACCTAGCAAACAAGTAACTTTCCAGCAAGATATAGCAGTTTGTTTTAAGTCAGTAATTCATTAATATTGCTGAAAATATTTTAGTTCCAGTGACAAATAAATTAAATCATAACATGGGAAAAATATTCATACTTTTCAATATTAATGAATTATTGACTTAAACTGCTATTTCTTGCTGGGAAGGTACTTGTTTTCTAGGTGTGTCTTATTTCAAATGCACTAAGACAGGGGTTTTCAAAGTATGAAAGGGTGAGCCCCCCTCCAAGGAGCACAATGCCTGCTGCGCCCCCCAAAGACTCTAAGAAGGATTTTAAAGTCCCCCCTCCCCCCAGGTTCTGCGTTACGCCCCTGCGTTTGGTGTCACAGCACAGCGCTCCTCCTGCAGCTCCACAGCTCAGATGGTTGCACAGATTTGTGACACTTACCATAATATTAATAATTATAACGGTGCTAACTTGCCATTATAACTATTGCCAACTACGGACACGTTTATTCGTGGCTGTTTTCACGTTTATTGCGCTGTTCATATTGGTTTCGATGTTTGCAGTTTTCTGGAGCGCGACGTCTTTCAGAGGTAATACATTAACTTGACATTAACAAAGACACAGCGAGACGGATCATCCGGGAAATGATGGACAAGGAGAGACTGAGTAAAACTACCTTAATGACGGACAAATTCTGGGATTTATTGTGAGTCTCTGTTTATTCCCAACCCCAAATGAGGAACTTCACGTTCAAAAACGAGCCCAAAAAGGCGCAACCAGCAACTCGTTAAATTTTCAAGCGACTTAAAAAAAAATGAAGCCCAAAGCCGCTTATAATAATCGGACTTGTCGACAGAAACTCAAAATAGTTCCAGTTTTTCCACCAAAAAAATGCGCATCTCCCTCCATTGTTTACATTTCTGTCGCATAGAGACGTCGGTCACTCGACAAGACGAGTAGAGGAAATACGATTAAATAACAAAAGAAGATAGTAACGCACAGTAACACAAAAATGATTTTGATAAGTAACTGTAGTCTGACTACTGGATTTGAAATAGCAACGCGTTAGATTACTCGTTACAGAAAAAAGTGGTCCGACGTCAGTAACGTTACTGACATCACTGGCCAAAACATCCTCTAAGGTGGGAAACATTTTCACTGATTCCCGCTCCACACGCGCACCCTACAGTACCAACTTTTTCCTAAATCCACAGAGTTGATCGTGTGCGTAAAAGACGTTTCTTTTTCCCTCGCACCGCGCCTCCCCTTAAGTGCTCTGGCGCCCCCCAGGGGAGGCGCGCCTCACACTTTGAAAACCGCCGCACTAAGATATTAGTACGAAACTAAAATTTGACTTGGTAAAATCTGTATTTTTGTGATGTTTATTGAAGGTTTCTTTCATCCAAATTCTTCTTCAGTTCTGCATGATTGGATGAACAGAACCTACAAGTTCTTGTCAAGACTTGCCAACAATCACACCATTTAAGCCATGAGGACATCTGAGTCACAGGTCCTTCCTTTCATTCAGATGATCATTAATTACTGATCCAAACATTTTTTTAACAATGCCATGGAAACTGTTTGGTCAAATTTGACCCAGAACAATGTCCAACTTTGAGAATTAACTTTGGGTTCAAGTTAGGTTCTTATCAATTTTTAGTTCTTCCCCTCCGTCCTTCTCAGTTCATACACTGTATTATGATTTTTTTTTTCAAAATAAAAGTCAATCATTTGTTCTTTCCAATTAATCCTGGTAATCAATGCATCAAATTCAGTTTACTTTTTAAATTAGTTGTAAAGTTTCAGAAGAGCATTGAGTCATTTACTTGAACCAGCACTACATGCAGCATGTCGTTTTACAAAGTTAGCACGTAATAATTGTCATCCTTAGTGATAATTAAGGATTACAAAAGGTAATTACTTTGCAAATGCTCAAATTAAAATGTCAACACAGTTTTGATCTAAATCAACAGATGAATGTAAAATTGGGGATTGTTTTTTGCAGCATTGTCCCAACTAGATCTGCAGATTTGTCTAAAAATCAATAATATTCCTGCACATAAAACTGGACAAACATAAGATTTTGTTATTTTTGGGAACATAAATAATAGAAGAAAATAACAAAATAGAAACGTGAATGTGTGGAGTTTGTCTCCGCCTGCTGGTCAGGTTTGCTCATTGCACCGGAACTCAGCGACTCTTTCAAGAAGTTCTTTAAGAGAATCAGAGATCCTTCAGACATCCAGGTTTCCCCAGATTTCCTTAAAATCTCATCTCGATTTGTTAAGTTTATCCTACAATCTGCTGCTACGCATGCGCAGACTGACAAACCTCACATCGAGACGCTACCTAACTTTACGGTTAGTCTTGTATGACAGTCTTTTCTGAAGTTATTTTACTTTTCTTGTCTTTAGGTTGGTTTAATATTTGTAAGTTCACTCTGACGTCAGTAATATCGTCGTTGTTCCGCATATTGTAAACAAGAAAGGACTCTCACTGATGCAGTGTGAAGATTAAACATCATCCGAGACGCAGATAATAAATATAAATATAAATGTAAAACTCTACAGCAAATGAGCTTAAATTATTTGATTAAAAACATTTATAATCACAACCAGTGGTTAATTACGGATAAACTCAAATCTTGAATGAAATATTCTTTGTGATCATATGATGAAGAGTTTTTTGTTGTTGCTGTTGTTGTTGTTGTTGTTTGTTTTTTGTCTGTAGCTTTAATAAAAATGATAAATGATTCTTATCCTGTTTAATCGTGAATATTTTATTAAAGATATTCTTATCCTGGGTCTATTGTGTCATTATTTGCAGCTGCTTCATGTTTTATTTTCAGATGAAGTCACGTGTTGCGTCACTTTTCCTCCACAATCAGAAAGTGAAGGGGATATGCTTGTGAAACAGAAAATAGTGACGCAATCACGTAAACTAAGAGGGCCCTTCAAAATAAAAGCCGTTAACTGTGATTGAAATAAAATACTGAAAGTTCGGATCAGTGCCAAAGTCCAGATCAACCTAGAACAATCCCGTCTTCGCCGCCTTTACTTTGCTAAAATGTTTCGTGTTTTTTGTTTGTTTTGTTTTTGTAACTTTATTTACAAACTGAGAGGCCGCCATCATTGTTTTCACTTACGATGAGGTTTGGAAACTGGACGGGAAAGAGGAACTTCCCAGGTGTTCCGAACCTGCCGACTGATCCTGGATCAGGAGCTCTAACTGACACAAACAGTCCAATCACACCCGATTATTGGTTATTGATCAGAGGAAATGACCCCTGGACATTATCCAGCTGGGATCCGTCATCGATCAGACCCGATGAATAAAGAAATAAAGTTTGAACACGTCTCCCTCATAGTTTATTCATATTCCAGCAGAGGGCGCTGTGGAGACAGAAAGAATAAGAAGGAAAGTGGGACTTTTTCGCCTTTTCATTTCAGTTTTCTGTCTGCAGGAATAAATGTTCGTCTTCGGTCAGAGCAACACAATGTCAGCACAACAACTCAGCTCATCCTCTGCATTAAGGATCTCATCATGTTCGGAATTACGGCACCCGTCCTCGTCCTGTGCAGCGTCCTGACCTCTGCACTCTGCTGTGATTGGCTCAGCCACTACAACGACCTGAGGAACAGCTCTCTGGTTCTGATCGACTCAATGGTGAGTACCGACATGGATGGCAGGATTACCAGCGGTGGTTTGGACGTGAATGAAATTTATTCAGGGAATCTAAAAGCATTTTTAAAAACTATTTTAGATTTGTCCAAACTTTTTGTCACGTCAGCTCAAAATGATAATTTTTTAAAACTACAATGCAGAAACGCAAAATCTTACCAAGTATTTTTGTTGTAGTTTTTGCCAACTGTCTTGCAGTACTTGAAATAAGACAAAAAATAAATGAACTTTTTAGCTTGTTTTGAGCCAATAATTGAAAAAGTAGTTGTTCCATTTATAATTAGTACTTTTTCATCAATATTAAACAGAAATTTGATCTTTATTTATCTCAACAGGTAACATGTCAGAGAAAAAACAAGAAGAAAACCCAAATATTAAAAATAATTATCTTAAAAAACAAAACTTTCATATCCAGTTTGAAAAGAAGTAGGAAGAAAACAATCTTATTAAATCTTAACCCCAATTGTTTCATCCAAATATGTCCTAAATTCTGTATTTACACATTTATTAAGGAATTGTTGACTTAAAACAAGCTCTTACTTTTGCTGATAAGTTACTTGTAAGTTAATTTTGTCTTATTTCAAGTTTACTAAAATATTTGTTCCTGAAAGTAAGCCAAATATACTTTGTCAGATTTTAGAAAAGTTGATCACTTTGTGTGGCAAGTAGATTTTAATTGAAAAGTTCTAGTTCTGTCTTAATTTATTTGATTTATGCTTGAATTACAATTGGAAAAAAAAAAGAAAAAGAAGAATGAATGAAGTCAGTGTCAACGCTTGACGTTCAAAGTTTCCTTTTAAACCAGTTAAACCAGTTAAGCAGCTGTGGTTTCCAAAGTGTGATGCTGAGAAATTCAAGGTTGTTCATTATTTTCCAGGGAGGTCCGTTCACCACCACGACTCGTCTGCGAATCCCCGACAAGCTGTACAAGGAGCTGATGAGGAGAGAGGTAATCAATCGATCGATCGATCAACATAATCAGTTCTGTCAGCCAATCAGAGAGCTGCAGCTCACGCCTGTCTTTGTGTTTCCAGGAGAACTTCCAGCTGCGCTTCATCAGAGACAGTATGGAGCAGATTTACAATCTGTATCGCCATGGCAACACGTCGGCGGCTGGCTGGGACGCCGGAAAGACAAACAACTTCCTGGAGAGCATCAACAGGCAGATTGTGGAGCTCAATGAGTGTGTAAGTGCTCTGCAGCTGGAACGACGCCGCAATGCTAACATCTGGAAATTACATTGAAAAAACAGAATGGAGATCCAAATTTCATTTTAAAGTTTTATTTTAAAAAATTGAAACTTACTCCACCACACATGCGTACCAGGCACAGCAAACTATCTACCGCTGACAGATGAGAAATGTTTTATTGTCCAGCTCTTGGGTGCCCCACTGACTGGGGCAAAACTGCCCATATCAAACCAAGCACGTCTGCAGAATCACAGCTATTCCACATTTTTATATTTAAGGCGGCCATTTTGGAAATGTCCTTCTCCATTCATTTTCTACTGAACTTGTGCGATGAGGCTACAGTCGCTTGTCCTCATCCAGCCGAGCGACCGGCTTCATTTCTACTTTTAGGTCAAAATATGTTGTTCAGTTAAAATGTCATTTTCAGATCAGTCACATGCATTTACACCTTATGCATGCGATTTACAGCCCTAGTTAACTTGTTATGTGTAATCGAGTTATGTTTGTCAAACTTCATTTATTTACGGTTTGTTTAAATTGGATGAACTCAGTTTGATTACTTGTTACAATTTTTTTTTTAAAGTTAGATCACTTGTTTTTGTTTTTTAGTGTAGAATCAGATGATGGTTCAGCTTTATGTCAGACTCAACCTGCTCTGGTGTTTTCCAGGTAGAGTCAACACACAACGAGAAAACAAGCAAACATTATGAGAAGCGACTGAAGAACTACTACCAAAATCTGAGGAAACACACTCTTGTGAGTACAAATACTTCACCTCTAAAGTACAAATACTTCACCTCTGAAGTACAGATGTTCAAACCTGTTGGAGTTTCCCACATTTTCTCACATTATAGCCACTAAACTCTACTTTAGTCAGATTACACAAGACAGAAAAACTCCTGGTTTAAAATGTTTAAAAACAAAAATCTGAAAAGAGGGTTTAGCTGATCTGTAGACCTGCTAAAACCTGGACGTCTAGACCAGAGGGGTCCAAAGTGTGGCCTGGGGGCCATTTGTGGCCCTTGAAATTATTTATTTTGGCCTTGGCCTGATCATAAGAATGGAAATAGAAAACAATCAACGATCCAAACATTTTTGAAATGGTCTGTTTTTCTTTTAATAAGCCCTTCTTTATATTTGATACACAGATTCCATAAATGTTTGATTATTTTTTAGCAAACTAAAAAATAAAATCACAAATAAATTTTGGCATTTTGGAAACTTTTGGGCCCCAGGATGAAAAGTTGAGACACCACTGACTTAGAATAGCAGAAGAAGTCTAATTAGAAAAACAGCCGGCAGAAAAGTTATGCACAGAACAGTTAGCTACTAACACATGGTGGTGGCAGCATCATGCTGTGGGGATTTAAACCTGTTGGAGGTTCAGCTTACACCAGGACAAACACGGATCCAAGGATCCAACCAAAGGTATTATAGCTTAGTTTAATTCAAATCAGATTCATTTTACAATGGCCTAGTCAAAGTCCAGACCTAAATCCAACTGAAGATCAATAGAGCACAAAATGCGTCTTCACTGATGATTAAAAAAATCAGCCTGTAGATGTTAAAACCTGGAAAACATAAACCTCATAGCTACTTCAGGCAAACACATGTGCATGCCACACTTTTCAGATTTTTAGACATTATTTAAAAAAAATAAAAATGAAAACCTTCCACTTGACAACGATGAACTAATTGTGTCAGTCTGTTACACAAAATCCCCAAAAATCCACTGGAGTTTGTGGTTGTGTGACAAAAGGAAATGTGACAAAATTCAACAAGCGGGAATATTTTTTTTAGTGTCTGACATTTCAGCTGAAGTAATGACAGATGTACTGACCCGGGTTCTGGTCCTACAGGGCAGCGGAGACGACTGGGAGATGCTCAGGAAGGCGACCAAACAGAACCTGATTCGACTGGAGATGCTGGGGAACCGGATCAAAGCCAACAGGGGGCAGCATTGAGCGATTTAACATTTCCACCACTGAAACCAAGTCAACCTTCTAGTGTTTTTTTTTTTTTTTTTTTAATTTGAGCTATTTATTTATAATAAGCTGTTATTTATTTATATATTTATTATTTTGTTATTTTTATATGAAAATAAATTATGAAACATCTTATTTGTTGAATGGTTTTGTGTTTTTTTTTTTTTTTTGATTTTTAAAAAAAAAAACAACCCAAAAAGCTGTGAGATAAGCAGAAGAGATATAAAAATTAGTGTAGTAAATTATTGAGTTTATGGAGCTTAAATCATGTCAAATATGGGACTGAAGGGAAACAGCCACATATTCCAATTTGTTTTCTTTTGATTGAAAACATATCCTTACCAGGTTCTCAAATTTATTGATTTTTCCTCCAGAGAACAAAAATAAAAATAATGGACAAAACTAAACAGACCTCAAGAAAACCTGAAATTTAAGGGGAATATTCTAAATTTTAATCATGATTTTAATCATATATTGGTTGTGTCCTGAAACTGTCACCTCCACCTCCCATTCTTGGACAACCTTATAACAGAGTGAGAATGTTATTTAACGTGTAATGGAGAAATAACACAGCAAGACAATGGAAAACAGTGATGAAGTGTAACAGGTGTGACAAATGAGAATATCACAGAGTGCTACAGTGTAAAAAAAAACGTAACAAAGTGAGACTGTCTTACAATGTGACAAATGAAACAAAGTAAGACTAAAACAGCAAGTGTAACAGAGTGAGACAGAGTAAACGAGTGAAACATTGTGACTGGTGTAACTTAGTGTGACAGAGGATTTTCACAGGTTCAACAAAGTGAAAATATGTAAAAGAGTGAGCGTAAAAAATGAGACAGTGTCACAGATGTAAGAGTCAGAGAGCATAAAAAGTGGAACAAAGTGAAACTGAGTTTTCAGATGTAACATATTGACACTGTAACAGGTGTAAGACTGTAACAGGTGTAACACAGTGAGATAGTGTGGCAGGTGTAGTAATGAGAAACAGTGTCAGAGATTAAAACAGTGTAACAGGAGTAGCAGTGATATGGTGTAAGAGTGATTCTGTTACTGGTGTGAAACACTGAAACAATGAAAGAGTGAAACAGGGTAAAAGTGGAAGAAAATGAAAGAGTCTTACAGGTGCAGTGCAACCGATTGAAACGATGTGAAAGAGTGAGACAAAATGACCTGAACACAGACACAAAGAAGAGACAAGAGTCTGAATTTAGTTTTACCTGTAGGGAGAAAACAGTAGAAACCCTGTTACAGATTTCAGCCTGAGCTCATCTTCAAAAGCATATTTCATAAGATAAGACTACAGGTTTGCAGTTCTTCTGAACAATCAATTCCAAAATGTCCAGTTCATGGTATCCTCCTTTTCACTCCTCAATGAAACTCTGGAGCTTCCAGAGTTTCTGCAAACACTTCAAAACACTTAAAGCACATCATTAAAATGTAAATACAAAAGTAAATGAATGGATGGTAATATAAAATAAAGGTAAAGCAAATAAATGATAATAAAATGTAAAACTTTTCCAACAATCATCCATTTATTTACCTTTGTATTTACATTTTTATGATGTGCTTTAAGTGTTTTGAAGTGTTTGCAGAAACTCTGGAAGCTGCAGAGGAGTGAAAAGGAGGATATCATGAACAGGACATTCCAGTGTTAATTGTTCAGAGGAACTGCAAACCTGTAGTCTTATCTTATGAAATATGCTTTTGAAGATTGTATAAATGAGTTATATTCATGGGAGTGTGCTGCTGTTTTTGCTCCCCCTTCCTTCAGAGCTGCCCACTGTCTGTAACCAGGGTGTTCCTAATTCTAATAAAACCAGGATAAGAAGCTTCAGAGTTCAGGCCAAAATCTGTAACTGGGTTTCTACTGTGTTCTCCCTGCAGGTAAAACTAAATTCAGACTCTTGTCTCTTCTTTGTGTCTGTGTTCAGGTAATTTAGACCTGACAGTAAATGAGTGAAGCATAGTGAGCGTGTAACAGAGTGTGACAGAGTGTGACGGCCTCACAGGTGTAAATCTGTCCCTTATTTTCCTCAGTTTTGTGTTTTTAGAAATGTTTTCTCTTGGCTGCTGGATCTTTTGGAGATTCTTTGGTGTTTTAAAGATCCGAAGGAACTAAAAGTATTTTTCTCCAGTTCAGAAATCTTGAATTTCCAAATTTTACAGAGGACTGAGTAGTGAACAGAAAATATCAGGGTTGACGTGGCGACACTGGATCAAACTCAGATCAAGGTCGTTCAATGTTACTTTTTTCAACTGGGGAGACTGGAAGCATATAATACTGGATAACTGGGTAACATTTTTCACATGGAGCCTCATGGCATGTTTACATAAGTTATTTACAGATGCAGGGAGGCTCCACCCTTATTACTTTTAAAGCAGATCGTAACCTTCCACTTCACAAAGTAGAACCAGCTAAACTACAGAAGTGGCGATCGATGATGATGGTTATGTTAGCTAATTGGATAAACTGGACCAACGGAAGCAGCCGTTCTCAGTTGTCACAGATCTCCACCTTCGGACATGCTGGCCCTGATGGTCAGACTGGGCCCACTAGCTTCTCCTCGAACAGAACCAGGCTGCACACCGTTCAACATCTCCGTGTAGAGCTCCTTGTTGTACGGCTTGTCCTTGCTGAACTCTCCCACGGCGTACCAGTTGGAGAAGAGGTTGAAGTCGTGGGCGACAGAGAACATGGCGGTTCTCCCCGGTTGAGGTCTGAAGGATGTGACAGGTGAAGACAGCCACTGAGCCACACACCGACGTGGTGCCGGATTCAGACGGACGGAGAGTTGGAGGCAGAGGAGACTCACAGTCCCTGCTGAAAAGATAGACCCTCACCAGAGACACATAGATTTTAAAAAGCTGGTGATGATTCTGATCTCCAGTCTACTTGAACCTTTGGTCTGAATCTGCCTTCAGATCATTTTAACACCCAGATTGTTTCTACTCTACTTCTACATCAACCTTCACTCTGTTTCTACTTTCTGTCTTTTAGATCTGTAGCCCAAACTTGAGTCGAAATAATGATATCATGATATCTGTGTTCACACTCACAGGTTGGACAGAAGCTCAGAGTGCAGACAGCTCAGTTACACCAGACACATTTCATCCAACTCATTTTTATTAGTCAGTTGTGATTAAACTCTATCCACATTTTAGCTGATGTTCAAATCTGTAAGAATCTTTTCCAAGTCTTTCTTTTAGTAGTTTTGAGTTTTTAGGAATGTTTTCACTTGGCCGCTGGACCAGTTGGAGATTCTTTGGTGTTTTAAAGATTCAGAGGAACATTCAGAGTTTTTCAATCCGATTTAGAAATGCTGAACTTCCGGGTTTTGTAGACGACTCATCATTGAACAGAAAATGTCGGGGTTGATGTGACGATACTGGGTCAATCTCAGATTAAGTTCATACCATGCTAACCTTTTCAACTGGGAAGAGTGGACAGACATCTTGCAGGGTAACTGGTTTGCTTAGCTTAAGCACAGGATACCTGGAATAAATGCAGCTATTGATGATTATGTTGAGATAGAAGAAGAAGAAGCCTTTACTGGTTAAACTGAAATAGATTAACTGGATTCCAGTGTTGCTCATGCAGGGTAAACTGGATAAACTGGACAGGAGGAAGCAGCCGGTCTCAGTTGTCGCAGAGCTCCACCTTCAGGACGGGCTGGTAGCTGTCGGACATGCAGGCCCTGATGGTCACATGACCCGCTCTGTGGATCAGACTGGGCCCTTTGGCTTTCCCTCGAACAAAACCTCGCTGTGAATCGTAGTACATCTCCTTGTAGAGCGCCTCATCGCAGAGTTTGTCCTTGCTGAAGGCTCCCACGGCGTACCAGTTGGAGTAGATGTTGAAGTCGTAGGGGACGGAGAACATGACGGCCAGCCGGCCGCGGTTCTGCTTGTTCGACCCCTGGAGGATGTCGTAGGTGAAGACGGCCACCGAGCCGCAGGCCGTGTGGGGCGTCTTGACGAAGAGCGCGGTGCCGGATTCAGACGGACGGAGAGTTGGAGGCAGAGGAGACTCACAGTTCCCACTGAAGAGATGGACGCTGAACAGAGGCAGAAAGAGACTCAACAAAAACTGCTGCTGATTCTGACACTCAGTTTCATTTTACCTTCTACATCAACTTTGAGTTTATAAGTTTATTTCAGCTCCAAAGTTACAACTGCAGTCACCAATAATGAAACAAGCAGTTTACGTCACATATTTTCAAATGCCCTCATCAAGCAAGAACACATCAAATACGTGGATCAGGTTTTGACTGAGCGACCAGTCCACCAGGTCATGTCTCCATGGTTACTGTTAACAATAGCTAATCTGTGCCAATTCAGCGACTTTCTTGCTATAGTGAGCAACATTTCAGACAAAAGAAATTGCTGTCATCCAAAATCGGAATCGGCAGGTTACATTTTTTAAAAGATCGGTAATCAGCAGTCAGCCAGAAAATTTAAATCGCGTCACCTTGAGTTTTTAGCAGTGATTTAGAACAAAACACTGGATTTTTTTCTCTATATTTGGTTGTTGGGATCAGAGATGTCTGGAAGATTGATACAACATTTTGGTACTAAGCCATCCAGATATAACTAATAGCAGTAATTTTTTATATGCTTTTATAAGTCATAAAAACATATTATGGAAATATGACCCTGTGTCCTTCTCTTTCTCTCTTTTATCTGCTAACATGCTAATATAGCCGTAACATCTAAGACTGTCACACGTAAACAAAACTGATTAAAACAGACCAGCTTTTATCTTCTCTGCAGAAGATAAGTTGATTTTGTTTCATTTCAAGTGTATTAAGATATTTGCATTGAAACTAGACAAACATACTTGGTAAGATTTTGTGTTTTTGCAGTGCATCCTTAAGGTTTGCTGAGTGGAATCTGCATTTCTTCTGTTTGTATGATTTGTAACATTTGATTGTTGTTTTATTCTGAACCAAATCTCATCATCTCTCAAGGAAAAAAGTTTAACAGTCGAGTTCTGAAGCACCTGGTTGTTTCCACAGAATGGAAAAATGAATTTAGTTCTGATGTGATATCAGCTCCGGGTCCATCAGAGTTCTGATTTCGCTCTCAGGCTTCGGTACCAAACAGCAACTGGACCAGATGAGGCCGGTCCAGGTTATGGATTCTGGTTCTGTATGTGTGTGTGTGTTTATTTTTTAAAAAGACTCACAGCGGCTCGCACAGCGTGAAGCTGGACGTCTTGTTCTGAATCTCCACGCTGCACTGGCGGTGAGTCGGGATGGACATTTCTAGAACCTGTTCAGGGAAACAAACATGGAAATACTGAAGTTAAAGGAAACACACTTGTAGATACAAAGTAAATGCTAAAAACTAACCAATAAGTGAGTCAATATTTTCACTTAAAGAAATGAAAACTGATTTAAAAAAATGCTTATCAGTTACTGTTGCTGGCACAAAGGATTGTGGGATTATTACAACATGTGAAAACAAATGAAGTTATGTTGTACAGTGTAAGTCTTGCAACCCTAAAATAACTCGATACATTTAGTTGAGATGTACATAAAGTGAATAACTTTTACTAGCTTAAAATGGCCTCTACTTCAAATCACCTCTGGTCTGTTGGTGCCTGGGAATTCTGGGTAATATTTGGTGGTAATATATAATGAAAAACAGTAAAGATAACAAGATTGTTTTTGTTGTGTGGATGAACTCTAAAAGACCAGCTCCCCGTACTTAAAAAAAATATTTTCTGAAAAAAAATTAGAACAAATATTTAATACCACATATATTTATGTGACGATACCAAGTTGAATTTTTATTGTTGATTTCACAGATTCAGTTATGTTAAATTTACTCCAGCTTAGAATCTTTTTTCTTTCAGTTCAGAAACGTTGCCATCTTCTCAGTCTGGCAACAACATCCTGTTCCCATCAGCCATCAAAACACGCTTCACAATCTTTCTCAGTTAAACGATCATAAGAACCATTTTTATGTCCTGAGAAAATCCCACTTGTTGCAGCTCAGAAATTAACAAATTATGCAACAGAGACCACAGACTTTAGATCCGAGGTTCTGGGTCTATTCTTGAAGAACTCTGCAGATAACTGAACTTCCATGATGAATTTGGACTCAGACCTGGAATCACCGACCAGAACCAAGGAGAATTATGTTAACAGAAGTTACTCACTTGTTTGGAGCTCCTGAGGAACAACAGCTGTATGCAGGGTTCTGTGTCTGAGCGCTGGGCCCGGATTCTGGTCGGCTATGGGGGTGTGAGGCGCGGTTTCCTCAGGAAATCTGAGTCTTAAAGAGACACTGAGACAGAATCAACGGTGGCAAACAGGCCAGACTTTAACCCCTTAACTGCCGCCCCAAAGACACCTGCATGCCAGGAGGATGTTATCCTTACTGTATGTTATTAGGCTGCTTTGAACTGCTGCATGTTTGCATCACAATGAAGTGCATGTGTGTGTGCGTGTGTGTGTGTGCGTGTGCGTGTGTGTGTGTGTGTGTGTGTGTGTGTGTGTGTGTGTGTGTGTGTGTGTGTGTGTGTGTGTGTGTGTGTGTGTGTGTGTGTGTGTGTGTGTGTGTGTGTGTGTGTGTGTGTGTGTGTGTGTGTGTGTGTGTGTGTGTGTGTGTGTGTGTGGGTGTGTGTGTGTCTTTCTGTCCTAAATTCCGGGTTTGGTAAGATGTGATGTTAGCTGTTATGATCTGTTTTTGTTATTTGCCACTTTTTCATTCCCCAACACATTCTGAACTGTTCATCAACTTTATGAACTGTTCATTAACAGAATGTTCAATTGTCTGAACATTTATTAACTATTTATTAACATGAATAAATACTTAATATATGGAATGTTCATTAACATGAACGTTCTGAACTTTTTATCAACATATTAACATTCTGAATTGCTCCTAAACTTCTGAACATTCTGAAATGTTCGTCCACATCTGGATTTCCTGAACTGTTCGTTCAAATTTGAACATAGAGAACTGTTTATGAACATCTGAACTGTTCCTCGGCACATGGATTTTTTTAATTGTTCATCAACATCTGAACTTTAAGAACTGTTCATGAATGTTTTCACATTCTGAACTGTTTGTGAATGTTCTGGACTGTTAATGAACATCTGAACATTTGAACATTCCTCCTGTTCCTTGGTTCTGTTCTGACGTGGATAAATTCTGTGTTGGTGTTTTCAGATTTCATTACTTTGGTCAGAATTGTCCCGTGTGTCAGTGGACCTTGGTCACCATGGAAACACCCACAGGGCTGTGGTTTTGGAGATCCCCTGATTCAGAGCTCCAGCTTTCACAGGCCGACCTTTGATTTTAAACCATGATGCTCCTGTTAGAACAAAGAATTGGTTGCCCGACTGGTTTCAAGCTTTTGGTTTTCATGTCACTTTCTAGGTTTGGTTCCTTTCGTTTTCTAGTTCGCGAGAAAGTCATATTCTTCCACAGACTGAATGGAGCCACAGAAACCTGAAGAGAACCATGAAACCAACATGTCTGAATCTGGGATTTGATGGATTAACAATTTTTATGGATTTAATTTGGTAATGAACCTGAGAGAGAGAGAAGACAGACGAAAAGCTAATTTTTACTGTGAAAAAAGCATAAGAACTTGTTTCTTCTCACTGATTTATGTGTTTTGAGCCTCTTAACACTCCAGAACTGAGTCAGAATCCATGATGACATGAAAACCAGCTCCTTCTGGTCGCCCTGACTCACTTTGCTCAATTAAAGGAAGTGAAATTGTCATGTTGCAATGCTGCAGCAGCTGCAGGAAGGAAACCTGCAAGCAGAAAAGAAAAAGTAAAAAAGGGGTGAAACTCCCTTGAGAATAATGAAATGAAAAGCATTGTTTTATGCAACTCACCAGAATTTATATAGAATTCAGCAGAACTGATTGAGTCACCTTTACGGAACAGATTTGAGATTTTTGTGGTTAAAACTAGAAAATCAAAAACAAAAACCACTCAGAGTGAAACAGCTGCTGGCATAAAGGGACTGAACATTTGTCCTCATTAAATATGTCATACCTGCCTGTTGTCCAATCAAACGTCACACTTTTACCCCCTGGCAGCATCAGCTTCTCTGTGGGGAATCCCAATGCAAAACAACAGACAATTCCTCAATATATGTAAAGAAATATTAACTTTTAGAATGTTTTTTCTTACTTTTATTCATTATTCAATGATTTTTATATTTGGTTAGCATAAATGTTGCCTCATGCCTTCTGGTTTTAGTTCACCAGGATTTCTTAAGTTTTGACAGAAACTTTTCCATTTTTCAGTGCTAGCAGCTTCATAAATCTGACTGGCAGCCAATCAGAAACATAATCATGTAAAATCACAGTTTAGCAAACTATGTTTAATGTATTATAACAGTATCTGTATATATGTAAAATTTATACTAAAGTGTAACATCACAATATGATCATTATTCCTCATTTTAATTTATGTACGATAATAAAATTATTACTTCATTCTACAAATATTATGACATCATTTTCTTAATATTTTACTTTATTCTTATATTATCATGATTTTATTCTCATATTTGTAAGACTTTTTGTCATATGACTTTTTTTATCAAAAAAGTTTTTTATTATATTTTATATGACAAACTTTTTGTCATACATAACATTATTCTTATAGTATTATTAGCTATTTTGGTAATAGTGACTTTATTCTTGTATTATTATGACTTACTCTCATATGACTCCATTCTCATAATATTGTGGATTTATTTTCATATAACGTTTTTCTTGCGATATGTAATATTTAATGACTTTTTTTGGCAATATCATGACTTTATTCTCATAATTAACATTTTTTTCTAAACTTGCCCCTAGTAATCCATTGCAAAAAAAAGAAAAAAAAGATTAAATTTTATGATAATAAAGTTAAAAATCAATGATTAAGAAATTTATATTTTATTGTATTTTAGTGATTTTTTAAAAATATATCCTGAACTGGGACCATAATTTCTCATGGCTTTGAAAAATCTTTTTTTTTTCTATGTTGGTAATTGTTTTGCAGTCAGAAAAGAGAGGAAACAGCGCCCTCTGATGGTCAGAACACAAAACAGACAGAACCACCCGAGAGCTTTCTGGTAATAAACTTTTATTTCTGTTATTTACACTCAGACAAATATTAATTACCTACTTACAGATGGAATAATAATGTTTCTCTATAACTTGCTTTGATGAGTAAAACAGAAAAATAAGCATCTCCATAGCAACAGAGAAGGGGCGTGGCTTCATCTAGTCACATGCCTGGACGTAGTTTTCAGGAAAGAAGCCCTGCCGGCCATTACAGACGCCCTCACACCAGCCGTCGTCATGGCGACGCAACACGTAAATGATGTCCCCCTCAGTTAGAGGGAGGTCGTCAGGCTTGGAGGCCTCATAAGCATACAGCGCCACCACTAGGACAAAAACAGGAAGTGTATCATAAGTAACATCTCACTCTAACAGTGCAGCAACATGGTGGGGCGGGTAGTGGCACCTTTCTCCAGGTAGTCTGGGGGAGCATTGATGTCATAGTCCACTGGAGGAGGAAGGGGGGGCATGATGTCATCAAATTCTCCAATATCATCCAATGGAAGAGGAGGGGGCGGGGCTAAGATCTGAAGATCTGTGAGAGTACAGGAACCATCAACAGAGCAGCGCTATGCTACATGTCTGTGTGTGTAGTACATCTGTACTACACACTCAGATATGAGTAGCACTGCCACAGATTGCTCTTCTATAGTGAGCTGTGCTACATCTACAGCAGCACCACCACTACTGGTTCCTTACCCAGGTGTTCAAGACGAGCAGGTAAGCAGAGCCGAGGGGAGGCGGAGGAAGAGCGAGAGAGCAGGGGGAAGGGGGAAGAGGAAGAGGAGGACGAAGAGGCGATGGGCTTCGGAGGGGCATGAGGGGGAGGATAGGAAGGAGGAGGGGGAATCCTGACTGACAGAGAGAGAGAAGCCGAGTCAGTTCAGAGAACCAGGAGCCAACATCTGGCCTGAAACCGCCATGAACTGTTCATATGGATATTCTGATCTGTTCACCAACATCTGAACATTCTGAACTGTTCATTCAGATCTGAACCTTAGGAACTGTTCATTAACATGTCAATTATTCATCCACATCTGAACTTTATGAACTGTTCATCACCTTTGAACATCATTCAGAACTGTTCATAGACATCTGAATGTTTTAAACTGTTCACTAATAATTAACCACACTGAACTGTTCATTAGCATCTGAACATTCTGAACTGTTCATTAGCATCTGAACATTCTGAACTCTTCACCGACATCTGAAGTTTTAATCAGTATCTGGACCATTCATAAACATCTGAATATCCATGGTTAAGATGTGACATGGGTCACATGATGGGCATTTTCCTAAAATGTCCTCCAACTTCGGCCACTCCAGGAATATAACCCAACACCGTTGAGAACTACAACTGAATTATTTAACTGAAGATCTTAAAACTAATCACCGATCCATCGTCAGCCTCTCCTGAGTTTTTATTGGACGACAGTAGCTTACATGACTGGACTGCAGGCAAGAAGAGAGAGCGAGTGTAGCGGCAGCGAGAGGCGGGGCCCGAGCGGACCCTCAGAGAGACAGAGCGAGTGGTCGGAGGCGAGCGCCGGCGGCGACTCCTCCGAGATGTGAGGGTCACTGAAATACACCACAGAAGAAGTAAAAACTGCAAATAAGCAGCAAAGAAGAAGCAGAAAGTGAAACAACTGAGGATTGTCGAGTTGGGGGTTCGATTCCCCACTTTGGGAACTTTGCTGATTGTCTTTCCCCGACTTCCTGTCTGGTTACTGCTTAAAAAGGACACAATTTAAAAAAAATTTAAACAACAAAAAAATGGTATTACCGTCTCCTTCCTGGGGAGGTGGAGGTGGTGGGGGCGGGGCCAGAAAATGTGAGCCATCATTGGATAATGGTGGGAAGCCATTATTATCAGAGGGAGGGGGAGGGGAAGGAGGCGGCAGGCTGTTCTCCTCCACCACTGAGGAAAGATAATAGAGATGATGTCATTGTGATGTCACACACCGACTTTTTTTTTGTTTAATCCACAAAGACAAAAATCAGCTCAGATCAGATGAAGACGCTCAGTTGTTTCATAAAACCATAACTAAATTAATAAAATCAGGATTAGGATAATTTATTTTTAATAATTACTTGACAGTAATATTAGCATTCATTTCTTGTAATATTGGAACGAGTACAGCTCTAAACTCTGATTATTTTGAAATTTTAATAATTTGAAAAAAACAATATTTTAAACCTGCAGGGGGCATCAAAGTACAGAATACATAAAACACCAACGTGAATTAAAGTAAAATCAGTAATAATAATAGTAGTAAGTAGTAAGTGTTGAATTGTTAGAGTGAGCCACTGGTTGCTATGGTAACTGATGGAGAGCCCAAAGCGCCACTCTTTTGTCAGAAACACAAAGACTTTAGGCCTCACACTGAAATCTGTAAAGGCCTCTAATTACTGTCAGAGCAGAGAAATTAGTTTGTATATTTGAGAAAAAATTTTTTTTATCCCTTTCTGAAGCTAATTATTTAGTTTGAGGTCTAATGTTTAGCTTGCTAACTAAATATTTATCTCAGTGTAAAATATTTAGTTTCTAAACAAAAGATTTAGTTTTGAGATAACCATTTACAGTGCAACTCAAATATTTAGATAGCTAATTAAATATTTAATTTTATAATATGACATTTAAAAAATACCAACATGGTGGAAACATTATTTTACCTAAAACCTATAACAGGAATGGAGAAATGGCCGGAAGAAAAAAAACAAAACAATTATGACGTCTGATCAAAAAAAAAAAAAAAAAAAATACAACAGAGATCCCTATTGTGTTTATTTGACTAATATGGCTTGTTTTTATATTTAAATTTTGGCTTTGATGATTCAGTTTGTTTTCATCACCTGTTTCTAAGGTGAGCGGCGCGATTGGAGGAGGAGCAGGAGCGCTGTGATTGATCACAACCCCAGAAGAAGAAGGAGGAGGAGGAGGAGGTGGTGGAGGAGGAGGAGCACTTTGATTGATCACAACTCCTGAGGGGCCAGGAGGCGGAGGAGGAGGCGGAGGAGCCGTTGGAGCCACCATCAGTCCTGAGGAATCAGGAGGCGGAGGAGGAGGGGGCAGGCCGGAGATGACGTCCCCACTCTGAGGCAACGCCTCGTCAGGGAGAGGAGGAGGAAGTGGAGCTTCATCCAGCAAACTGGTGAGGATGTCACAGTCAGGTGGAGCCTGGCCAATGGGGGGGATGGTGGGCGGAGCTACAGGTTTCCCAAAGCTGGACCTGAGAGGAAGAATAATGTTGATTAAATAAGTGAGTCAGATGAAAATGATAACTGATTGGTTAATTGTTTAATAGCTACCAGAAGGAAACTGACATCAGGGAAGACTACATTTGGGATTAATACCTTCCTAAAAGAATAGCATGATTAGGTTTTATTTATTTATTTTGTCTAATGTGATTTTATCTATAAAATCACCGTCTCCTTTTTGGCAAAAAAAAAAAAAAAAGTTGACTTGGGGCCAGGAAGGTGATGAAATGTAACTTGTGGAATACCTCAAAGATCACTGATTGGTTCATACTTGTTTCTTTATATTAATGGAGATTTTGCTCTAATAAGTCAATAAAAATTTTTTGTTTTTATTGATTTTCTTCATCCCAACATCCCAAATTATAGGTGTCTACTACATGTCTAAAACTAATGAACCTCAAATAAACTTTAAGTTTCAAACCCAAAAAATGCAAATTTTAGCTGAAGATCTTAAAAATATGAGGGGAAATAAAATAAATCTCTCTCTTACATGCTAAAATTAAATTTCAGTCTTAGACCTAAAGATGGATAAAATGGTTGTTAATTACTCAGAAGGCATTTTTTTAATTATAATATTTGTAGGCCATTTTATTTTATATTATCTGACTGCAATTTCTGTGAGAAAGTTATCCTATAAAATGTAATTATTTGAAACTAATAAAAAAAGATTGCAATTATCTTTATATTTGAAGAAAAATCAGCATTATCACCAAAAAATAAGACTTTATTTTTCTCAATAGTCAGTATGATTTATGGTAATTATTTATTTATTTTTTTACATACCAAAGGAGTTTTACTTGTATTGAAATGAAAAATTAAAAGAAACAATTTTCTCAACCCAGCACACCTGATCAGCCTGAGACATGAATTTGGCTCTTACCCTCCAGCAGGGGGAGCCACTGGGCACTGAACTGGCTCAGGAGCTTTATTGGACCTGAAACAGACGCACATGAAACCGCAGTCAGACTTCCTGTGTGAGTCTTTGCTGCAAAAACAAGAAACTGCTGAGTACAGAAGCTCAGCAGAGAAGAAGCAGACCTGATGGAGGCTCCATGTTTCCGGATCGTTCCCGTTTTCTCCGGCTGTTTCCCAGAGACCTGCAGGGACGAGGGGGTGCAAACACAGAGCAGGGTGAACATGAATGGAGCCCTCAGCTTTCATCAGCTCTAATTAGTCTCTCCAAACATTTTCCCACGGCCAACAAAGAGCCTCAGCTCAGGGTGTGTGTGTGTGTGTGTGTGTGTGTGTGTGTGTGTGTGTGTGTCTGCCTGTTTCGGTGAGGTCCAGCGGGACATTCAGACCCCGTGGACATCACAGGGACAGACACTGTGTAGAGGTGGATGTTGGTGCTAACAGGGCTGTCTGTGTGTGTTTTCTACTAAATTAATCAGTGTTAGTTAAAGTCTAGGTTGGTGTCCTCACAAAGCAGGGGGTTTATTGAGTCCTCATGAAGATACACAACCGTGCATATGTGTGTGTTTGTGTGTGTGTGTGTATGCGTGTGTGTGTACGTGTGTGTGTGCGTGTGTGTGGGGGGAATTTTAGTTAAGAGCTTTGTCTTTTTTTGTTGTGAACTGCAGAGAAAACTGATCCATCTTAAAACTCAGCATCTCACAACTTATAACAACATTTTACCAATGTTACAAGAGAAATAGTCAGTCAGCAGAACTAGTACTATTTCATCAATATTAAGGAATTATTGCCTTTAAAAAGCCAGAATATCTTTCTGGAAATATGTTTTGTGCAATAAGATTGTTGTCCAGTCTTATTGCACAAAATTCAAGTCCAATAAGATTTTTGGAAGCTATAAAGAATTGATAACATGTTTTATTTTAGCAGTGTCACCCCCGCAATCCAATATAGAAGCTTAGATTTCAATTTTGATCTTAACTGTTAAACTGTGTTCTAAAAATAATTTGAGTTTTAAAATATTTTGTAATGTCTTCTTTTGCTGGACTCTTGCTTCTCTGATTAAAATTGAGAAACCTTGTTTCTCGATTTGCTTTTGTTTTTAAAAATCTGGCAGCTTTAATGGATGAGGGTGGCCTAGAACTAGGCAAAGCAAAGTTTTTAGGTTAAGGTAAATAGCTCAAAAATTGTAGCAGAACAATGGTGCAGTGACAATGCCACTCCTGAATGGTTGGTTTCAACTTTTTGGAACTGAACTGAAACGGAAAGAAAAGCCACCAAAGGTCCTGGGTCAGGTCTTTCAGTCAATCTCCTTGAGAAAATATTGTTCACCTGATATAAATTTTTCTTGGTTTTTTTGTAAAAACTGGTTTTACTCAGGTCTACTGGAAGAAAACTGACTGGTGGATCTTTACTGAGATATTTAAGCTGTATCAGTTTTGCTGCTGCATTGTTTTGACACTGTTTGTTAATTTTTAAAATAAAACAGAAACATTTGTACAGAGAACTAGTGTCACTTGAAGTCTGGAAAGGAAACTTTTTTGCAGCATTAATTCTGCTTCTGTGCAGAAGAGACTTCCTGTTAGTTTGCTGTTTGCAACTAACGATGCTTCACTTCTGCTTTCAGCTGCTTCTTTTTGGGTGTAAATGTTGCTTTGTGTATCTTTTAATAACCAGAATGCTGATTCCCATCAACCAGACTAAATTGGACTAACCCTCTTGCCCTATAGTTATTTATCTAAGACAATAAGATTTAAGCTAACCTCCTCTAAAAGAGCTGCCCTAGGTCAAACAAAAACATTAAACTGTGAAGGAGAGTGCTACCTTAATGCCATGGCCGATCTCATCCAGCTGCTGGTAGTTGATTGATCGGCGGCTGTATGATGGCCGGGTCTGCGTGCCAGTTGGAGGGATGATCTTATGGTTGCGAGGAACTCGTCTGACTGCTGTGAAGGCACCTATTTCCCTCCGTGCAACTTTCTCTTTATGCATTTCTATGGTCTGTGGAAAAGCAATTAGAGACTGTGAGAATATCCTGAACTACAACCATAACTCGAGAGGGTCAGTCTTAACTCTGGAGAGGAGCTACTTCTGGTACTATTGAACTTTCCCTTCAAAGTTTGACTAATTGTAGACACGAATTTGAAAAGCTGAAGTGATAAAACTTCATCAGGAAGTTTAGTCTGACCTTCGTTTTAAGGAAGCAGTCACAACAAAAGAGGTCATAGCAAAAGATACCTTCCCTCCGAGAAGCTGATACATTGTCAGAAAATTAATGAAAACCCATTTGTCCATCCCAGTCAAGATCATGGAGGATCGCGGAGGTTAACGGTCCTGAAAGGAACCCAGACTTGCCAAGGTTTTCCCAGGTTAGAAGGGGAGTAGTCCCTCCTGAGAGTCTCCACTTGGGTCTTCTCATTGCCTCCTGCAATGCCTCCTTGATGCAGGGCTTCATCCCATGTGAGGTGTCAGTTGTTAAATTTGCCTCATGGTAAGGGTGGGAGGTTCAGACTAACAGCCACTCACTGAATTAGACCACAGGAACATTGATACCAAGACGAGAGTAAGCTAACCAGGGTAGCTACCTTGAAACTTGTCTGTTGGGCAACTTTGTGACCTAACCTCAGAGTTAAGCCTCAGCTTATGGCAAAGGTTATGCATCATGATTTTCCTAACATGAAGTAATGACAGAAGGGCAGTACATTTTTCAGATTTTTCTTTAAAAAGGTCATAAAGAAAGAAGTTAGAAAAGAGTGACGATATTGTAACCAGCCAGGAAGATATTTTGCTAAGAGTCTGAACAAGAGACTAACTTTCAGTTTAAGATAAACATTTATCAGAAAGATCCAGCTGGGTGTTGTATACCAAAATCTCAGGACAACAAAAAGAAAATGATCAGATTTATGTGAACGTCTGAGAAGAAAACATCTTCAGAGGGTTTTTTTCCATTCACTGCTCTTCTTTCCAAAGCACCCCCTGATGTTTAACACCGTCATTCACAGAATGGTTCTGGTCTGGATCATGGATGCTTCTGGACAGCTCCTTAAATCACAGCAGAGCTCTGAGCAGATCAGAAAACAATAAGGAAGCAGCAAACAGAGGCTCCATTCATCCATCCATTCAGACCCTGGTCGCTCCGGCTGTCCCTGTAAACAGCCTCATGACTGGGAGGACCCTGAACCTCATTCCAACCTCAATCAGTCCAACCGGAGGGACAGAATCCGTCTACTGATGCACTTAGTGAGAACATTTCACAATAACATATAATAAATTTTCAAAATGCACTTAGTGAGAACATTTCACAATAACATATAATAAATTTTCAAAATGTCTAATTTGTAAGAATATCTCTAAATATGTTTAATTTGCGGGTCCACACCTTTTATAAACTAAACAAAATAACTCCATGATAAAATATTCTATCAATACCCTGAGACTGTTAAAAAATATAATGTGTTTTAATTGAGAGGTTTCTACTCACCTGACCAATCAGATTTATGGAGGACTCCATCTTGCGAAGCTGATTGGTCTGAGCATCTAGCAGACTCAGGACGCTGTTAGCCAGAGTGCTGATCTGATACGCAACACTGGCTAATGATTGGGTGGTAAAGTTTTTAGTTTCCTCCAAAGCCTTCTTGCTGTTTTCACCTGACTGTTAGAAACACCAGAGAAATATTGGTCTAACTCAGCCCAAACACTAAAAACAAAGTGAAAAGTTAGCTCAACTTAGAACAATGACAAAAAACAAACAGTGAGCTTAGCTTTGCTCAAAGATTGAAAGGAAAGCTTAAGACAAAGACTGAAAACTAAAAAACAATTAGCCTACATTAAAACAAAGACTGAAAACAAAGAAAACAGTTAGTCTAGCTTGACACAAAGACTGAAAATAAAAGTGTTGGTTTGTTTGTCAATGCTCAAAACTAAGATACAAATTAGCTTGGCTTAGCACACAGAAAGAACACACAATGGCATTTAAAAAGATGTGAGAACCAAAAAACCCAGAAAATAAACCATACAACCAAATAAAAACCCAATAATAAACTGAACTCTGGGCAGAATTACTTGAGACATTTATAATGAAAGATAATGGCACTATAAACAAACTGAAATGATTCTATAAACAATCGAGTGATAATAAAAATATGCTAAATTTGTAACCGAATGTGATTGTAATTTAAGATAGAGGGAAAAAATAATAAAATAAAAGTTTATATGATATCAAGAACTGGGATCTAAAGGTATTATTTAGAATTATTCTTCAGTTTGGTTCCAAAATGTTTTGGAATTATGATCATTAAGCAAAATTATCACAATGCAATTTGCAATGTTTGAAAGCTCAGGAAAATCTGCTCTAATAGCACATATTTGTAGTCTTCAGAGCCTCTAACACAATTTCTAACCAAAGACCAGCTGTACAGAGAGGTTATGACCAGTTGGTTTCAGCAGCCGGTATTTAGATGTTCTGGAGCTTTAATGGTGGCAGTAACGGTACCAACCTGGGTGTAGGTGTTGTAGCAGTAATCGGCCACGTTGAGCAGGTTTTGATAGTTTTCCTGCAGAGCTTTCCTGGCGCTTGGAGCTTCCTCCAGAATCTTCGTCACCTCGTCCTTATAGTTTTGGTCCTTCATGATCCCAGAATCGATAGTCCACAGAAATCAGCTGGTTTGATCTGCAGGGAGACAGAGACAGGCTGAACCCACTCAGAACCACAGCTCAATGGGTGCAGGAAAACTGGACTTTGTTCTGAACCATCAGCTGGTGGGAACCAGCAGAACCAGCTGATTGTTAGACAGCCTCTGTTACCAGTGTTGGTTAGATCTGTTTCTGTTTGAGGAACACTAGCTGCTGATTTGACCACATTCAGGAACTACTTCACCCAGAAGTCTATCTGAGAGCTGAGTCTGTCGTCTATATGCGGCAACACTCTGCCACCTCATTTACTTCATTCCAAGACTTATTTTAGCTCTTCAAAAGGTTGATCTGAGTTTAAAACCGGGTTATTTAGAGTTCTTACACAAATACAAGTAACTTTCCAGCAGAATCAGTTAAATTTGTCAGAAATAATCTCATCTGCCGTCACTGTTTCTAACTCAACATACAATTATCTTGAAAGAGTCCAACAGAACCAGAAGGGGGTTGTGGATCTTTGCCAGATCTTCTGTTTCATTCCAACAGTTATTTTTGAAGCTGTAATTGATCAGAGACTCACCAGAAGCCAGAGAGAAACAGAGTGATGAAGAGATGAAGGTCCTCCTGTTTCTGACAAACTTCACTCTGCAGCTCCAAGTTTCCTCTACTGCTGCAGCCAGAGATCCTCTCTGTTAGACAGACCACTCACTCCTCACAGCAACCAGAAAGACCCAAAGCACCAAGTATGAGCTTGCAGAAATCGGTCAGAGTGAGTGCTCCTCCGTGCGTTTTTAGCGCTCGGTGTGAACCTGCTCCGTTTGAACCACTTCCTGTTCCTCATCAACTCAAAGAAACAAATTGAGTCATCAGAAGCATCAGGGAGACTTTCTTTTCGTTCACTTCCTCTAATCACCCTCAGATATTTAAAGCCTCCTTTAAAAAACCTACACATTCCTAAAAGATGGTCCTCGTCAGATGACGGAGGTATAACCCCTTCAGATACATGTAGTCTCATTAGACTGAAGACCAGAATCGCTCTAAAAGAAACCAGAACTTCCCTAAAAGATACCTGAAATGCAAATCCTTTTGAGAAACACCTTCTCCCAAATTACCTGAAACATTCTGAGTTACCTGAACCAAATTGGAGAGATACCCAACACCCCTGAGAGATAGCTGAATCCTCCTCAAATCTACCAAAACCCCTTCAGAAAAACCTCTCCCTGACTCAGAGGGCCCTCAGAGATACCTGAACTCCTCAAAGAGATACCCTGAATCTCAATCAGATACCTGAACCACTGAGATTTACCCAAAGGCCTCTCAGAGGCACCTTCACCTGATTAGCTACTCTTATGTCCTAAGCAACATCAGAATCACTTTGGTTACCCAACTGCCTTCAGAGTTTCCAGACACTCAACTCTCTCAGCTGTAGGGAGAGCCTAGAGTTAAACTGAAGCTGCTTTAATCACTGAGGGATACCAAACACCAGAAGCGACTGCTGCAGTGCCCCCTACTGGCCTACTCTGCATGGTTGAAGAAATATTCAGAAGAACCTCTGTGAAAAATCCAAAAAACGGGATTTTAAAATGAGAAGTTTATTAGAAACATTCAAGGAGAAACTGTGAGATAACATCTGGAGTTCTTGGTGTTTAATAAAGAGATACATTTTCTTAACCTAAATGAACCAACAGCAGGATCACACCACAGAGTTAATACTGGACGGAGATTGCTCTGTGCCGCCTGGAGTGATGCTCCATCACGTGTTTCCAGGAGCTACAGGGTTCCATGGTTGTTTCCGTGGAGCTCCGTCTCTGTCCTTCTTGTCCAGAGGCTTCAGGTGAGAGGTCAGAACCAGACCTCTGACAGAAAAAAAAAACACGTCATTAACCTGGAAACACCAAAAATGTATAAATTATTACAGCTTGGAAGATCCAGGAGACATCACCGAACATCCTGGTGTTACTTTCATAGAGGAGCTACCTGGAACTCATCCAATAAACATTTGGGAAATTATCCTGCTTATGACTGTAAAACATCCTGGACAACATGGAACTTTCTCATATATTCCCATAAAGCATTCCAAGGAGCCCTCAATAGAAATGTAAATGTTTTTCTTACATCCTGGAGTATTTTAGATTTAAATAAATGTCATGTTATATCATGGGATGTTTTAAAGTCTCTTGAAGTTCCCTGAACTCTGAACTCTTGGAAAAGATTTAGGAAGTGATTCCAGGAATACTTCCAGGGATCCATCAAGCTTTCAGGAGAATAAACTGACCCATGAATCTTTAAGAAATCAGAAACTCTTCATATTCCTGCTGATATCCCGCCTCAGACCCTCCTGGATCTTCTCTGCCAGACCTAAACCTTCCTGATGATCCACCTGAACTGATCGTAATCCACTCCCTGGCTCACGGCCCTCAGCTTCGCTTGGTTTTCCCGCTGGTATTTGCTTTCAGACTCAACCGCAGCCTTGAGCTCCTTCTCCAACGCAGAAAAATCAATGATGTCGTTCTGTGACATCACTGCACCTGGACGAACAGGAGCTCCATTAGTTCAGGCAGAAACTAATGCGAAAACACAAGAAAGTTCAGCGGATGGATGACCACATTTCACGCTTTAAAGCATTTAATTTCTGTAAATATAAGAGGAATTAACAATTAAATAAAAATTACACTAGTGTTTATTATTTTATCTATTACAGTGAAGTTCATGCATAACTGAAAAGATCAATTACCTGTTATTAAATCAACACTTATCCAATTTTACGTCAGGAAGTCATAATGTAGAACAGAATGGAAATATAGTAACAATATAGTATTATATTCACAGCTCATATATACTGTAATTGCTTGTTAATCTGTTATGTACAATTATATCTAATGAATTATATCTATTATTATTTCAGTGGCAAGAAAAAACATGATTTCACCTGATAATTTTTTCAAGCTTTATATTTTGTTATAACAATTTTCTTAATCAATATTTACAGACGTGAAAGAAGAAGTGAATCAATTCGGACTGAAAAATGAAAACTTACCTTGAAAAACGCACTAAAGAGAAGAGAGACGTACGTCGGCTAAACTCCCAACTTAAAGAGGATGCTAGTACGCATGTGCAAGCTAAAAATTATGTATCAGGGTTTAGCTGATCTGACCAGAACTGGGTCGAATCAGTACCTGTCGGTTCACAGAAGTGGAACGATTGAATAACAGATTTAGAAGTTATGAAATACTTTCTCTGAAACAGAGCAGTGAACTAATCCTGGAGCAGTTCCTCCGTGTTCAGTTGAGTTTCAGCTCGGAATCAACAAAACGTCTCCATGGCGACGCTTGTTTTCTACTGCTGTGGTCTTTGCTGCCATCTGGTGGTTGAAAAGAACTACAACACAGAGAACTGGCGGGAAAACCCTGATTCTGCGTAAATGAATTTTGGACGTTCAATTTCTTCAATAAAACACTCATATTTTGATTTTCTGTGATTTGATATGTGGAGAAGGAGACTCTACATTCATCATTGTCATGTCCAATGTTTGTATTTATTATTAAATTAAGTAAAATTTTTAAAAGATGGTCAGATTTTGTGCAGATCTCAGATGGAATCAGAGACACTGAACTTTGCTAAACCAGCAGTTAACCCAACCTGGATGTTTTACAGTCTAAAGAGGAAACCAGAATATCTGGACCAAAACCATCCCTGGGCAAACTGAAATCATTGTTGAATAATTATCATCAGATATTGATTTCCATCTGGATTTTAACAGGACATCTGGTACAAATGTGTTTTTAGTTAGTCTTCTCTCTCTTTTCCAGTCAGATCCAAAGAAATCCTGCTCTGGTACGAATCTTTAAAGGAATCCAAAACCTCTTTAAAATTGGACACAACAATCATTCCTGGTTTAACAGCGACTTTTATTTCTAATAAAACTCAGTAAAATTCCCTTTTATTTACAGAAACTGAATATTCTGTTTACCTTCTTCTCTGTCTAATACATTTAAACAATATAAAACAAAGAACGAATGTGCAGCAGATCCATAACAAAGTTCATTACAGCAGAAATGTTCCTGGAAGACTCCACCCTATATAGACAATTTAAAGTAGTTTGTTCTCTGAACTTTTGGGAGTCCCTCAGGGAAGCATCAAGGAACCACTGAACATTTAGAACAACATCCTCAGATTTATCAACCTTTCATGAAGCTTCTGTCTCTTTTTAAGAGCTACATGTTTTCACTCCCAAATCCAGGATATGTTGAAACGTTGGAAATGATCAAATGATTCCTTTGAAACAGGAGAATAACGACAATTCTTTATGAAAAAAAAAAAACATTTCAAAAATTAAATCTGAACCGATTTGGTGTTTAACACAATGAATCTGGATAAACAGACACTTGATGCTGGCGTCAGGGAATGATTCAAACTGACTGATCCAATTCCAGATATAGATTCTCAAATTTCCCACTTGGATCTTCATGCTATTATTGGCCTCTACATACATTAAACTCACATTAAAGTGTAGAACTTTAATGTTCTACACTTAAAGTAGAACATTAAAGTTCTACTTTAGATCTTTAGTATGAGCTTCATGCTGTAAAAAAAAGCCATCTGCTACTGGTGCATTTCTGAAGAGAACAGGTTCTTTGTTAATTTGGGTCAATGCAACATGGAGGTTCTGGAAAGATCCCAGTGACATTAGAGCATCTTTCAATGTGATTCAGGTTCTACATTCCAGCTCCTACTGTTTGGACTTTGGTTCTACAAGGGGGATTCTAGGCAGTTTGACAAATATTCCTCAGAAGGTTCTAGAGGTTTCTCTAAGGTCTGCAGTTTCCAGGAGGTTTCCAAGCTAGCGTCTCAAATAGAGCTCAGTCGGTGATGTCTCTTTAGCAGTTCAGGTGACTCTAGGTCCAGTTGGTTCTGTTCTTCAAAAGAAACCTCTTTCAGAAGTATCAGAACCAGAGTTGTTGGTGGTTTTAGTTCTGTTGGTTTTAGGTTCCCCCTAATAGAGAATATATGCTTGTGGTCCTACAGGCTTTGAGACATTGTTGTTCAGTTCAGCATATGTTGCTCAGAAGGTTCTGGAAGGTGACAGTGGACCTCCTTCTACGTCTCAGCAAAGATCTCTTTGAATTGGTTGAGCATGAGCTCGACGATCTGGCTCTGGAAGACCATGTGGACCGTCATGTTGGCGTTCTCGATCTGCGGCCAGAGCAGCGTGGGCCCAAACACAATGGCGACGCTCTGAACCGACATCCTGTTGGAGTCTTTGTGGTCGATGACCCTGAAACACGCAGAGGTGGAGGTAAGAACCGGAGGAGTTGTGGTTCTGGTTCTGCTTCAGAGCGGTTGGGCTCACCTGCGCAGGTGTTTGAAAAGCAGCTTCATGGTGTCGTAGTTCGGCAGCGGCAGAGAGCGGACCAGGTCCTTTGTGTAAGAAACCCTCTGGCTGTAGTCAGAAAGTTCTGCACAGACAAAAGATGGATCCAGAGGTCCGTTTGGACTCATCCAACACAATCGAACACAGGTTGTTCCTCAAAGACTAACAGCCTTTAAGGTAAAACAACAAACTAATTCTTAAAGTTGGGTCTTTCAGTTTTCATTGTGGAAACATGAAGAGTTCGGTTACTGAAAAGGATAAGAAGAAATTCTACCAAATCAGGTTTAGAATGTTTGTGGTAAAACATAAAGCTCAACGAGTTTTTTCCTCATATTTATCAGTTAATTATGAGATCATTAACATATTCAAACATCCATAGATGAGGAGGCTGGTTGGGATTGTGGTCTGGTGTGTGTGTGTGGGTGTGTGTGTGTGTGTGTGTGGGTGTGTGTGTGTGTGTGTGCATGGACTAACGGATGGTGGCGATGAACTTGTCAAAGCAGCAGAAGGGAAACAACGGTTCTGGAAGCTCCCTGAAGAAGAGCTTCAGTGCTCCAGTGATCACGTGGATTTCCTCCCACTGTCCGTCCTCCAGGTCCAAATGTTCCTCTGCAGGGACACAGAACCACAGAGTTAGCGGGACAACCTCCAACCAACTGTGTTCTCAAGCTTCTTCTGGACTTTAACTCCTGGTACTGTTGATGCATCATTAAGGTCTCCTGCAGATCATTCTCCATATTTGTTCTGGTCTAGACCCAGTTTAAACTGCGTTTATCCTCGGACAGAAGCAGCAGGATTCTAGTTACCGTGATCGGCTTTATGTCGGAGTCTCTGGATCACAGCCAGGTTCCCGCTCACTCTGTAGATCCCATCAACATCCAGACCTGAAGGAACGGGAATGTTGAGGGGATAGAGAACAAGTTGAGGTCAAAGACCAGAATAAAAACACATTCTGCTTAAGCAAAATCCTCCTGATTGAATCGCTGATATCCAATCCTGGGACAACAGGAAGTAAAACTATTTCCTGATGTTTACCTGTCTGAAAACAAAAATATTTACCAATCACCTGGACCTACCTACCTAGTTATCTGGCTCCTTCTGGTGGTTGATTTGTTGTAACTGCAGGTATATTTTATTTCATGTTGTCATTATCATATTACTATTACTATTATTATTTAAAATTTTAGGTAATTACATTATTAGTATCCATTTATTTAAAAAAATATATTTAATGTCTTCTGTTATGATTTCACCCAGATGATGTGACAAGCTGCTGAATTTAATGTATTTCAGTTGGTAGGAAAAAAATTTGATGAACTATTGAGAAAAACAATCATGAAATTATTTATATTGATTCTAGATTTCCACACTGATTATAGCTGTGTTAGTTATTTTTAACTGTAGGGAAACAGTAGTGATCAGGCAGGGAAAGTAACAGAACTTAGTTTTAACCAGGAACAATTTTTAAACTCTAAAGTTGGCTGTAACTATCCAATCCAAGAGGGAATGTTTTCATTTTTGGAAAGTTTATAATTGATCACCTCTCCTCTCCACCGTTTTGATGCATTTCTCCACAAACTTGGGAATGGTGGAGTTTTCCCTGTGACAGAGAACGTCCAGGTGGCAGCCAAACACGTTGTCTGCAGGAGAAAATCACTCATTCAGAACGCAAAATAAACATTTCATGAATCAAATGCATTAACATAAATGTTTATTGTATTTTAACACTGAAATAAAGGGCAACAGTCCAGAAAGCATATGAATACATCTGGAGGAATAATAAGCTCCCTGATGTTCTAGTAAGCTGTTCCGTACCTCGGATGTATCCCTTCTCTTTGACGCTCTGCAGCGTCGGTCTCCTCTGCAGGAAGCGTCTCAGTTTGCTCCGGATCCGGCTCTGCTCTAAATCTGCTCCTGAATTGCTCCTGGTGGCTGAAAAAGCCATAGGAAAAATAAACATCAGACTCAACTTTGGGAGAAACTACCAGCTAAGAAAGAAGTTTTTATTTTGAAGGAACCACCATATCTGAATTATATCCAGCAGCTGGATTTATTTTAACATGATGGATAGTTTCAGGAAGACTCACATCCCCTCGTCCTGTCCTCTCTGTCTGAGTTATCCTCGTCTTCGCTTAGATGCTCCGGTTCCTGAAAGAAGTTGCAAAGCAAAAAGTAAAATTAATGCAAGAGTGGAGTTACTTCGTCCTGCAGCTCTAATCTAGTGACGGTGCAATGGATTGGAACATTATCAGGAAGATACATCAGTATATCATCAGCATAACAATAAAACTGATCACTCTCTACATTATATTTTCAGTACACACAAATATGTGAGAGCCTTTAATTTCTTCTTGTTACCCCCTGTAATGACCTGAATAAAACTTGATGTACAACATACAATTAATTCCAAATCTGATCCCAAAACGAGTCGCACAACTGGAAAAATGGCTTAAAATGGGCCAAGAATCGCCCAGTGAGAACCAGCTTAGAACAAACAGCTGCATTCCTGTATGAGGAAGCAAAAGAAAAGTACAGAGAAAGAGAAAAAGACAGGTCCAAGGGTGGGATCTTGAGGCACACCGCAGTTAAGAACAGCTAGTCCTGTAAAACCCCCGGTTGGATAAAGAAGAGTTGAGGCGCCAAAAACCACATAGAGATCCCAGCCTGTTCTTCTAAGTGGTCCAACAAGGCATCATGAACGGTACCAGAAGCTGCTGGCAGAACCAATAACACTAGAACTCCTGGTCTGTCTACAGGATGGGTGAGTTTGGCTGTGGGGTGCGTTGCTGTACCAGCTGATGAGGCGTCAGCTGATGGATGGTTTCCTGGATGACTTTGTACCAGTCCAAGATGATGCTCTCCGTGTCGTACTGGATCAGATACTCGCAGCCTTGACGAGTCTTCAGCTGCACAAACAAACGCATGACACAGTTACCCCTAGCCCATTGATCTGTAACCGTGGCAACAGAGATGCTGCTGTGGCCTCACCTCCAGAACAAACTTTTTGGAGGACTTGTCTTTGGCAGCCCATTGGACCGACGCCCCTTTCAGTTCCACAGTGTATTCTGGAATAATCTGCGATGCTTTGTTCTGAGAGAAAAGCAGAAATCCACCTGATCATCACTAAACCTATCATCTCTGCTCGTATTCAGTCCTCTGGATATGTCATCAGCCAGTTTCAATTTTTTAGTTTAAGACACTTAGTTTAGACCAATGGAACATTCAGGTAGATAATAGTTCCCAAATCTTAGTCTAATAAAGTCTAAGCTTGACGTCTATCTTTCATATGATCAAAGGATGACGCAAATCTCAGATGCTAAGTCCAATCTTTATATGGTTCTGTTTGTTAAAGACAAGAGAAGATTAGATTTTAGCTTTGTTATTTTGTACTTTTCCTTGATTGTCCGAGAGCTAAAGCCACGTTTGATTGTTAGTTATGCCCCATTTCCGACTGGTAGGTCACCGCCAGTTGGAAGCTCACTGAGTAGGTGGGGTTATAAACCCAAACACCTAACACTGCGTCATTCTGGTACGACAACAAATGTGATTCAAGCAGTGACCTTGTTCTGTCCCTCAATCATTGGATTGGGTTGTGTGACACTAGTAGATCCACCCAAACCGTACCATACCATTGTCTTATGGTGCTACAACTGAACGATGTGGTACAAGTTGGTTGAATTGGCCAATTTTACAATGGAAACAGACAAAATGGCATACAAAATGCCGATCCGATTGACCCATGCTGCTCAATTTAAATGAGGCATTGCTGGACTGAAAATGGCCCAATAAAGTCTAAAGAAAACTCCAAACAACCTTAATAAAGCCTCCAGAACTTATGGTCTAGACTTATGAGATCAAGTTGCACACAGAAAAGTCATAAGAAAGGTTGGATGGATCAGGACTGTCAGGATGGTTCTTACAGTGTTTCCAGCTGGGGCAAATTTGGGATCTTTGTGAAAAGTAAGAATCCCACCATGGAGGACTGTCCAGGACTGAGTCCAGTTCTTCCTGTTCAACAGAAACATCAAATATGGAAAACAATCATCTCTGAGTTCAAACATCACTCAAACAAATTCCCATACACAGGTCAGTCAAACTGAGGCAAAATCAGAACTGAAGTCTCTGGTTCTCACCTCAACTTTTTGCCATGATCAACCAATTTGGTCTTATTAACAATTCCTGCCTTTTCCAGCAGATGGCACTGAAGAGACAGAGAGAAAGAGGTGAGTTCTCATGTTTCTGCAGGTCAGCTTTGAAATGTGACTCCTTGGTAAACATGGGAGTGGAGAGTGAGAGTCTACCTGAGTCTACCTGAGTCTACCTGAGTCTACCTGAGGTCTTTTATCCACCTCAGTCCCTTCATTCAGCAGTCTGCTCCCTTCTGGTATCATTTTCCCACTTATTCAGGGACTTAGAACAATTTCAAAGCAAAGGATATGATCCAAATCTACTTTATTAACGCTTCTTTTAGACTCCTTAAGATTTATCAGAGCCTAACTTTTAGAAAAGTGTAATGTAGCTGAACAGTGAGCCAAAACCAGTCTAGGTTGGTGCTAGAGATGAATGCTCTAGTATTTATTGCTGCCTGAGGCGATCCGATTGAAAAAGGCCTTCAGGATTTAAATGTTGTGCTTTAGGCAAAACAAAAGTAGAATAAGGAAAACAGCCAAATTACAGAGAGGTTTCAGTGAATCAGAAGCTCAGCCTTTAGGGAATATCTCTGTAAGAGTTTCAAAGTGTCAGACTTCAGGTCTTTACAGCTGCTGGAAGAAAAGCAGCTTTGAAGGGGACAAAACCTCTGGTTGATTGATACACTAAGGTTAAATCTGAAGCAAAAGTGGTATGAAAGCAGGAATAACGACTTGAGTCATTCACATTTTAACATCACTAGAGCAGTGAAAGAACTGATGAGTTAAAATGATGAAATAAACATCTTTATTGTTATTTTTAATTTTAAAGAAGTGAATAAAACAACAAAGACAGTTTTTATTTTTTCCTTTTACTTCTTGCCCATCTAAATAATCTTCATGTTCTCCAATGTTTTGGACAGTGCTGAATATCATGGACATGTTGGGTCTTACTGGGCATATTGGATGTTGAGAGACATGTGGAAGGTTGCTGAACAACGCTTAATATGATGGATGTTGAGGAACGGAGTCAAACATGTTGGTTGACATGTTGGATGTGAAGGGACATGTGAAACATGTTGGATATTTCTACATATGTTGGATGCTGAGGAACGTAATCCAATGCTTTGATTGACATGCTGGATGTTGAGAAACATGTTTAAGGATGCTGAAAGACATTTTGGGTGCTTAAGGACATGTTGGATGTTGACAGACTTTGGATATTGAGATTTGTTGGATTTTGATGAACATGGTCAAATATGTTGAGGGATGTTGGATGTTGATGAAAATGTGTTAAATAACATGTTGGATGGAGAGTGACATGTTGGATGGCGAGTGACATGTTGGATGGCGAGTGACATGTTGGATGGCGATTGACATGTTGGATGACGAGTGACATGTTGGATGGCGATTGACATGTTGGATGGCGAGTGACATGTTGGATGGCGATTGACATGTTGGATGGCGAGTGACATGTTGGATGGCGATTGACATGTTGGATGGCGATTGACATGTTGGATGGCGAGTGACATGTTGGATGGCGATTGACATGTTGGATGGCGAGTGACATGTTGGATGGCGATTGACATGTTGGATGGCGAGTGTCATGTTGGATGGCGATTGACATGTTGGATGGCGAGTGACATGTTGGATGGCGAGTGACATGTTGGATGGCGAGTGACATGTTGGATGGCGAGTGACATGTTGGATGGCGAGTGACATGTTGGATGGCGATTGACATGTTGGATGGCGAGTGACATGTTGGATGGCGATTGACATGTTGGATGGCGAGTGACATGTTGGATGGCGATTGACATGTTGGATGGCGAGTGTCATGTTGGATGGCGATTGACATGTTGGATGGCGAGTGACATGTTGGATGGCGAGTGACATGTTGGATGGCGGTGACATGTTGGATGGCGAGTGACCTGTTGGCTGGCGAGTGACATGTTGGATGGCGAGTGACATGTTGGATGGCGAGTGACATGTTGGATGGCGATTGACATGTTGGATGGCGAGTGTCATGTTGGATGGCGATTGACATGTTGGATGGCGAGTGACATGTTGGATGGCGATTGACATGTTGGATGATGAGTGACATGTTGGATGGCGATTGACATGTTGGATGGCGAGTGACATGTTGGATGGCGAGTGACATGTTGGATGGCGAGTGACATGTTGGATGGCGAGTGACATGTTGGATGGCGAGTGACATGTTGGTGGAGAGTGACATGTTGGATGGCGAGTGACATGTTGGATGACGAGTGACATGTTGGATGGCGAGTGACATGTTGGATGGCGAGTGACATGTTGGATGGCGAGTGACATGTTGGTGGAGAGTGACATGTTGGTGGAGAGTGACATGTTGGTGGAGAGTGACATGTTGGTGGAGAGTGACATGTTGGATGGCGATTGACATGTTGGATGGCGAGTGACATGTTGGATGGTGAGTGACATGTTGGATGGCGAGTGACATGTTGGATGGTGAGTGACATGTTGGATGGTGAGTGACATGTTGGTCGAGAGTGACATGTTGGTGGAGAGTGACATGTTGGATGGTGAGTGACATGTTGGATGGCGAGTGACATGTTGGATGGTGAGTGACATGTTGGATGGCGAGTGACATGTTGGTGGAGAGTGACATGTTGGTGGAGAGTGACATGTTGGTGGAGAGTGACATGTTGGATGGCGAGTGACATGTTGGATGGCGAGTGACATGTTGGTGGAGAGTGACATGTTGGATGGAGAGTGACATGTTGGTGGAGAGTGACATGTTGGTGGAGAGTGACATGTTGGTGGAGAGTGACATGTTGGTGGAGAGTGACATGTTGGTGGAGAGTGACATGTTGGTGGAGAGTGACATGTTGGATGGCGATTGACATGTTGGATGGCGAGTGACATGTTGGATGGCGAGTGACATGTTGGATGGCGATTGACATGTTGGATGGCGAGTGACATGTTGGTTGAGAGTGACATGTTGGCGGAGAGTGACATGTTGGTGGAGAGTGACATGTTGGTGGAGAGTGACATGTTGGTGGAGAGTGACATGTTGGTGGAGAGTGACATGTTGGTGGAGAGTGACATGTTGGATGGCGAGTGACATGTTGGATGGCGAGTGACATGTTGGATGGCGAGTGACATGTTGGATGGTGAGTGACATGTTGGATGACGAGTGACATGTTGGATGACGAGTGACATGTTGGTGGAGAGTGACATGTTGGATGGTGAGTGACATGTTGGTGGAGAGTGACATGTTGGCGGAGAGTGACATGTTGGATGGCGAGTGACATGTTAGAGATCTCTCAGGGAGAACCAGAGTTCTGATGGTACATGTAGTTTTTGTTGTTCATTTAGGACCAAACTGCTGAATGAAACAAAACCTGACTAGAGAAAACAAACAAACCCTCCAGAACCAAAAGTAGAACCAACATCAGAACAAATCCAGCAGTTCAGAAGTGTTAGCTGACAGGATGAATGGTTACTGATGAGCGGTTAGTGGGATTAGTGGGAAAACACTCAGAAACTTTCTGGGCAAGAGTCTTACTGCCAGAAACAGAAATTTCCAGAAGGGATTCGGGTCAAACTTCTTTGGTTAAAAATATTTTAGATTTGAGCCGCAGTGCTGCGTTTACACAGCAGGAGGCACTAGAACGTCTAAGCTGCCCAAAAAGTTCCCTACTGGTAAAAAAAAAAAGATGTTAGAACAAAATGTTAGTACATTTAGCAACGGGGCCTTGAACTTCTACCAGCCTTTCAGAACATACATGGTGCTGGGGTTTGCCTGTGCTGTTGTTGGACAGGTTCCTCCTCAGCTTGAGCCTACTATGAAACTGGAAGGAGGAAATAATGGGATAAATCGATGGATGAATGAACAAGTCAGGAAGTCAGTGAGTCAATGAGTCAATGAATGGTTGAACAAATTGTTACATGAATAAACAAGTCGAGAAAAACCTGATGAAATGGGCCAGAAGATCAATGAACAAGTCTGTGAGAGTCTAATGGGGTTAGGGAACCGAGACAGGTGAGTCTGTACCTGCGGACTGTCTGGTGAATTCTTCCTGGAAGAGTTCGTGAGGTCCGAGGATATCCTTCTGTGTCCCGGGGAAAACATCTGGAACACAGCGGGAATGTTGGGAAAGAACGCTTCAGAATCGTTCTGGGTCAACATGTTTCACTCACATCTTCAGCAATACTGTGTCTCATGATCCTGACTTGTGCAGCTCCTCCCTCCGCAGGGACTCCATTACCCATCAGCCTCTGCTGCAACACAATAGAACCACCTGATCTGAGCAGGTTCTAGGGAAGACAGTATCGATGTCCCTGTGATGTGACTGCTCACCTCCTGCTGCTTCTGCTGGCCGTCCAGCTGGGCTCTGGGAATCTGTGAAAGCTGCAGAGAACACAAAGGTCAAACCAGAGAAAGGCAGGGAATTCTGGGAAACGCTGAGATGCTTCCGTACCGTAAAGACAGAGTCTCCATTGTTGTGTCCGTCCACGGAATAATCTGGCTTTGGTAGAGGAGGCTTCAAATCATCAAACAAATCGTCATTAAAGGTGCTTTTGATGCTTCTTTGAACAGGTTAAGATACATCTATACAAAACATGTTTATTACATTTTTTGCACAAAAGCATTTGTAGATAATGAGATTTTATCCTGATCAGCTCAGATTGACCTGTTTTAGAAACTTCTTGTCACTTTAAATCCAAATAAGCTGCTGCTGGCCAGACCCCCCAACTCACATAAAAATGGCTGCTAACAGATGCGCAATTATACATCTGTACATCTTTGAAAAACAGAAGTGGAACCTCCTGCCAACCTCCAACCAACTAGAATGCAGCAAGTGGTTTCAGGATGGTAAGTGAACAACAAAACACTTGTCTTTTCCAGCAGCCATTGTACAGAGCATACAAATGGCCTGGAGCTCCACTGGGTTTGCTAGGTGACAGGCAGAACTCTGCTGAGGTTGCTAGGTAACGGGCTGGGGTTGTTAGGTGAGAAGCAGTGCCTACTGATTTGTGACATAACATTCAAAAGGTATTTGAAGCGGCTCATTTTCCCAAAAACATGAACTTATTGCCAAACAACAACTATGTGGGTTTTTTCAGAGGCATTTCAGACCCAAAGTGGAAGCACAAAAATGTGCAAAATGTGAATTTTGCATGATAGATCCCTTTTAAAGCCAAGTCCAGATAGCACTCAGTTTCAAAGATAAATCGCTAATGCCAAGAGATCTTAAACTAAAATAATCCAGGATAATCTCAAGCTCCTACCGGGACGTCGTCCTGGTTTCTGCTGCCTGTGGATCCAGCTGGAGATAATGGGGTTGTCGGGTCAGGGAGATCCCAGGACGTGGTTCCTGTTTTATGGTTGTGGTAGTAGACTCGCCCTGATGCTTCGTCCAGCAGCTCCTCCCACTCACAGGAACCCTGAGAGGAAGAAGAACCGGGTCAGACACCAGAACTGTCCACTGTTACCGATCAGGGAGGAGCTGTAGTACCTGAGAGGAGGCCGGGGAGAGCGGACTGGACAGGTCCATGTCTCCGGCCGGCGTGTGGCCTCGGTGGTCCGACCAGGTGGTCTGTCTGGTTAGAGGGTGGTAAAAAAACCTCCTGCCACTCTCCTGATCAGTGTGGACCTGAGCAGACAGAGGTACATACCATCATCCTACACTTCATATCAATATTCAGAATGTCACAAAATTATTAAAATTGATTCCTTTCGTATTAATTAGGGCTGAAACAATTAATCAAATCAATCAGGATTAATTGATTATTCAAATAATCATCAACTAATTTAGCAATTGATTAATTGTGGATACGTTTTTTTTTGTTTTTAAAAAAAAAGGCAATTTGCTGAAGAAAAAAAACAACATTCAGGGAGGCAATTTAACCAAAACTGTAAAAATATACATTCAAACATTTAGAAATTTAGCTAAAATTTTTCATTTGTGCTATTATTATTTCTAAAATTGAAAAGGAACAAGAGAACAAAATATATATAATAAACTTTTATGTTGTGCAGTGAAAATTTGTGTAGCGCAGTTGATTGACACCATATTTCATTTTATTTTGTAAATGTAGGGGAGCTGGTTGACCTTTGATGACCTGAGGACACTTTTATTAATACCTCTAAAATTATAGAGGCGCACAAACTTTGTTTGATTTGCAGAAGGTGGAGGTCCAACTTCACTGAGGTTCCTGGATAAACGAGTCTGACAGAGTGGCTAGTAAGTCTCATTACTGAAGTGTCTTTGAGCAAAGCATCACAGCTTTAGCTGTTCCTTGTTAACACCTGATCCCTGCAGAGGAAACCTGATGAGCTCAGGTAACATCTGATCAAACATTAATTATTTCCGTGTAACATGAACTCAGCAGAGGAGGCCTACACTCAAGCTGTCTTCAAAACAGAAAACATGAAAGCTTAATCAGATTTAAAAGATTTCTCTTTAAATCCTCTACTTGTTACAATTTTTCTGCTTTTCACCAGCAGCTTCTTTGACGTGCCGCAGTCATTTTTTTTTTTTAATCACACCTGGATTCGGAGGTCATCTCACCTGCCATGCGTCTTGTGGGCTGAGAGGAGAGGCGGGGCTTATCATGCTGGAGGAGGAGCTTGGAGATAAGGGGGCGTGGCCTGCTTCAGATTGGTCAAGGTCTGCACTTGTTGGGGAGGAGATGGAGATCTGAGGAGTAGAAGTTTTCTTGAGTGAGCAGACGTTGGCATAGATCGGTGAACTAGGGGTGAGCGAGCTTCGGTCCTGCAGAGAGAAAAAGTTAACATTTTTAGTTTAAAGACACACTGCACAATATGTGTTTATGAATACCACTAGAATGTCAACTGTATGAATTTCCCTTAAAATTCCTCGTTCTTAATTTTAGGGTGCATTCACACCAGCCCTGTTTAGTCCACTTTAATTGAACTTAAGTCCATTTGCCTAGAAAGTCCGGTTTGTTTGTGGAGGTGTGAATGCGTAATTGACTCTGATGCGGACCAAAAAAATGAACTCTGGTCCACCAACAAAACCAGGTCTGAGTTCAACTAGCATATGTAGATGACAGCGGATGGAAGACCGCTCTAAAAGCAGGAAGCAAACTATAGCACAAGGCATTCTGGGTAAAAACAAACACAAGAGTTTAGCGCTAGGAGAAATGACTCTTGGTCTTTTACCAAAGACAAAAGAAAAATCTTACAACCAATTAAATCTGATGTTACTTCATTTTTGTTTACATTTTGTGATGAAGGAAGAGGAGCTCAATGTGTTTTTGTTTTTCCTTCAATGGTTATTGGTGCAGTGCCCACGCAGGCGTGAGGGGAAACTGGTTTTTCAAAGGTTGTGGTTCGTTTGACACAATGAAGAGGGAAAAGTATCCCAGCAGCTGAAAATGTAACAAATGCTGCAACTTTGGTCCCCAGTTAAACCAAGTCTGTCAGATTATGAGGTGTGAAAATACCCTTAGTTTTAATTTCACCAAACAGGGATCAGGTCAACTTAGTGCCATTTTATAATTGGTATCTGTATTATGTTTTTATGCCATAAAGCACTTTGAACTACCTTTATGCTGAAATGTGCTATATAAACAAACTTGACTTGACTCATTGACAAAGCTGTGGTCCCAGCGGATCAGGGATTGTCATTCTGATCTCTCAACCAGAACCAGTTTGCATTGAACCAACCTTCCTCAAACAACATCTTGCCATTTTCTGTGGGGGTAAAATGAACAGATTTTAATCATTGCTTATCAACAGGAATCTTCTCATTCTGTTGAATCCCACGTTTAAGTTGTAAATATGTTGCCCTACTATGTCCTACTGACCAACCAGAGCTTTATTCACCCAGCCCAACTTAAAAAGGCCACACATTCATAAACAATACACAGACCAGTGCACAACTGCAAAGCTCTGTGGAGTGAAAAAAAAGATAGAATCAAACCTGCAACTTCAGGAATGCAAGAAAACTACTCTTGCCACTGACCCACAGCCAATCCTGTGATCTGGTTTCATCCAAAAGTTTCATTAAAAATATTCTAGTTTCCCTGGTTGTTCCCTCCTCAGACAGTTGTTTTCTTCAGACATCAGTGAAGGAACCCTGGTTTCTTCTAAATCTCTCCATGACAGACCAATCCTGACTGAACCAAAATGTCAACATAAGAATCTGCCTCTCTCAGGTGAACCCGGTCAGGCTAGTTTTGTTTGACTCTCTTTGCCCTTCAGGTTTTGATAGAGTCCACTGTTATCTCCCAGTTCTTCCAGTAGGTCTCCCCATATGCAACATGAAACCCCAACATAAGTTGAAGAAGGTTGGGGAGCATCAGCTGTTCCTAGAATAGTGGTGGCAGCATGTTGCTTCAATTCTTTCTGTAGACTTTTGCTTTTGAATGGTCACTATGATGCGTAACCATGGCATTAATGTATTTATTTTAAAACTGGGAACAACTAATTAGTAACTTAAAAGCTCAAATGAACTACGACCCCAAAGTGTAAAGTGGAGTTTTTCTTAACCAGGCTGCAGAGAAATCCTGTTATGACCGGGATCTCTGTCTGTCTGCCTGGGTGGATGGAGCTGCAGACCAACAGGAAGAACTCCTCCCATATTGTATAAACACAGAAGCAAATGATTCCCATTTTCATCAAATGGTACGAGCTGACCGAACATCTCCATGCGGTTTTAACCCAAGAAACTCAAACAGGAAACCTCACATTTTCACTCAAAACGATCAGAATTTCAAAGCGAACAGCTTCTGAGAAGGTTAGCCTCTCCATCTGTGACTCCATACTTTATATTTCAATTATCTTATGTTGTTGTGTGTCATGCGATGAATCAAACCTACAGCAGCTCATTATTTAGTTTGTCTCAGTTCTCGCTCTATAACAGTAAATCCCTCCGAGCCTGGTTCAAAGTCCAGACTTCCTGCCGGTTCTGTTTACAGCTGCAGACTGAGGCTCTCAGAAACAAAAAGCATGATTAAAGCTGAACCAAGGAGAGCCTAACAGGAAGTAGACTCACCTGTCAGCATGTTTCTGTTTGTCTTGAGGTCTGGGATACATTATCCTCCATCAGAAAACTTCTCATCCTGTCACTGATCTGCCTGCAGTGGAGCTGGGTCATGCTGCCAGTCTCAACGGCGCTGCCAGTTGTAGCCCCGCCCCTCTCTATTCCCCTTTGAACTTAGGCCCCGCCCCTACTGAACCATAGACAGTGTCACTTGTTTTTGGCTTCAGATCTTCAGGATTTGTCTGAACTTGACTCTCATTCATGGTCCAAAAACTCTTCCTGGAAGTTTAGTGCTGATTGCTTCCAAGGAATTTTATATCTCGTTCACAACCTTCATGGAAACGTGAAAATGCTCCAAAGAACCAGAATTTCTTCAAACATCTGCGTCACGGAGACATGGAGCTTTATCAACATTTTGAGGTCTTGATTGAGGTCAGTCTTGATTGAACAAAGTCCTGAGTCCTGCAGCTGCAAAAAAGCCCAAATCACCACCTATCCACTGCCGTGCTTTGCTGCAGAAGGTGTTTGTGTCGATCTGCTGGGTTTGGTTTTCTCCAAACATGGTTCTCTGCATTATGGTCAAAGATAATGAACTACATTTGTTGCAGCTTTGCAAACTGAAGTCCTGCCACCATTTTGTTTTAGAGAAAACCCTTCAAGTCCACGGAGGAAGACAACAGCGTTTCCTGCAGAAAGGTGGCGCTCTGTCTGTGATTGTTTCATAAAAGTAAAAGGAAGATCCGGGGATCCTGTGCCATGTATTAAAACAATATGGAAATGCTAATGTCCCGTAACCATCTGACTGTGCGTCGAACTGAGGCAACAGCATTCTAAGAGAAGCTTTTCAGGGTTTTTCACAGTTGTGTCAGAGACTTCCTCAGACCTGCCTGTGTTTCCCTTCCGCCCCGAGTTAGAAGCTATCTGATCATTTTGAAAACACAAACATGTGGTATCAGCATGATCAGGTCCTCAGGGAGCTGCAGTCTGTTTACCGCCTTCAGGAAGCTTCTAGCTGCCACTGAGAACCAGCTGCTGGAGATCTGAAAGTCCTCGGTTTCAGACAGATGATTCAATCAGTCTTCATAAAGTCACATCTTTCATCAACAAACTAAAAACCTTCTAGAAGGTTCTTCTTAACTCTGATTTATCAGATCTCCTGACCTTTTGGACCATGTGAGATTTTACAGAAGACAGCAGGAACATAAAGAGTTTATGTTTTGATGGAGACTTATCTTGATTGTGCTGCCCCCTGGTGTTGTTAAAAGCAAAATCTACATCTGAGTTCTTCAGCAGGGTACAAAGATATAGAAAGAACCAGAAAGTGTCATGGTCATGATGAGCAGAAAAAGATCTTATCTGAAGTCACTTACCTTCATATTAATCTCCCAGTGATTGATATGTGATTGATACACCATCATCATCTGATGATGATGGTGTATCAATCAGTAACAGTTCCAAGTAACTGTTCCAATCAACAACCAGTCCTACCAAAAACAGGTCAGTTTAACTGCTAGTGCAGTCAATAGCTGGTCCGGTCAATAGCTGGTCCGGTCAATAGCTGGTCCGGTCAATAGCTGGTCCAGCCAATAGTTTTTCTGGTCAAAAGCTGATCCGCTCCACTGATCACCTGTTAAAAGTGGGTTAGCCCAATACCTGGTTTATACAATAGATGATCAGGTCAATAACTGGTTCCACTCAAAAACTGGTCCAGTCAATAGCAGGTCCGTTCAATAACTGATCAAACAAAACCTAACTCTGACCTGGTTCATGCAGAGGCAGACCAGGAAGAGCTCCAGGCGATCCACCAATCAGCAGTGACAGGACTTTGACCAGGAAGATTTTGGTCCTGCTGCTGGAAGGAAATCCCTGAACATCCCTGATCCTTGATACCCGGAAAGGTAATAAATGTTTGTGGAGCTTTAGGAGGAGTTTTCCCCATTACAGCTGATTTACAGCAACAACCCTGGTGGATCCTCCGGGAATCTAATGAATAACTCCAGGACAAAGATACAGGCGAAACCAGGTGACCTACTGTCTGAGTCCAAAGATCGTCACATGAATCAATAAAGGAAGTGAGCTAATCAGTGATCAGTTGGAATCAGACCAAACAAACATCAACATGGTGCAAATTTAGACCAGAAGAAATCAGAACTTTACACAAAGCTAGTCATAAACCAGAGATTTATTTGAGCCAGCTCATTAGGGACAACTCGTTAAGAGCTCGTTAAGGAGGATCTCTTGTTATGGTCTGTCAACTTGTTAAGAAAAATAGTAACTACAGATCTCTTCCTTCATATTTTCCTCTACTTGATAAGAAATATAGTAAAGATGTGCCATTGATTACAACAATATAATTTCATTTGATTAAGATATATTTTGTCAATTTAGAAAGTTTTGCTAATGCACACAATGATTTGTTTCCATTTTGGGGACTTTGGGGAAAATAACTTCACTTCCCTTAGATTTTCCTTCAGAATCAATAACTCCTCAGAAGCATTTGGAAATAAAAAATAAAACTGGCAACAGCGAAAGACTTGACTCAGTTTTATTGACTCAGTTCTGCAGCTTTCAGAGTTTTACCCAGAGAACACAAACAGTCTGGGTTCTGGTTCTGTTCCACTTCTGACCTGCAGGTGTCGCTCCACCGTCACTGCTGCCTCACGGTTTCCTGTCTGACCTGACCTCTTCCTGTCCGCTGTGACATCATTGCTTCCACCTGACCTCATCACATCCTTTTCTGACATCAGACGTTCTTCACCAAGACCCTGAACTCGTCCAGAACCAGCTGCAGAGCTACAATCATCCAGAACTTGCTCATCCTTACAAACATCCTGCTCTGACTGCATCAGAAAAACTACATAAACACCAGCGGATAAATCACAGTGTGCTGTTGACTTGGTTCATCTTTAAATTCATGATAAACATCTAGATAAATCCACAGCAGAACCAAAATAACATGAAGCCAGTTTAGGATTAAGCAGCAAAAGTTCAGTGGTTTTTTTGTTTTTTTGGAGTGTTTTTTTTTGCTCTGAGGAGAATAAAAAGAGGAAACAGCTTTTTCTGCTTCCAGCTTCCTGTGCCGACGCTGCAGGAAATAAGCCACAGATGCACAGGGCTTTTATTTTGTAGGGAGACCAGCAGCCTCTGAACATCAGGCTCTAATTTTCATGCTGCAGCAGATGAAACATCCAGAACATCAACTCTGATCCCGCTAATCAGGAGGTCAAAAGAATCCAACGAAGCCATGTTGACCTGAGCAGCACACACGGTTTGTTTCCTCCAGACTCCAACAGGAAATCAGGATCATTCAGGAAACACACACAGGAACTAAACCTTCAATCTGAGCACAAATGCTGCATTCAAGGACTTGTCTGGGTCAGGATGTGTTCAAGGACGACAGAAAAAAAAGATGTGCCACAATGTTCCCACATGGCCAATCAAAGCTACTGACATTGCAGAAGGCTGTTGGCTGACAAAGTCATGTGACATCAGCTCACAAATCAATGAGCAACCTGCAGTGTTTACCGATCAGGTGAGGCTGAATAAAGACACGACAGAGTGTAAAGCAGCAACTTTAACTGCATCGTTAAAAACTGATGCAGATCGGAGTAAAGATTTCAGAAAATCTGAGATTTGCGTTTATATGTGGACCTGCAAAAAATTGAGACTTAAGATCCCGTGAATTACATTCTACAACAAATAATGCACCAAAGTATTTGTAACTGAAATAGGCTCATCTTTAATTAACATTATATTCAAATACTCAAATTAAAAGTAGTTAAAACTTTATTTCAGTCCACACAAATAAACCTCCTGTGCTATGTTTAATTCCTAACAGGAAGTTGGGTTGTTCTGAAGGATTCTGATTGGCTGACATAGGTTTTAGCTTAGCATTATACTGCCCCCTACAGGTCTGGAGTGTTTAAATCAATGCTCAGGGTCGATGAGGATGAAACATGAATCACCAGAAACATGTCTGAAAAATTAAAAGTGGGCGGGTCTTACCTGTGAGGAGGGCGGAGCCGCAGCAGGAAGCGAAGACTCAGGTGCAGCTGGTGGAGCCTTCTTTAGGCTCAGAGCCTCCAGGTCCAGATTCAGGTCCTGGATGGACTCGTAGATGTGGTGACCTCGACACTCCTCCTCTTCCTCACTGCTCTCTGACGTTGTTGCCTCCTCAGCCACCTCCTCTTCTTCTGGCTCCTCTTTCTGCTGCTTGTTGTCATGACGACCCTCAGATGTTTTGCTGTGAGGGGGAACCACGGGCATTCCCACAGGGATGGGCTGGTTCTGGTGCCGGCTGGATGTCCGCGGGTCCGCCGGACTAAAGCTGGGAACCCGCGGTTTCCCAGAATCTTGTTGGTCCTCATGGTGCCCCTTGACATGGGGCTGCTTTTTACTGTCAGCCATGTTTGTAGTCCCAGTGGAAGCTGTGGTTCCAGTCTCAGCAGAACCAGCGGAGTGGTTTGTATGGACCCTCGGTGATGCATGTGCCAAGTCCGGTAAGTCTAGATATACGCCGAAAGTGGACATGCGGTTCTCATTGCGGTGGTGCCGGTTGGAATTGTCGGGTCTGAGGCGGATCGTCACCTCATCATTTTGCTTAGTTCTGGTTCCTCCAGGCTCCTCCAGACTCTTTGGAACCGGAACCGGAACCGGAACAGGAACAGGAACAGGAACTGGAGCCACCACAGGATGAGGGACCGGTTCTGGACTGTGTTTGTCAGCAAAGTCCAATAGTGATGGGAAGTTGGTGGGTAGCTCTTTGACGTACTTGGCCGGGATGTAGAAGACTTTGGAGCTGCTGTCGTTCCGGACGTGCCACCAGTGGTCGTTGGTCTTGGCCAGCAGGACGTAGCGCTCATTGGGTTTGATGGTGACCAGAACCCCGTTCTGATCTTTGTATTCATACTCAAACTCCACCAGAACCAGACCAAGACCTGGAAAGTTAGATTGCATTTAGGCCTTTTCTCCAAACCTTCTCAGTCAGACCCTCTCAGGCCCGGTTTGACTACATGACTAACACACTCACCTTTGCTCGGCACCATGGAGGTCGTTGCCATTTTTCCCTCCCTACCCTTACCCTCAGGTAGACTCTGAAGGTGAGGGGTCAAAGGTTACCGCTGATTCTCAGCGACCCTAAAAGGAGAAAACATGAAATTAGTGACAACATATCCAGGAATCCGGAAGCTATATAAACTGAAAAATGGTCTAATCATGATTTTGTTCAACTGTAAATTATCAACAGAAAGCATTTTATTTCCAGATATGTTGGTTCCTCTTCATAGATTGTGAGCCATCATCAAACCGGCTCACAATTCGCTTTATAGCTTTAAGATCTCTAATGCTAGCTTCATACAGCAAATCTTGATACTCAATTTACATTTTTTAGCTGAAATACGTTTTTTGCATGGTTTTAATTTCTAATAATTAAACCCGACTGACAACAGTCTTCTGTGTGAACAGTTACGACCCCAACGGGACCGGCGGACCAAAAATGCAAACTCCGGTCCCTACAAACCTCGGTCTCGGTTCGGTTGAAGTCTGCTGTGAACTACAGCGCAAGGCATTCTGGGTAAATACTACCGAAACAAACGCGCTAGTCTGGCGGTAGCAGCAGAAATTGTCCGTGGTCTTTAGCCAGAGACAGAAAAGAAATCTTACAACTGATAAAATCAAACACGACTCCGTTTTTGTTTACATTTTGGGAAGAAGGAAGTTGCGCTGAGTGTCTTTTTCTGAGGTGTTTTCTCGGTTCCTTCAGTGGTGCAGCGCCCCCACAGGCGAGGAGGGGAGCAGGTTTGTAAAAGGTTGGGTACGACGCCGTATTAGGGCGATTGTAGACAAAGTGGGGGGTGAAAGAGTTCATTACTGCCAAAAATAAAACCTCTGAAATTTTCTCGAAAACACGACAAAATGTTACAGTTTAAAAAGTCAAAATATTTCTAGAAAAAACTAGAAATGTTTTGAGATTAATCTAGAAAAAATTCTTCGACATTTCTGAGTTCGAAATGTTGAAGATTTGCTAAATAAAATCGAAAACTCAGAAATTCTGAGATTGTCAGAAATTTTAAAGGAAACCATGGACGTTTTAAACGTTAGAGTTCTAAGCTTGAGATTATCCTCCAATTTTTTTCTAGCAATTTTTGAACTTTTCAATATCAGAAATTTCCAACTTTTTTCTAGAAAATTTCAAAAATCAAAATTTTTTTTAACTGTTCGTAGCAATCGTACCAATTCTACCAGGTCTGAAAACGCCCTCAGATTCACATCTAATAAGCTGTAAGATGACTTTATATTTAGAATGCTACATCATGAGTTCTGGTCAGTTCTATGTGTTTTTAATTTCAATTTTAGTGTCTTCTCTTGGTTCCGAGACATTCTGGACCCACAGTTTATTACGGCTCACTCCTTAAGGACCTCCTGATTCAGAACTCATAATACTGAACCAGAACATCTAAAACAAACAGCAGATCCCAGAACAGTACGGCTGATGATTGTTTTGGTCAGGATTCCTTGAGTAACAGCAGCTGCACACAGAACCCGTCATGAATGACAGCAATAACCCGTTCTTCATGTCAGAACCCGTCTGAACACGCTAACTTCCTCCTGACTTCAGAAACACGCAGCTCAGCTGAGACGCGCCACTGGGTGGCGGTTCTGGTTCTCAGGCTCTCTTTGGATCATGATTGGAGAATAAGATTAAACTATTTAGTTGACATTAGCAGTTCTTATAATTTCTTTATTTCATGGTTGCTGGGTTGTTTTTTTTTAACACTTTTTAGTATTTATGTTGTTCTGTAGACCAATTTGTGAGTTTTTATCCTACAAACTTGTGACTGACGGTTAATTTAATGTTAACAGAATGCCGAGTTAAAAACCCAGCTGCTGTTTTGTGTCCAACAGATTTTCCTGATTTCTCCACATTCCTTCAGGTCTTGGACAAAGGTTGGACCTCTGAAGGAACCAGAACAGCTGCAGCAGCTGATCATGATGACAACTTTTGGCCTGGATCCTAACAGAAAGCGAAAAGCCCCATCTCCAGCACTGGAATGCTCCTCTCTGAGTTTTCCTGCCCGGCTGCCTTCGAGCCAGGCACTCTGTCTCACAGAACAATGACAGGAGGTTGATTCCACGCCAGCTCGGTTTACTAAGGGAAGTCCTGCTCTTCCTGTCAGCTCTAAGCCCCGCCTACAGTGTTATGTGGACACCACCCCTTGATGACATCACGTCGTGTGTTTCCTGTCTTTGTGGAGGAACAATAGTCCGAGCAGAAGATTCAGACTGCAAAGAGACTGAAATCTGATTCATATGTGATCAAAATGTGAGATCTGGTAGATTTTAATGACCTGTAACCAAAAGGGGCCCAAGACTCTTGAGGGGCCCCAAGAATAAGGTGAAGTCAAAACAACACTGACTTAGAGTCGTATTGTTAGGTTGGACTGCAGGTCAAAGGATTCAGAGGCCACTGATCGATCGATTGATCGATCCAACCATCCAACCATCAATAAATCTGATTTATTCACTATTCACTCTAAAACATCCAGGATCATCAGCTGAACTGAAATTGACCAGAACCTTCTGAAGAATCTGGACCCAGATCTGATCTGCTTCAGGTGTGTTTGAGACTCCATGTTGGGATGCAGCCACCTCTCACTCCGTTCTCTCACTGTTTGTCTGCATGACTCAGCGCCTCCCTTCAGCAGACTGCCATGTAACTCACACACACACCCACATACACACACCCACAGCGCTCTGTGCAAGCAGAAAATAAACAGAGCTGTCAATCATCAGACCAAGGTTGAGGTTTGTGGCCCGAACATCAACCAATCAGAGCAGAGAAAACATTCCTGCAGAGGATCGTCTCCTACAACATGGTGGGATCCACGATGACTGTGTGTCATGTGACATCACAGGCACAGCAGCCAATCAGAGCAGAGCACATCTGTAGGAAACCCAACCTTTACCCTGTGGGTGAGTGTGGGTGTGGTCACGCTCAGTACAGAAATAACCGGGTTGAGCTCATAAATCCTTCAGCCGAGTCTTCCTTCAAAACACTGGAAAACAAATAGGAATGTTGAGAAAGTCCGACCACATGGAGTCGACATGACACCGAGTTACACATTTACTATCCGACACATGATCAGCTCAGAGACAGAAAGATGAGACGACCCTGGGAGTCTCTGAGCAGAGCAGTTCAGGTGTCAGATTCACCTGTTCAGTTGAAAAATCTGCTCAGAAATGTTGAATATTTCTGTTGTTGATGAAGTTCTTCCCTAGAACTTGGAAACTTCCAGCACATCTATCTTCAAGATGGCTCCTCCAGTTTTCAGGGCCTCAAGTGTCCTCCGTTTTTCATTTCCTGATTTCTTCGATCCCTCTAGGCCTTTTAAGCATAACTATCAGTCAAACCTGTTCTGGTTTATGACAAACACCTTAACAAATTACTCAAAAAAAAACCTATAGGAGATCTTCACACTTTCTTCTCAGGATTTTCCAACCTAAAACACCTTCTGTTAAGTTCCCTTTAAAAGACACTATCTTTTAGAAAACTCTTTCAATGGACATAAACAGAATCAGACCTCCTAGATCTCACAGAAAAGCATTGAGACCAATGTGGAATCTCCACCTGCTGAAGTACTTGAAATGATTCAAAAACTAATCCCTAAGGTCAACAAGACCTACTCCATCCATCCATCCATCCATCTTTTTCCGCTTATCCGGGGTCGGGTCACGGGGGTAGCAGCTTCAGTTACTCATGTGGCCAAAACTCCAGAAGAAACAAAGAAGCTCAGTCAAAACTACAACCCATTCCTGAATCGTTCAACCGTTGGGTCAGATGTAAATCATCAAGATGAACCCTGTTGAACATTGTCTGCAAAGTCTCATCTTTGTAACCTCCTTTTGATTCTCCACATCAATCAAAAGACCACCATCCATCATCATCTTTGTAGGGCCACAGGGAGGCTACTGGCTGTCTTTACCTATCATTTTGCTGGGTCCATGCTAGGCTTGTATCCAGTTCATTGCAGGGCAACACATAGAGACATAGGACAGACAACCATTGCTAAATTATTAATGAAGACCAATTAACCTCGCAGTCTAAAGGTGTGTTTGCCCAGAAAGTCCAGTTCATTTGGGTAGATGTGAAGGTTTAATTGAATTATGGTCTGCCTACAAACCAAAGTCTCAGTTTGGTTGAAGTGAACTCTAGTGCGGTTTGGATGTATATGTGAACACTAAGTGGACCAGAAACAGCTCTAAAAGCAGGCAGCAGACTACAGGACAGGGCACTTTGGGTAATTACAACCAAAACAAACGCATTAGTTTATCACCAGTTGGAGAAATGGCTCACAGTCTTTTGCTAAAGACAAAAGCAAAGTCCATCAACAGAAATCTGACACCACGTTAATTGTTTATGTTTCATGAAGAAGGATGTTGTGCTCACTGTCTTGTTTAGAGGTTTTGTGTCATTTCCTTCAGTCGATTGTGGTGCAGCGTCACCACAGGCGAGGAGGGAACAGATTTTTCCAAGAATTTGGTTTGTTTGACTCAGTACAGTGAAAAAGTGAACCGCAGCAGCTGAAAGTGTAACAAATGTTGCAATTTTGGTGCCCCTATCAAACCAAATCTACCACACTATCTGGGTGAAAACACTCCAAGACCATGGTTCTGAAACCAGAATAGGTAAGCTGTCAGAAGAACATTATATGTCTCCAAAACAACAAGAACCGTTTCCTCACAAACACCCAGAACCGAACCCAAGACCATTTACACTTCCAGGAGATTTTTATTATTTTTAAAAGAGTCCACAAACTTTATGAAGACTTCCACCCTTACCACATTTAGAAGAGTGCTTCCTGTTGGTCAAAGTCCAAGGCTAATAAAGCAACCAGTTACCATGACAACTGTAGTTAACTAGCCAACTAATCTGCCCTCATTAAACCAGAGTAGAGACGGGTCCAACCAGAGAAGTTCTTATGTTTCTAAGGACTCAGGTGAAGTTCTAGCATGTCTGAAGGAAATACACTGTGACTGGAGTTCACTCTTCAACAATTCCTCACATTACATTTTGTTGAAAGGTTGAAGAAAAGACAACAACTCCTTTTTCTTATGTACAAACGTTGATAACTTTTACATCAAGGTTCCTTCTGAGGTCTGAATGTGGATAAAAAGTTGAGGTATGAGGGGAAGAATGATTATTTATACAAATGTTTCTGGGTTAAAAAAGGACAGTGACTGATGTTGGTTAGTACAGGCGATTGTTCTGAGGTTGGAGAACTACACGTTCTCATCTACCGCTGCATGAATGAACAATAACCTCGAAAACCTTCTGGTACCTTCATAATCTTATCAGGGTTACCGATTAATCTTGGGTGTCCTGCAGTTTGGAATCCATCAGGGATGTTCTTGGTCTTCGGGACTCCTAAAGTTGTTTTCCATGAATCGGTACAATCCCATCTTTAAGAAGGCAATCTGACTATGAACCAGTATTTTCAGTTTCTATCTCCAAGGCAAATTCTCCAAACCACAAAAACTGCTCCTGTACAAACAACACCTCATTACCGGTTCAGAAGAACGTCAGGAACTCAGGGCGGGTCCAGCAGAACAGTCAAATCTGCAACCATCATCCGATCGTTTCAACTCTCCATTAAATCAGTGTTGGTAAGACGCCTGAAGCTGAGTAGAAAAATTTATCATCTTCCAATCGGAAAGTTGTTGATTCAATTACGACTCTCTCAGCCACTGTGCAAGGAAAGCATTTAGCCTCCATTTTGCCCACTAACATGTGCATCATTGAGCAACCAGAATGGAAAAACTCAGTTTTTAACTACAGCTGTCAACACAGAACCAGTACAGTCTCTCTTTCCCTCAACAGTAAAAGAGACCAAGACTGTTTGAAAACCCAGATTCTTCAGATCCAAGAATTCTACAAATATTCCAGATTTCACTGCAAAATACAGTTTTCCCATTTTCATGGATGTTTTTTGTGCCCTAGAAATCTGGATCTTAAGGCCCTGAGACACCAGTTTGCAAGACGATGGTTGGATTGGGTCTCTCTGCTGTGGTTGCCTACGGATATATGAACACACCACAGGGAGGGGAAGATCAGACAAGAACCAGAACACAACTGGATCCACCAGCAGAACCTGGTCGGACCTGTTGTTATATTGCAAAAGCAAAAAATCTTGACAAGTAATTTTTGTATACATTCTAGTACAAATATCTTAATACCCTGGAAATAAGACAGAATTCACTTATAAGTAACTTTTCATCAAAATATAGGAGCTTGTTTTAAGTAAATAAGTGCTTAAAATTGATTTAAAAAGTATTAGTTCTATTGGCAGATTATTTCACTTATAAGAAGAAAAAAATCCCAATGTTATAAATGAAATAGTCAGCTAGAGGAACTAGTACTTTTTCATCTATATAATTTGTTTTTAACAAACAACAAGGTCCTATACTCATTGAAAAGTTACTAGTTTTGTCTTACTTCAGGAGTACTGAAATATTTACATGAGAAACTAGACAAACACTCGGTTTGTTTTGTGTTTTTGCAGTGTAAAGGCAGTTAGCGCTCTAATGGACCAAGGAGAACCAGCTGTGGTGGAGGTTCCCAGTGACCGGATCAGATGGGCACCAGAGGACTCAGAAATACTGACCTGAACTGCTCTGAAACAACTTCCACTCCTGGTTCTGAAACATTTGTGAGGTCCAGTCAGTGGAAATGAGAAAAATTTAATGAAGACTGACCCGTTAGAGAGAACTCAGCTTGAGACTTTGAGTCACATTTCCAGCAGAACTTCCTTGTTTCATGTTCTGCTGGGTTCAGTGTTTGCGGCATAGGAACAGAGAAATGTGCTTGAACCGGTTCCTCTCCTGAACCTTTGCCGTGTCCCATAATGACCCAGAGGTAAACAACACCTGACAGCAGAAAACACATGAAACCTTCCTGATCTCTGGGTCCAGAATTGTACCGGAGAACCCGGGGATTTCTCATGGAAGCTAAAACAAGTTCAGGCTCAGCGTTGGTCTGAAATCAGAACAGGGTGGGTTTTCTTTCAACTGAACACACCCGGCCACAGAAACCAGCCAACAACACACACAGACAGAACCAGCCTTGAAGCTCAGCAGCAGAGTCTCTGTTAACCGAGCCACAGAACAGAACTTCACAGTCAGGTTTACTCCAGAAGAACCTCATTTTACGTTTATCACGTGGGAAAAAAAACAACAACTTCTTAATAGCATTTCAGGTGCCATTTCAGCCTAGAATCATCCTATAGTACATTCCTATTGAATCCAGAGGGAGAAAGATGGTTTTACCTGCATAAGAAGTTAGATCCAAACATCCTGATCCAGTTTTTCTCTGCTTCTGAATCTTTCAAACAGGTTCCTGTCTCTGAGGCTCCACCTCTGGCCGACCTGCCAGTCCCAGCATGTCCTCCTCCTCCTGCTCCTTGACTTGACATCCTGTTCTTCAGAGGAATCCACACATGGAGCTGGACTTCAGCATGAGTTCAACAACACCATCTTCTGGCTGTCAGTAGGTGGTGCACCTTCTTTAAAACCAGGCCCATTCAGTGTGAGTGTTCGCTCTACACTAGAGCACTGGTGTCAAACACATTTTCATTTTGGGCCATATCAAAAGCATAAATGTTCTCAAAGAATTAAATTAAAGTAATAACATTACTGCAAAAATAAAGTCATAGTACTCAGAGAATAAAGTTGAAATATTAGAAAAAAATACAGTTTTATAAGAACTAGACCAAAAATGATTAAGAATACATAAATAAAATTAGGAATGTTGAGCATCTTGTTAGCAAATGACTATTTCGAAGAAACAAACATTCAGACGCACCAAAATTTGATAATTAAATGGAGGCTTTGTTCTCATTAAAATGACATTTTCCAGTAATTTTACGAATTTCTTGTGGTATTATAGCATCTTTATTCTACTAATATTATTAATTCATTCTCATAATATTCTAATTTTATTCTCGTCATATTTTTTTTATCTCTTTGTCTGTCCCTATTACTCCCTCGTATGTTTTTCTGCAGCCGCAGCAGAAAGCTGTGGAGCTGTTTTGTTGTTGCGCTTCTAAATCTGTCCAGCAGGGGGCGGTGGACGCATCGCCGCCTCATCTGAACTCCACACACGAAGCGGAGCCAGCAGCCAATCAGCGTCCAGCATTCAGCCTCATAGCTGTGCTAATTGTGTTGTTATGTCTGCCGCTAGGTTTTAACCTGCCTTCCTGCGGGCTGAGGCGATCCAGACAGCGGCCTCCTGTGCGGGATCCGGCCCCATGGAGACCCCCAGAGACCCGGTGAGTCTCTGCCCGGAGACAGACCTCTGTTCCCGCTTTGTTATGCTTGTTCGAGCCGCTTCTCTAGAGAGCAGCGATTATCGATACTGACAGACTGATTCCTACACATACCGCCGTTACAGAGTCGGGTCATATATGCCGAATAAAGCGTTGAGTGTAGATGAGTGAAACAAAGCCGCGAGGTGAACTCCAGAACCTTGGAGGTGGATTCAGAACCGGCAGGAAGCTGGAATTAGAGGGATACTGAAGGGAGTCTGGTGTGGTGTCCTGCAGAGTCAGAGCACCGCAGTGCAGAGCTGAAGAAACAAGATCTGATCATTAAGATGTTAATAAGCTGCAGATGTTTGACAGATCTAAACCGATGGGACCAAAAGTGTTAGAGAGGGAGGAACATAAATGATCCAAAAACCCAACTGAAAACATGGTCAGGTTCAAAAACTGAAGGAGAAAAAGCTTCCAAAATCCAAAGTAAAACCTGGAAAATTGTTCTTTATTATACCAGAGGAACTTCTCAATCTGTAGAGCTTAGACTGAAAGAAACAGAAGCTAGCATTTCTGCTTTAACTGTAAATATTTAAGATTTTTCCAGAACAAAATGCACAAACAGAACAGGATGTTCACTTGTGGGATCCCTCAGGGATTCGTACTCGGTCCTACCCTCTACAGCGTGAATCTGCCACAACTTTCCAACCTCAACTTTAAATTTTATGTGAAGCAACTGTGGAAGATCTCCTCCCATCATAACATTCCCAAACTTCTCTCCACTCTCTCTGCCAGATGTTGAAAAATAAATCCACACTTTTATCCTCTTTAAATCTCTATCTGGCTCTATGGTTGGAATCTGAGTAGAGAGCTGATGAAGTTGGGGATAAGCTTCTTGATGGGTGGAGGGTTTCATCTTCCTTGCCTTTCTGCTCTTTGTTCTCTGGATCCAGCTTTAAGGAAGGACCTTTTCTCTTTATAGTTGGTTTCTGTTCTGACGTGTATTCTGATCATGTGTCTGTCCTCAGATGGAGCGTCCGTCCAGGAAGCGGCAGGACTCCTTTGGGATGCTGGACAGCCTGGAGGAGGACCGCAGCAGCTGCAGCTCAGACTCCAGCGCCGGCAGCGCCGCGTCCAGCCCAGAGGACAGCGAGGACGAAGACTTCGGCGTGGGCGGGGTCGGCCATCAACTGACCACCTCTTCGTCCTCCTCCTCCTCCCTGATGCTCATTAAGACCAATGGACAGGTGTACACCTACCCCGACGGCAAGGCGGGCATGGGTCAGTCAGAAGAGTTTCCACAAACTAAAACTTTGTTCTCAAGCATCATAGATACAGTAGATAGAATATAAAATGAAAAAGCAACACTTTATTTCTGTTTAATGTCAGTTGCAGCAATTTCACAAAAACCTCAGACCAATTAAGCACCACATTGTTTTTGGTATTTTTTTTATTAGAATCTAAAATGTTTTTACGACAGGCTATTAAGCCTGATTAAGAAAAGAAAATATGTTTGTTTGCATAATTTGTCTGTGGGGTTCCCCAGCCAGAAGCTAATGCTGGTTGGAGGCCATGAAGTGAAAAAGTTTGGGCACCAATGAGGTAGCGGACCTCAGCAGGTGGTAGTTTTTCTTCGTAGTAGTTTTTCTCTCATTGTTGTTCTTTAGCCACCTGTGAGATGTGCGGTATGGTCGGGGTCCGGGACGCTTTCTACAGTAAAACCAAGCGTTTCTGCAGCGTCTCCTGCTCCAGGAGCTTCTCCTCCAACTCCAAGAAGGCCAGCATCCTGGCCAGGCTGCAGGTGAGCCCGACCCAGTCCGATCAGAACCTTCCAGAGCCCCGGAAGGTTCTGATCTGCTTCCTGTCTGTTTTAAAGGGGAAGCCGCCCACCAAGAAGGCCAAAGTTCTGCAGAAACAGCCTCTGATGACCAAACTGGCTGCGTACGCCCAGCACCAGTCCAGCCAGCAGGGCGGCGCCAGAAAGAGCGGTGGGTACCAGCAGAACCTTCCTCACTCATCATCATCACAAACATGGTGGCTTTTTAACGCTGGCGATGCGTCCTGCAGTCTCTGTGGACGTGTTTGACTGGGGGCGTTACCTTGGAGACGGAGAAGTGACGGGAGCGCCAGTCAGCTGCTTCAAACACGTGAGTTCATTTCCTCAGCTCCATCTTGGTTTCCTAACTCGAGGTCCAGGGGCCAAATGTGGCCCGCCAAAGCTTTTTATGTGGCCCTCTAGACTCCAGATGCTAAATTAGACCAATCAGTCCCTCCAGTTTTCTGTGAGTCTGGGATTGTGGAAATTCACATAAAGTCAACAGATCCCAGCATTTTTTTCATCAGCCGTAAAATGAAATTCTGTTCAGAAATGGGTGCAGTCCAGTTTTGACGCTCCGTCTGTCCAGGTTCTGATGGGGAAGTCATGGGGAAGTGTCAGTGAAGGAGTCCGGGTCGAGGTCCCGAACACCGACAGTGGTCTGCCCATGAAGGTTTACTGGATCGCCAGCATCATCAAGCTAGCCGGTTAGCGCCCACAGCTCAGGTGATGCGTCTAAGCCTTCGTCTGGGGAGGTTCTGGTTTAACTGGACGGGTTCTGGTTCCTCCTGCAGGTTTTAAGGCCCTGCTGCGCTACGAGGGTTTCGACAGCGACTCCACCAGGGACTTCTGGCTGAATCTGTGCGTGCCGGACATCCACCAGGTGGGCTGGTGCGCGGCTGGAGGGAAACCTCTGGTTCCTCCTCAGAGTGAGTAAACGATTCTGACGGACCCGATCCTGGGTGGTTTTCTGCTGCAGATCGACCCGTTTGGTTTGATTTCTGATTAGCTGACGTTTTTCTGTCTGCAGCCATCCTGCACAGGTTCACCAACTGGAAGACTTTCCTCGTTAAGAGACTGACCGGGTCCAAAACTCTGCCGCCAGACTTCTCATCGAAGGTGACGCATGAATCAGAGGCTTTCAGTTCGGTTCTGCTCATTCAGCTTCCATCATTATGGAAATTATAATTTTTTTAAGGATTAAACTATTGATTTTGCACAGATTAAATCTGAAGACTGCGATAGCTGCCTCTGAATATCAGCAAAGTTATAAATAAGAAATTAACTGGTGTTTTTTATTGTGCTGAGATTACAGGTACGAAGCATAAATGTTGGTAAATAAAAATAAATATTATTCCAAAACTGATTGAAATGTACGGAAATTGCTGGATTTGTATGAATCCTGAAGGAATACATTTTCATGCAGAGACAAACTTGGTTTAACGCTCAAACCTGATCTAAAAACACGCAAAACGTTCTGAGGAGCAAAATGAAATCGATTGTTGGTTTTTGAGTTTCTGTCATATGAAGCACTTTGAACTGCCTTATTGATGAAATGTGCTGTTAAAACAAACTTGATTGATTGATCCGAGACAGTCTGGGGGACGTTGTCTTCCTCACCTTCCTCTTCCTCCTCCAGGTGAAGGAGAGCATGCAGTTCCCCTTCAAGAAGCAGATGAGGGTGGAGGTGGTGGATAAGACCCACCTGTGTCGGACTCGGGTGGCTCTGGTGGAGCAGGTGAGCGTCGGCCCGGTCGGACGGATAGGGCGGTTCCGTCTCCATGACGACGGTGTCGTTGCAGGTGATCGGCGGGCGGCTGCGCCTCATCTACGAGGAATGCGACGACGGGACGGACGACTTCTGGTGCCACATGTACAGCCCGCTGATCCACAGCATCGGCTGGTCCCGCTCCATCGGACACCGCTTCAAACGATCAGGTGGGCGTGGCTTAAGTCAGGCGGTGTGCAGGAAGGAGGGCGGGACAGACGGAGGGTGAAGGCGTGTGTTTCTGTTTTCAGACGGGACGAGGAAGCTGGACGGACAGATGGACGCTCCTGGACAGCTGTTTGCCAAGGTGGGCCTCAGCTGGGCTCACCTGTTTTTGCAGTTTTTTATGCATTTTAAACCTGTTTAACTGTCAAATTTATTGATTATAAAATCGATTTTAACCACATTTTACATCTTCAGCCTTTTAAAGTTGTTCTTTTGTTAAGGTGAAAGTTGCTAGAAAGTATTTTAAAACAAATTCTCTGATTTTCTGGATTTTTTTTTTACTAATTGATCTGATTTTAATTTGGCCTGAAACGATTAATTGTTATTAATTGTTTCAAAAGAATTGAATTATTTATCTGCATTTCTAATATTGTATAAAAATGCTTGAATGTCCAATTAATCGATTAATTGTCAGAATAATTGCTAAGATAATCATTAGTTGCATCCCTCATACACGGTCATTACATCAGGCTGTTCCATCTTCTGACCACCAGGGGGCAGTTTAACACCTGTAAACCTCAGAGTGATGTCCTCTGTCCCCGCAGGTGAAGGAGGTGGATCAGACCGGACTCTGGTTCCAGGACGGGATGAAGCTGGAGGCCATCGACCCGCTGAACCTGTCTGCCATCTGCGTGGCCACAGTGAGGAAGGTGAGGAGGAGGAGGAGTCCGTCCCGCTCAGTCGGCCGACTCAAACTTCTCCGCCTGACCTGCAGCCTCCGTCGCCTCCCGCAGGTTCTGGCAGACGGATACCTGATGATCGGCATCGACGGCTCGGAAGCAGCCGATGGCTCCGACTGGTTCTGTTATCACTCCACGTCTCCGTCCATCTTCCCCGCAGGGTTCTGTGAGATCAATAACATCGAGCTGACGCCCCCCAGAGGTACTTCCTGCTTCCTGCAGCTGCAGGTTTTAAGAAATGGGGGAACATCCTGATAAATCGGATGGTTTCTAGAAGCAAAGGAATACACTGCAAAATCACAAAGTCTTATCAAGCAGTTTTGTTTAGTTATACTGCAAATATCTTAGTACACTTGAAAAAATAGAAGACTAACTTATAAGCAACTTTTCAACAAGTAGTAGCAGTAAGATGTTTACACTGTAAACTAAACAAAAATACTGTGAGATTTTGAGTTTTTGCAGTGTATCGTTTTGGACGCTGTTCCCAATAAAACCAACAAAGTGTTTGAAGAAATCAGAATTTTTTTTTTCAAATTCTTGATAAAAATTTTGATTGGAAAAGTTGGAATGGAAAGTTTCCGTACGTTCAGGAAAGAACATTAATATTGGGAAGTAAACGAGAAGTGGGGAATTTCTTGGAAAAGTTGTGAATTATAAACCTCTGAAGATGGAGATGAGTAGGTTTGGAAAGTTTTGGAATATCCTGGAAGCATCCAGTGAGATCAGGGATGACGCTGTTTCTCCTCCTCAGGCTACGCCAGTCTTCCCTTCAGGTGGTTCGAGTATCTGAAGGAGAGCAAGTCAGTGGCCGCTCCGGTCAACCTCTTCAACAAGGTCAGACCAAAAACGGATGGATTCTGAACTAACGAAGTGATTAATCGATTATTAAAATAACCGTCTACTAAAGCAGTAGTCAAATATTCATTGACTGGAGTGTCTTATTTATAGTGTACCAAGATATTTGCAGAAGAGCATAGACAAAACTTTGTTTTTGACTTATTTTTTGCCTGACTCCTGAAAAGTGGCTCCACACCATGATCATCCTTCCACTAAACTTTACCCTTGGACTAATTTCTGATTTTGAAGCACATAACCAATGGAAAAGATTATTTTAATTTTGTGGTTAAAGTTTGACTGCAGAATGTACTCTCGGAACCCAGCAGAACCCGTCAGAGACGGTGGAGACACCGTGACGACTCGTCTACCAACCAGGCAGAGCGTTTAAACTCCCCTCTCTTCGCTCCAACAGGAAGTCCCGAACCACGGTTTCCGTCCCGGGATGAAGCTGGAGGCTGTGGACCTCATGGAGCCGCGGCTCGTCTGCGTCGCCACGGTGACCAGGATCGTCCACCGGCTGCTGCGGATCCACTTCGACGGCTGGGAAGACGAGTACGACCAGTGGGTGGACTGCGAGTCCCCGGACCTGTACCCGGTGGGCTGGTGCCAGCTGACCGGGTACCAGCTGCAGCCACCGGCCGTTACCGCGGGTAACCCTCACCTGGTGGGGCTTGGGGGTTCTGAGGCAACATGCTACCCCAACATGTTAACCCAACATGCTAACCCAACATGCTAACCCAACATGCTAACCCAACATGTTAACCCAACATGCTAACCCAATATGCTAACCCAATATGCTAACCCAATATGCTAACCCAACATGCTAACCCAACATGCTAACCCAACATGCTAACCCAACATGCTAACCCAACATGCTAACCCAACATGCTAACCCAACATGCTAACCCAACATGCTACCCCAACATGCTACCCCAACATGCTAACCCAACATGCTAACCCAACATGCTAACCCAACATGCTAACCCAACATGCTAACCCAACATGCTAACCCAGGCGTTCGTTGGTTTCAGGGTCCAGAGATCTGCAGTCTGCCGGATCCAAACAGAGGAGGAAGTCCCAGCAGTACCGAGGACAGAAGAAAAGTAGGTCGTTATGAATCGATTTTTATTCCCACTGATGGAAGTTTTACAGATTTGTTTCTCTGAACTTAAGTCTGTCACCTTAACACATTTTGCTGGATGATTACTTAATGCAACAAACAATAATATTGTTGTTTTGAGACTATTTTCAACTAATATGATGCAAGAACAACATTCTCAAAGATCAATTAGCTTTAAATTCTAATGAACGTTTAACGCTGCAACTGGAAAACATTTTAAATATCGAAAATAAATAAACAGAACAACAAATAAAATTAATTGTGAGGTCTCTGTAAATAAAATTCTCCTTTAAATAAAGGTTTAGTTGAGACCAAAGAACCAGACTGAAGACTTTTATCATCCTGTTCTTGGTTGAGAGAAATAGAGAAAAGTTATAGATTGTGCAAATTTTGTTTGAATTTATTGCGCCATTAATGGATTTATTGTGACACAGCAGTGTTCTGTTTCTGGAAGTGATGATGGACTTTAAGGTGGTTCTGCCTAAAAGCCGTTTATGAATCGACTTCAAGGTAGAACCACGGGAGCAGACAGTACCGTTACAAGATCTAAACGAGATCTTGTAACGGCAATCTGCCTTTAGTGGGGAACTCCCTGCAACTTCTGTAGAGAAGTTTGTTTTTATGTGAAGTCAGAGCCGTGATTAGGATGCGACGCGCTAAAAGTTTATAAAAATAATAATTTTCAGGCATTTTTTACATCCTGATTTACAGCGTCTGGCTTCTTCTGGTGCAGAATTATGACGCATAATTGTGTCGCATCAAGTAAATAAAAGATGAATAAAGTGACTGAAAAGTTTTAAAAACAATCTTATACAGATCCAGTTCAGTTCCACATAATGGAAGTAGCACAAGTCCTTTTTGTTTTTCGTTTTGGTTGAGAAAAATGTAATTTGTGTTGTCTTCACCTGCTTTTTGAACAAGATAAATCTAGAAATGTTTATCTGACTGTCTCCCAGAGAGGAAGTTACCCGTTGCTAAGCGCCCCGTCAGCCTGTCCGGCTCCATGGTAACGGGAGTTCCCAGGAACCTATCAGGAGACGAGAACGAGACGCCGCCTGACTACCCGTCGCCGCCGCCTCCGGCCTCAGCCGCCCAGCCGCCGTCCGCCGACCCCGACGTGGAGGTCGGGGCAGGTAGAAACCGTTTAAACCAGCTTTGGTGCTCTAGCTGCTCGGCCAGTGGTTATTCTGGTGGTCATCAAGTTTCTTTAGTAACTGGACTTGATTAATGGTAACTTTGTGTCTTCAGGTCTGCAGATGGAGATCCACAACAACACAGGAGGAACGAATTCCTCATTCCAGCGAGCGGCGCCGGAAACCAACGGGTCGTCCCGAGATTTCCTGGCCAACAAAGATCAGTAAACTTTGCATCTTTACCATCGTACCATTTACTGTGATGAACTATTAACTGCCGCCTGCTTCACCTCATTGGTTTCCTGCCACAAACCCGCCGACTTTTTATTCTTCTGAACTGAAACGGCCTGAAAAAGAAGAAAATTTAAGCTAATTGACATGATGCATTCGGGTGCTGTCAGGACAATGCGGCTTTCATGAAGTGTTTAACGTTTGGAAGTTTTCTCCTTATTTAAAACTTTTTTTTGCCTTTGATATTTCTAACAGGAGAGGAAATTTGAAGGGTATCCTGGAAATTACATCTTACTTTCAATAACTTAAAGTTTTGATGATTTACTTTTTGTTAGCTGATATTTCCCTAATACTTTGAAGGTACTCACAGGAACTAGACTTTAATATGAGGTGACTTTTTAACCTGGTAGGAAGAGGACAGCTCAATTATAACAGGTACTCTGACTGATGAGTTTCCAGTAGCCATTAGCTCATTTTGTATTTGTCACCTCTAAGCTGTGAGGAGGTTTGATGTAAGTTTTAGAAAATAACCCCCTTAGTAACAGAAAGATAAGCTCCACTTTTCAGAAAAGTACCACAAAAGTCTCGGAGACGTTGCACCTGCCTTACAGGAAGGTAACTTCAAAGTTACAGGAAGGTAACTTCAAAGTTACAGGTAGGTAACTTCAAAGTTACAGGAAGGTAACTTCAAAGTTACAGGAAGGTAACTTCAAAGTTACAGGAAGGTAACCACTAACATTCAGAAGGTAACATTTAAGTTACAGAGAAGTAGCCTTGAAGTTACAAAGTAACTTTTAAATTAGAAGTAGGTAACCTCTAAGGTTCAAGAAGCTAACTTTTAAGTTATCAGAGGGAAAGGTTTTAGTTACATTAATGTAACCTCTAAGGTGCTGAACGGTGGCCTCAAAGGTTCAAAAAGTAACTCGTAAGTTACAGGAAGATACAATTCAAGTTGTAGGAAGGTAACCTCTATGTTGCAGAAAAGTAGCCTCTTAAATTTGAAAAAAAGTATCATATAAAAAGCAGATATATTAACTACGGTTAGAAAATATTTAATAAGTTTTAAAAGATTCTTTAGTCTTTAAATTTCTAAAACAAAAGTGAAAATTAAATTAAATATACAAAAAATAGAAGAAAATGTTGACGTAAAGCAAATTTATCTTTAAAGTTGGATTTTGAACAACCTTAAAAATATCAAAAATCTCCTGAAATTCTTCGGATACCTCAGAAACCAGAATTTAAATAAGCTGCAGAACAAAAGGTTTAATTTGATTAAACAGTTTTTAACAAAAATATATTTGATTTAAGAAGAAATACTTTATTCTAACGGTTTAACAAATTGCCATTTTATTACCTCTTTGGTCTGTGTGGCGTCTATGATATAAAACAACATAAATGTAAAGTTTGATGTGTTTTTTATGGTCAGTGAAGGAAGTTTCTCTGTTTTCATTCATGCAGAAGATGAACTCAGAGTTCAAAAGTTGAATTCTGCATCTGTAACGTTTAACGTCGCATTTTTTAGAAGAAAATAAATTTATTGCATTTCAAGAAGCTCTGAAGGTTTTATAGACTGAATTAAACAGATTTTATGAGACACTTATTTTTACATTCTAGTAAAAAATGTCAGAATTAGAGCCTAAAATTTAAATTAAATGTAAAAATGGAAGCCAGTTTCTCCAAAGGAAAACTTACATTTCTTTTGGTCAGTATTTTTTTAATGTTTTTTTGTCAGAGAGAAAAAAAAAAGAAATAAAAAAAATGAAGGGAACTGGATTTATTCATTATTCTAGTTTACATTTACTCATTTTCATTTAGTAAATCCAAATTTTATGGAAGCTTTTAACTGCCATAATCTTGGATATAAGTTCAGCAGCGGTATCTTCTTAAAATGAGTTTTATATCTTGTTATAACGGACAAATTTTGCATCTCTTTTAATGAGAAACTCGTTTTTTTCATTTTGTTACAAGAAGAAACATTCTCATTTTAACAATTTGCTTTTCATTTTCTCGTTATTGCAAAGTTTAACATTTTAACGAGATATAACAGACAAATTACGACTTGAAATATTTTGTTTATAAGTCATTATAACAAGATTTTAAAATTTTGCTTCTTCTAAATTTATTTCCAAGTTTTGGCAGTTAAACTGTTCCGTAAAATTTCCATTTTTAAAAGAAGTGAGTGACATTTTTTATATTTTCTCATAACGAATGTCTGAATCTCCTTTTCCTGGGAGAAAACGGCTTCCTCTCCTCTCATCTCATCGATTGTCTGTCGGTAAACCCGGGCCCGGCTCCCAGTTTAACGTGAAGAACCGGAACCAGTGCCAACTGGTTTCTGTTGTGAGAAAACAATCATGTGTCCTGGTGCTTTATGTGGAGGATTTGAAGCTCTTTCTACGCCCTCAGCCTGTGTTTTTATAAATATGTGGGATTTTCTAAGAGCTGAACATGTTGAAGGTCTTCCTCGTCATTTTGGCGCCGGCGTGTCGGACTGAACCAGTTCCTCATCGAACAGTTCGATCCCACAGGAAATGTATCAGAAAGACCTCAGAGGCTCAGAGCTGGTTACACTGCAAAAACAAAATCTTACCAGGTAGTTTGGTTTAGTTTCTACTGCAAATATCTCAGTACGCTTTAAAAGAGTCAAAACTAGATATAGGATCGTGTTTTTAGTAAATAATTCAATAATATTGATTAAAAACTGCTAGTTTTACTAGTTATAACAGAATGTTATAAGTGAAATAATCTGCCAGTGGAACTAGTAGTTTCTCTTCCACATTAATGAATTACTGACTGAAAACAAGCTCCCATATCTTGGTGAAAAGTTGGTTATAAGTTACTTTTCTCTTATTTCAAGTGAAATAAAATATTTGCACTAGAAACCAGACCAAAAACCCTGGATAATTTATTTTGTTTCTGCAGTTCAGGTGATAAATCCAGAACAATTTGGTCTAGTTTTGGACCGATTTACTCGTGTTACCTAAAAATGTTGAGTATTTATTTCAAACACATGGAAATCTTTCTGATTTCATTTATTAAAAATATAAAAACTGCAGTCTGAACAGTAGATGAGTCCGTTTACAGTACAGTTAAAAAGGTGAAGAGGTCATGAGACGTTTCTCCTGTGGGACATCCTGGTTCTCCTGCAGCCCTCTGAGGGTCGACCTCTGCTCTTTATGCTGTTAAATGTGAAAATAAAAGCTGAAGATCTTCAGAAAAGAATCATTTTTAGAAGAATCTGTTGATGTTTGTGGATTGTTGTGAACTTTTCCTGAGTCCCCATCAGTTCGAAGGTGTGAAGATCTGGATCAGCTTGCTGTAACTGTCTGACTTCAGTCGTGTGTTGATGTTCTGATGAAGGTTTTTATACGTTGTGCAATTTTTGGCAGCATGATTGTGAAAAAATATTTCATCTAGATGTGAAATTAATGACTTTATGCAATAAAAAGAAAATCTCAAGAGTCTGCTAGAATATATGTTCATTCATGCATGAATGATGGGAACTGGTAGATTGTTTTTTTTTTTTAAAGTAAATATTCTAGTTTTAGAGTTGGAATTTTCTACCAATATGGATCTAGGATCCGTCCTATCCGGTTCTGGTCGGACCAGAGAAATGTGACATGCAGAACCTGGTTCCACCTCATTCCTCTCAGTGGAGCAGCTGCTCGTTAGTTTCTCCTCATCCTCGCTCAATAAATCCTCGGCGCTCCTTAAAATGCCTTCTGGACTGGAAATGGATCCTAACACAGTGATTTATTACCGGGTCAAAACCAAACTGGGCGTCTCCTGATCTCATGTCCAACCCACTGACCTCGGCCCATGCAGAACAGACTTCATGTATCGAGTCACGGAATAAAACTTCATAGACTAGATCAGTGTTTCCCAATTCCAGTCCTCAGACCCCCTGCCTGCATGTTTTAGGTGTTTCCCTTCTGCCACACACCTGGATTGAATCTTTGGGTGATCAACAGGCTGCTGCAGTATTTGGTGGCTGCAGAAGATGTCATGCAATCATTTGAATCAGCTGTTCTGGTATAGAGGCACATCTAAAACATGCAGGCAGGGGGCCCAGAGGACTGGAATTGGGAAACACTGGACTAGAGAGTCCAAAGTGTGGGCCGGGGGCCATTTATGGGAGTCAAATTGGCCTGCATGCATACGTGGTTGATGCAGGTGGACAAATTTTTCAACAATCTTTACAGTTAAATAACATCTTTATAAAAAAAAAATATTTATAGATTCCCGTTTATTAATGAGTTCTTTATCATTCATGTTAATTTTGGAGCAACTAGAAAAACCAACATTGGCCCACTTTTCCTCAAATGTAAATCTTACTTCTCATACAAGAAAACAAGTAGAAGAATTTGGAAACTGTTGGTCTGGACATACACATCCAATTTCATCAAAAAATTTAACTAGTTTGTTCATTTCAATGTAATTAAAATTGTTCACCTTATTAATGGAAAAACTACAATAAAAATTTTTAAAATGTATGATTTTGGTTTCAGCTCATCATTGGAAAAACTGGTTATGAACCACCGATTTGATTCATGTAAAGATGGAGGCTGACGTTGGATCCCACAACTCTACAGGATGGGATAACTGGTCCTCTCTCTCTAATTGTGCAGAAGATACCTAGTGGTTGTCCTCGGTAACGGCAAAGATTAGCCCGATTCAAAACTACTGGAAAAATATTAGGAAAAATTTACTTTGTACTTTATATCTAAAATAAACATTTCTCAGATAAATTCTGTTATAACTGACTTTAAAAGGCTGTAATGTTTTCATATTAGCTCTTCTTTGGTTTAATGATCATGGTAAACAAACCCGGTTTGCTGCTCCCTTTCACTGAAATCAACTGCAGAACGACTTAAAGTTGAAGGAAATTGTCTCTTTTAATGTATTTAAAGTTACTATTAATCATTTAATATCAAGTATTTTAGTCCATTTTTTCTTTTTTGGGAGTGTTTGCTCTTTATTTTCATTTTTTATTACTCCCTTTGTATTTAAATAAAGTTTTGATGTCAGTAGTTTTCTGATTTTTAATTGTCAGCTGATCCTGCTGTTTCTGGCCAAACAAACAAAAAATAAAATAGACAGAAGCAGTTTAATAGTTTTATTAAAAAGTGAAATTACATTCATTGATGGATGAAAATGAAGGACATTTGAATATGATGCACCAAAGAGAACAAACATCATGGTTCTGTGAGGTCCTAAAGGATTGGTTAAGTTGGGTTTTGTTAATTAGTCTGCCACCTGGACCTTTATTATCAATAAACTGGATCTTATACTGAACAAACTTCCTGAACCCTGAGATAAACCAGGACAAAAGTCTTGGATTAGCAAAATGTTCTTCCTTCCTGATCATGAACTCTAACTTATAGTTGACACATTTAGATAAAAGTCACATGGATGTGCCTCAAGTCTGTTTCTGTCCTCATTTCATCTGCCTGTAAAAGGAAAGTCATGCCAGCCCAGTGCTCCAGATCTACCTGGACCAGAGCCTGATGCGTTTCCCTGATGAGGGAGGATAGGATTCAGCTGATGGTTCAGCATCCGCAGCATGACTGATATTCTGCCAGAAACGTGTAGTTCCCTCCCTCCTGCCTTCTAAAAACAGCTTCCTGGGCTGCATGCTGACACCAGACACTCGCCGTTCTGGACACCTGCCGGACCCGCTGCAGTCTGATGATCAAATTTATGCAACCCAGGTGAAACTCATGTAAACAAGAGGACCATTTTTATTAACACAGCAATATTTCATTCACTGCAACCACTTTTGTTGTTTCTGAGAGGTTTGGTCCAGGTTTTAAGGAGTTTTTTTCCCTGTTGCTTGATAACAAAATTGACTCATTCATTGATTTTAGCATTTATATAAGATAAGCTGCACTGCAAAAAACAAACACTTTCTAAGTATTTATTTGTCAACTTTCTAGTGCAAATATCTTTGAAAACTTTAAATAAATCCAAATTGCATTACAAGTAACTTTTCAAAACGATATAATTGCTTGTCTTAAGTCAGTAATTCCTTAATGCTGATGAAAATATTCTCACAGATTGTTTCACTTATAACATGGAAAAAATGTTTTGATAGAAGTGAAACAATCTGCCAGTAGAACTAATACTTACTTCTGTTATTGTAGCTAGAAACTAGAAATCAGGCTGAAATCTGGGTGTAGTGATGAACTCTGACCTTAACATTCAGAACCACATAAAGACGGTTACAAAGTCGGCCTTCTGTCACCTGTAGAACATTTCCAGGATTAGAGAACTAAATTCTCAGCAAGATCTAGACCGGGTATCTGCAAACAGCAAGATAAAGAACTAACTAATGTTTTTAGATGTAGATATAATAACAAATGCAGATTTTTAGCAGTTTTTCTATGATATTTGCATTGGCTTTCTACATAGAATGGCACTAAAAGTAGCAGTGTCATGTTTTTAGAGCTGTTTTTCCTCATCAAGTTATTTTTTTTCCTCATTTCCTGTCCTACTGAATAAAGATCCATTCTCTTTTTGTAAAAGTTTATGTTTATCTTTATTTTAAATAGTTAAAAAAATTTAAAATGATTGTTCTTTAACTACTATTAAATTAATACCTCCAGGTATTTGTCTAATTCTAATTTGAATTTATTTTACAAGGGACCGTACATATAAATCAACATCAGGATGTTAAAACAACCATGTACAAATGCCAGATTTAGCCACTGGGGTTCATCCAAAAATGGAGAAGCAGCATTCAGCTTCTATGCACCACAAATCTGGAACAAACATCCAGAAAACTGCAGAACAGCTGAAACACTGAGTTCCTTTAAATGTAGACCAAAATCCCGCCTGTTTGGAGCTGCTTTTGATTCATAATAATTAGAAACTTGATAAATATTTTTCATGTCTATTTGCTTGATGTTGGCATTTGACAAAATGTATTTATTGCTGTGTCATAATTTATTACATTATTACATTTTTATGTTTTACCTGCGTTTCAGCTGAAATGTGCGACACAAAATTATAGAACAACCTTTATGCTGTGATTTTTTAGGTTTTTTACAGTTTTTTACTGTTTATCTCCATCATATCTGAGATGTGATTGAATTATTGACACTCAGACACTTTGTGGTTAACATGAGACTTTATTGATCAGTGCTGCATGTTTGGTGGGACAGGTAGAAACCAAGGTAGAGGATCGACTGTAGAGTGGGCGGGGTTTAGTGGATGGGTGGGCGGAGCTCCAGAGGGGGCGGGGTTTACTCGTACAGGAAGGCCTGAGCGCAGGGGGTCCAGTTGACGAACTCCTCTGCCTTGAACCAAAGATCGACCTCCAACTTGGCGTTATCCAGGGTGTCGCTGCCGTGGATGATGTTCCTGAGGAGAAATTCGGGTCCAGATCAGTGATTTATTATCTGGTCGATTCTGTCTGGAAATATTAGCTTCTTCTAAAAAAATAATAAGTTGTTTCCCCCATTTTGTTCATTGAAAACCTGACGATGTATTTAATGTGTTTTTTAGTAATAATCTAAAAACTTTTGTTGCATTATCATTTATTATTTTTCCAACTAAAAATAATTATTGGTTATTTCTAATTATTTTTACTAATTAAGTATTTTTAATATTTTATTATGATTAATTAAATAATTTATTTAATATTTTATTTGGAAAGATTAATTTTAAGCATTTCTAATTATCTATTCTATATCACATTAACAAGATGCTTCCTTTTTATGTTTTAATTAATGCATTTTTCTGTATTTTAGGAATGTATGGCATATATATTTATATTTCTAAATGCAGAAATGTTCTAACGGTGACAGTAATATCTACTCTAAAAATATTTTTATTATATTTTTCAATTGATTCTAATGTAAATATGTGTTTTAATATTTATTTTGCTGTTTGTTCTCATTAAATTTGACTTTTTTCCCTCATTTTTCTGGATATTCTTTGAGAACAAACCAAGTCTCAGATCTCAGTAATCCCATTTGTGGTTAAGTTTTTGATTATATTGGATCTGTGCAGGCATTTCCTGGTGCGTTGTGCAGGTTTTGCGGCGTTGCCATGGTTTCCTCACCTGCCAATGTTGATGCACAGGTCTCCACGGATGCTGCCGGGCTTGGAGTCAGCGGGGTTGGTCTCACCCAGCATCATCCTGGCCAGCTTCACAATGTTCTGACCTTCCCAAACCTGAAACACAAATCCAAACACAAATGTCTGAATCAGGTTCACATTTCAGGAGAATCTTCAAAAATAAACTTCAAACTTAACACGGCTGTGGCAAGTTTTTATGAAGTTATTTAAAATGTTTTTCAAAATTTAAAGAAACCGTCTGAAATAAACTGGTCACAAGCAGGCTCTGTACTGGTAAGCACGGCATTGTTAGCATCATGATGTGGGACTAATTATCTGGTTTTAATAGAAAACAGTTTTCTTTGGTGGTTAACTAGTTTTAAGAATCCAGCTTGTTTCAAACTGATTAAATTAGTCATAGCTTCAGTAGAGGAGAGCACGGTGTTGACAGTATTATGAAGAGGGATTCTTTACATATCAGTGGAAACATGGAGCGGGCGATTTGGAATTTTCTTGGAATATTTTATGATGCTGTTGTGATAGCAGTGATTATTATTTATAAAACTATTTATCACTCTTTTTTATGTAATAAATAGTTTTGCAGGATGGTGAAAACACGACACTAATATTAATATTATTCTTTAAAAACATTCCCATCTGAAACAGACTTCTCCGAGATGCAACTTACGTCTCAAAGAAATCTGTGTGATTCACTTACTTTACTGAACTGAATCATGTTTTTGATTTTAGTGATATTTATTGATGCTCTCATGGAACAAAAAATGGAGAAAATATCAAAAACAATATTTCCAATCCTTCTATCACTTCTGTTTAATTAGTTTTTTTAAATTTAGCATCAGTAACTAAAATGTGTCATAATAACAATACATCAAAACTCTTGAAATGATAAACGACACGACTAAACGACGATTAAATATTAAAACAAGAGCAGCAAGTCTCGCTCTGTACTCTCTGTGTCTCCATGGTAACACTATGGACAAAGCAGCTGTCCTCCGTGTCTCCATGGTAACACTCTGGACAAGCAGCTGTCCTCTGTGTCTCCATGGTAACACTCTGTGGACAAGCAGCTGTCCTCCGTGTCTCCATGGTAACACTCTGGACAAGCAGGTGTCATCTGTGTCTCCATGGTAACACTTTGGACAAGTAGCTGTCCAAAGTGTCTCAGCTTCCTGTTGGACTGAAGAAGCTGAGGCCTTGAGGACCAGCAGGTGTCAAGAGGTTGCTGACGCAACGGAAAAACAAAGCAGGAAGTTATGCGCGGCCTTGTTTGTGTTGCCGTTACCATGGCGAAGACTGGTCCGGAGGACATATATTTGCAGAGTCCTGCGTAGAAAGGCATGTCCTTCAGGTCCAGGTAGTGCTTCTTCATGTGGTCCTCAGAGGCCTGAGCACAGAGCGGGGAGAGGTACGCATGAAACACAAGCAAAAAGTAAGTACACCCTGCTGATCACATGTGGTTTAAGACATTAATTAACCAATCAGCATCATTTTTACTGCTCTGGAGCAGAAAGTGAGGTAAAAATCAGAGAAGCAACTTGAGCTGAATAAAGATTTTCTACCAAGAACCTTTGATCTTATTTCTGCTACAAATATGTTAGTACACTTAAAATGAGACAAAAGTAACTTTTCAGTAAGATATGTGAGCTTGTTTTAAATCAATAATTCTTTAATATTGAAAGAAAATGTCCAGTTATAAGTGAAATAATCTGCCAGTGGAACTAATACTTTAAATAAATAATAACAATATTAAGGAATTATTCTTGAAACAAGCTTGCTGAAATGTTACCTTTAAATCAAATATTTAGGTTTAGTGCACTTGAAATAAGACAAAACTAACTCAAAAGTAACTTTTCAGCAAAACACAGAGGATTTCTTTAAGACAATAATTCCTTAATATTGATTAAAAAGCTTAGAGTATAAGTTAATGAGTAAATGTGTCCCTAGTTACCATGACAACATAAACCAGAAAGCTTGGAAAAGATGATCACTTTGTGTTGCATCTAACATTTTTTATCAGTAGATTTTAATTTACAAGTTAGTTTTGTTCAAATTTATTTTATATTTTAATTGGAAGGGCTGCATGAAATCAGTCAACGGACCACAAATGGCCCCCAGACCCCGCTTTGAACACCAGCTGCTGAAGAGACAAACCCGCTGCTGCTGATCAGGGGTGTACTTAGTTTCCCTCCTGGTCGTCATTTTGTTTCTCACCTGGACGAATTTGGCAGCGATCAGCTTGAAGCCTCTTGTCTCGAAGCGCTTGATGATCTCACCACACAGTCCTCTCTGGACGCCATCAGGCTTCACAGCGATGAAGGTACGCTCCATGTCTGCTGAGGAGGCTGCAGGGAAACACGCATCTCATTTATTCACATCTGGAAACATTCATCTGAGCGAAAAACTGAGTTAATACGACACAGTGTGCTAAAAAAACAAAAAACAAAGAAACAAGAAAAGAAACAAAACAGAAGAAACTCTAAAGGTGGAAATTTATCCTCCCTTTTCCTCGTTACAATATAAATGATCAAACTGGACCCGGATCTCAGAACAGCCGCAAAAAGTCAGTGGACCATTAAAAAGCAAAAACCCGTCATCTGGGTTTAGATCCATCCTCATCAGAAACCTGACCCAGTTTTCAGTCCACTTTCTGGTTCTGTCTGAACCCGAAACACGTTGCTAATTTTACTGCCGTTGGTATTTTGTCGTTGTGACTCTGGCAGCAGCTGAGGTTCAGCGGGAGCGGATCCCAGTTTAACCTCTTGCTGGGTATTATTAGGATCCCAGTTTGAGTTCTGCTGACCCTTCAGACGGGTCCAGATGAAATCAGAAACCGGGAAGAACAGAACCGGTTCCAGGCAGGAGAAACAAACAGAACTGGGGGGATGAAAACTCGTGTGTCATTCTGGTGTGGAAAACTTAAAGCAAGATTTATTCCATTAAAAAAAACAAAAAACAAAACAAAACAAAACAAACAAAAAAAAACCTACATGATAATAAAAAAACTGATAAATCTGAAAAAAAAATGTTGGTTCTGCAGCTTTTTGGCCAAATTATGATTCATCTTGAAACATGAAGCAGAACTTAAAGCATCTAAATTCAGCTTCATTTTGGATAAATGTTGCACAAATGTGGACCCCGAAGTTTAGAGCTTTAAAAGCAGAGGCATTTTTTAAAAGACACTTACAACCTGGAGCAGATCCTCTAGAACCTCCAGAACATAGAAATCAAACAGATCTTGAATTTATGAATAATTATTCATGCATTAGTAGATTTAAAGAGAAATTAAAAAGCAAATGTTAAATCCAAGCTCTGACGTTCAGATTTTGAATAAAAACTTCAGTTTTTGTGTTTTTGTTTAAAGGAAAATGAATTTGAAGTTTTATCCAAAAGATTCCTGCAGCTGCCAACAATAAATCAAACTTTGCACCAAACTTAAATGTTCAGCTGATCCGATCTGATCCGGAAAGCAGCTGCAACAAAAAGGACGACAAAGAATCCAGAACCAGAACCAAATCAACTTCTGCTGCGGGATTTTTGGAAAGTTTCCGGAACTATTCTAGTTTCAAATAAAAACTCTTGAGATGAATGAATGAATTCTGCATGTTGGACAAAATAAAGTTCAGAGATTCTGCAGAATCAAGGCTCCGAACCTTGTGGACTTTCTCCACCTGATCCGAACCAGAATCTAAACACATTTTTCTGCAAATATAATTAAGAATTTCTGTAAAAACGGAGGAAAAACGCCTTAAACGCTTCATGCAACAGAGTTTTAGTGACGCTGAAAACCCGCAGGACGCAGCGGTTCGGGTCCAGTTCAAATGTTTCTGCAGGGTCAGAACCATCACGTGCCAGGTCCGATATCTACCTGAGTTCTGGGACTCGAGGAGAACTTGTGAAGTTGAGTTGCCGGCGGCTGGGATGCGACACCGAGGCCGAAGACCCGAACAGCGGCTCTATATGGCGGCCGAACCGCGGGCGGGGTGAGGGCGGGGCCGGTCCGTGGGCTCGGTTCTGAATCGCTGGATGCCGCTGACGGATCCCTCATTTGTGCATGTTTGTCTGTCACTGACTGGACCGTTTTAGAAGCTGTTGTCAAAGAGCCAAAGAAAAATATTCTCCACATTTCTTAACACAGAAGTAAGAAATCCGTGATTTTTAAAATGATCTTAAAAAATGAATAAATAAAATGATTCTTTAAAAATAAACCATGTGGATGTAGATAAAACTACTAAACACGCAACTTCTGCAAACTTTTATAAAGTCTCTTTACGCTTTCAGTTTTTTTTATGAAAGAAGAATTTATTTTATCTGCAGCTAAAATATTTATGATTATATTTCTAATTGTTTTCCTAATAAACGTTTACCTGGTTTACAAGTGGAATTACCATTTCCTGCTCAGAATATAATCTTTTTGTTGCACAGGTTAATTAGTGAGGCTGGTTAGAGTCACAAACAGGATGGAGGATGGAGCTGAAACAGAAAAATGTCATGGCAGCTTTCTTTCAGCCAGCTGGCTGTCAGTGTAATGGCGCAGCTAAATATTTTCTGAGGTGTATACAGACACATTATAGGGGTTTTCAATACACAAACAGCTGTTAAACAGAAAATGAGCTAGAATAATCCTGGCGCCCACTACTGGCGCCCTGGTGTTTGATTACATACTGAAGAAGAATTTTCTTTAAAAGTTACTTTAAACCGTCGGAACCAAGAAAAACTAAAAGTATAAAATAATTAAACAGGTGGACAGCTTTTGAGTTGGTCAGGAGTGTAAACACTACACTACCCATAATTCAATGCTCCCCGTCGCTATGGTAGCGACTGGGCTGATCAGAACCTAAAGCTGCGGGTTAAATCCAGCAGGGCTGACAGTCGGTTCTGATCCAGACCCAGATGAGGGGAAGCGCGGTGCCGGTCCTCACCTGATAAATATAACAGTCCTTCACCCTTCCCCCAAATTTCCACTAAATATAAACCTTCTCCTTATCAGGGATGGAAAGCTGCTGCCATGGAGGGGGCAGGGTGAGGTTCTGTCCACTCTGCAGCCCTGCATGCGGGGGAGGTTCGGTGGGCGGGGAGGGGGTCCAATCAGGTCACATCAAACCAAACATACCGCCCACCCTGACTGGTCCTTTTCAAGAATCAAACATCTGAGCTGCAGGTTCAGGTTGCTCTCAGGTTTGGGGTTGTCGGTTCGTGTCCCACATCCTCCCTGTCCTCATGTGTCCCCGGTTCCACCCGGCCTGTCGGCAGAGTGACCCGCTCCCTGTTAGCAACTTATTAAAGCGGGTCAGTCGGTACCGCTTGCATAAACTCTGAATTATTTCCAAGTCCATAAATCTGATTAAATCTGAACAAATCGGATTATTTTCCAGATTTTGTCTCATAATTTTATGTTTTTTTTTCTTTTCTGTTCAAGAACCAAACCTGCTTCGCTGCAGAAGGTTTGTGAAGTTTGCCGATGGCGCCACCTTCTGGCCGGAAAACAAACTGAGGCGGATTTTAGGGGTTTTTTGTCTCCAGATTTTATTTCAGTGTTTGTGGTGAGACAGCAGAGAGAGGAGACGTCTGCAGGAGGCGGGTCACGTTCTCCATAATCAATAATCACCAACAAATTCTGCGATTCTGGTCATCAACTCAGCACTGATGTTAAACTAGGAACGTTTTATAAAATCAAATTAATCCAAAATCTACATGTGAAAGATGAGAAAACAAGAGAGAAAACTATGAAATTTTGAATAAATTTCGGAAAATTATAAAATAAAAAAATAAATAAAAAAATTTGGAGTAATTATAATTCTTATAGTTTAAATGTGAATTAACAAAATCACATTAATGATAAAATATTGTAAAAGAAAATCCTGAAAGTCAATATACCTACATATAATATTATTCAATACTTAACAAAATATTTTTATCTAATTTTATAAAAATAAAAACTCTGAAACATATTGCTGTTGGTTTCTTTAATTGAATCAATTTTAAAAAACAACAGACTAAAGGTTTTTCCCCTATTTTTCAAATTAAATCCAAATCAAAATTAATAAATTTTGTGTTTATCACAACTGAAATTCAGAAATTTTCTTTGATTTTTTAATGAAAACCTCTTCAACCAAAAGTTTCTTCACTAAAAATTAAGAAAAAAAAAACATTTTGGAGGAAATACTTTAATAAAAAAAAACCAAAAACGTTTTTGTCTAAATTTAAATCTTCAGAAAATATTTCTCTTAACTTTGATCAAAATCTTTATCTGAAATTAACACTGTTTTTCAGGAATTTAAGCAAAAAGTACCAGCTCTTTTTGTTGGGTTTTACTAAACAGTTTTAATTATTTCATTCTAATTATTTCAAGTTTATAAAGCAAAGCTCAAATGGTGTATTATGTATCTCTAACGTTTCTCTTATAATTTTAAATCAAATAATCTGAACCTTAAGGCTCCGCCCCCTGCCAAACGTCTCCTCCAATCACATTATTCGCAGAAGAAAAGGATTCGTTTCCATGTAAACAGCCACTTCTGTACAAATAAAAAGCAAACAGAAACAAAGTTTAGATAGAAAACAACTGAAACATCAAACTGAAGATTTCTGTACATTTCATAAAGTCATAAATTCATTTTTATAATTTCTCTCTGTTTCATCGTCTTCTTAAACTTTCTGAGTTTTACAAATAAAAGACACCAAATGAAAGTTTTTCTCCTTGAGGTGGCGCTGCTCTCCCTCCGTTCATACATAAAATAGAATCTCCGATAGTTTTTTATTTACACACTTCAGATATTTACAGTTTGTTTTTTTTGTTTTTTTAGTTTTCAGACCAGCAACACGGCGGACGGAGGAGACCGACCGCGGTGTAAAGCTCTGGATCCCGGAACGGTTCTGGGTCGAGACAGTGATCGATCTTTGGACCAGAACCGGACTCAGAACTGGACTGGGATCCACAACGATGCGCGCCTGAGACCCAGAAGGTGGTCCTGAGAGAGCCGTGGCCTGACTGGTGATCGTCCACCTGAACTGGGCTTTTGGACCGCCAAGAAAACGCTTCAATCAGACCCGAATGAGAACTTCATCTCAGTAGGAAACCATCCTGATGGTTCCTGAAGAGAGAAGCTTTTATTTTGGAAGGTTACATTTAGATTCATGATACTGATATTATCCATCTCCTGATTTTACTGAAATTTTTCTCTTACTTCTTTTCTGTTGAACGTCAGATGAGATTTGTGTTTTTGTAACTTCTGGTCAAATTTTACCTCCATCTCTGGATTTCTGCTTCAATCAGAAGTTGGAACCAGGTAGGTATTTCATGTGATGGTTGATATTAAATAAATTTAGATTATTTGGTTGGTTTCAAACCAATCATGGTACTTGGAATCAAGGTTTTCTTAGAAAGTTGGAATTTCAGCTGTTTTTCTTGGTGGAATAAACCCCTGGCTCTGTGTTGGATAAAAGGTCCAGTCAAATCATTTTTATTCTGTCCAGAGTCAACTGGTATCAGTTCATGGTTCTGGAATCTGTTCCAGTTTAAGCTTTTATTCTAATTCAGTTTTGGCAGCAAAACCCCAGGTTTACTCATTCATACTTTTAATACCTTTCTGTAAACATAAATTATTGAGCCAGAATTGCTGGCAAGTGATACCATTAATGTTCCAGAACCTTACTGGTTCCCAGTCAGTGGAGCCGATTGAGAAGTTTCTGAACAGGAACGGCCTGAAACTGGATGATATGGTACAGATGGAGAATAAAAAAGATCTCACTGCCCACCAGAGCTGAGAACGGCAACCAACCAACCAACCAACCAACCAACCAATCAATTAATGAACCAACCAACCAACCAACCAACCAATCAACCAACTGACCAACCAGCCATCCGACCAACCAACCAACCAACCAACCAACCAACCAACCAATCAACCAACTGACCAACCAGCCATCCGACCAACCAACCAACCAACCAACCATCCGACCAACCAACCAATCAATAAATCAACCAACCAACCAACCAACCAACCAACCAACCAATCAACCAACCAACCAACCAACCAATCAATTAATGAACCAACCAACCAACCAATCAACCAACCATCCAACGAACCAATCAACCAACCAACCAACCAGCCATCCGACCAACCAACCAACCAACCAACCAACCAATCAACCAACCAACCAACCAACCAATCAATTAATGAACCAACCAACCAACCAATCAACCAACCATCCAACGAACCAATCAACCAACCAACCAACCAACCAATCAATCAATCAATCAACCAACCAACCATCCAGCCAACCAACTGTCCAACCAACATCCAACTATCAAACAACCAACAAACCATCAATCGAACCAACTAACCAACTAGCCCTATAATCCATCCATCCATCCATCATCCATCCATCCATCATCCATCCATCCATCCATCCTGCGGTTAGAAAAAGACAGATTAGCCTTCATGCCATGTCAGCTCTGGTGGTGATCAAAACAACAACAACTCTTTAGATTTCTATAACTGGAGTAAATATGACAGCAGCGTGATGAGCTGTACAAACACAGAACCAAGCGATCCAAACACAACTGGACTGAACTGAACAGAACTCTACTGAAGAAGGAGTAAACAGAACCTCTGTGTGTCTCTGAGCCCTGAGGTTTGACAAAAAGTGCTTCGACCAGCCGGCGCCGCGTCCAGCCGCCTCGGTTTATTGCCTCAGGCCCCTCAGAACTGACCAATAGGAGGCCGGCTCTGGGCGGGTCCTTTGTAGAGCCGGCTGGTCGTTCAGGTGTGACAGCAGGTAGAGAGAAAGAATTTGATCAACTCTGAGGAGTGATGTCATCCCATCAACACGACTGATTGGCTAAAGGTCCGGCCAATCAGATTAAAGAGTCACGCTCTCTTAAAGGACCATTCCTTATTTTTTGCTCCAGATTTAACCAATCAGGCGGAGGCTTATGAAGTTTATATATTTTGATCTGAAACCCAGAGGTAAACAACTGACTGGTCCTTTAAGAGGAGCCTGATCTGGATCATGTGACCCTCAAACACTGTGAGATGTTCAGGGTTCATCATCATTGTCTGGAAACACAAAGACTGTAGAGTCTTCAGACGTTGTTCGGTAGAAAACCAGCATCTACTCTCTGATCCAATCAGGTGAGTTGGTGCTCCGTCGGCGTCCACGAGTCCGACCGTCAGTGAATGCATCATTACCTGCCTGGACTCTGAGTGGAATATGGCAGCAGGTATGAAGCCCGGGTCGGCCCCAACATCAGGACCGACCTGAGTCTTTTGTTAAAAACATGAAATCCGCCTCAGTGCGAAACGAAATGATGGCTGTTTTCCTCCTTGCTTTGAACATTTACAGATCAGTTCTGGACAGAACAGAGAACAGCTGTCAGTCTCTGTTCGCGGTTCAGATCAGACGATCGCTCTGCAGCAGCCCCACAAAGTCACAGTACCATCAGCCCTCTGCGGGGGGCGCTGTCCTGCCGCAACAGCTCTTTATCCTCGACCCGTTTGGTCCATGAAGTCAGGGAAAATAAAACCTGAAGTCTGGAAAACCACATCACATTAAATCTTGCAGCCTGACTCCGGCTGAAGGAAGCTGATTGGACAATGCCTGCCATTTCTCTGCATTCTGATTGGTCCATGCGTCAGGGGTTGGGTCATCAGTTGTTAACACACAGCAATGAAACTGCTTGTTTTTCTTTCCAAATATTGTTTCAGGAGAAGAAAAAGCTCAAGGTTTGTTCTCAAGGTTCTGCTTCACTTTTTTCCTGTATTTTATAGCTGGATCATGGCTGTTCTCCCATTTGGAAATGCATACAGAGAAAAATCTCAGGTAATAAAGACAAAGTTTGATCATCTTGTAAAGGGATCAAATGGGAACTAAACTGTTTTACTGATTAAATATTTAAAAGAGAAATTTGTTTGATTCCTGATAATAAACTTTACCATCATAACACTGATGTAATGATGGTAAATTTGTTTATTTAGTTAAATTCTGTATATTTTCAGAAAATTGTATTTAAATTTTTAGAGGGCACAGACTATATAGATATATATAATTGTATTTATTTGTTTCTTTATTGATTTTTTATTTATTTATGTACTTACTTATTTGGGTTTACATGTATCTCTTGAAGAAGTTAACTTTTTAAGCCTTTCTATACCATAAAGATGATTCTCTGGGAATGCAGGAGGGTGGAAACCATTTCTCAAAAGGGGGCCGTTGTCCCCACTCACCCCCCCTCAGGAGCGCCACTGATTTTCTGCTACTGCAGCTGAAAATACACAGAATTTGAGGTAAATATAAATAAATATGTGAATCAACTGGGCAGACTGGTTTGTGGAGGAGCCGTAACTCTACTTTATGTTCCAGCTGTGTGTTAAGAACCAATAATGAGGTTTTGGGTCGGTTCTGGTTCTGCAGAATCCTGCAGAGACGAACCAGAAACAGACGAATGAAACCAGAGTTCTGGGCCTCCAGGTTTGGAGGTGTGTCAGAATGTTTTATGTTATATGATGAAGAGGAGCAGGTGATAATCTAACGTCCGGGTCGTGAACCTCCTCCTCTTCCTCACCGCTCCTTCGTCCCTCTACGTGTCTTTGGGCTCCAGCTTGCAGGACATGTCGAACAGCAGGTTCTGGTTGTCGATCACCTGCAGCTGACGGACGTAGGCCTTCGTCTGCAAGTGGGAGGGGGACGTCTCTGTATCTATGGCTACCAGGAAACACATCACATCAGTGAGGAGTCGCAGCTGCAGTGGCAGAAACCTGCCACCAGGTGGAGACAGACAGGACAATGAGGAAGAGTTTGGACTCACCCAGCTGGGAGCTGCGGTACCGTCTGATGGTTCTCACCATTTCAGCCACTTTATGCTGCAGAAAAACGATAAATATGGGATTACTGAGGCTCTACGGGTCGAGGTTCACAGCACAGCAACAACAGATTAAATCTTATCAAGTATTTTTGTGTAGTTTCTACTGCAAATATCTTTGTCTACTTAAAATAAAACAAAACTTACTGAGAAGTAACCTTTCAGCAAGAGATAGGACATTCTTTTAAGTCAATAATTTCTTAATAATAGTGAAAAAGTTGTAGTTCCATTGGCAGATTATTTCACTTGTAACATGGGAGAAATTAATGGAACAACAACTTTTTAATCATTATTAAGGAATCATTGACTTAAAGCAAGCTGCTCTCTCTTGCTGAAAAGTTACTTGTAAGTTTATTTTTCTAAAGTCAAATGTACTAAGAGATCTGCACTACAACTAGACCAAAAACATTGGGTAAGAATTTAATAAATTAAATAAGAGCTGATTTAGGTGCTGTAAAGTTTTCAGTGAAAGTAAATTAAGGTGGTTCTACTTTTTATAAAAGCTTGGATGTAAAAAGATAAATCGTTTGTGTTTTACCTTGATTCAAGTTTAAATTGAACTCCAATTGGGAGCCAAAAGAAATCAATCCAAGGGCCACAAATGGCCCCTGTGCTGCTCTTTGAACATCCCTGATCTCAAGCTTTTCAGTTCATTTAGCATCTCTGGACTTTTATCTCCAAACTTCAACAGTTTTCAGTATTTTTTTCTCATGCAATGATTGTGAAACAGTTTTGAGTCTTTTTCTGTGACTTTAAAGCTTTTTACCTGATAAAAACTGTTAAGGTAATCTAATGTATTCACCTGTAAAAATGATTAAACATCTGAACATTTCCATTATGTCGTACGTGAACAACAAACTCACCATCTTCTCAAAGTTGACAAATTCTCCGTGGAACGTTTTGCAACTCTCGTGAAGAAACGTCAAATCTGCAAACGACACGAATCAGAACCGTCAAGAATCTCACTGATGGAGAAAAACAGATTCATCAGATGAGTCCTTTGTTGCAAATGATCCAGAATTCACTAAATGAAAAAAATGCATTTTAAACAATGAAATGTTTATTAGAGGAATTACATTATTTATTTATTGGCATCTTTTAAAGTATTTCTAATATTATACAAAAAACCTTAAGAAATCATTAAAAAATGTGCAGAAAGTGTTAATTTTTTTAATCTGGTTAATCAATAGAAGAATCAATCACTATAATAATCATTAGTGTTTTTCACTTTTCACCCACCGGGGGCGCCAGATCACAATTCAAAAATAACAGTTTTCATCTTTTTTTTCTTTAACCTACTTTCATCCGACTGTGTTGCCATGGAGACGGACTCTCCAGCATGTCCTCTCTAATAACTAACAATTTATTGAAAACATAAAAACCAGTGTAATTGTGAAAGGTTACAGGACTGTTGGAAATCATAAAAAACAGATTAGGTCAAATTTTTCATTCCCTTCTAGTTTGGCAGATAAACAAAGAGCCGAATGGCCAGCAGGTCCAACCACGTCTGCTTCTCAGCGGGGAGCAGAGCCCCATGGGAAACGTAGTTAAAGTTTTACCTGAAAATGAGCCGATCACCTCCACATTTGTTGGAAATCTACTGCTTGTTCCAGAATAAAACAGCAGTACTTTTCCATCAAATGATTCAATTAAGATTTAAAAATATTGGTCAACTTTAAAAAAAATAAATAAAATAGGTTGGTGCAAAAAAAGAAATAATAACTATAGTATAATATATATATTAAGACTTCAGGAAATTTGTGTTTTTACAGTTTGCTGTCACAAAAACACAATGAGAGGATTGAAAAAAAGCCAAAAGAATAGTTAAAAACCAGTAAAAACCAGTAAAACCCATCAGTTTTCCGGGTTCTGGTCGGGTTCTGGTCGGGTTCTGGTCACCTTTCAGCAGCAGCGGGGTGAACGGGATCAGCGGGGGTCTCAGGCTGGTGATCAGGTCTCTGTAGGACTTGTGGTTCCTTGACGGGTCCTGCAGGAGAAAAAGGTCAAAGGTGAACATCATGTTTCTGAACTGGGTCGGTTCTGATCGGCACAGACCCAGGATCATCGTGGGAAACTCACAGCGATGCTTTCGAACTGCTGGAACTGCTTCCTGAACTTCCCTGGAAGACCCTGAGAACATCAGAGGAGATTTTGTTATCAGATCCAGAAGATCTGGTTCTACGGAGAGATTGGGTTTAACAGAACCGCCTGTCTGTTCTGTTAAAAACCCGGCGGGTCGTACCTCCCAGGTGAGCCGCAGTCTGCTGACGGCCGGGTTATCCAGACCCAGAACCACCGCCAGGAAGGACAGCAGGTCCTGCTGCTGTTTACAGCTGGAACAGAGCAGAACCGGGTCACTTCACGGCCTGAACACCAGGAGGCAGCAGAGAGCTGCAGAGGACTGATGCCATTCAGTTCTATTTAAATACTGATTATTGATCGTTTATTCCCGATACTGATCACAATATATAAAAAGATTGACTGTGTATTAGGTTCATAGGAAAAACGTCAAAACTGAGATCTTTTTATGACTTTGAAAAGCTGAACATTTTCTAGAAAAAGAACTCAAATACCTTAATTTAAAAGTTTAAAACTTGCTAAAAAACACACCACATTTTTAAATATTTTCTTTCTAGAAACACTTATTGATTAACTGCTGATTTTGAGATTAATCGCAGAATTTTTTTAGAAAAAAAAAGTTGGAAATTTCTGAGTTTGAAATGTCAAAATCTTTTGACTTTTGGAAATTTTCTGAGTTTCAAAAGTTGAATATTTGACTTTAAAAAAAATCAGAAATTACCAAGCATTTTCTAGAAAATTTCTGAAATTAATCTCAAGAATTTCAAACAGTTTAGAGGTGTGATAAACCCCATAAATGTCACAAAATGTCTGGTTTTTCTCCATTTTCAACTTTACATATTCAGAAATTTCCATTTTCTTTTCTTGAAAAGTTCTAAAAAATATTTGCAGAAATTTACTTAATCTAATTACGCATTTATTTATTTACCAAAAATAAAAAATAATTAAAATTGTTCTATGAAGGGAAATAAAATGTTTACATTAGTAATACTTTTTGTTGTTTGTCTCGATAATAAACTCACAGCGCTGCGATCTTGATGAACTTGCGCAGCAGCTGGATCCTCTTCGGCAGCGATTGGCATTGCAGGATCTCCGTGGCGACCCAGTGCTGCACCTCGCTGCAGCGCTGCAGTACCAGCTCCAGGTTGAGAGGGCGCCAGCGGGACTGCTCGCCGTGAAACACGTAACAGATGAACTCCACCTGCAGGGGGCGATATGGGTGTAACATTGGATGAAAAAGTTGCAGATTGTTCTTTTCAGCTAATCACGTTTTTTAAGATTTTTTTCACCAAACGTTTTCCTGACCTCATGAACGCAGCTGAAAAGTTCCCAGTCAAACACCACCAGCTGATTGGCCACTTCCTCCGCCGACATGTCGTGAAGTTTGCTGTCGCCAGGCGTCCAGTGGATCTCCTCAGGAAGAGGAAGCTGCAGGAAGTGACATCACAATTAAAGATGAAAAAAACTCCAGACAGAAATCCGTCTTCATTGTTGAACTTTGAACCCAATAATAGGAAGTATTTATCAGCAGCTGGTTTTAGTTCTCCAAAACATGTGAATTAAAATAGAGGTTCCTCAAGGCGTGGCACTTGGCCCCTTTCTTTCTCCTAATTCAAAACTCTTTTCTAAAAAAATGATAATTTTTTTTTTTTTACATTTTTCTGAATCTGTGATGTTTCGTGATAAACTGGTGACATTTATGGGGGCTATCACACCTCTAACCCTTCTGAAATAGCTGAAACAGAATAATTTAAATGCACTTTCTAGACAAGAGACAGATCTTTTTTTGAGTTAAAGTCTGGACTGGACTGGATTGTTTCTAGATTGGAAAGAATTCATTATAAACTGGACTGGATTGTTTCTAAACTGGAATGGATCCATTGTAAACTGGACTGGACTGATTTTTGACTGTACAACTCTACATCTGTGTCATCCTCATCCCCATCCTTGCATTCCAGTTTTGAATGGTGTCAGTTATCCAGTGTCACCAGTTTGATGGATTTATTTGCAGGATTTATTTATGATTTAGTGGTAAACCAAATCTCCATAAACAGAGTCAACTTTGCCTTGAGCCAGAAAGTGTTCATAAAAACACTGAATGTAACTCATGATGTAATATTCCATGGAAGGAAAACGGTCCTAATCTGTTTAATGCTTTATTAGGGGTAATTCCAGTCATTACAACAAATATGTCTGGTTAATTATTCACCAAATTAATCAGGTTAGCATAGCGGAGACCTAACTGTCCTAAATAAATGTCTGCAGTCTGATCAGCACAACCCGACATTTTCTTATGTTTCATTGGCTGTAGACAGACAAACCTACAATCAATCACCCTTCAATCAATAAGCATAGATCCTCACCAGAGAGTCGAGTTCAGAGGGTTCACAGGCGAACAGGTGGGTGTTGACGCCCAGCGTGGTGAAGACGGCCTCGTCACTGGGGCGAAACACGGCTTTTTCTGCAAACACAACCACCATCAGTCACAGCGGAAAAAAAAACAAAACATCCACAACCGGAGGGAAGACGGACCTCCAGCCGAGGTGACGGCCACCAGTATGAGGTTTCCAGGCAAAACTGGTTGGTCCTCGCTGTACTGGAGTTTTTCTTTGACCAGCGCCAGAATCTCCCCGACCCGGCAGGACAGGCGGCTCCGGATGGTGACGTAGGAGTGATCCGGGGTGTAAACCCTGCAGAAGACTGCAAGCACGCAAAAATGTCACACTGAGCTGGGAATGTTCACCAAAAAGTCTAATTTATTTGGGTAGAACATTTAAGCACCAAGGCAGTTCAAAGTCCAATAAACTTTACAGTTTGTCAAATCCCATCATCAAAGTCCTCAATCAAATATATTGATCCATTTTCCAGTTATTATGAATCAAAGGGAATTCTAAAAAAACAGGTTTTTAGTCTCGATTTAAAGTCCTTCAGGTGAATGAAGGCCGACTTTGTAACTGTCTATATGTGTTTCTGAAGGTTCAGATTTCAGCCTGGTCTCTAGGTGATGTAGTAACTGAAGCTGTGCTTTGACTCTAGATCGTTCGTCTTTAGGTCCAAACATAACAACTTCAGTTTTGTTTTTGTTCAGCTGGAGGAAGTTTTGGCACATCCACACATTTATCTGTTCTCAGCATCTGTTCAGTGATTGGACGGTTCTCGTCACCTGGTGACATCGTAATGTAGATATTAAATAGCCCTGAAGCTTAGAAGCTGTAGCTCCAAGGAGGAGCTGCGTCTTGAGGGCGGGGCTAGGTCCACCCAGGAGTTTTTCACAGCTGAATGGTTGCCATAGAGATGAAAAGATTTCTCACACATGCATGAAAGCGACACTCCAGGTCTGTTTAGATGTTTAGATGAAGGAGTAACATTCGAACTTGATGTAAAGCTAAACAAAGTATATTTTTAAATGATACTGCCCCTAAAATCAATACTTATGGAGATTCTCTATCCGTCTACTGGTTATTTATGGAACTGCAGATGAACTGTTGGGTTGGTCCTTTGTATTCGAGTTAAAAGTCCAAACCTCAGATGTGTGTGTGTGTGTTGTGTTCAGGGTGTGTCGGCCAGTGATTTGTATATCCCGACCGCAGATTGCAGCTGTGTTTGCATTTCGATTGTGAGCGTGTGTGTGTTTAAAGATCACAGGCTTTATAACTTAGATGTGTGTGTGTGTGCGTGTGTGTGTGGGGGGGGCAAGGGTGTGCAGGTATCTGTGGGCGTCGTACTTTCGTCTGAGCCTCTGAAGGCCTCACGGGGCTGCAGGCAGGCATCGATACGTCTGAAGTGTCTGAACAGCGGACGGACCTGCTTCTTCCTGCTCTCCTTCTCCTCGTCGGAGCTGAAATACACAAATATCCCGAATGAAAAGTAAAGCATCGAATAAATGTGATGAATATCCAACAAAAACAGCAGAATACGTAGTCATAATATCTTCAACGCCTTACGGGCAGTGCAGGATCTCAGACCATCGCTGTAGCTTGAGGACGTCCTCCACCAGCTCAGGGTACCGGGTCAGCTCCTGGACCGCACACATGTACAGCTCCTGCACACAGACAAACCCACAGTCTGAGCTCATTCATCCCAAATGGAGACATCAACATGGAGAACCCGCCGGCAGCAGCAGGTTCAGCTGCTTCACTTTCAATTTCAGGCCTTCTTGGAACCAACGTCTGGAGATTCCCATCAGGCTGCTTTCCAAACCGTTACTGTCATCGCATGAATGCAGGGATTGGTCGATATTTATCAGGAAGTCAGGCATGTTGAGGCCTGATGGCGTCTCGCTCTTTGAGACAGATTAACTGAGATTACGTCGTTTTACTGGAAGGCTGGGAAGTTTCCTTTTGTTGGTTCTGGAACAACAGAGGCTGAATCCTGAAGGGTTTCAACCGTTAGGATGGAGGTTGTTCTGTGGTGGTTCAAATTTACTATCTTTAAAGTTGCTGTATGTAACTTTTATAAAGTTACTTTTTTTTTTTTTTTTTTTACATATTTGTTGAAACTCTTAGCATATTGTGGCAGTTTGGTACGAAACAAATAACCCGTGAAAAAAAAGAATTCAAGCTCCTGTCTTCTCCCATTGGGAAGTAGAAACAGCCAATCAGAGTGAGGAGGCGGGGCTTAGCGCCACCCTCTTCCCCCATTCGATCTCTGTGACGCTACAGCTAGCATAGCCTGTCATGAATGCTAAGGCTACTTAGCATGGCCACCAAAAATGGTGAATAAACGGTTTTCCTGTAATGGTGATTTGTTTCTTTGCCATTAGCACATTAGCAGCACATTCAAGAGATTGATTAACAGCATTAAGACCCACCTCCTGCCTCTGATTGGTTGTTTTTTAGTTGAGAGTGGTACATTTCTTCAGATGGAAAAATGGCTCTGGGAGAAGATGGAGATCTTTTTACAGATGATCTCACAACATGGTGACAGTTTTATATAAACATATTTTTAAATAAAAGTTTCAAACTGCAGCTTTAAAGCTGAGCTTTAGTGTCATGTGGGTCAAAATCCTCAGCTCCATATGTTGTGATTTTTTTAACCTACTCAACAATAAACTAAACATGAATTATTTTAATTAAAGTCATTAGATTTTTTTGAAGTTTTCCTTTGCTGAATGAAAATCATCCAGTTTGCTTTTTATATAAAAATATTTAATCTCTTCTCAGCAATAAAAACAGGATCTGGGTCGTTTTGCTCTATTTTTAACACAGGAATTAAAATCTGATTTGGAGTACGTTAGAGTCAATGATGAGATGTTGAAGGAAATCAGAAGTGTGGAACAGGTTACCACATTTCAGTGAGTAGATTCTAATTTAAAAGTCATAGTTTTGTCCTAATTTATTGAATTTATTATTTTATCATGTAGCCTGGTCTTGCAGTCATTGGTCAGACTGGAGGTCAGTCGTTGACCTCTGGCCTCACACCGGTACCTTGGGGAAGCTGTTGCTGCGCTCTCCCTCCTCCTGCAGCAGCTCTCTGTAGGTGTCCAGGTAGCGGAAGGCCATGTTCAGCACCGCCTGCTTCCTCTCGGCGGCGCTCATGGCCGCCACTGCCTCGCCGTCCCGCCGCTCGATGCCCCCACCCTCTGCCTCCAGGGAGAATCTGGAGGAGCGTTTGGGTTAAGGAGGAACCAGGCTGGATGTGAAACACGTGTTTCTGCGGCGCGTGGAAACCTACATGCATCTTCTGTGTTACAGCAGGAGGAGCATCGTTTTCAGCTGAAAGAGAAACGCCGCCATGATGACCCACATTACACCACACACACATCCTCATCCAGCTGCCTCACCAACACACACACTCTGCTTGTTTCATCCCCTCTGCCTGGGTGATGAGACATGCTTTTTCTGCTCTCTGTTTGTCCAACGCTGAGAATTTCAGCTACATTTCCCATGAAGCTTTGCTCTCCTTCGCCATCAGCTCCTTGTTCTTCTGATTTTTAATCAGGTCTATGATTATTTAATCCTGCATAGAGGACAGATGTGAACATCCTGAGAGGAAAAGTCCCTGAATCTCTGTGATACAACAAAGGGAGATTTATTTCTGTCCATTTCTTTCACTCTTCTGCTTCCGCCCACATCCCTCTCTTCCTCTCCATCTCCCTGTGGGGGAGGATTCATGTGGATGGATGTAAAAAAGCTGGCAGTTTTCATATCAGCCGTCATGAACTGAACTAATCAGAACTGAACAGAAGAAAATGGCTTCACGTCCCGGAGAGGTTTCCAGTTCAGCCGGTTTCAGAAAACTGTCGTGTTAAGCTTAGATGATTCTGCAAAAACTTCCAGGAGAACGGGAAACAGTTTGCGTGACTCAGATTGTAAAGTTGTTTGCAGATGACGCACTCAAATTAAGTTTGAATGGTTATGCAATAATCTGCAGGAATGTGTGAAACAGCTGGCATCAGATTGTAAAGCTGTTTGCTGATGATGCAGTCATGTTAAGCTCAGAAAGTCCCGAAATAATTGGTCGTAGAATGGGAAACAGTTGGAATGACTCAGATTGTATAGTTGTTTGCAGATGATGCAGTCGTGTTTATGCTTAGAAACAATTCTCCTGCAACAACATGTTAGTAGAATATGAAGTAGTCAAAACAATTCAGATTGTAAAGCTGCAGATGACGTACTCAAGTTTAAATGGTTATGCAATAATTTGCAGGAGTTTGTGAAACAGTTGGCATCAGTTTTTAAAACTGTTCCCAGGTGATGGAGTCGAGTTAAGCTAAGATGGTTCTTCAATCATTTCCACAAGAATGAGAAGCATAATTAGCATAATTCAGATTGGAAAGTTGTTTGTAGTTTGCAGATTATGCAGTCATGTTAAGCTTAGAAAGTTCTGCAATCGTTTTCACCAAAATGTGAAACAGTCGACACAATTTAAGTTGTAAAGTTGTTTGCAGATGACGCTCTCAGGTTTGTATGGTTATGTAATAATTTGCCGGACTTTTTGAAACAATTGGTATCAGGTTGTAAAGTTGTTTGCAGATGATGCAGTCGAGTTAATCTTCGATGGTTCTGCATTAATTTGCATGAGAATGTGAAACAGTTGGCATGATTCAGATCGTAAAGTTGTTTGCAGATGATGCAACGTGTTTCTTCTGAGACTTTTAGATTGAGTCATTTGTCACTGAAGGTGAAACAGTCAGGATTATAATCAGAACCTTCAACTCTGAGGCGGTGGAATCATCTGGAAACTGGATTTCCACCTCCAGGTTTGGAGTCACGATTCAGAGTCTGGGGTATTAAGAAGTGGATCTGCCAGTCGGTACCTCCCCATTCCTCGCCTCAGTCATTAATTAGGTGTAGGAACCAAAAGAATGTGATCATGAATGCAAACCGCTGAAATAATCTCCCTGCAGGCTGGGCTCAGCCTCAGGAGAAGAAAAGGTTTCAACATGCTGAACATAGTGATGCTCATCAAAGGTGCAACTTTACGTCAGTCACACTGTGTTTCTGATTTCCACACAAACATTGTTTACGTGACACATGAGGATGAGACATTTTACAAACCCTCAGGAGCATGAAGACCGTATCCAACACTGGCATCTTTACTTTACTTTCTACTTAATTTACTATTCTATTATTCTATTTATGAGATTGTTTTAAATGATGTCAAAGGGAGCTTGTAGTGTTCAAATTTTGGTTTTGTTTTTCTGAACATATGACAATTTATTTTTGCTTTTAAAAAGAAATTAACTCGGGTCAATTGTAAAAGTGTGTATAAATCCTTTCTTTGTAACAAGGAGCTCAGAGTTTTCACAGGAACCAGCTGAGGTGGTTTGGGAATCTGTTGCTTTCTTTTTTCCATCATCTCCAAATAAAATGAGGCTCTCATCTTATATTCAGAAAACAGCTTAACTCCATTCTAACAAGAACCAAGATGTTAAAGAGTTAAGATGCGTTCACACCAGCCATGTTTAGTCCGCTTTAATCCAGCTCCAGACCATTTGCCTGGAAAATCCGGTTCCTTTGGGGAGGTGAGAAACGAAATCAAACTCTGGATTCAGTTGAAGTGATCTCTGGGGCGGTTCGGATGCATATGTGAACGCCAAGAGTGCCAAAAGCAGGAAGTAGACTATATCGCAAGGCATGCTAGCAGGCTAATGCTAGCAGAAGAAATTGCTTGTCATCTTTTACCAACAACAAATCTGAAGCTACTCTATTTTTGTTTACATTTAGTGAAGAAGGACGTTGCGCTCAGTGTTTTCTTCAGACGCTTTCATGTTGTTTCCTTCAGTGGTTATATGTGCAGCGCCCCCACAGGCGAGGAGGGGAACTGTTTTTCAAAGGGTTTGGTTGGTTTGACTCAGTTCAATGTGGAAGAGAACCACAGCATCTGATAACGTAACAAATGTTGCAGTTTTGGTTCCCAATCGGACCGATCCTACCAGACTATCATGTATGAAATATTCTTAAAAAACGGTTCCAGGATCAGGTTGCCAGGTCTCTGTTGTGGAAGTGTTTTTCTCCTGAACCTGAACGTGGTGAAATGTTCCTTTTTCTCTCCTCTGGAACACAAACAAACAGAAAGAAGGTGGGGCAAAAAAAAAAAAGAAACTAAGGAAACAAACCTGAGGTAGCGTCAGCAGGCTGCAGGCAAAGAGGAGGGAAAAACACGACTGGCAGCTACACAACGGGAACAAAGCTGCCGTTAATACCCTGGAATCAAACCTGCGCAGCTCGTCCCTCATTCCGATCGCATTAAACACACCGGCGCATGCACGTCGCATCGCAGCACCGTGAGCGCATTCAGTCAGGCCCAGGACAAGGATACTGCTGCAGCAGGACTTGCTGGAGCCTGTCGGCTGCCAGGAAGATGTGATGTGTCAACATGAAGTCATCCAGCAGGGTTTCTGCACACAGACACACAGAGAAGTTAGATGTTACATGCTGCACCTGAACGCAGCACAGACATTTCAAACTGGAGCCAAAGGACTCCACCTCTGATTTGCAGCATGTTCATTAAAGCAGATGAGCCAGATGGAGGCTGAGGGACGCCTTCACATCCTCCAGCCTCAGAGCTTCTGGTTTTCTACATGCAGAGTGAGTCCTGACAGGACAGCAGCGTCTCTGCGCCTCGGAGGAGGATGCAGAGACGAGGCCGCCTCTGATTACACGTTAGGCCGTGACACGCAGCGAGCCGAGAGGCGGCGGCGAGGAGCTGCTGCAGCCGACGGCTGTAATTTAAGATGCTGAAGCAGCACGACGCGCCTCAAACCTGTGGTCACATTTACTAAAATACACAGCTGCGCTGCATGTGTGTGTGTGTGTGAGAGAGCCATGCTGCAGTGGGTGTGTCCAGTCCAAGCCCGCCTCTCTGCAGGCGGTTACCATAGAGACAACACGTCGCTGACAGCGAGAGGATGGAGAGAGAAATGTGCGAGAAGAAGAAGAAGAAGAAACTGATAAAAAAAAGGAGAGAAATCAGAGTGTTGGCTGCAGGAAACCGGATCAGAACCGATCAGTTCAAACATTTAAAACTAAAGATGGAGGGAGACAAAAACACCTTCAAATCAGAGCTGCATTATTCTGATAACTAATCAATTAATCGGACAAAAAATTTCACATTCTGCAGATTTTTCACTTAATATCTTAAAAGATGCAAATGAACAAATTTTATTCCTTTTTTAACTAAGAAAATAAACATTTTCTTACTTAAAATACAGAAAATGATGCATCTACAGCCAAAACTCTGCTTCTATGAACATGTGAAAACACAATCCTTATTTCAATAATCAATTAATCATAATTAATCCAATTAATTCTTTTAGCCACACTTTAAATATAATTTTTTTATTTAAATGTTATTTTGTAGCAGTGGAGACTTTGAGCCGTTCAAACTCTTCACAGATTGATGAGCAGCAACAACTGCCTCTCTAAAATCATTATTCAGTTACTAAATTAACAATTATTTCAATAATCAATTAATCACGATTAATCCAATTAATTGTTTCAGCCCTACTGAAAATATTTTACTTTTTTCTTCTTGAAAAGATGCACAGAAATGCAGAGATCATCTGTCCAGCGTAAAATAATCCAACAACCAGAACCAAACCCATTTGGACACCAACTGGAGTCCATATCGGTACCAAATCCGTTTAAATTTCCACCCCAGAACCCAAAACAATTTCAACAAAACAGTTCATTCAGAACAGGGAGTCCCAAATCTGGACCCAGAACCCGTCCAGGTGACCCGTAGATCAGTCTGGGTCCACAGTGATCAACAGGGATCCAACCGGATCCCAGTTTCCCTGCTGGGATCTGCAGAACATTTGACTGATTTTCATCCCTAAAGGCTGAAATTTCACAGGAGATGGGAATGTTTTATAAGTGGCTTTAGAGCCGGAGACGAAGCGAACGGATAAAGTTCTGCTTGGCTGGCGGAGAGAAAGGTCCATTCAAAATGTGAAGCCGAGCAGAAACTAAAATCTGGGACCAGAGCGGAGGACGGCACGGCGGAGCTGCGTTCACATCTACTCAGAAAAACAGAAATATCCACTAGAACATCTAAAAAAAAATAGATATAACAAAAAAAGAAGCAGTCATTTTGTGCAGGTTCACTAGACACAGTAAAATAATTCAAGCTTTTATTGTGACTTACAGGAAGGCCTGAAACGATTAATCTAATTAAACACGATTAATCGATTACTGAAATAGCGTCAATTAATTTAGTTGATGATTATTGGATAAAATAATTGTTAACTAGTGTATAAAAACTCCTTAAAAAGCCATTTATTTGAAAAAACACATATTCTGAGCAATAGTTAAGCCAAAACTGTATAATATACAAATTTTTATCTGTAAATATGTTTTATCCAAAACTCCTCAGTTTTAGTTTCACACGGCTCAGACTTTACTTCTGCTCAGACAAACTGAGCTTCAGTTCATCTGAACGTCTATAATGTCACATATATTACAGCTTATTGTGAAAAGAAGAATAAAACTGTTTGAGGAGAGCTTCGTGTTTCTTTAGAAACAGGAAGTCTGGGAGCCGGACAGCAGACGGAAACGCAGCCGGAAATACAACTTTACTCTTGTAATTAAAATAAAAACCTTCGTCTGATGCTAATACTCATTTTATTCAGATTGGACCTGAATTCTCCTGCAACACGCTTTCCAAACAAGATGGCGGCCTTGAAGGTTCTGATTTCACTCTGAACTATGAAAACCCAAAGGAAAAAAAATCTTTATTTTCCAAAAATTTAATCTTAAAAAACCAAAAACTTGATTAATCGATCAAGTCCAAACCGCCCAGCCCACCCAGGAAGTGGATTTGAGTTGATTGGACCCGTTAATTCATCCTGGATGCATCTTGCTCAGGATGTGGAGAAGTTTCCCTGCTGAAGCTTTAATTTCAGCGCTTTCCTCCCACCTCCTCAGCTCGGTTTCTCTTTCCGCCTCCCACTCCTCCTCCCCTCCCAGCGTCTCGCAGAGAGCTGGTTGCTATGTGAACAGGTGCTAAAAGAGCCTCTTGTGCTTCTGCGTGTCCAAACGGAGCGCAAGCGGGACAAACGTGCAGCTCGGAGGGGTCGACGAAGGCGATGAAGAGGAGGAGGAGGAGGAGGAGGAGGAGTGAAGGTAAACGGATCCAGAGAGGTAAACGAGTGGGATGGTTTCTCTGAAGAAAACCTTCCTCCCACACACGGATTCACTCGTTTCTGCTCCGGAGCCACCCGGCCGTCATTCTGCCACCGACTGGAGCAGAAACACAAAACCTTACAAGCATCTTGGGTTCTTAGATTCTACTGCAAATATCTCAGAACACTTGAAATAAGACACAACTGACAATTAACTTGTGAGCGAGCAGAATCCCAAAAACCAAAACCGGAAACAGATTAACGGCTGCAGGACAGAGACGAGTCCGGACTTCGGTTCAAACACCAAACCGAAAACTTTTCCTTCCACATTAAATCCACAAAAAGATTTTATGTGAGGCAGGAGCTTTGAGCAAAAGTTACATTCTGCAACGCCGCATTAGAGCCGTTTTAAACACAAAAACACAAAAGGAGAAGTAAATTTACGCCAAAAAAACCCCAGAAATTTTGAAATTCTTCTAAAAAGTTTTGTAGAAAAAAATATATATTTTTTTAGTTTCAAAATTTGAAAATTTTTGAGACAAACTCAACAAATTTGAGATTAATCTCAAAAGTTTTTGAAAAACTGTGAAAATTTTTGAATTTCAACAGTGAAAATTTGTGCATTTTTGGAAATGTTTTGAGTTTTAAAACTCAAAACTTCTAAAGTCTTTTCAAGAAAATTTCCAAGATTCATTTTAAAATTTCTGAATTTTTTTCTAGCAAATATTTTGACTTTTTATCTAAAAAACTTCCGAGATTTTCTGAGATTTCTCTCGCAAATCTTTGTCTTCTGAAGTTCAGCAGAAAGGAGTTTGTTTAAGATTATTTCTCTCATAAGACATTTTTCTCATGTTATAAGTGAAATAATAAATCATGAAATCCTACTTAAAAAATTAGAACGCTATGGAATTAGGGGAGTAGTTTCTGACTGGATGAGGAGTTATTTAAAGAGCCGGAAACAATTTGTGAAATTGGGAGATGTGGAATCTGATTGGCAGGAGACTGTCTGTGGAGTACCACAAGGATCAGTATTGGGACCAGTTTTATTTAATCTTTATATAAATGATATCAGTAAAGTGTCCAATGTATTAAAATTTATCTTATTCGCTGATGACACAAATATTCTAGCCTCAGGAGACAATTTAGAGCATCTTCTCTCAACAGTCACTTCAGAGATTAGTAAGTTAAAGATATGGTTTGACCATAACAAATTATCCCTAAATTTGGACAAGACGAAATTCATGGTCTTTGGGAACTGTTATAAAAATACTGAAATCCAAGTTCAAATAGAGGACGGACCTCTAGACAGGGTTTTTGCTCATAAGTTCCTCGGTTGAATAATACCTGACAAAATCAGTTGGAAACCACATATTCAACATTTACAGAGTAAACTCAGTAGAAGTATATCCATATTGGCTAGAGCTAGACATGTATTGAATGCTAAATCACTTCATATTCTATATAACTCTCTGATTTTACCATATCTATCATATTGCTGTGAAGTGTGGGGAGTTAATTACAAGAGCTCTTTACATCCGATAACCGTCCTACAGAAACGAGCCATTAGAATCATCCATAATGTTGGTTATTATGAGCATACAAACCCGCTCTTCATAATATCCAGAATTCTCAAATTTGACGAGCTTGTAGAATTTAAAATGGCTCAATTTATGTTCAAGGTATCTAAAAAGTTGTTACCTGAGCACATACACGTTTTCTGAAAGAGAAGGGGTATAACAGGGGTCACTCAAACTTCAAGATCTGCAATTTTAGAACAACAAGAAAAAGCTTCTGTATTTCAATTAAAGGTGTAAAGTTATGGAATAAGTTACATGAAGATTTAAAACAAAGCAATAGTTTAACTCAATTCAAAAGAAAGTACAAAGAGGTAATTTTCAATAGATACACACATGGGGACAGAAAGCAATAAGGTGTGTATTGAAGATAACAACTTGGTGTCAGGGTTTAGAAAGATAAACCAGCATAAAATGGGAAAATGTATAGGTAAATATTAGTAACTGTTACTTCTGACTGCCACTTTGATTTTGATTTTTTTTAATGACAGTAGGACTCTAAAGTCTCAAGTGTTTAGGGGTAGGAGTTTATAAGTTCTCACTTCTTCCTACCCCATTTTGAGCATGATACGTTAACTGAAACAAAAAATCTGTATTTTCTCTTCTTTCTTATGCACTTCTTGTTACTGTGCACTATTTTATTTTTATATTTGTATCATGTTCGAATAAATTTCATTTCATTTCATTTCATTTCAAATAATCTGCTAGAGGAACTAGTTTTTTCTTTGTTATGTTTTCAGAAAAAGAAGCTCCAATATTTTGCTGAAAAGTTACTTGTAATTTAGTTTTCAAGTGTAATACGATATTTGTACTGGAAAGTATAAAAATACTTTATTTTTGTTTTTTCTGCTGTGTTCAAGCAGCTGAACTCAAAGGAAGTGTGTAACAAACACACACACACACACACGCACACACACACACTTCTTGTTTTATGTCTGAGGCCTTAAAACTAGAATAAAATCAAACGGTTCTGGATTAAAATAGGGATGAAATCCAGGGAAAAAGAGGATAGTTCTGGAGTAAAAAGCTTGTTGGTTGTGACTTCCTGTGGACGGACGGTTTGGGTCGGGTTCTGACGTGTCGCCGTCTGAGCCTAAAAGTTTCAATCTGTTGTTTCTTTTTCTTCTCCAGGACAATAAAACGACTGAAACGTCTAATTAGAGCCTCAGAAAGCGGCTTAATTAGAGTCTCTGGAGGCCAAAAATACACACACACACACACGCACGCACGCACACACACACACACACACACACACACACACACACACACACACACGCACACACACACACGCACACACACACACACACACTCTTAGCTGTGTTTGTGTCTCTGTGCAGAGGATCTGAGTTTTCGCCCTCTGATGTAACATCTTTCTGCTTTTGCTTTCATTTATTGTGATTCTGCAGGTATTTTCCAGGTGAGCCACCTGTTCCCACTCTAAGCTGTGTTCTGTGTTCAAAGTCAACCAGGAAGTGATGTCACCAGGTGAGAGAGTCCCACCTGCAGCAGGATTTGTTCTGGTTTTCTCGCTATGAAAGATCAAACAGTTCCAGGACGGTCGAGGCTCAGGGAGCCAATCAGATCGCAGGGAGGGCGGGTCTTTGGAATGCACACCTACACACACACACACACACACACACACACACGCACGGTGTGTGAGGCGAAGCAGAACCTTGGACCTGGGTTATCAAAACAAATGTAAAAACTCCAGAAACAAGCTCTGATTGGCTGACGGTTCAAACATCACACTCCTCCTCTTCATCAGCACTGGCCCCGCCTCCAGCAGGTAAAACCTGCCAGGTGAGGAGCCTCAACGGGGAAGAACTTGCTCTTCAAACCGTCCAAATGTCGACTAACGCAGAGAAACGGTCCATCAGAACCGAGCAGAATCCCAGAACCTTCCGGATCAGAAACCAGAACCGGAGACAGAAAAACGTCTGAAGGACAGAGAGACACGTCCGTCTGTCTGTCAGCGGAGACACCAGGACTAAAACGTTTCACGTTAAATCCACAGAAAGGTTTAGGAGGCAAAACTTTGTCAATATTCTGAGTTTTAGGGTCACAATAAAAAGAAAAACTGAAACAGAGGAATAAATTTCCACCAAAATAAATTTTTTTTAATTTATTTCAGAATTTGTAAAGAATCAATCAGAAGAAAGCAGCTTGTTATGATAAATATATCAAAAAAAAATTAATTTATAATCAATAACAATTATCTTAATGCTTTAAAGTATATTAACTTTACTTTTATTAGCTTATAAATATTCCATGGTAATAATTTATTAATATACAGATTTTTTATCATGTCAATAAAATATCCAGATATTAAAATCTTTGCCTCTAAAAAACATTGTTGAAATATAATATTTTTAATAACATGAACTACATCCAGTATCATTCTAATATATTGATATTGATTTTGTAATTGATCTGTATTAGATATTTCTATAAATCATTCAGATTCTCCTTCAAAATCTGCATATTAACGATACTTAATGCAGCTTAATGAAATCATTTTCTATTTGCTTCATTTTTGTATATTTTAAGGTTTTGCATGTTTTGAAATGTTTTTTTTTTTTAATCCGATTGACTGTTTTCAGTCTGACTTCCGTTCAGTTCTGTTCTGTTCCTGTTCTGTTCCTGTTCCGGACCGGATCGTCGGATCGTCGGCTCGCCGTCGGGAACAGAACTTGTCACAGTTCTGCAGCTTTCAGAGACAAACTGTGAAGCTCTGATGAAACCGGTGAACAGAACCCGTTGCATAAGAACCAGAAGAACAAACGAGCGGGCGGATCATAGAGAGTCCTTTGTGAGAGTTTGTTGAGGCGACAAGAAGCTTCCTAATTATTAATGAGACTGAAATCAACTGCTGGTGGTGAGAAAACACAAACCGCTCAATAAAGACAACTAAACATGCTAAATATTTTAACATTCTTTAAAATATTTTAACATTCTATTACATTATTTCAAGAACATAGATCTATGAAACATCAGTTCAAACAAAATGGAGGATTTTGGAAATATTATTATCTATCCAATTATAAATGTGTTTTAATTTACTAAAATTTGAGGAATTTGGTGGCATTTGAATATTTTCTTATTTTTTTCCTTTTTGATATTTACTGCGTTTGTGTAAAAAATAAACTTAAACAAACAGAAAGAGAGCAGAATCCATCAGGAGAGGAGAGAGGCAGAGGCTGGAGCCAGAAAGAAAGAGGAGGAGGAAGAGGAGGAAGAGCAGGAGGAAGAGGAAGAGGAAGAGGAGGAAGAGGAGCAGCCAGCTGTATCAACCAGGCTGAACAGATTCTCATTATGTAACCTGTGTAGCTTCCAGCTGAGGCTGCAGAAAAATCCTTCTGCACACCTCCAACTGGAACAGAACCAGAACCAGAACCAGAACCAGAACCAGTACCTGGACCTGGACCAGAACCTTCACAGTCACGTCCTGATCTGCAGTCGGACCCTCTGGTACAGCTTTCAGTACAAAACCAGAAAAACATCCATCCATTTATCCATCCATCCATCCATCCATCCATCCATCCATCCGTCCGTCCCTCCATCCATCCTCAGGTCTTACCTGAACAGTGTCCGAACCGTTTTCCCGCCACCCCGTCCAGAACCGCTAACGTCAGGTTATCTGGAGTGTCGGGATGAAGAGGCGTCCCTCCTCCTCCTCCTGGACCGGATCCAGAACCTCCTCCTCCTCCTCCGCTGCTCTCTGTGATCAGGCTCGCCTCGGAGCTCTGCTCGTCGCTGGACAGAGACGGACTGCGGATGTCTCCTCCTCCAGAACCGGAACCGGATCCAGACCCGGATCCAGAACCAGAACCGGAGCAGGAGCCGTTGGCGCTGCATGGAACTGAGGCCAGCCCGGTTCCTGCAGCGGAGGGCCAGGAGGGGGGGTCCTCGCTGTCAGGGCTGCAGGGGTCAAAGGTCAATATTTAGACTCGATACATCTGAAGGAAGGAGGAGCAAGTTTGGTCCAATCTCTGACAGGATGTGACATCACCACTCATCATTTTACATGCTCCATGCTACAGGGGGCACCATGCTACACTGGGTGCCATGCTATGGGGGGCGCCATGCTACACTGGGTGCCATGCTATGGGGGGCGCCATGCTACACTGGGTGCCATGCTACAGGGTAGCCATGCTACACTGGGTGCCATGCTACACTGGGTGCCATGCTACACTGGGTGCCATGCTATGGGGGGCGCATGCTACACTGGGTGCCATGCTATGGGGGGCGCCATGCTACACTGGGTGCCATGCTATGGGGGGCGCCATGCTACACTGGGTGCCATGCTATGGGGGGCGCCAAAAAGAGGCCTTTTCTGTATTGAACAGCTGTTTGTCCTTTGAAAACCTGAATTCATCATAACGGTTTCTGGATTTTTGGTAACTTCTTGTTCTGTAATTTTTCTATTTCTGTTTTCTATGGAGGGAAATCTCTGAGTGGCTGTTTAACATCCCACTGAAGCATTGGCCTCTCGGGCCTTTTCATTTCCTGCTTTCAATCATGGATCTGTACTGAAGAAAGCCGAACATTAAATGAGTCCAGAGCTGCTGTGAATGATGGAGAACCACTGAGGTACGGTGGCTGAGAAGGCTCAAACCTCTGGAACAGAAACTCAAACTAAACTACAAGAAAACAGAAGCAGAAAACTTTCAACATAAATTATGTCACTATTATTATTATTATTATTATTATTATTATTATTATTATTATTATTATTATTATTATTATTATTATTAAAAAGCAAAAAATTCAGATAAAAAAGTTTTTTTCTTTAGAAATTCAGAAAATTTCCACATTGAAATTAGGAATAAAATCTGAAAGTTAACAGAACAAATTAATTTGTTGACATTTTCATCCAGAATTGTTTACACCCAGAACACTAAACCCAGTTAAACCTTCTGGCCACTTTATTAGGAACACCATTTCAATTCAAACACAAAAAGCTGAACAGCCAATCAGATGGCAGCAAACCAATGCAGATATTCATCCAGATGTGGAATAAAAGATGAACTGAAAACCAAACTGAGCATCAGAACAAAGCAGAACAGAAGCAGAGTTCTGGTGCTGACCAGACACATCCATCTAGGACCACAGTGGACCCATGTTCTGATGATAAACCGGGTCAGAACAAACATTAACTAGGACAAGGAGGCTCTCATCATGGATCTCATCTCTGCTTCATGCTATAATGGACCAGAACCTTCATACAGAACTAAATGATCCAATCCAGAGCTTGCATGGTGTACCTAATAAAGTGGCCAGTAACTAAAGATGTGAAGATATATATATTTCTCTAGTTTGGAACAAAAACTGTTATTTTATTTCATTTTCTAAGACATTCAGACTGTAGAAAAACAGTATCAGTCAGAGGTTCCTTCAAAGTCGCTGTGACATAGACTGCTACAGGAGACTTCTGAAGAATTTGAATTAATAGCAATTACAACATTCAATTTAATATTTAATAAATAACTGGGATTATAATTTGAATTTCGAATCTAAATGACATCAAACTTTAACCTTTACTTTGGGTCCGCCTGATTTATTAATTTCTAATGAATTTAAGATGCAGAACCGAACTCACCTGAACACTTCCCGCGCGTGGCCGCTTTCAGGTGAGGTCTCCCTGAAGAACGGGACGACCCGGGACAGGCTGGCCCTCCTGCGGGACGCCCCGGTGCCACCGCTGGCCTTGTCCCCCACCCCGCCGAACCCCCCGGCCCGCGTAAGCGCGGTGGTCTGCTTCTTCAGGAACTTCTCCAGCGGTTTCATCCCCGCCGGCATGGTTCTTCTCTGGACCGGGGACCTGGGGGGTTGAGACCTGGGGTCCAGAGACCTGGGTGGGTTGCAGAGACTCGGATTCGGTAGCTGCTGCTGCGGCTGCTGGTGGCGGGGCAGCGGCGCCTACATCATCCGGCCCCCGCAGGTCGGGTCAGGGAGCGCAGGTGCGTGCAGGTAAGAGCGGACCCTCCTGGGTTCTGCAGGCTGCTGTGGACCACCGGTCCGGGGCTAACCCATGGATGATCCACTCGGTCTCCGGAGCTCCGCGTACCGACAGCCGCTCCTCCCCCAGCTGCTCTCCGGGTTCAGTCGCCGCCTCTACACGGAGCTGCGGCTCCGAGGGCGTGTAAAAAATAAAAATGATAATAAAAAATCCCCAGAGCTCCTTCAAACCGCGCTGCGCCTCTGCGGCTCCGGACTCAGATCCGGACCCGAATCTCTGCAGATCGCTTGGTTCCTCCTCGCTCACCTGGCCCGGTGCGTTTGGGTGCGGTGGGTTTTCCGAGCCTCGCGTCGGTTCTCCGGTTCTGCAGGCTCTTCGAAGCGGTCCAGTTGGGTTCTAGGTTCCCCCAAACCGATCTCCAGTCCCGGTCCTCCTGGTGAATTTCTGGATGAGCAGTGATGAAGAGCACGCGCGCGCATTCCCCCGCCCGCCCCTCCGCGCGACTGACGATCTGCTGCAGTTGCGCGTTCCCGACACTCGCACTACACGGCGGCGCGCAGACACAGTGTAAAATTAATGGAAATGGAAATATCCCTGACGACAAAGCGGAAACACCGCGAGATTTCAGCGTGAGAGCGCAGATTCTTTTATTCAACACTAAACTCGATTGCTGAACGGAAGTTTTCTGCAAGATCAGCTGATTTTTGATTCTCAGTGAAAGTCACGTGACCCTGGATTGATCTAGAACCAGACACCTTCCTCCTCGTCCTCCTCCTCCTCATGCTGGAGCATCAGGTTCCTTGAAACTGAACCCAGCAGAAGAGAAACACCTCAGGATTGTTATTTCAGATCAGATTCAGTTTCAGGCTCAGGTAATCTGAATCATCTGTGGAATACCACAGGGAACTAAACTGGGGCCCAGGTGATTGTCTTCCATTCAGCCCAGATATGCTTCATTTTCTGAACTTATTTGGATCTCAGGATCTTTTTCTTTCTTTTCAGTAATTTAGCTTATGAACTCCACTTCTTAGTGATTTCAAGCATTTTAAAGTGCATTTAGATAATGCTGGCTTCCAGAGAGTAAAAACACAAATATTCAGTTGTTTTTTTGTAAGAAATCTAGAATGTATCACGTAAAGAAAAAAGTTATTTTAACAAATGGAGTCCTACTGTCATGTTAAACAAATGTAAATAAATTAAGTTTGACAAACTTAGTTTGATTACATGTTACAAATTGTTTTAAGTTTTTTTTAATTTGGAGTTCCTTTCTGTTTTTTCAGTGCATGTTGCTCTGATAGGATTCTTCTGGTCTTCTGCATTGTTGGTTCTGATGCGTTTTATCTTCCTCTTCACCCACAAATCCTCTGTGAGGTTCAAGTAAGACCAGTTTTTTGGTGTTACCATAGTGACTGAAGAAGGTATCGGTACCTTTAGCAGTTTGGGTCGGTACAGAGTCCTGCTGGAAAAATAAAATCAGCTTCTCTATGAAGCTAAAATGTCCTGGTAAATGTTTCTGACGGCTTATGAGTTTCATAAAGTAGAAACTGGTAGCCTGTTTGTGTATTTCTGCACAGATCAGGTTAGAATTAAGACTTTAAACAGCTGCATTGCTTTACTAATTTATTGTCTCCCTTCAAATGAAACTATCAGTGTGGAACAAACTGCAACAAAATAATGCAAAGAAAAAGTGAATAAAGACATGAAGATGGAAAGTGACAAAATAACAAAAAAAGAACCAAGAAGCTATAAATAAATAAGATAAACAAAGGCAAGAAATCTGATTGATTTTATTGATCCTATGATTGTTATCACGTCATAGATTCAAACCAGGAAGTGAAGAGAGGCTCCTTGCCCCTCATTGGCTCGTTATCTGCAACTCTGCAGTTTCTGGCCAGTCAGAGCAGACCTCACCATCCTCCTCTGTGGCGCATCAGTTAACAAGCCAATTACTCAGAAAGCTCTCCAACATCCTGATGTCCATCACAGGCGGAAGGCGTTGCCATGGCTACAGCTGCAGGAGGTGGGAGGGAGGGTGTACCAGCTGAGGCTCCTTTTGTGTTTGAGCTGCCGATGAATATTCACGAGGCCGTCCGGCTGCTGATTGGTTGCTGGAGTTTATATAAGAGCCCCGCCTCCTGCAGCTCATGAATATTCATGTCACATAAATAAACCCAGCAGGTGTGAAGCTTCAGGGATGAAAAAACGACCCATAAATCAAGTTATTAGCAGGAATCCGGAGGTTTGGTTTGATTATTTGACTCAGGTGTGCTGAGACGCCACTAAAAGTTGCATTTTAAGACCTGGAAGCTTCCCAGCAGCAGCCTTTAATTCAGGAAAAGTCAGAATGTGTTCTGGAAACCGGTTCTGGTTTGGACAGCACACAGAAACCAAGCAGATTTATAAGCAGTCGGTCCATGGTTCTGTTTTAAAGGGGAGATTTTATGTAAAATTTTGCTTTAGATCATATTAATGGCTGGACTTGAATCAAATTTATAACAGAGTTAATTGCAGGGTCTGTAATTAATTGTGTTTTAATTAAAAACTACATAAATAAAGGAAAACATTTTTGCTGCAAAATTCTTGACCAAACAGAAATGTGAGCTCAACAAATAAAACATTTACTGTTTACAATCTGTAACTTGATCAGTCATGAAACTTAAAAACAAATAAATAAAAAATTACTAGACTGTGGAAGCTGGCAGGTTATGTGCTAGCTGCTACATGTTTAGCATCCTTACTCTGTTTTAGGCTTGAATAGCTTCACTGACAGGCTAACTCCTTTTAGCACAACATTTCAGCGTCCCATCAAATCGGATTTTTTAAAAATAAAAATTAAACTGCTAGTGGACAAAGAGAAGAGGCTTGGTCATCCATTGTTGTTGTTTGCGTATAAAACGTCATCATAATTAACAAATGAATTCTTACAACCATCAATCTGTGTGTAATTAATCTTTTTAATGTGTTTCACGCAGTGATAAAGTTCCTTTTCAGTGATTTTCTAATTTATTGATTGGGTCTGAACATATGAAGACCGAGCATCAGGCTACAGATTTATGACAGAAATATATTCTCATGAGAATTAAACTGATTTAGTTAATAATAGAATGTTTATAATATATAAGAATTAAGTTTTTGGGTTTATTTGTACTTCAAACTCTCCAGCAGTAATTCAACTGGTAATGTGATGCCCTTCTGGTGACCCAGGCCAAAGCAATCAGCACTACATCTAATCAAGCGGCTTTTAGCCAATCAAATTAGGCTGGGCTGAAGGCCCGGTACGTTGGGCTGGGTCAGAGGTCAATGTGTCTGCAGACGGGGTGGTGCATTAGCTGTCATCAGGTCAAACATTTCCCCAGTTTGACTGGATGAAAAGATAACGACTCAAATGGGCGTCAAGCATTACGAGACGTGTAATAACTTCTGTTTAGGAGAAAAGGCTCCTCTCTCTATAATTAACAGATGCACCTCTGGCCTGGAGAAGGACACTGGTGTCACATGACCAGAGGATCCCAATGTGATTGGCTAAAAGCCGATGGCTTCGGCTTGGGTCACCAGAAGGTCTGAAAAATCTGGAGTAAAACAATTCACATTAATAACTGCGTAATACATTTCTTCCTTTTAGTTATTAGTTATTGCAATAATTAAACAGGTGAGTTCACACCAGCCCAGTTTAGCCCATTTCAATCCAAGGCTAATGAGTTTGTCTAGAAACTCTGGTCTGCCTACAAACCTACATCTCTGTTCATTTGAAGTTAATGGCTAATTATTTTCACCAAAGACATAAAGTTAAATCCAGTGGTGGGAAGTAACGAAGTACAAGTACTTTGTTAAAGTACTTAAGTACAATTTTTGTGTATCTGTACTTTACTTAAGTATATTTAATAATAGATACTTTCCACTTTTACTCCACTACATTTTACAGTAAGTATCTATATTTTCTACTTCACTACATTTCTACAAAATCGTCGTGTTATTCGATAATCGATACATACAAATCGCATCGCACTTCCCCCAGCATTTTAGAATGTGAAGTTTATTATCAAGGTAGAAGTTCAGATCAATGACTTGTGAAAATTAGTCATTCACCTGAACTTTATTTGAAAATCATACTTAGAAATTGCATTACCCTTATTTTTATCAGACCTTTATGCGGCTGTTGGCCTTTTTTTTAAAACAAGAATGAATGTCCATCTATAGAAATGTAGACATTATGAGTCGTGGTTTTACTGTTTCAGCTCATGGAGTGAATCTATCAGTTTCAGTACCAAACACCTTTCTGTTCACAGACACAGAAACAGCCCAACATCCTGCACTGTTCTTTAGTTTTACATTATTTACCGTGACTCCAGAGAGTCCCTGAAATTATGATGCATAGAATCACATATCTAAGTTTTAAGCTATGTTACAGAGAATAAACCCAATAAAAACAAGCTTTATCGGCATCATTGTTCATTAAAATGGCACTTTTTGGATGTATTAAAATTAAATACCATCGGTACTCTTAATGATATTGTAATAGTGATTAGGTAATGCAGTCAGGAAATACTTTTATTTTTAATACTTCAGTATTTTTAAAAGCCAGTACTTTTTTAGTTTTACTCAAGTAAAAATTTTAATGTGGTACTTTTACTAGAGTACATTTTTGTATATATTTTTTGAGAACTTTCTCCACCACTGGTTAAATCCTACAACCTCTAGAATCTGACGCTACTACATTCTTGTCTACATTTTGTGAAGAAGGAAGTTGTGCTCATGTCTTGAGGTTTTCATGTCGGTTCCCTCAATCGTTCTTGGTGCAGCGCCCCCACAGGTGAGGAGAGGAACTGTTTCTAAGGGTTTGGTTTGTTTGACACAATGCAGTGAAAGTGAACAGCAGTAGCTGAGAATGTAATAAATGTTGCAATTTTGGTTCTACCAGAGAGAGTTGGTTTTTCTCTGAATTCCACAAGAGCTTTTAGTGAGTTGTAGAGAGAAATCTAAAAAGATTAAGTCAAAAACCTGTAATCAAAAAAGCAACTTTGACTGCCTTGTATCTATTTGTTAGTCTGTAGTTGGAGATAATGTCTTGAATAAGATTACCTTACCATAAAATTCAGGTGAAGGGTCACTATTTTAAGCTATGCTTGTTCTATAAACATCTTTAATAAAAAAAAAAAAAGACCCAAAGAAGTTCAGGTTTTGTTCGTGTGGGTGGGTTAGGGACGGCACAGAGACGTTCAGGACAGAATCAGAAACTTTAATCTGACAAACCAAAAACGTTCCAGAGAACTGAGCAGAAAGAGATGAGCAAAAAAATTAAAAATAAAAGGAAATTTTTCTCCAGGAAACCGTAAAATTCAGTTAATTTCTGTCTGGGGTTCTGCTACGCTCTGGTCCGAACATGAAAACACAAATCAGAGCAGATGGTCGCCTACTGCAAATAATAATAATAAAAAACAGTATGAAAATGAAAGGTTTAATAAAAGGAAGACATAAACTATTTCTCTCTCTATTAACTCCACCGTTAACATTCAGGTCCCTGCCGACGACTCAGCACTCTGTTTACAATAAGTTCACGGATCTATTTCATCTCTTCCAGATTTTATTTACAGTTAGCTTCTATTTACAGCAACACTAAGCAACACCAGGTGGCGCCAACAGAGGCAGGTCTCAAGATCTGCGCTTTTAGGTTTTTAACGTCGCCGTTTACCGGGAAGGATTTATTATGACATAAAATACCTGCATCTGAAATATGTGATCCAAACAGAACCGAAGCAGTTGACCAGATCCAGTTCTGGCTATCGGATCCTGTAGAGCTATAACCGTTGGAGTAGATTCAGACAAACCGGACAGGAAGTCGTTAGCAGGTCCGCTCCCTCCGTCTGAGTGACTGAAAAGGGAATAAAGGAAAGTTCTGATCCAGAAGAGTCCGCGTCGTCCTGGCCTCCGCCCCCTCACGGTGTCGTCTGATTGGGCCTCACTGCCCCTCCCACCCTGCTCCTGCCCACACAGACCAATCACCAGTCAGAAAACACGATGCCACACTAGCAGGAAACGAGGGCTGGGCGACATGGCTTCAAAATAAAATCTCTGAATATTTTTGTACCAGATCAGATTTGAATCGGTTTTTTCTCACTTTCTTTACTAAAACAATCTGAGTTGTTTGGCAAATATTAGGAAATTTTAGTTTAATTACGAGAAGCATAATTAAACAAAATGTTACTAAAAGAACATCTTAAAATGACGAGAGAAACAATTGGGTAAAAACCTCAATATTCTTTTGTTATTTTTTGTGTTGGAGTTCTGATAAAAAAAAAACAAAAAACTTTATTCTCCAAGTATTTTTTAATTTTACATTATTATTGTAAAATTAGAACTATTTTGTAAAAAAAGACAAAAAACAACAAAAACTTATCACTGTTATATTTCATCGTAGAATTGACCTGAATTCAAATAAACAGAAACTGTAACAAGATGGAAGGTCTTTGGCACACTGATGTTAGAGATGGAACTAACGATTATTTTAGTAATCAATAAATCTATCAATTATTCTGAAGATTAACAAAAACTGCCGTTCTGCATTTTATTCGTTTAGCCACTTAAACCTTTTTTATACAATGTTAGGAATATATTAAAATACATTTTGTAAATGAGTAAAACAGAATTTCTTTAGTGAACACTTAATTTGTAGAAAAGGATTCATCTGCAGCTAAAACTATTTTTAAAGAAAAGAGCTCAGGTCTTTCTGCTGGATTATCGATACAGAATAAAACTGATCTACTGATTATGTTCTGGTTTAACAGATTAATAACCGAATAACAAAAGGTGCTTTAAAGGATTTTTTTACTACAGGATTTGAAAGAGATGAAGCAAAAACTGCAATGTGAGGCATTCTGGGTAGATTATATTTACAGACAAAAGGTTGATTTTAATCTTAAATACATAATGTATACATGTATTATACAGTTTTTGTTTAATTCCTAATCTGAGTGTGTTGTTCTCTCAGCAAAGTTTCTATACTGAAGTTAACAATTACTTGATTATTACATGAGTTGTCAGTCATTTCAATGATCAATTAATCACGATTAATTTGATTAATCGTTTCAGCCTGAACTGGAATCACTCTGAACTACAGAAACACAAGGAGCGTGTGTTCATAAACCAAAAATCTGATTAAATTGAATTTCTCAATTAATCGCCCAGCCCTAGAGGAATCCGTTAAGGCCTCACCTGCAGCTCTGAGGTCAAGGTGGGGGCGGAGCCTGGGGGTGGGGAAGGGTATGAGGGCGGAGTCACTCTGAGGCGTAGGGAACCTCTGGAGGGGGGGGTTTGATGGTGACGGGCTGAGAGGTGCGGCGGGGGGGCGACGGTTTGGGCTGGGCCTGCTGCTGCATGGTGTCGTAGTACGTGACGCCGCCGTACGTCACCTGGGCTTGACCCTGAAACACAGTAGAGGTCAAACTGGGTCCAGAGGTTCACCGGGTTCTACTGAGCAGCAGTTCCGTCTTACCTGTGGGTTTGGATACATGGCAGGGTAGGGGAAGGTCATGACCCCAGGAGGAGGGTAGAACGGAGGAGGCAGCAGCTGCTGTGGTTGCCCCGGTGACAGGGAGACAGGTGGGCCTCCGTAGAGGGCGGGGTTAGCGATCGGGCCTCCTGATTGGTGGGGATGAAGACCTGCAGAGAGAGAGAGAGAGAGAGAGCAGAGTGAGAGGGCGACCAAGGAGGGTTGTGAAATGGTGAATTTAAAGGAAACCCACCAGGATGAGGGATGTGCATCTCTGGTTGGACCAGCATGCCCTGGGGCGGGATGGGGGCGGGGCCTTCTCCGTGGGTGTAGATTGGTCCCTGGTACGACACTGAGGGGGCAGAAGAGGTGATCAGAGGAAAAGGGCAGCTGCAACACAGCAATTAGATAAATCATCTAGGACTGAAATGATTAATCGTGATTAATCAATTACTGAAATAATCAACTAATTCAGGAATCAATTAATCATTAAATGGAGTATACAGACAAAAAAATGACTATTTTCAGAGCAGTAATGAAACCAAAACTGTACAAAAAAATTTTACATTTTGCATTAGAGATAAAAAAGCTTAAACTCCCCAATGGGACAGTTTTTCATTCACCTGGTTAACAAAATCTCTGATCAAGAAACTTTTCCATCCAAATATTAATCAGTTAAACAAAAAACTAACAGATCAGCCCTACATTGTATTAATCAAGTCAAGCAGAACGAACAGAGTTTTTTATGTTAATGTTAAACATATTTGTTTAGTTGATGAAGCATAAATTAAACAAATGCTGTTAATAGACAACAAAATGTTTATTTTCTTATTTAATAAAGGAATTTATTCATTAATTTGCTCTAATGATGTATTTTTAATATTGGATAAAAAGACATAAGTGGTTAAATGCTGAATGTGCCATATTTCTATTGATTGGTACCAACAGCTCAATCTGAGGTTCTGACTGAAGTTCTAACCCTGAACAGACACTGCTGAAGTTTTGCTGACCCCTGCTGGTGAAACAGAGGAGGTGCAGCAATAATGTGAAAACTGATCTGCTGCTTTTTCAGTTCAGATTTTAGTAGAAAACTCCTGAGAAGAAGCATCAACAGGGCCCGGATGGACCTGGACGGACCCGGATGAGACAACGATGAGCTGCAGCTCTAACAGAATCAGAACCGAAAATAGAACCGAGCTAAAACCACCATCAGAGTTACTGCTGGGAATCTTACTGGGCTCGTAGTAGTGTCCAGCCTCCATCACTCCCAGGTGCATGGGCGGGGCCGGTTCTGGAACGGCTCTCTGACGCTGGGAGGAGTAACGCTTGGCCCGGTTGGAGCCCACGCCCATCTCCTCTATGTTGGAGTACTGAGGCGGCCCACCGGCCATGTGGATGGGGTTAGGAAGACCTGCAGAGAGGTACACTGGTTTAACTGGGACACAGGTCAGGTGGACCAGGACACACACATCATGTAGACTGGGAAAATAATTGGTTGGACTGGTTTAACTGGGTCTCTGTAATCCCAGTATGAAGGAACTCACCTCTCATCTCAGAGCGTACATACGACGTTGGACTCTGACTCCAGGTCTGTCGGACCAGATTGAGCCGGGCCACTTCCTGGTCCAGCTCGGCGACCCCTCCCCCACCCGTTGCTGTCTGACTTCCCCCTTCGCTGCCCCCCGTCCAGCCCTTGCCCCCACCGCTGCTGGGTGAGGAGCCGTTTCCTCCCGCTGCCGACTCCTCCACTGAGGCCTGCTTGCTGCCGAGGTCTGACGGCCGCGAGCGAGTTCTGCGGGCCAGAGAGTACGATTTACGTTCAACAGGGCGCTCTGCCGGTGGCGAGGCTTCCCGATTGGCTGCTGAAGACTGGAGGGTGGGGTCAGAGGAGGAGGCAGCCAATCCGGAGGCAGCTCTGTCCCCGCTGCCTCTTTGTTCCTGCTGCTGTCGTCTCGGTGACTGAAACCCGCCCGGTTGCCTTGCTGCAGCCGTCGCTGCAGACTCTGACCTCTGATCCTCCTCCGCTGCGCCTGATTGGCTGTCTGAAATCTCCTCAATGACCACAGAGGAGCCTCCTCTTCCTCCGTGGCCCCGTCCACCTCTACCGGCCCCGCCTCTGTCTCCCAATGGGTCCAGTTGAGTTTTTGGGGCGTGCCGCTCTCTGGGATGAACCTGAGGTGCGTTGGATTCATTGTTCCTGTACTCTGACTGAGACAGCGGGTGCGCTTGGCTGTAGTGAGGGGGTCTGCTGCGGGAGGGCGGCGGCCTGGAGGAGTTGTTGCTCCGCTGAGCAGCAGAGAGGGGAGGAAACGCTGAGGAAGAGGAGGGTGGAGGGACAGATGAAGGTGGAGGTGGTACTCCTCCTCGGTTCTGCCAGGTCCGGGCCGGTCTCTGCCCGTCTCTCCACCGCTTGTCTCTGCCGGGAGGAGAACTCTGCCTGTAGGGGAGGAGACGGGAGGATGGTGATACTGATAAAATAGATGATGAACACAAACACTGGTTTAGAAAAACATTCCTAATTTATATTAGCTTCTACTTAAAGTGTGATTTAAATCACTAAGCTGCACATAGACACTTTAGTTCATCATATTTTCTGTTTTATTCATATTTATAAAATACTAAGTTAACTTTTTAGTCATGTGATAATTGTCCAACCCTGGTGGATGGAAGTCAGCCGCTGATAAATCCTGCCTGCACTGAAGCTACACAGCGCCACCTACAGCCAGACAGCTCACACACTCCTAAAACAAAACTGTTTATGTCCAGCAGACTGAAGTTTAGAAATGAACAAGAATCATTTTTCACTTTCACAAAATAAATTATGTAAAAATCTGAAAGTAAAAAAGACAAAAAAATAAATTTTATCTTTCTAGTCCAGGAAGTAAAGTTGCATTTCAATAATGTAATAATTTAGCTTGCTCATCCCAGTCTATGGGGTTTGCTCCAATGTAAATGACTTGTTGCCATGACAACCTGAGGAACAACAGCAGACATCCATTTCCAGGTTGTTCTGTTCGGCTTCCGATCATCAGAACCAGTGAAGCCGACGTTCAGACCCAAGTGTCGTGATGGGCGTTGTCATAGGGTACGCTGCCATGGCAACCAGCTCACCTGGGTCTGCGCTGCCTGTACGCCCGGTCTCCAGGGCCGCTGCCGCCGCCGTTGCGGATGTCGTAGCCGTAGATGGCGATGAGCTCCTCGCGGCTCTTGGGCGCCTGCTCCTCCTCCCTGAACTTGTCGTGCTCCCAGCGGCCCTCGTCCTTCCACAGCTTCCTGTTCCGACCTTTAGGCCTGAGAGGAAGAAGAGGAACAGGTAAACCTCCTTCTGGAGACGCTGAGGCTGAAACGGAAGCGCCGTCTCACCTCTCCTCCTCCTGAGTCTGTCCACGGACGTCGTGCTCGAAGAACAAACCCTTCCTGGGAATGTAAGCCGGGTTCTTCCGGTCCTCGTCGTCGTCCAGCTGTTGACCCGGCTTCGTCTCCGGGTCGTCGGTGGACTCCTGCATGGAGGTCAAGGACAGGACAAGAAGAAACCATGAAGACCCTTTCTTCAACAGGAAGCAGAATAAGTAAAATATTCTGGAATCCGTCTGGAGGCGAGTCGTATTCCCACCTGTCCATCTCCGCTCTGCCTCTCTCCTGCCAGGTTCCCCTTCTCCTCCGTCTTGCTCTCCTCCTTACTGGACCCTCCTGCCTCCTCCTCCTCCTCCTCTTCCTCCTTCTCCTGCTCCTCTCCATCATCCTGTGTGGGACCATCAGCAGCAGCAGGTTTGGGTTCGCCGGCTGTTGCTGGAGCCTCTTCCTCACTGAAGCCCTCCTCTTCCTCCTCTCCTCCCTGACAGAGGAACAGAAACCAGAGTCATCGTCCCGGCCCAACAGAGTGGAACCGGCCGGATCCAGTTCTGCTTACCTCTGAGTGGGAAGCGTTCTCCTCCGGATCGGCACTGTCGTAATCCGAGAGGACGGCTGAAGGAAACAGAGCCAGGCGTCATGACAACGGAGCGGGTCAACAGAACATGCAACGGGCCGCGGGTCGGGTCTTACCTTCTCCTGCTCCGTCTTCACTCTCCTGTAAAGACAAACAGGATCAGAATCAGAACCAGAACACGAAGAAGATCAGAAAGTCTCAGTTTGTTTCTGAAAAGCAGTAAACTCCGACCCAGTCCAGGTTCGGATCTATTCTTCGATCTGAACGCCACAGAAACAGAACCAACCCATAAATCTGTGCTGAGAATCCTAAACATGAAGCGGGTTCTACAGAACAGAACCGTGGAATCTGTTAAATAATCCAACTTCACCAGAACGGACCCAAATTCTGCTGACCCAATTTGGTTTCGGTCAGGAATCTCTGGTTCTGGTTTCAGTGTTTCAGGTTCTCCACACTGAGATGAAAACAGAACCAGAAGTTCTGTTCGGTCCAAACGCTGATCTAGTTAAAACATTTCTTTTTCTTTTGATAATCTGATATTTTTATGCATTGTTGCTTCTATTTTAATAAATAATGTTTTATTTATTAATTCAGTTATTTACTTGAGGCTTGGTGGGAAAACTCTATAAATAAAAATGTTAAAGTAAATAAAATGTTTTTCCTGCTCTGAGCAGAACTTCTGACTGCAGAGAAACTTTCTGTTGATTTAACATCTTGAAACTGAAATGTTTCAAACTGGAGTTAAAAACAAAAAACGATTGAACTGCATCCTTCATAGAAGCCTGTCGCAACAATCAATAAATAAATTAATCGCAGGATAAATTAAAACGAGCTCAATAATTGTAATTTTTACGATTGTTCGTTTCTCTTTTTCTTTCTTTCTACCAAAAACTGGATGAAAAGTCCAGTCTGGTGCTTTGGTTTCATCTAAGCCCTTTTTTAAAAGGACAATTTAGTTTAAAGAGACTTCATAATCCATATTCTTTGTCATTTTAGTTGTTTTGTTTATTTATTTCGGATATTTAAAATGTCTTCAAGTTTCAGTGTCAAATGTTTGTTAGAAATTAAACTTTATTGACCTTTGAGAACCTGTTCTTGGATTACAATGCTATTATTATTATCATCGTTATACTATCAATCAATCAATCAATCAAATTTTATTTGCATGGTACATTTCAGCAGCAAGGCATTTCAAAGTGCTTTGCATCGTATCAAACACGGAAACACAATGCAACATAGAATCAACAATCAAAACCCGACATTAAGTCAAGTTCCATCAATAAATTTGTAACTGATTAAATTTCAAATAAAATCTTAAACAGCTGGGTTTTTAATCGAGATTTATTATTAGTTGAAAATGGTCTCAAGACAATATCATTGTACATCACAATAACTTCTGTTTATTGTCCAGTAAAATGTGTCATCATGACATCATCAACCAATGTGTCGCTCCAATAGATTGTGCTTGTTTATCCTGTTTTGTCACTGTTAGAATTATAAAAGGTTTGAGAGCTGCTGGTTTGTGATCTATAGCTGCACCTGTCTGGTTCTTGTTACCTCTGATTCCTGATTCCTCCATCACTTCGCCTGGTTAGAAATGCTTTAGGGTATTTTTATGGAATCTTCTTGATTCCGTTTCTTTAGTCAATTTCAGAACAGAATAGTCTCTCATAGAATCCCCATCTGCCATTAGAGCCACTACCACGACAACATGAACATCTGTAGGACTTTTATTAGGAGTGATAAAATTTAAATAAACAGTTATAATTACTACGATTTCTGCCTTGAAGTACATTTTCACCTGAATTAATAATTTCAAATATAGTTTTACTCTGAAATCAGGCTTAACAGTGTGGGTTCTGAGTCATGAAATCACAGGGGGCCACAGGCTGAGGGGACTAACCATCGGGGCCACACGCTGATGGGACCACCCGGCGGGGCCACACGCTGAGGGGACCACCCGGCGGGGCCACAGGGTGTCCTTGGGATCCACTCATCCGCCCAAGCTTTGTGGCTCCCCGATAGCCTGAACAATAACGTCGACATCTCTTTCCTTCTGCATTACATTCGTTAAATTCGGAGTAACCACCGGCTGCCTGAGCAGGTGTTATGTCGCATTTAGTCTCCCCTATAAATGTGTTCTAACTGGCGCCTTTCGGTCTGGTTCCCTAAAAACATCTAATCGTCGAGCTATTTCTAAACAATATATTTATTATTTTACTGTTAACATAATAATCAGTGTTCTCCTGACATCTTGCTGAGCTAACAGGGAGCTAACGGTTCTGTAAATCCTTCAGGCAGAGGGAAGACCATTAGATCTCTGGCCGTATTTAGAGCTCTCACCTCCGGGAACCACGGTTAGCTTCTTGGGGTTAGCCCGGACTGATACTCACACACTCGGACTCAACGTCGCTTTTCGCCTCGGACCGGATCACTGGCGCCTCAGCCGGATCGGGTTCTCGGCCTCGGGCCTTTGTCGCTGGAGAACCGGACTTCCCGCTGTCCGAACCCGAGCCGGACTCGTCGTCGTCCTCGCTGTCCTGAGACGCGCGCCTCCTCCTCCGCCGCCGGTCCGCCATCTTAGAAACGGAATGGCTGGAAGCGGAAGAAGCGACGCACTATGGGTAATAGAGTTTCCTTTTATTTAATTGACAAAACGGCCTAGCAGAGCCAAACTACATCTACTGCCACCGCGTGGCTAATCTCATATCGCTCTTCACTCAAAAATGCTAAAGTTATTTAAATTTTTAAAATTTTATTTTTGCATTTACTTATTTATTCATTTAGAGAATAAGTTATTATATTAAACTAGAAATATTTTTCATTACAGTCTAGATGACTTTAAAAAGAAATTTAAAACATTACGGTGGGCTTTACATTTTTACCTTGCTGCACAATCCAAGTGATTTTGAGTTTTAGGCCACAAACATGAAAAAAGAGTTCCATGTTTCCATCAGTTACATCAAAGCAGCAAAGCTGTCCAAGACCATCACACTACCACCACCATTTAAACGGCATCATGAGTAAAAAAAGAAAACACATGAAACAGAGAACAATACAGAAAATTAAGTAATATGAAGTGCACAATTTGTCAATGAATGTCATAGTGCATCTAAACAGTGGTCGGGATTAAAGGGAGTTAGAGAACCCAATGATTTCTCCTCACCTTCTGAATGCAGAAGGAAGAGTTGGATGAAGTTGCTTCATGCAGGAAAACATAGAGATATTTTGTTATTGTTTTGGCCATACAAAGCACATTATAAATTCTGATCATATCATTAGAGCTCATAATGGTTGAATGAATACATGATTGTGTTTATTATGTTTGCTCATAATAAAATAACTTACTAGTGCATGCTAAAACATCTTTCTCTGCATTCCCATCTTTATATTCATGAAATACTGCAAACAATAACTAGTCCGTTAAATTAATTATTGATTTAAATTAATAGTGCTGGTTATGGGACACCTGGAGGTTCAATATTAGCTGCAGTTCTTCATCAGGCCACTACGTGGAGCTGCAACACTAAAGAAATATGTTTTCTGTGGCCTTGAGGTACTAATGTTAAATACTTTTAAATAAAAAATGTTTTTATTTAAGCAAAGTCCGTTTCGCATATTGGGTTTGGTACAATACACTAATCTTGAATGTCGTGTTTTCCTTACCTACAAGCAGAAAATCAGCATAAAAGGAAACAAAGAATTGAAAAAAGCAATCTGGATGTAATTTATATCAATGTTTCTGTCCTGCTTGTTTTGAATGTTTCTCTACTTTAACACACAGATGAACCTAACAGTTCATTAAAACCCTGTTAGGTTTGCTGAAGAAGGGAAATGCTTAAAACACTCATTTATACAATGTGTTTCAGTTAGTGATGAAATTACTGACACAAAAATTCATTTTCAGCTTTATTTATAAATTTCTTTAACAGAAGCCACAGCTGAGACAAAGTATTGAACATCAGAGATAAATAAGAAAAAAAGGAAACATCAAATAAAATGAAAATGCTAAACACACAACACTGTAAGGGAATTAAAAACTCAAGAGAAAATCAAATAAAAGTTGGGTAAAATACAGTCGCAGTTGGGTTAAGAGGTCAATGAGGAAAAAAGTTAATCAGACCTTGAAATCCTGGATGGCTATTTTATTTAAATACATCAGAAATCTTTTTTTTTTATTTTTTTTTTATCAATAATAAATTTTATTGCTCAAACTTAGACAAGATTTTTCTGCCAACCTGGAGCCAGTCAGTATTTTCAACTTGTTAATCTAATTAAAACACTGACAAGAAACAGCAACACAAACTCCTGTTTAGACTGTAAAAAAAAACTCCAAACACATGAACAAGTTTACTGTAATTTTAAATTAGTAGACATTAAACAACATATGTACTACCCAAGTAGTTTATTTCTGCTCAGCAGCAGCTTTTACAGACTTAACAGTGAACAAATGGACACTGAAGACCTAATTTTGAACCAGTTAAGATTCCTGTCCCGATCACATCCAAATCCAGCATAAAGCGGTTCGGTGAATGTGGTGTGGAAGGTGTGGAGGTGGATCAATGTGTCAAAGGAGACAACATAGTAAGACAGAATGCCAGCAGGATGGTCAACATAAACTGCTATTCTGTCACAAACATGGGAGGGGAAACATATTTCCTTTTTTTCTTTGCTATGGAAGACAGCAAACTGGTTGAAGAAGCATGTCAGAGTCCAGGACTTATCATTTCTTCCAAACAAACATTCAGAATCGTTTCCTTTTCTGCTGATTCCTCTATAGCTTACAGCTACATCAACCAGTCCTTCCCATTTCACCTCCCAGTAGCAACGACTAGGCAGAGCATGTTTACACAGCACCTGGGGCCAGAAGTCAAATCTTTCTAAATGATCTGGATATTCATGGAGACTTGAAAATACCTTCCTCCTGCTTTTGGACAGTTTGAGGTTTTGGTTTATTGTGTTTGAGTCCAGCTCAAGTTTACATGTATCTGATGGAGAAAATAAAAAACAACAGCTGTTAAATTCACAGAAACAAAGATTCAATTCTGATGATACAGATGTTAATCTGTCTGTGTAAAAAAAGTAAGTGAAAATAAATAAGTCAATAAAAATTAGATAGATAAAAATAAAATTTTAAATCACTAAAACAATTAAAAGGTAAATATAACAAGTAAATAAAACAAAAATAGTGAATAAATAAAAATAAGCAAAAGAAAAAAATAAAACAATAAAATCAATTAATAAATAAAATTGACTAAATAAAAAAATAATTATTTCCAGCTAACATAGAAAGATTATTCAAACAGACCAAGATTGTGATTTTATACTTTGTTCCAGTTGTAGTCAGAAGATTCTAACTTCCCAGTTGGAAAAATGAACTGGAACGACCCTCCAAGGTCAGAGTTCCCACTGGGAATCTGGGAGGAACTCCCACTATCCCCAGTTACAACGTGTAAAGCGGACTTTGCGTTTCAATTTGGCCGCTCCTCGCATAAAAAATGTAAACTGTGGTATAAACATATTTATTTTGCAATATACACATTTAATAGTGCATCTAAAATTAGGGATATTCTTTTCCGATCATGTGATCGGAAATCGCGCTCGATCACTTGGTTTCAGACTCGATCGGATTCTGGCGTAATTTCCCTATCAGGGATCGAATATTGATTCTAAATCCAAATAGGAACAATAACAGTTAGTATCCGCCGTTAGTTACGTGGCGGCACAGAGTCGAGACAGATTTGTCTCAAAACAACACCAGCACGGCACTTTGCAGCAGTGACTGCCGTAAAGCGAAGCAGAACACGGCATCAGCTTAGAGTGGGATCGCTGTTGCCATCTTAGAGAAGGTGTCGCTGTATTTAGCTACTTTTCAGACCCTATTTTCCTTACAAGTGACAAATTTAGCTACTTTCTCTGGTTTATTTGGGACTTTGACGACACAACTGAAAAAGTATAGAGAGCTACCGTGGATTATGGTAAACACAGTTATTCTGTCGCACCACAATAAATAATTGCATTTTATTCCTTTTAACTTTAATGCTTGTTGTATTTTAAATGTTTGGAAAGTCGGAGTGATCATAGAAACTTACATTTCCTGATGTCAGTCTGCAGCCTCGGCTCTCCACAGTGGTCCAACCTAAAACAAGAAATCCCCATCAGCCCAGTGAATGAGGCTCATCAAAACTATCAGAACTTTCACTTTCAACAGCCTGGCATGTTTGTCCACATACATAAGCGTCTGTAGTCTCCAGGTTGGGTTCTCTAGTCCAGCGACTAACTGCTCCTTTCCTGACTCTCCTGGATTGTTGTGACTCAGGTCAAGTTCTCTGAGGTGGGAGGGGTTGGTGTTCAGAGCTGAAGCCAAAAAATCACACCCAGCCGCCGCAATCAAACAGTTAGACATCCTGCAAGAGTACAAAGAAACTGAACGTAACAAAAGAAACAGTCATACTGTTAAAATATCGATAAATAGCTGTTTGTTTTGGGTCTTGACTTTGATGGATGTGCTCTTCATCATCATTAAACCGCTGCACTAACCTGAGACTTTCCAGTTTACAGTTTGGACTCTGCAGCCCAACAGAGAGCAGCTTCACTCCTGAATCCTGCAGGTCACTGTTGCTCAGGTCCAGTTCTTTCAGATTGGAGGAATGAGAACTGAGAACCAGAGAAAGAGCTTCCAGGGATCGCTCTGATAATCTGCAGCCTGTTAACCTAGAAAAGAGACAGTTGAATGTAGAATTTTTCAAGAAATCGCCATGGTTTGCTAATTTTTTACAGTGACAGTTTTAGCAAATATGTCAAAAAAAAACCTTGTTTTTAAAAGTTACACACTGTAAATTTCAACGTTTAAAGACAAAGCTGAAATTTGTCAGCAAAAGTAAGAACAATAACCTTTGGATATCCTCTAGTTTGTTCCAGTTTATCTCGCCCAGATTTGTCCCTCAGTACTTTGTGACTTAAAACACAGTGATATGTAACTTTGTAAATTGGCCTTTTGCAACAAATTCTTGGTCCAAGTGAAACAATTACAAAAACTCATGAAAATTAAATTTATTCAAATGTTCCTGCCTGTTTACATCCTGATTGCTGTTTTACGTACACATTTTAAATAAACCCCAAAATGTAATTTTTAGATTCACTGTGCAATAACTGTAATAATCTTGTATGATTTTGTATTTATGCCTGTTATTCTTCATATTAAAATATGTTTGATGAGCTGATTAGTTTTTGTGGGACAAAAACATTAAAAGAAGAAACCTTTTAGAGAGAAATATTTTAAACAACACTTCCACATCATCATTAAACCGCTGCACTAACCTGAGACTTTCCAGTTTACAGTTTGGACTCTGCAGCCCAACAGAGAGCAGCTTCACTCCTGAATCCTGCAGGTCACTGTTGCTCAGGTCCAGTTCTTTCAGATTGGAGGAATGAGAACTGAGAACCAGAGAAAGAGCTTCCAGGGATCGCTCTGATAATCTGCAGCCTGTTAACCTAGAAAAGAAAACAGTTTAACTTACTATTTTCCAAGAACTTGGCACGGTTTACTAGATGTTTTTCTCTTTAAAATAAAGTTAATAAAGTCAGCAAAAATGAGAATAATAATAGTATCTACAATATGGCTGAAACTTACAATTATTTTGGTTGATTAATCTATTATTCTGGCAGGTAATCTGATAAATTATTGGCACATTCTGCAGATTTTGTATTTACGGTAAGTCTTTTTCATATAATATTAGAAATACATAAAAGATAAACAAAAAATTGATTCCCTTTTAGTGGGAAAATAAACATTATTGTCTAATATGTGATTTCTGACCTCTAGTGAACACTTGGTCACTTGTAGCAATGGATGCATCTGCAGCTTAAAAATACCTCTTAACATCAACATGTGAAAGCTCAGCTCTTCCTGCTTGACTCAACATCAGTACAGCTTATTTATCCACCATTTTTTGATTAACAGTTTTGTGCCAAAATGTGTTAATAGAAGATTTTTTAGCACAATTTGAATCAGTTGCAGCTAAATCTATTTCACTTGAGGAGCTTTAGGTAGAATATTTACAGACAAAGAACGATTTTCTTAATCTTAAATCCAAAATGTATATTTTTTGTACAGTTTTGGCTTAATTACTATCTGTTCTCTCAGTAAATGGGCATTTCTAGAGTCTGTATACTTCAGTTAACAATTCATGGTGTACTAAATTAGTTGACAATTATTTCAATAATCGATTCATCACAATTAATCTCATTAATCGTTTCAGCCTCAATCAAACTGTATAACCTTTGGAAAATCCTCCTGTTTGTTCCAATGTATGTTACCCAGTATTGTCCCACAGTACTATGAGACTTGAAAACACACTTAATGTAGGACTTTGGAAATTGGCCTTTCACAACCAATTTCTGCTGCAAATAAGTCAATTATAAAAACTCGTCAGTGTTTTTAAGTACTCCTTTTTGAACTCACAGAGCTTTTCTGGAGGCTTCCAGGACAGGCATGAGCTGCAGCAGAACCTCCTCTGACAACGAGTATTTGCTCAGGTCAAACTCATCTAGATGTTTTTCTGATGACATTAAGACTAAGATCAGAAATGACCACTGATCAGGTGATAGTTTGTCCATGGAAAGACGTTGGGATCTCAGGAACTTTTGGATCTCCTCCACAACAGAGTCATCCCTCAGCTCATTCAGACAGAGAAACATTACTATGATTGTTTCTGGTGATGTACTCTCACTGAGTTTTTTCTTCATGTACTTAATTATTTTCTGGTTGGACCATGAGGTACTTCTTGTTGGTGCCAGCAGGTCATGTAGGAGAAACTGATTTGTCTGTAGAGAAAGACCCATGATGAACCGTAGGAACAACAAAAGCCTTCCATTGGGACTTTTCAAGGTTCTCTTCAAGGCTGTTTTATGAAGTTTTGTTGTCGAGGTTCTTGTGAAACAGGGGAGGCAGTTCTCAACTGTCATCCATGAATCAAGCATCACATTTTTGTTGTTGGAGACCAGAGAAATGATCACATGAACAGCGGCAAGAAAATTCTGAATGCTGGACTGAGTAAAACAAAAAATCATCTTCTGGTGATTGTCTGACGTCTTTCCAGAAAATGTTCTGAAGATCTCTTTGAACCCTTCACAGCACTCTGATGTCATTATGAGGCCACAGCTTCTTAAGTCCTCCTCAGTAGATATAGTGTTATCTCTGAGGAGCTGCTTAAAGGCCAGTTTGGCCAGAGACTTGATGCACATGATGCACTTTCTAGTATCATACTTTTCCTTCATGTGGTTGATCTGAACCACCAGGAACTCTATGAACATCTCCGTCAGGGTGCTGGGAAGAGCTCCTCTCTCTCTTGTTTCCCACAGGTTCTCCAGAACTACAGCAGAGATCCAGCAGAGAAGTGGTATGCGACACATGAAATGAATGATTTTTAAGGTCTTGATGTGGGAGATGATTTCGGTGGCCCATGGTTCGTCTCTGAATCTCTTCCTAAAGTACTGCTCTTTCTGCAGGTCACTGAACCCTCTGAGCTCCGTCACCATGTCAACACACTCAGGAGGGATCTGACTGGCTGCTTCAGATCGTGTGGTTATCCAGAGGTAAGCAGCAGGAAGCAATTTCTTCAAGATGAGTTTAGTCAGAAGTACTTCTACTCTACTTGACTTTCTTATGTTCGATTTATTTGTCCCGCTGATAAAATCAAACTCCAGGAAGCGATTCTGATCCAGACCATCAATGATAAACAGAAGTTTGAATTCACTGCTGTCACAGCTGGTTTCTCTCCCATTTTGTAAATCTGTGAAGATTGCGCTAAGAGTCTCCTCCGTAATGCCGCTGGACGGCATTCCCGGAACAACTGTGTGGATTAGCTCTGCCAGAGTAAACCTCTCTCCTCTCCATAAACACAGCCGGCGAGCATCAAAAGGGAAAACTAGATGAAATTCTTGATTGAATCTTTTTTCAGCCCAATCCAACATAAACTCTTGCACTAGGAAGGACTTGCCAATGCCGGCACACCCTTTGGTCACCACTGTTCTGCTGGATTTGCCTCTTCTGGACAGATGTTGAAACATGTTGCTGACATTCACTGATTTAGATGTTTCTGTTTCTGAGCCTGTGACCTCATGCTGACCCCGTTCATCGGTGATGAACAGCTCTGGATGCATGTAGCATAGAGTCTCCTCGTCGTGCTCCAACCAATCATCTTTCACAGATATGAACATGTTCTGGAGGTTGGACTGCAGCACAGCCGGGCTTGATGTGGTTTGTGCACAAGGCAGTGCTGACATCTTCACACCTGTCAAAACCAAACAAATCCTGAGAAATCTGGACAGCTGTCGCCATAAATACTTATAGACACAGGAAACATCATCCAGGACACCGACCCTTGAAGGCTGACTTTGGACACCTCTGCAGTAAGTGGATTGAATTTACACACTCTTGTCATGCTGACTACTCAAATCACTTTAACTCAACCAACATTCACTTAGTCAAACTCCAAATTATGCACATCGGAAGGGAATTTGGGGATAAATGTTGGCGTGTCCAAGAGCACACAAAAGTGTGACTATGATATAACAACTTGACATTAACCAAGAAATCATTATCTGGCACAAATTTGTTGTAAAAGTGTTACTGATTAAACTTTAGCAGTAATAACATAATTTATTAAAGTTTAATCAGTAATACTTTTATAACAAATTTATGTCAGATTATGATTTCTTGGTTAATGTCAAGTTGTCATAACGAAGACATTTTGAATAATGTCGACTTTGTATTAAAAGAGTCATGATTTACCAAATGACACTTTATGACAACAGTCATAAATATTCATGAAGACTTATTCATGTTTATGACGGGTGTTATGTCATGTTTATAACGGTGTCATGACAGTCTTATTCACAACCCGTCAAATAAAGTGTCACCGGACCTTGTTTTCAGTTCAAACTCTTTAGAGAAGATTACCTTCAGGTTGCTTTGCCATTGATAGAACGTCTGACGGATTAAGAAATGTATCTTCTCCATTCTCTTTATCACTGCTGACCTCCACAGAGACAGGAGAGAACAGATTGTTTGGTGACGAGTTCTTTAGTCCTTCAGCTGCTCCAGATTTGGCAGGAACTGTCTCATCAGACGGCTGTGCTGAAGGTGGATCAGGAGAGTAGAGTGGCTGTTCCTCAGTTGACTCGGTGGGTTGATTTCCTGCTCCATTGGATGCCAGCATGTTCTTGGGCAGGACTTCAACCCTCTCATTGCCAACAATGACCTCATGACTGCAGGTTTCTGTTGGAGAAACTTCCCATGAAGCCTGGGATGCAGCATTTGACAACTTCTCTGCCAGGTCATTCCTCTTCATCCTCCGTAAAACCATCCTGGCCACCTCCACACACTGACGGCTGTAGGTTTGCACCATCAGGTCCACGGTATCCTCACGATCTGAACTCTCCAGCTGGTACTTTGGGATGGATGGGATGGTTTTCAGGAACTCTGCCTGCTGCAGGTACCACTTAAACTTCTTAAATTCTCTGTCTCCCAAGTCCTCCAAAGATTCTAGCAGTTCTATTGCTCCTGCCATCGTTTCTCACAGTTGGACCATGTTGAGGATTTGTGTCAGATGACAGTCGAAGGTCCAACTCCACTGCATTCCTACCTATGGAGTCAAAGCATGGATGGAGGACAGCATTGAAACAAAGCCTAGAAACAGTAGAAACAAAACCATTTCAGAAAATCAGTTATGATGTTTTTACAAGTAAAACCAAATACTTTTTATCAGACATTATCTTCTATATTGTTTTCATCTCATTAGAAATTATGTATCAAAAATTAGTGTATCTTTAGAAGAAAAAATTAAATAAATTGACCCTGGGACATTTTAAACTATGGCGTGTCCTCTAATTAGCATTTAAGGTGTCTTCATGCTTGTAGTTAGTTTTTCTATTTAACATTTTTGACTTTTCGAAATTTTTTGATTTTCTAAAATCAAAGATTTTAAACTTTTGGAACTTAGAAATGTCCAAGTTTTTTTCTAGGAAATTTCTGAGATTAATCTCGGCCTTTGAAGGATGCAACCCTGAATGTGGACACATCTGTTGAAAACAATAGATCTACAACCAGAGTTCTTGCAACACATTGACTGAAACTTCAGGTATTTTAGTATAATATATGTACATTTCATAATGAGCTTCATGGAGAAATGTCCAGTAAGAAGGTGCTCAGTCACTTTTGGCTCTCTGTTTTAATCTCCTCCATCATGAAAATCATTGTTAGGAACTCCAGACACATGTTGGGTGTCTGATTCAGAAATAAGACATCCAATGAAAATGAGGAACTTTGGTGAGGAAATGTTAGAAGGAAATTGTGAAATGTTGTTTGCTCAGTTTTTGAAACAACGTAAAAATTTATGAATTTAGGTTTTAAATCTGACATTCAGCCTGGAGGAAAAATCCTGTATGCCTCTCACTCCAGGAAAAGTAAAGTTTAATAACAATGTTTAGTAATTAACCCTTACATGCATAGTGATCACTACAGCTATCTATAAGCCATTTTCTCGTGGATTTTTATGTTATAAATGCTCACAGACCACTGAAGTGGACACTAATGCATCATAAAATACACCATCAGCTACTGGCCATCAGCTGCAAATGCAAGAAATTATTTTTGTTAAATCCAATATGGCCGACAGACAAAAAAGCATGCCAACCGACCCGGTCCCTCCTTCTACTGCAGACGACTCTTGCAGGTAAAAAAAAATATTGTGACATCAGATAACCCCTAAAAAACAATACTACTTTTGTATTTTTCAAATAACAACTTTGTATTTGGAGAAAATTACATTTGATCATCTAAAAAAATATGCCTTAAGATAATTTTTTTTTAAATGGAAAAAATCTTAAAGGATTACAATTCATGCATGAAAGGGTTAAAAAAATCCTGTTCCTTTTTTATCTTACCCTTGCCAGTAGAGGGCAGTGTAAACTGTGCCTTAGTGAGGAGTGGAAGAGAATATGGAGAGAGAAATAAGACTTTTCATCAGTAAATAAACAGAAATGAATTCATGTAGCTCTGCTGAACTGTCCTCAGCTAGGAGGGGCCATGTTGGAATTACCAGAATAAATCTATTTGGACTATCTTAATAAATGACTTTACAAATCTGATTTTCACTAAAATAAAAGTTTTTTGTGGGTCTCAGTGTTCAGATTCATTATAAGATCTATAACAGCCATAAGTCACTCAGACATTTAATAGTAGGGTGCAGAAATGTAGACAGATCATCTCCTGAAACACTGAATTTTAACAGTTTTTACCCTGTGAGTTGTTCTGCAGCAAAAGAAAATAGTTGACTGAAGGTTTATCGTCTGCGTTTCAAACTGCTCACACACTTAAGTCATTTTCACATCACACTTTCTCTGCCTGTCTCTTCATCTTCACCTGCATCAGGTGAACATATTGCATAAGAGATGAGAGGAAATCGATTACAGAATAAGTAATCTATCATTCAGCATCGTTTCCTGTTTTCATTTAACACTTACATGTTACACAGGATTTCCTTCTAACTTGCAAAGCAGAAATTATTTATATTTTATGACTCCAGTTTCAGTTTCTGTAGAAATAGAAAAGTAATAAAAATCTTACCTGCTTTGTTTTGCTTTACAGAAACTTTTGTAGGAAAACTCAGCAAAATTTTATTTCTTTCAGGAAGCTGAAAATTTGTTTTTTTTTAGATATAACCACATCCTGTCTCAGGAAGCAGACATGACTGCGTCAGAGTGACAATAATCATTAGGTAACACAGGAAGTTACCAACCTGCATGAAGAGAGAATTTTAACAAAATGCTGATAAATTGTTTAATTATATTAAACTAAATCATTAAATATTTAGGTTATTTTTATTTATTTCTAGGCTTGATAATGGACCATTAAAAAAACCTTTCTGATGTTAAATAACTTAATTCCAGATCATCTTCGTTTCATCCAAATGTTTGTATAGTTATGTTTTTATCCTGCCTTCTTGTTTTCTAACCACCATCAAGATTTGTGACAAAATTCAGAAATGAGACGCCAAAGATTTCTAGATCCTCCATCAATAATAAGATGCCTTTATTTAAAAATAAATCCATATACTGTTTACATCAAAGAAATTAAATCTTTTCTCCGCAGGGCCCCAATACATCCATGCATATTTAAATAGAAATACAACTACTGCATATATGCAAAGCTATATTCAGGTGATTTTACATTATGAGACAAACCGTTGCAAGATACATACACAAGAAATGTTGTCATGGCAAAAACAAAGTGAAATCTGTGTTTTTGTTTACTAAAAGCTGTGGGGGGTGCTGCACCAAGAACCACCGAAGGAAACGATATGAAAACCTCTGGAGAAGAAACTGAGCATTTCTTTCCATTTCTTCACAGGATGGAAAGAAAAATGGAGCAGCGTCAGATTTGAATGGCTGTCGGGTTTCTCTTTCTTTGGTAAAAGACCATGAACCATTTCTCCCGCTAGTGCTAGACTCCACGTTTGTTTTGTTTGTAGCTACCCAGAATACCCTGTGCTATAGTCCACTTCCTGCTTTTGGAGCGGTCTCTGGTCTGCTTACCTTTCACTTATTCATTTAAACCTCACCAGAGTTCCCTTCAACCGAAACAAGACCAAAGTTTGTTGGCGAACCAGCATTTGTTTTTTAATCCACATCAGAGTTTGATTGTGTATTCACATCTTCCCAAACCAATCAGACTTTCTAGGCAAACATACTAGAGTTGGATTAAAGTGGACTAAACAGCTGGTGTAAATGCACCAGAATAAAACCAAACACCGCAGGATTGTGAGATAAAGGAAGTGTAGTTTCTGTAGATGTTTCTATCAAGGAATCAGTTCGGCCATGACGTTACTGGATAACTATTCATTTGTTCCCAGTGATTGTCTCCAACTTTAATAAATTGGCTCAGGCTTATTTCATGGATTTCTACAATACTTTAAGCCCTGGCGTTCACCGCCTCTTTTTAACTCCAAGCAGGGACCATTGAGCTGACGACACAAAGAACGGTTACGACATTTCAGAACCGCCGTCAGCACCAAAACAAGCAAAAGAATCAAAACAGAAATAATAGTTACGATTATGAAGACCTGCTGTTTGGACTCCACAGGGCTGTTTGGGACTGGTGTCAGTGTGGGGTCAGGCTCTGTTACGATCATTTGCTTTTCACATGTGTCTCCATAGTAACTGTCAGGACACTCGCAAAACCACTCGTTGGACCGTAGCAGCCTCTTGCATGTCCCATTATTCTTACATTGATTGGTAACACAGACAGGTAAGAGTCTGGAGTAATGAACAGAAATCCAACTGTCATAGCCGCTCAAGCTACATTTCACTCGATGAAAAGGTGTTGGCACCTCTGTAAATTGGTTTCCATGGGCAACTTGTGTAACTTTGGTATATTTTGTCAAAGGAATAGTAATTTCCTCATCATGATCCTCTGTAAACCATTTATGACTGCATCTCTGTGCAGTCATAAACAATTTAGAAATTGTCTCAGGTTCACACATGTTATTTTCAAAACACTCTCTGGCTGTATTCTTCACCTCTTTGACATGTGTCATGTCTGCCTTTACAGTGTAGTCCACAGCAACTACAAGGTTGCTAATGGTGAAGGTAAACTCAGTATTAAGCATGATATTTTTGTTCTGACTTTTGTCAAACACCACCACCACCCAGTTGTACCAGCTGTACTTGTTGTCCAAAGCTTCTTTCACCTGAAGAGCGAGGGACTTTTGGTCAGAACCTTGATCTTTGGTGATCTCCAACACATCTTTCTTTAAGTATTGCTCATAGTTGGTGAGGCAGAACTCCACAGCTGATAACTGAGCTTCAGAGACCTTCTTGAACATCTGCCCAGGTTCAGCTGCTTTGCTTTTGACACCAGTCAGTTTCCAGTAGAATTGGTCGAGTATCATCCCTTTCCAAAACAAGCTGCTCAAGTACAGGTTATATCTGCTGATCATATAAACGTCACATTTAAACTTCTTCCTCAGCAGACTGTTGAGGTTTTCACTCAGAGACGTGCTGTCCACTGTCAGGTAGCGGTAAAGATTGGACACACTGGACTCAGCTCCTGAACTTTCATAGTACCTGGTGAAAATTTTTATTTTCTTAGATGTTTCTTCAGGACTTTGTGATTCAGTTCTAAACAGAAACTTGCCAAACTTCTCCCAGGTGTTGAGGATAGTAAGTTCGTCTCTGGAATAGACGCTGGCGTAATTGAACCATTCTACATCTGTTGCCAGGTTGGAGATTTTAATGGACAGAGAGTCAAGTTTCTGGTTTACCTCAGCAAAACCTTTCTTTACCTCAGTCAGCACCGGATCATCCTGAGGGATAAAGGCCAGGACCATACTGACGACAGAGAAGACCACAGCTCCAACTCCTGGTGCAAAACTAGCAAAGCTGGAGAAGCCTTTCATCCCAGCTGACAGCTTCTTGGAGTCCATACTTCCCATGACATCTTTGAAAAGAGTCAGAGACTCCTTTGCAACATTTAGGGTCTTCTCTGTTTTCTCTCTACTTTCATAAGGCCGATGCCGATGCCGATGCCGATGCCGATGCCGATGGTGGAGGTCGAAGGATCTGACCGCACAGAGAAAGTCGCCCAGTGAAGAAGAATCATTGAAGCCAACAGCATCGAAGCTGACCTCTTTGGACCCATCGCTGGAACACATAAGACACAACAAGGAATCAGTACCATTGTATAAAAACCCATCAGTATTGCTTAACCTTGGGACAATATGAAACCCTAGTGAGCTAAACTCATTGAACAAATTATTCAGCCTTAGATATCAATCAAAACAATAATATTTTTATTGTTCTCCAACCTACAGTGTTGTTTTCATTAATGATGACAATAATAAACGTGTTTAATTAGTGGACTAACACTAGACTAAAACTGAAACAATTCTGATGAAATTATGACTTAAAACTGACATTGTTAGCAGAATAATTTTAGATAATTCAGTTAGCCTAATGCAGCATGTCTGTGTTATATTTAAACTAAAAGACAAGGTAATGCAGCATGTCTGTGTTATATTTAAACTAAAAGACAAGGTTTCAAAAAGCTCACTGTGTCAGTCGACCGGCAGAGAGAGCAGAGCTGGGATTTGGTCCAGTGAGGTTTTCCAGAGGCGGTTTGGTCAGCAGCTCCTTTGAGTTGTGCAGCCTGAGGTTGAGCTTCAGCAGGAATCCACCAGGCATTTTATAGGAAGCTGGATCACCTGACCTCTCCCTCTGATTTATACTTTCCATCTATTTGAGTATGACGCAATAAACACCAATATTTACCAAGCTGAGTAAAGGTTAAACTTATTTAGAGAAAGTGGATGGCTCATATGATTAAACAAACCAGATTTAATTGAATGAAACTTTGAAAAGCTGAGAGGGGTTTTTCTTTTTGTAATTTCAGAATGAAATGTAAAGGTTAGTGTTGGTGGCATTTTTGTCAGATCCTGGATTATTTTGGGGTTTTATTCAGTTTCAACATTCGGCGTGCCTGAGTCTCGTTTGTTTAATTACATCATTCTTTGTCTGGTTTCCTTTAGTTCAATGCTTTATTAGTTATTCTAGTTTATTTCTTGTTTCTAGTTATTCTTTGTAACTTTGGTTTAATTATGGTCCTTATGTCTACTCATTCTGCAGTGTTAGACTTATTCCCTCGCCCCCTGTGCCACTTTCTCTCTCTGTCCCCTCACACCTGCATCCAGGTAGCCAATCAGAACAAGTCCAATTTTCCACATTCACTCTATCAAGACTTAAAGACTTACCTTTCAAATTTCCTTGGATTTATGTTGTTTTGTTCTCCTCTGGCTCCCTGTGCCCCCATTGTTTTGTTATAATGTTTTTGTTCTCAAATATTCATAATTTGCTCTCTGCTTGTGCCGCTCCTTCATTTGGGATCTACAGTTTTCAAAGCAACATGACAACTTTATTTATCCAGAGGAAATTATGAGTTAGACCAAATGTCTCAAACTCGTGGCCCAGGGACCAAATCTGGTCCATCGTAGCTTTTTGTGTGGCCCTCTAGACTCCAAATTACATCAATAAGTCCCTCCAGTTTTTCACAAATGTGTAAAATTCATACAAAATCGACAGATCCCCACATTTTTCAGATTTTTACGGACGATTTTCTCAAAATTGCCGTAATTGGGTCAATTACAGCTGACTGCTGCCTCAGCTTTACTTCATGTCAAGTTATAGTTGAGTCAGCAATTAATAAAAACTCATTTATCATCATACATTAGCACAAATATTGTAAAAATTTCCTACACATATTTCAAATTTATCACTACAAAATCTTTTGATTGCAAAAAAACACAACAACAATCACAAAATCCTGGAGGGAATCATCAGTGTGAAAAGATGTTCAAATAAATTATTTAATTTTAAGAAAAACTTTCTGAATACTGAAAAGAAAAAAAAAATTATTAATATTTTACCATTTTAATGGGTTTTATTAATACATTCTGGCACAACAGGCCCTTTAAAAACATTCAGATTTTTGATATGGCCCAAAATAAAAATGAGTTTAACTCCCATTGTTGTTCAAATACATGCATAACCAACCATAAATACTAAAGTAACAAGAAGAAACAATGAAGACCTGCCATTTCCTGTCCTTAATCCAACTTCCTTCTGCTTTCATGGTCCTCAGCATTTATAAAGTTTCTTTTACTTTCCACTTTTACTGTGTATTGTATTTTGTTGTTGGTTTTAATGTGTCACATTAACAGAGTAATCTTATTTCTTCACTCAAGGTTTACCTGAAACTGCATTCATTTCTTTAACAGACAGAATAAAACAAACCGTGTTCTACATTTTAGATTAGTTCCCTGACTCTATTTTCTCTGACTGGTAAATAATCGTGATCTGATTTTCTTTCTTGACTTAAAAATGCACATATTCAAGGTTTCCTTGGATTGAGCTCACCTCACCTTAGGCTATGTTTTTTCAAAGCAGATTAACATAGTTTAGTAAAATGTATTTCAGAAAACCTCATCACCTCATCACATGAGGTGATCACATGAGGTGATCACATCACCTCATGTGATCACCTCACCACATGACGTGATATGATCACCTCATGTGATGTGATCGTCTCATTTTGCACAGAGAGACCTCTGTGCAAAATTAAACCAAATTTGGAGACGAGGAAGGAGTGAAGGCCAAGACAAACCTGGGAAAGTATTTGGCTGATTCTCCAGAGGAGTCACTCAGTAAATATGTACAAGAAATAAAAACTGTTCATATATTTTATATCAGTTTGGGGAGATGCAGCAAAACTTCACAAAAAATAAAATTATACATTAAGTATGAAAAAATACATCTGATTTAACTTCACCTTTATGACAAGTACAGAAAATATTTGAAAGTAAGAGTGAAACGCTGCAAATGAATGACTTGATGCAATCTGCTGTGTTTCCTTAAATAGAAAACTCTTTATTTTTTTAAACTAGTTTTAATAATGAACTGAACTTAATGTGCTGTTTGATAACTGGGATGAATTACCAGCAGGTAGATTTGGTTTCAGTGAAGAGATTCAGTTTTCTTGCCTAACAGGGAATTTGACAAACACACCATAAATAAAACATGATTAAAAGTGACTAAGTGCTCAATAATTTAAAATATACAAACCATAAAAACAATAAAATAAAAACACTTTGGCTTAAAAACAGTATCCTCATTAGTCAGGATTATTAGTTTATCCCATTTCAGCAACAAAGCAGTTCAGTGTCTTACATCATAAAATCATCAGTCACCAATTATGAAACAATCAGCAAACTTTACATTTTATCAAATGTTTAATCAATAAACATTAAGATAATAATTTAAAAAGAATAAGACAAACAATGTTAAGACTATGCTAAGTTGAATTTTGAAAGCTTGTGGCAACAGAAACAAAAATGGTTTTATTCTTAGTTTTACATTTTTTAATCAAAAGTATCCAAATGAGAAGAACCTGAACTCAGAGTTCAGAGGATGAAACTCTTCTATTAAGACTGAGATCAATAATCTCTGCACTTTCCTTAAAGATGAAGGTTCTGGGTTCAGCTTCTTCTGACCCATCAGCTTAGTGACCCATTTAATGCTGGTTCTTGTTTTTAAAATTAGACTACAGAGCAGAAAGATAAAACCGATTTAATAAAAATCTTGATAAAATACAGTTAACAGATCAGACCACTGACGACATGTTTACCTGCATGGCAAGACAAACTGGGTATTTCCTGCAGTGAAAAAATACACAGCTGAGCATCTAGAAGTCACTGAGTAAATATGTAGAAGAGGAAAAAAGCTCTAATAATACTGTGGAATGAATGACGACGTGTTTATCTGCATGCTGTCATTCATTCAACCACTGGCTGCCCAGTGGTTGAATGAATGACGATGTTATTTCAAATATTTTCTGCTTCTTTATCAACCTGCCAATCATCATTTGTTCAAAGGTTCAAAGGTTAATTTTGGTTAAAGTTAAGTTCCCAATTCTTGATGCTTTCAGTTGTCAGACGTCTGAGGAAACATGGAAGCAGGTTATTAATAATCTTCTGTCCTTTTCAGAATATCAGTTGGATCAACACAAACATGTCTAACTGAAGAAACTCTTAAAATAATCTATGAATGAGAAGCTGAAGATGTCATTAGAACATATCATTAGAGTATCATCAGGAGTATAAGCGTACTGCTTCTCCAGATATTCCCTGTCCAGCTTCTGTCCAATAGATTTATCTGCCAGACAGGTATCCAGGTGGACAGTGGCATTGAACCTGGACTGGAGCAGAACCAGAGACAGGGCCAAGGTGACCACAGAGAACGGGACACTGTCTGATTTTTCTTCTGGGAGGATGAAGGGAATGACGATCCGGTTTCTCCCAACAGGGCCATATTTTTTGGTGAGAGACTCAAAGCTTTTCCAGACACCATCGTCTGGTCGTAGAGGACTAACTGAGATGTTTGGGATCATCTGGTCTCCAGCCTGTTTCATTGAGTTCCAGCGGTCCGGTAGTTTCACGGGTCGGTGTTTTTCATCAGGAACTGAACATTCATCCTTCTTGTTGCAGTGGAAGACTCTGTGCTGAGGCTTCAGTTTTCCTGTTGCCATGGCATATGTTAGCTCTGCGCCTGCAGAGATGCAGTTCCAGGGAGCATAAAGAACAACATCCCTGATGGAGGCCAGAGGCAGCAGACAGCTGGCTGGGATCATGAAGTCTCCGATTGATCCATGAGCCACAAAGGTGATGTCCACAGTGTCGCTGTGGTTCTTCTTCTCCTCATCATCTATGTGCTTTTTAAAGAAATTAAACATGTCCACCAGCTTGGAGAAGGTGAAAGGTTTTTCTTTAAGCCACTTGAGGACGGTTTGATTGGTGCAGTTGTCCTCTGCAAGCTTCATCAGCCTCTTCCACTCATCTGAGCCCTTTGTGCTTTCAATAATGTGAATATGTTTACGGAGAGCTGCCCTGCAGAAAAAAAACTTTAATAATTAAAATAACATACATCTGGTGCATTCTTGTAAAGTATGACATGTCAATCACCCCCTAAACCAGAACCAGAGTGTATTAATAAAATCTGTTAACAAACTCTTAATATCAATAAATGTCTCTGTATTTGATATGTTCTTCTTCAAATTAAATACTGAACATCTTTTCACATTGATCCGTCTCTTCAGAATTTTGTGGTTGTTTTTTTGTGTGTGATTTTTTTGCAATCAAAAAAACGGAGGTGCTAAATTAGAAATGTTTTCAGGTAATTTTGTTATATTTGCATTTATGTGTGGCGGTAATTGTGACTCATTACATCAATCACAGACACCAAGCAAGGCTGAGGAAGTAGAAGTAGGAAACAATGCCACCTGCAGATGGTAGTTAGGCATTACTTCAACCTAAGGTTTTTGACCGTTTTTGCAATTAGCAATAAACTCACAATTATGTAGTGTGAAAAATAGTGGGGATCAGTTGATTTTGCGTGAATTTCCACACAAAACTGAAGGGACCGATTTATGAAATTTGGCAGTAAAAAGATAAAACTGATTTGATTTAATTGATAAAATATTTAAAGACACAACTGTTATCTTGAAGGTTCTATTTTTGTGTCTAGAGGGCCACATAATGGCGGGCCAGATTTGGTCCTCTGAGTCTGAGTTTGAGACTCGTGGTCCTCCCTCTGCAGTAGTTACACAGCAAATTGGCCAGAGTAAAAATATCAGTGTTTACTGATTAGAGTACTGTGTCGAGACTTTATTGTTGTATTTGGTGTATTCGGTGTAATCACGGATTTGCAGCGAAAGCTTTTCACAAGGTAAGAAGACTAATGTCCATATACTTTATAAGTATGTGTAATTAAAAATATGATATCAAATATTGCATTATGGAGAAGGTACGTGTGTAATCTTTAGTAACCATGGAGATAATGCTGAACTGTCATGTAGCCTAGCATGTATGGAAAAAAAACGTTTAGCATTTCGTCTTCTGTACTTGTTCAAGGCTTCTTTAATGTAAGGGGAAACTCCGTTTATAGTATAACATATAAATCATGTTGTGTGACTTCAGGGAAAGTTGGCAATTTGATTAACACGGCAAAGGAATGATGTATGGGTCTGTTTCTAAGCTAGCTATTTCAAACTTTTGTAAATACCACCGTCTATGCTCCCAAACCAGGTGTGTTACGTTCACAGAAAAAAAATAGCTTAACTAGAACAAGTGGCAGCCATAAATAAACTGGCAAAAACAACTTGGGAAAACAATTTAAGTTACTCTGTGCCATACTTCCGACTTCCATAATTGGTGCCTTGAACGATTAACTGACGTAGTTGCAACGGGTCAAATGTAAACGTTGAACATCCGGGTACTTGGCCAAGATTGCTTCTGGAAGAATCTCGCCGTTAAAAAACACCATTTTGTTTTACTCGCCTTGATCACAAAGAGGGGGAGTATGTATGTAGCTAACTTTTTAAATATTATTTTAGGTCATTTGTAATTATTGTCGTTAAATATACCAATATTTTGCGTTGTGTTTAAGCTTTTGGTGGATGGACTGAAACCCTGATTATTTTTTAAGACTTTGTAATAACAAGTACTGAGTTTATGGAGGACGTTTGGCTGAGTCTGCTTTTTAATAATTGTTTTAATTAAGCATAAAGTGTTTATTTCAGGGTACACCACTGAAATTTAACTGGATATAGATCCTGTCTTAATCCTTCCTATATGGTAGACTTGCTGCTGTGTCAATGTCCTGCTGAGGTTGATTTCACAAACCTCAGCATAAGATGATCAATTTAATTGAAAATGTCTATTTGTTTTTTATGGATTTACTGCAGTTGTTTCCTCTTGTTTTCTTTCTGCAACCAGAGAATTTATTTCAACCAAACAAAGCTGTACTAGATTTCACTTTCACTTTTGCTCAGAATATCAGTAACATTTTTAGATGTTTGTTAAACTTTTAGAAACTTACAAAATTAACCGCGTTTCCAGCTCCACTAGAGAAATCAGCAGATCCTGGAGTAAATCAGTTTTCAGGTTGTTCATAGTCAGTGAATGATCAGGGTCAAAAACAAAACTCTTAACCTGGAGAAGGAAAAGAAAATCATTTTGAGAATGAGAAAATTCTGAACTGCTGAACCAGTTCATTAGTTTTAACCTAAATTTTCACATTTCTGTTAGCTGTACTTCCACTAAAAAGCAGAGACTCGGTATGATAGAACAACGTTCTCTCTGATGTAATAACCAGATTCTGTTAGTGCAGAATAAATCTATTGCTTACTGTTTAACAATATTTACTAATAATACTAGGAGTTTATTAGAGCTGAGCTGCATTTTCTCTTACCTGCTGCAGACCATTAAGGTAAAATTGATGAGGGTGTTTAACAGGTAAGAACCCAGCAGCCTTATTTATAGACCTTGGATCATATTACGTCATGTACACACCTTATAATATTCCAGCCATAAAAATAACATTGAAAGAGAAACTTGTGACATAAAATCCCCTGAGACTCCAGTCTGTTATTGTTGACGTTTTATAGTTCATTGATCATAATAAACAACAGAGTCCAACCAACACTGAGCAGAGAAACCTGTTCATCCTGCAGCAGGAAATGCTCTGTGATGCTGGCATGGAGTAAAATCTGGTAGAAACTCAGCAAACAGAAATAATCATTAGGTTTGGTTTAATGTATCTGCTGTGTTTCTATTTCTGTCCTCTTCACATCATGTTGAGTTATAATGCAGTGTTATTCGAGGTAATCACGATAACATCATCTTACATATCAACGATTGATATGAAAACACACCTCTGACCTGGTTTGGCTCAGGAATCTCTGCCAAACGTCTTCCTGTAAATCAGCTGATTTACTCAGCAGCTCTCCACATGTTTTACATGAATTTAAATCCTGCAGCAGAAACTCGGCAGCTGCTTCACATGTAGGCTCTACTTTAAATGTCCAAACCCTGAACTGATGCATGAATCAGTAAATATAAAGATTATATTAAAGTCTGAACCAAGAAATACTTTAAACTTGTGAGCCAGAAACAAATGTACAGTACAACATGTTCTGTCAGGTTATAGATTTTTAATTTGTGATTCTTGCCTGTAAAATATTGTATTATGACTAATTTCTTATGATGTTATTCATCTCAGTCTCAAATTCTCTTCAGTTTTTATTTCTCCCATTTTAAAACTAATTTATAACTAATTCAGAGCTTGACTTGTCCACTCTGTCAGCGCTTTGGGAAAAGAAAATGGATTTTTAATCATTCCAATTTCTCTTTCTGAATCAGACATTGTGGATGTAAAAAAAACTAACTAATTTATAAGTAAGCTAAGAAAATTGGATGGCTGTGATCATCCAGTTAGAGAGCAGAAAATGTCTGACATCATTATGGTCTTTCAGCAGGAGCTGTGAGGACAATCTGTAAGCTGATTGGTTTAAAGAACAGTTGCACTTGGACTGAACGTAGATCTACTCTCCTGACTCTGAAGGTCCTGGGCAGATTAGATTTACCCTAGCAACACATAGTGACTGAAATCTGATTGGATGAAACTTTGCTAATCCACACATGCAGGTACAGGAAGCAGATTAACCAAGAGAAATGTTACCAAAAAAAAACAAAAAACCAGTAGATTATTGAAAGTAAATTAAAAACATTTATTTGAACCAACACGAGAATATAGACATTATTGATTCTGATTGTGTTTAGTTGTGTGGAGAAAGTCTTGCAGGCCACAACTGCTGTGAGACGAGTTCATGTGAAATAGTAATTACATGTTTCTTCTTATGATCATTAAATTAATTTTAAAATATGACGAAGCAGCAGAGGAAACTGTTTTAAGACTCAAAATAAAAATTTGACATTAATTATAACTACATGTGGTCTGGTGGTGTGACTCCTGCCACGCCCTCCTACCTGGTCTACCTGCCTGTGAAACACCTACAGAAGCTCCAGAACCTTTTTGTTTATTTCTGTTTCTGTCTGGACTTTTGCTGCATCTTTTCCAGCCTCTTCCACAGAGGAGACTTCACAGACAGATGGTGTTATCATCTCCACTAAACAGAGGTTTAATGGAGATGTTCCTTAAACAGATGTAACAGCTTTGTAGTTAAAAATATACACGAATATTAAATGATTACTACTCAGTCTGATGTATTTTGATGATAAGCCCCAACACAGCAGAATATTTCACAGTAGAAACGCTGGAGAGACAAAAGGTTTATTGAAAAATACCACAGAAGAATAAGAAATGGAGGGCTGGAACTTAATCACATTTCCTAAATATGCAGTAGTTGTTGCAATATTAAAAATAATAAAGAAACTGGTCGTGCAGTAATTGTTGCACGACCAGCTTAATCAGACACTCAGACAAGCCGAGTGTCTGATTATCCCTCTTCATCCCAACAGCAGAGAGCTGATCTAAATTAGTCCTTCACTGTTTATAAAATGTCTCTGTAGTGAGAAAAACTACACACGAATTGTCTGCAAGATGCAAATTTCTCATTTATTGACAGGAATTACAGCAAATATATAGTGGCACAAAGTCCCTCCCTTTCCCAAACGAGTGATTGGTTTACAAGCTATTAGCAAACAGCTTGTAAACCTGTAAACAGTTGTCTTAAGATTCGACACAGCATCACATGAGAGTCTGTTGACTTTCTAACATCAGAATTGGACTGACCAATGTTTCTGCAGCATTACCATTTAGTTGTGACGTGTGAAAGCAGGATGTGAAGCCAATAAACAAAATACATTTTTAATGCTCCAGTTGTCTTGGTATATACAGTGTAATATGAGAACATTTGATGTAATTTTAATACAAACTAATAAGTATAAAACACAGAGATCTGGTACCTGAGGGAGGAGCTTCATGTAGAAATTACAATTTCTACATTTAGATTGGCAGAACACATTTTTAACAAAATAAACTTCTAATATAACATATTCCTAATCTTATCTCTCTATGCTACCCTGAACATGTCATCAGAACCTTTCATTCCAGTGCCATCAACAGCGCAGGCGTACTGCCGCTCCAGATATTTTCTGTCAAACTTCTGTCCAATAGATTGGTCAGTCAGACAGGCGTACAGGTGGACATTGGCTTTGAACCTGGACTGGAGCAGAACCAGAGACAGGGCCAAGGTGACCACAGAGAACGGGACGCTGTCTGATTCTTTTCCTGGGAGGATGAAGGGAATGACGATCCGGTTTGTCCCAACAGAACCGTGTTGTTTGGTGAGAGACTCAAATCTTTTCCAGACACCATCTTCTGGTCGTAGAGGACTAACAGATGTTTGGGATCATCTGGTCTCCAGCCTGTTTCATTGAGTTCCAGCGGTCCGGTAGCTTCACGGGTCGGTGTTTTTCATCAGGAACTGAACATCCATCCTTCTTGTAGCAGTAGAAGACTCTGTGCTGAGGTTTCAGTCGTCCTGTGGCGATGGCGTATCCTAAACCACTGGTGACGCAGTTCCAGGGAGCATAAAGAACCACGTCTCTGATGGAGGCCAGAGGCAGCAGACAGCTGGCTGGGATCATGAAGTCTCTGATTGATCCATGAGCCATGAAGGTGATGTCCACAGTGTCACTGTGGTTCTTCTTCTCCTCCTCATCTATGTGTTTTTTAAAGAAGTTGAACATCTCCACCAGCTTGGAGAAGGTGGTTTTATTCAGTAACGTCAGGGCCTTTTGATTGGCGTAATTCTCCTCTGCAAGCTTTATCAGCCTATTCTTCTCATCTCTGTGGACAAACATCAAGAACAGGTATTTGTTGTGATCACAGTATTCACAGAACATGTTCAAACCACAGCTAACCAAGTCATAAAGTGAGAAAACCAGGCTGCAGACAGAAGGAGATCTCCTCAGTGGGAGGCAAATTCATGCAATATCTGCAGGTATAGTTGCTTACAGACCTCCAAATAATCAAGGCTTGTTTAGCAAGTTTCGGGCTCTGACCTTGTGAAAACCATTGCTTTGGTCTTCTGGTTCCCATAGATTTGGGCTGGTCTGGGGGGTCCTGGGTGGCAATCTGGGCTCTGACTATCAGTGGCTTGTGGGGGCTCTCTTGCCCACATGCCTGGAGTGGTTACTGTGGATGGACACCCCTGGTGTCGCAGGGAAACTTTGAGAGATCCGAGGTGTGAGATAGATGCATGTGGATCTTGCATGCACAAGTGGAGTGTCTGGAAGTCCTTTCCTGATTTTAATGCATTTGATACAGAAATCTGTCTCCCAAATACCTTCTCCAGCCCCAGTTTGAACACGCCAGAGTCCCTGAAGGGAAATCTGGAACCAAGCACATAGGGGGCCCCACTCTTTACCCCCACACTCCTCTTACACATGTACACTTGAAATCACGGGTAACAGCTGTGTGAAACGACTGACCACTTTGTCTTGCTGGAACCCGGTGGGTCCTCTTTGCTTCAGTGCATTGGTTAAAGCAGAGACAACAGAAACATTTAATAAAAGGAGTTCAGAAACTCACAGGATCTGCTTCTGCCTTTTCATCTCCTGGAAAGTAGAATGTAACATTTTCAGGCTGGGATTGGTTGTTACGTTGCTCATGGTCGGCAGATAGTCAGCACCTGGAAGCAGAAAGAAGCTTTTATTTTTTTCCTAAAACCTGATTCAGGTGGGATTTTGTTCTAAACTGAATGAAATCCACAGATTTTAGCTGAGTCTGCTGCACCCCTCTGTCAGCTGGACAATTGCTCTCCTTCCTGCATCCTGTGTGACATGGAGGAATCCTGTGGGATAGTTAAAGTAAAGTCTTACCTGCCGTTAAATGAAGAGCTGTGCTTCATCAGATCAGGTAACATCTGAAGCTCTGAGGTTTTATCACTGATCACCTGGTGACACACCTGTTTGTTTTGCTGTGACACATCTACACACGTGAAAGAGAAACTGAATGGAAGTCCCTGGGAAATCCCACAATAAGGAGAAGGTTTCTCAGTCTATCGTTGGATTACAGTAAACCTTGTGCATTAAATAACCTGAGAATAAAAGCCGGGACATTCTGCAGTGGTCAGTATTTTACTTAAAGTAAAAACGCAGCAAACCAGTTAATTTACCCTCTGGGTATTATGATGTAGTTTTCTTTGAACTCTGCACTTCAGACTGAGCGAGGATCAAGGAAATTAGATTAAAATCATCCTACATAGAGCAACTGTTATCAAATTCATCAAATATTTCTGCAGACCTTTGTCATAGTAGCAGATTATTCCTGTAAATCAGCTGATTTATTGCCACTGAGCTGCGCTTCACATGGGTAATGTGTAGAAATAAGGAACTGGAGCAAAAAAAAACAAAACAAAAACGCTGCACTGTTATGAATAAATTTCTGCTTACGTTTGAAATAAATGTTTCACTGTGGTCAAGCAGCAGAGAAAACAACCTAAAAACTCCTTTTATAAGAGATAAAAATATTTGTAAAAAGACTCAGAGTAACAATTTAAAGTTAATAATAATTAAATGCTGTCTGGTGCAGTCTGTGGTCTCACACCCAGACTCTCCTAACCGCTCTCCCTCCCAGTGAAACACCTACAGATGGTGCAGACAGGGGCGCCGCCAGGAATCTTGGGCCCCCTGACAAAAAACTAAATTGGGCCCCCCACGCAGCTGCTGTTACATTTTTTTGACCCATTAAAAGCGTCTCAATTTTAAGGGCTTGCAGCTGCCTTGCTTTCTCTGGTCCAATACTGATAACTAGCACAATATTTACTGCTCATGAATTTTACGTCCAACAGTCCGTATACAGTATGCAAGTGGTCAGGGGCCCATAGGCGCCCCTCGGTCCAGAACCAACACATGGTCTATAATCTAAATTAGCTGCCTTGCAGTCCTTCACTGTTTATAAAACATCTCTGTAGAGGGAGAAACCACACAAAGTGCCTGCAAGATGCAAATTTCTCATTTATTGACAGGAATTACAGCATATATATAGTGGCATAAAGTCAGTCCCTTTCCCAAATATGTGATTGGTTTACAAGCTATTAGCAAATCACAAACAGCATCACATGAGAGTCTGTTGACTTTCTAACATCAGAATTGGACTGACCAATGTTTCTGCAGCATTACCATTTAGCTGTGACGTGTGAAAGCAGGATGTGAAGCCAATAAACAAAATACATTTTTAATGCTCCAGTTGTCTTGGTATATTCAGTGTAATATGAGAACATTTGATGTAATTTTAATACAAACTAATAAGTATAAAACCCAGAGATCTGGTACCTGAGGGAGGAGCTTCATGTAGAAATTATAATTTCTACATTTAGATTGGCAGAACACATTTTTAACAAGATAAACTTCTAATAAACATTTTCCTAATCCTATCTATCCACAATACCCTGAAGATGTCATCAGAACCTTTCATTCCAGTATCATCAACAGCGCAGGCGTACTGCCTCTCCAGATATTTTCTGTCCAGCTTCTGTCCAACAGATTTGTCTGCCAGACAGGCGTTCAGGTGGACGGTGGCTTTAAACCTGGACTGGAGCAGAACCAGAGACAGGGCCAAGGTGACCACAGAGAACGGGACTGATTCTTTTTCTGGGAGGATGAAGGGAATGACGATCCGGTTTGTCCCAACAGGACCGTATTGTTTGGTGAGATCCTCAAAGCTTTCCCAGACACCATCGTCTGGTCGTAGAGGACTAACTGAGATGTTTGGGATCATCTGGTCTCCAGCCTGTTTCATTGAGTTCCAGCGGTCTGGTAGTTTCACGGGTCGGTGTTTTTCATCAGGAACTGAACATCCTTCCTTCTTGGAGCAGTAGAAGACTCTGTGCTGAGGCTTCAGTTTTCCTGTAGCCATGGCGTATGTTAGCTCTGCACCTGCAGAGATGCAGTTCCAGGGAGCATAAAGAACCACGTCTCTGATGGAGGCCAGAGGCAGCAGACAGCTGGCTGGGATCATGAAGTCTCTGATTGATCCATGAGCCATGAAGGTGATGTCCACAATGTCGCTGTGGTTCTTCTTCTCCTCCTCATCTATGTGTTTTTTAAAGAAGTTGAACATCTCCACCAGCTTGGAGAAGGAATTTTCTCTCAGCCACTTCAAAACGACTGGATTTGAACAATTTGTCTCTGCGAGCTTCTTCAGTTGGTTCTTTTCTTCTTTTCTTGTTCTTTGTGAAGATTGAACATCTCTGTAGATGTTCCACCAGCAGAAAGAAAATGATTAGGAATATTTAGTATGAATGTGTGTAATATATAACTAATATAACCATAATTATAATGGTTATAATCAGATTATAGCCAGTTTGTTTATAACCAGATTATAACCACCATGGTTATAATCTGGTATAATCTGGACATCATGATGTCACCAGGTGACTCTGAACCGTCCAATCACAGAACAGATAAATGTCTGATGTGCCACAGCTTTCTGCAGATGAACAGAAGCAAAACTAAAGTTATTTGGACCTAAATATGAACGATCAACAAACAGCTTCAGTTACTACAGCTGGAAACTAGAGATCAGGATGACCTTTGACCTGAACCTTTAAATCAAGGATATAATTTTTATTTGACAGCATAACTGGTTACCGTTTGGTTTTTAACACAGTTAAACTTCCTTGTTGCTGAAATGTGTTACAAATAAATTTGACTTTGTTTCAATGCATTGACCCAAACAAATACATCAAACTAACTCATATTATTACTCATAAGAACGTTCTGCAGCAGAATAAGATGCTACTCAGTATTTTCTCATTGAATATTTGCCATCAGGAAACTCACAGCATCAATCTCTGTCTTCTCAGCTCACAAATCAGTTTCTGGAATTGGTCACTTGTTGGGTCACTCATGGTTGGTGGATCAACAGAAACCAAAAATTAACCTGCAGAAGAAAAACAAAATCATTTCTACGAATTTCTACTCAATAACAGAAACTCTGTATGACTGAACAGCTTTGCCTCTAATATAAGAACCAGATTCTGTTAGTTCAGAATAAATTACTGCTAATATTTCATAGTAATACTGTTAATTTCATAGAGCAAAGCTGCAGTGTGTCCTACCTGTTGCAGGTGAAATTGATGCAACAGTTAAAGCAGCAGCTTTATTTATAAATCTTAATCATATTACATCATGAGCGACACGCCTCAATGACAAACAAACAGCAAAAAGTGAAAGTGAAACTTCAGAGCCAAAAATTACCTTTTTTTCACCAGGAAAATCCCACTGAGATTAAAAATCTATTTTGGGAGATAAACCTAGTCAAGACTGGCAGCAGCACACAGAAGTTATAAAGGTTTTAAAGTTTATTGACCATAATAAACACCAGAGTCCGACTAAAACTGAGCAGAAACTGCAGCAGGATCTGCTCTGTGAGGCAGACATGCAGGAAAATCTGTAGACATTCAGCAAACAGAAATAAATTATGTATTAACATCAGATTGGGTTTAGTCTATCTGTTGTTTTTCTGTCTCTGGACTCTTTATGTCACACTGAGTTAGAATGGAGTTTTATTTACTGAAACCAGATTAGAGGAAAACACCTCCGGACTGGTTCGACTCGGGAATTTCTGCCAGACTTTATGACAGCAGCTGATTCTTCCTGTAACTGAGCTGAGTTATAGTAACTCCACGGCTCTTCACATGTTTTAGCTGCTTCACATGATCCTGGCAGGCTCGACTTTAAATGTGTAAACTCTGAACTGATGCATGATTATTGAATATTAATGAATATTCAGTATTTGTAGAGACTGAAGGAAAGTCTGAACCTTTAGAAGGAAAATACCAAGAAATACTGAAGACTTGTGAGCTGTAGATTCAATTCAATTTATTTTTACTTATGTAGCCCCAATTCACAACAAATATTGTCTCAAGACACTTTACAAAAAAAATTATACATGCATACATTTAAATTGATCCTAATTATTAAAAAGTACCATAAGCTCAGTTATCAAATGTAGTTTAAAAGGTTTTTATCTAAGAAAAGATGAGAAACATACACACAACACATTTTATCAGGTTTTAGAGTTTTAACATAAACCTATTGTAATTTGGCTAATTTCATTCATTCATTATTATTATTAAAGTTATTTAAAAATACACACAATGATAACAAAGCATAATTTCAGTGAAGTATTAAGGAATAAATTAGTAAATCAGTCAGGAATAAATCAATAATGCATAATCATTGAATATGCATTGCTGCATAATCAGAGAAAACAAGAAGAAATAAAACCACAGATATGAGAAATATAAGCATTTGTCTGCAGCTCATCCAGTTTGTTGCCTGTTGCTGGAAACTAAATGATTTAATGCAGTCACCTGAACTTTTTGATTATTTGATGTCCTGAATTTGAGTTTTGAATCTGTTTTGATTGGATTGTTATTTTCTTTAATGTAAATATGACTGAACAGACTGACTCTAACTGTACTCACTGCGACTAAATAAATTAATTAAACTGGGGGTAAATTTCCTTTGCAGTCTAAGACCACTAGATGGCAGTGCAGTAAAAGTTAACAAAAACTGAACAGAAAGTGGAATAACATAGCCATTTTGTCTCAGAGTTCAACCGAACATGGCTTTGAAAGCTTTGTCTTCATCATCTTCATCATCTTGTTCTGGGAGGATCAATGGGATGAGGATATGGTTTCTTCCCGGGTTGCCATGTCTGCTTTCCAGCCTCTCAAATTTCTTCCAGAAGCTATCTTTAGGTTCTTCTCCTCTTCCTCATCAAGCTTTTCCTTCTTGAACTGGAACATGTCCACCAGGTTGGAGAAGATCTTAGAGTCTGCATTTTCCCTGAGCCACTTCCTAACGGATTCATCTTTGCAGGTATCCAGTGCAAACTTCAGCAGAGTTTGATGGTCGTCACTGCTCTTGTTTTTGGTTTCAATGCTGCGTTTAATCTTGGCTAACCTCCGGAAGATCGATCTGGAAGAGGAAACACCAATCAGAAGACACAGAGGTTATAAATGGGACTTTTTAACAACATGTTGTAACCATGTATTTCTCATCCTGTTGGATCTGATCAAAACATTTTACCCAATGGATCATCACATGTTGATATCGAGTCAAGAGCAAAGTGTGGGAATCATAACCAGCTAACAGAACACGTCTTATGTCATTTTCCCAGATTTCCCTTTTGTGACAATCTTAGGGATTCTCCGATTATCAGGATGAATATTAAAATAATATTAAGAGATATTCCTGCTGTGTGTGTGCTAAGGGCTAGAGATAGTTTGAGTTGGCCAGGTGTTGTTTTCCAAGTTGTATATAAATAAAATATTATACAAAACGTGTGGAATACAGGCAAAAACAATAATTTATGGGTTGGTTTCCTGTAAAGTTCAGCATTTTTTCCATTTCCATTATTTTGGTTTAGTAGTGAGATGTTTCATCATTCAGACTTACTGAATGTTTTTAAGGTCGGTTTCCATCTGGTCAGAAGCTTTCCGAATGTCCACAGCGTTCTTCCTCAGACTCTGACTGGCTTCAGTCTTACAGTTATTCACATCGACACAGTTGATCACCAGCTCAGGAACTGAAAACGCCAACCCAACCACTCCTGCGCCAACCTTGGAAAGGCAAAGTAAGTATAGGAGAATAAAATGTTTATCAAACGTCAGAAAAAACATGGACATTTCTATCTAAAATGGCCTTGACAAGCCGTCATAAAGTCCCACACAACATGTTGATATTTTATATATTTATGAGCAGACGGAGCTACTCACCTGTCCGACTACTTTGCCTGCAGCTTTTGCTCCCATGGCTGCTGCCAGCTTTGGAAAGCCATTTAACACCAACCTCTTCCCAGACTTTCTAGCTGCGATCATCGCAAACTTGGAAGCTAAAGAAATCCCAAGAAGAGCGAAATCTGCCTCCTTATCACTGATTAGTGTTTTGGAGAAACCAGACAGCATGTTCTGCAGACTGATCCTGGCGTTCAGCATCAGCCCCTCTCGTTTGGCCATGGCCCTCACGATCATTTCTACAACATAATCTTCTGGAGAAAGTTTCTCAACAGATGAAGCCTGTTTCTCCCTCCGCTCTCCTTCCTCCTTTAGCGTTTCCATCAGTTTCTCAATCCCCTTTTCGAGATTCTCAATCTTCTCACCCGTCTGTTTGGCTTCTTTCATGTTTAGGCTGGCCACAGTGATGTCCACAACATCTGAGGTCAGGTTAGTGGTCAGACCGAGGCCAGAGGCCACGGCTCCAGCCGCGAACAGGAACGGGATCGCAGCTCCTCCAGTGACCAGGGCTGATATGCCAGAAACTGTCATGGCCGCCGCTCCTCCCACAGACACTGAGCTGCCTACAACTTTGCTGATGTTGCAACCTTTCTTGGTTTCCTCCAGCTCAGTGGCCAGTTTGTCAAACTTCTCTGCAGCTTCTTTCTGCAGCTTCACCCACTGGAAGATTTTATCTATGAGCATGTCGGCTACATCCATGGTGGGATCCCAGTGATTTTCCTGAAAAAGGTTTTTCAGTTTTATGCATGTCCCAGAAGGAAATTGGTTTGCAGCAAGTGTCAAAAATACAAAAAAAAACAGAAACCATCCACAAAAAACATTGCATTAGAATACTTATTCAGAGAAATAACTCATTCCCTACCACATTAAATGCATGGCGCTCAAAATAATAAGAAAAGGTATTTCTAAAAACCAGAAAGTTTTCTGGATATTACGGTCTGAGCCTGGGAGATCAAGCTCAGCAATGGGTGACAGAGGAGCTTGACGAACACAGGATTGCGGCATTACTGAGTTTCTGGAGGCCGCTGTCCACTGTCTTTCCTTTCAGGCTTTGGGAAGACAACCCACACAGGCGTGCGATGATGACAAGGAAGGCCCACGAGGGCAAGGAGTTCTGGGAGAAAACTGTGGACTTTTGGAAACTTGCAAACATTGTTGAGCTCGAAAGACTGAGATAAGCTGTGCTTTCGGCGGCAGCAGCGTCTGTGTTAAGAGTTAGGAATTACTTGAGGAATAGAGGGGAAGGAGGTCTTTTGTATCATCTGGTTCTCAATCCTGGAGGAAAAAGAACTGCAGAGGAATATGAATATATTAATAGTTAAAAATTATGTTGCTTGGTCGGATCGCACTAAGAAATGTTTTAACTTAAAAGAAATGTACTGTGACAAATGGACTGGATCAATCTGAGCCAGAAGTCAGGAAGGAATTCAGACTTGGAGAGATGTGGAATAACAATCACTCAAGAGAGGAAAGATGTTAGTTTTAAGTTTATTGTGCAAGAAAGTTCTGGCACAACAGCAGTTCTTCTCCAGCTCGCCTGCGACAGAACCGGGCCGGAGCCCAAGACTGGGGAAAGAACCTCTGTTTGGACAGATAAGGAGCAACAACTTGACTAATAGTCCTTCAGATGGAGCAGATTTGATTCCAGGAGGTCAACTCCTAATTCTTGGAATCTCCAAATACACAAATCCAAATCCAGTGTAAAACGGAGCCAGAATTGCTACGCAAACGAAGCGGAGTAACGCCATTGGTCGAAACTTCCCAATACACACCAGTAGAACTGGGACTATAAAAAACTGATGTCTGAAGCAGAAGTCAAGAGATTTTGGATTCCTTTAACGATGTAAATGTGATGTTTTGGTTCTGCAGACGTGCATTAAATCTCTTCTCATTTTGGCTATGAGCAGAGAGAATTTGTATCATTTCTTTATTTATATATTCCATGAGTTTAGGCATCTTTAAATTCCTCAATTGAACCAGACGAGTCCCCCATAAAACAGATTTCCTCATCTCACCAAAGCACAAGTCAAGCCCCATTTCTGTTTATGGCTCGACCAAAATACAGACTGGATCTAGGAGCATGGATGATGTTGAATATATTAATGAAAGAAAGATGAAAACAAAAACCAAAAGCCACAGGGAACCAGAGTAGAACCAAAATTATCAGGAACAAACAAAAGCATAGGGAGCATAACCAGGGAACAGGTTGTAATGGGGTATAAGAGTTTCAATATTGTGAGGGTGAATGCTGGACCAAAAAACCTGGGCTAATTAGTTAGCAGGTTATATGTGTGAGGGGGGAGAGACAAAATGGTACAGGGGGTGAGGGAGAGTACACAACAGGACAACTAGGAAAATGAATCTCAGAATAACCTATAACTAGATGCCAGGAATAAATAAACAAACTAGAGTCATTGAAAAAAACACTTTACTAAAGTAACATAGAAACAAGACTGATGTAATCAAAATATTAAACTAACAAACATAATAATAACGGAGCTAGAATGAAATAATCAAAATACCAAAAAAAATCCAAGATCCGAACAGAAAATCACAGAATCACTATCTCTCTTTTCATCTCCTCTAGACAAATCACTTTGTGAAGTAGATCACTTTTCAGGTCACTCATGGTTGTTGGATGAACAGAAAAGTAAAATAAAAACTCTGAAATAAGAAAATGCTAAAGTTATGTCTTTTACGTTTAACCTGAATTCCCACATTTCTTTCAGCTGTGTGAATTTCCACTAAACAACAGAAACTCTACAACTGAGCAACTTTGTCTGATATAATAACCAGATGCTGTTAGTTAAGAATAAATCTACCACTAAATATTAAATAATACTGTGAGTTTATTAGAGCGAAGCTGCAGTGTTTCCTACCTGTTGCAGGTGAAATTGATGCAACAGGTAAAGCAGCAGCTTTATTTATAAACCTTACATCATGAGCGACACGCCTCTATGAGAAACAAACAGCAAAAAGTGAAAGTGAAACTTTGGGGCAATGTCCAGGTTTTATTCATTTATTCTATTTATGGTAACCTTAATTTCAACAAGAAAATCCCATTGAGATTAGAAATTTCTTTTGTAACAAAAACCAAGACTGGCAGCAGCACACAGAAGTTATAAAGGTTTTAAAGTTTATTGACCATAATAAACACCAGAGTCCGACTAAAACTGAGCAGAAACTGCAGCAGGATCTGCTCTGTGAGGCAGACATGCAGTAAAATCTGTAGACATTCAGCAAACAGAAATAAATTATGTATTAACATCAGATTGGGTTTAGTCTATCTGTTGTTTTTCTGTCTCTGGACTCTTTATGTCACACTGAGTTAGAATGGAGTTTTATTTACTGAAACCAGATTAGAGGAAAACACCTCCGGACTGGTTCGACTCAGGAATTTCTGCCAGACTTTATAACAGCAGCTGATTCTTCCTGTAACTGAGCTGAGTTATAGTAACTCCACGGCTCTTCACATGTTTTAGCTGCTTCACATGATCCTGGCAGGCTCAACTTTAAATGTGTAAACTATGAACTGATGCATGAATCAGAGTGAATATTCAGTATCTATAAAGACTGAAGGAAAGTCTGAACCTTTAGAAGGAAAATACCAAGAAATACTGAAGACTTGTGAGCTGTAGATTCAATTCAATTTATTTTTACTTATGTAGCCCCAATTCACAACAAATATTGTCTCAAGACACTTTACAAAAAAATTATACATACATACATTTAAATTGATCCTAATTATTAAAAAGTACCATAAGCTCAGTTATCAAAAGTAGTTTAAAAGGTTTTTATCTAAGAAAAGATGAGAAACATACACACAACACATTTTATCAGGTTTTAGAGTTTTAACATAAACCTATTTTAATTTGGCTGATTTCATTCATTCATTCATTCATTCATTATTATTAAAGTTATTTAAAAATACACACAATGATAACAAAGCGTAATTTCAGTGAAGTATTAAGGAATAAATCAGTAAATCAGTCAGGAATAAATCAATGCATAATCAATGATTATGCATTGCTGCATAATCAGAGAAAACAAGAAGAAATAAAACCACAGATATGAGAAATATAAGCGTTTGTCTGCAGCTCATCCAGTTTGTTGCCTGTTGCTGGAAACTAAATGATTTAATGCAGTCACCTGAACTTTTTGATTATTTGATGTCCTGAGTTTGAGTTTTGAATCTGTTTTGATTGGATTGTTATTTTCTTTAATGTAAATATGACTGAACAGACTGACTCTAACTGTACTCACTGCGACTAAATAAATTAATTAAACTGGGGGTAAATTTCCTTTGCAGTCTAAGACCACTAGATGGCAGTGCAGTAAAAGTTAACAAAAACTGAACAGAAAGTGGAATAACATAAATCTGATGAATGTTTTCTATGATTAATCAACTAAAACTCGTTGAGATGGATCTGAAGCCAGAGTCCAAAACATCGACTTCATGAAACCAGAGATGTTCTGGTTTTATTTGTATTTTCTGAGTAGCCATTTTGTCTCAGAGTTCAACCGAACATGGCTTTGAAAGCTTTGGCCAGCCTCTCATGTACTTGGTTTTCTGCACTGCTTTCTGTTCTTCTGAAGAATTTTATCACTGAAGATATCATAGATTGGAACGTGGAAGCCAACATCTTGTCAGCTGAGGTCATTCCTGTGAAGTCGATGGTGCAGGCATACTGCTGCTTCAGAGCTTCCTCATCCAGTTTCATTTTTCTGGAGAGTTTCCCCAGACAGACGGTGAGGTGGAGCGTTGCCTGAAACCTGGAGAACATGAGCACCAGCGACAGAGCCAAGGTGACCACAGGCAGAGGGATGTCTTCATCATCTTCATCATTTTCCTCTGGGAGGATCAATGGGATGAGGATATGGTTTCTTCCAGGGTTGCCATGTCTGCTTTCCAGCCTCTCAAATTTCTTCCAGACGCCATCTTCAGGTGTTTTTAAAGGAGACACGATGATGTTGGGAATCTCTTGATTTCCAGTTTTCTTCATGGAGTTCCACCCATCAGGGAGATGTTTGGGTCGATGCCTGTTATCTGGAACCTTGCATCCACGATCAGGTGAGCAGTAAAACTCTCTGTGGACAGGTTGAATCTTCCCTGTGGCGATACCGTACGCCGCGGTAGCTTCAAGGTAGCAGTTCCAGGGCGAGTACAGGACAACGTCGGAGACGGTGGTCAGAGGCAGCAGGCAGCTGGCTGGCATCATGGAGGCAGTGATCGCTCCATGAGCCACAAAGGTGATGTCAACTTCGTTGCTGTGGTTCTTCTCCTCTTCCTCATCAATCTTTTCCTTCAGGAACTGGAACATGTCCACCAGGTTGGAGAAGATCTTAGAGTCTGCATTTTCCCTGAGCCACTTCCTAACGGATTCATCTTTGCAGGTATCCAGTGCAAACTTCAGCAGAGTTTGATGGTCGTCACTGCTCTTGTTTTTGGTTTCAATGCTGCGTTTAATCTTGGCTAACCTCCGGAAGATCGATCTGGAAGAGGAAACACCAATCAGAAGACACAGAGGTTATAAATGGGACTTTTTAACAACATGTTGTAACCATGTATTTGTCATCCTGTTGGATCTGATCAAAACGTTTTACCCAATGGATCATCACATGTTGATATCGAGTCAAGAGCAAAGTGTGGGAATCATAACCAGCTAACAGAACAAGTTTTTATGTCATTTTCCCAGATTTCCCTTTTGTGACAATCTTAGGGATTCTCCGATTATCAGGATGAATATTAAAATAATATTAAGAGATATTCCTGCTGTGTGTGTGCTAAGGGCTAGAGATAGTTTGAGTTGGCCAGGTGTTGTTTTCCAAGTTGTATATAAATAAAATATTATACAAAACGTGTGGAATACAGGCAAAAACAATAATTTATGGGTTGGTTTCCTGTAAAGTTCAGCATTTTTTCCATTTCCATTATTTTGGTTTAGTAGTGAGATGTTTCATCATTCAGACTTACTGAATGTTTTTAAGGTCGGTTTCCATCTGGTCAGAAGCTTTCCGAATGTCCACAGCGTTCTTCCTCAGACTCTGACTGGCTTCAGTCTTACAGTTATTCACATCGACACAGTTGATCACCAGCTCAGGAACTGAAAACGCCAACCCAACCACTCCTGCTCCAACCTTGGAAAGGCAAAGTAAGTATAGGAGAATAAAATGTTTATCAAACGTCAGAAAAAACATGGACATTTCTATCTAAAATGGCCTTAACAAGCTGTCATAAAGTCCCACACAACATGTTGATATTTGATATATTTATGAGCAGACGGAGCTACTCACCCGTCCGACTGCTTTGCCTGCAGCTTTTGCTCCCATGGCTGCTGCCAGCTCTGGAAGACCATTTGACACCAAACTCTTCCCAGACTTTCTAGCTGCGATCATCGCAAACTTGGAAGCTAAAGAAATCCCAAGAAGAGCGAAATCTGCCTCCTTATCACTGATTAGTGTTTTGGAGAAACCAGACAGCATGTTCTGCAGACTGATCCTGGCGTTCAGCATCAGCCCCTCTCGTTTGGCCATGGCCCTCACGATCATTTCTACAACATAATCTTCTGGAGAAAGTTTCTCAACAGATGAAGCCTGTTTCTCCATCCGCTCTCCTTCCTCCTTTAGCGTTTTCATCAGTTTCTCAATTCCCTTTTCGAGATTCTCAATCTTCTCACCCGTCTGTTTGGCTTCTTTCATGTTTAAGCTGGCCACAGTGATGTCCACAACATCTGAGGTCAGGTTAGTGGTCAGACCGAGGCCAGAGGCCACGGCTCCAGCTGTGAACAGGAACGGGATCGCAGCTCCTCCAGTGACCAGGGCTGATATGCCAGAAACTGTCATGGCCGCCGCTCCTCCCACAGACACTGAGCTGCCTACAACTTTGCCGATGTTGCAACCTTTCTTGGTTTCCTCCAGCTCAGTGGCCAGTTTGTCAAACTTCTCTGCAGCTTCTTTCTGCAGCTTCACCCACTTGAAGATTTTATCTATGAGCATGTCGGCTACATCCATGGTGGGATCCCAGTGATTTCCTGAAAAAAGGTTGAAGTTTACCCACTAGTTACATTAAAGCAACATCTGACCGCTGAACTCTCACCTTTTCCAAGCAAAAATTAGAAGCAGAGAGTCTCTTGAAGGAGCTGAAGTTTCTGGAAGTTCGTTCAGATTTCTTCTATTCCTGAGTAATTCTGAAATACTGTTAGAAAATTTTGATTTTACCAAACTATCTGAAAAAATAACTACAATGTTGCATTGAGGACATTATAGGACAAAGAGAAAAATAAGTACATTTCTTGCAAAAAACAAAAAATGTTGGGATTAATCTCAGATATTTTCTAGAAAAAAGTGGAAATTCTCCATTTTTGAAACTCAGAAATTTTCAGGTTTCTTCCAGAACATTTCTGAGATTAATCTCAAAATTTTTATGTTTTCATTTTTAACTTTTTGTTTCACTCTCAGAAAATTTCTCAGATTAATTTTTTTTTAAATCTCATTTTTTTCATGTAAATTTTTGACTTTTTGAGCTCAGAAATTTCCTTGTTTTTTTTTCTTAAAAACATTTCTGAGATTTTTCTTGAAGTTTCTGAGTTTTAAATCACTCCTTTATTTTCTATCCACATTCTATCCCTAATGCATTGTTATAGGTAACAGATGTAAATGCATGTAAAATAAATATTCCAGTGTCTCACCTGTTCTGTTGAAATGTGAAAAGACTCTTTTCACAGCTCAGTTTGGGTTTTTATTGAAAGGAAATTTATTGTCTGTTTCTCTGTTCTGATTGGCTGATTTAAAGTCAATCATTCAGAAAGTGAAAGTATTTGTCTTATCCTGCTGACCCGAACAGATAAACGTTTGAGCTGACCTAAAGCGACCTGCAGCTGTTTAACATCAGATCAGAACCAGGAGTCAATCATAGTTCATGCAGAAAACTGAAAACTACAGATAAACATCTTGATTTGTGAAATCAGGCAGATTTTTTGTCCTGGAAAAAGTTTGCAACAAAGACAAAGTTGAGAAAGAAACGGTTTAGTCTGAAATCTTGATCCGCCCATTAAACCTTTAGAAATAACAAACTGCATTTATTCCCTGACATCCTCAGTGGTACCACACAAGATTCTATCAAATTTATGTGGATTTCACTTAAAATGATAAAAAAAATAATAATAAATCCAGCACAAAGGGAGATTTCTCTTGCAAAACAGAAAGTAAACTCACCGAAAGCAGCAATTAAACTTCCCGTCTTATCAGCTGTAAAATATATCTGGTGTTTTGTGAAGCAGCAGATTTATTATCAGGCTGGTGATGCAATAACTGAACTGGTTCGATATATAAGAACAAATCTTTTCTGTTCAGATTGTTCATAACATCCGGTTCTAAGTTTAACTGTGATCGATTCTCTACAGAGACCCTCAGCTGTCAGGCCGTTTCTTGGCTCTTTGGTTCAGTAAATATGGGAGGCTGTTTGTAAAGTCATATTCACAAATTAAACGACAAATAAACACAAAAATCTGGTTTGTTTAGCCTGTCACATAAAAAATATAGGGGCTTATTTTTCTATGTTAATGTCAGTAATGCACTTATAAATGTTGCCATTTTAAAAAACATTTTTAATTAAAAAACGAAACATTTAGTTTACAAATGAAGTAAAGTTTAGTTAGCAGGCTAAATATTTAGTTTGAAGCTAAGAGTTGAGTTAGTAAACTCAATATTTAGCTTGCTAACTACTAAATGTTTAACTCTGATAAATATTTTATTTCTAATCTAAATATGTATCTTAATATTTAACTTACTGACAAAATAGCAAGTTAAATATTGAGTTATGCAAGTCAAAAGGGATAGGTTAGCTCAAGTCAATATTGAGCTTTTTAACTAAATATTTAGCTAATATGTAGAGAAATATTTAGTTAGCAAGGTAAACTGTTAGCTTGCTAACTAAATAGCAAAATAAATGTGTTGCTAAGTGTGAAAGTTATGAATGAAAATTAAATGATAAATATTTTTCTTATGACAGTCTAAACAACCCAACCCAAGTATTTGCACTGGTTCTGGTTCATGATATGATTGATTAACAGAAGCTACGTCAACAAAGTGATACCAGAGGCAATCTGGTGACACACCCATAGCAGCATGTTGTCTCTGCAACAAGTTTAACGGTTAAAGATCATCTAACAGTTAAAGATCATCTCATTGGAGGAGATCCTCCAACATAACCTGCAGCAACTGGGCTGCTTTCAATTTGTAAAACAGTTGATACTATTAAGGTCTGATACTTTGTTAAATTACAAAACCTTCTGACAAACCAAACCTTATTTTAAATATTAAGATATTTTTGCAAAGATTCTAACTGATTTATAAGATGAATTGTTCATTGCTTCATGTTTAAACTCGGTGCATCTTCAACATTATAATTTGAGTTTTTGTTACTGTACAGCAGATTCTAGAAATTATTTTTCTCTAAAACATTTTAAAAACTGGTTTAAAACTAAATAATCTACTAAATCTGTTCCTTTTTAGAATATTTGAACAGATGACTACCGGTAGTTAATATTTTCACTGATATTTGGGTGTAATTTCTCTATCAGCCACTAGATGGCGCTGCACTGATTCAGAACTGATTAATCCGTCAGAGCAGGGTTCACCTGATTGGCTGGTTTGCAGCCACGTGTTTAAAATGAATCAATTTAATTAAAAAAAACTCTTTATGTGTTCCAAAGGAAAATTAAATGTTTTTGTAATTCATATCAGAGAGTCGTTGTGGATGATGATGCTGCAAACAGGAAGGATCTCCAGTAACAGTCAGTCCTCCAGTGGCACTGGAGAAGCCTCTGACTGAAGATTGTTGCTGAATAACAACCTTATGCTAACATGCTAACAAAGAAACTAAAGCAGAAGAGAGAAGGGTCAAGCAGTTCTTAAATTTCAATTTATCTTTTATCAATCTGCAGGTAAGATTTTACAAAAATATGAGACTCGTCAGAATTATTTTATTAATGTTTCAAACTGAAGCAAAAACAACTTCCAGGTTTTATGTTCAGCTTCAGCAGCAATCCATTAAATAAGGCGCAGATGAGCTGCTGCTGTAACTTCAACCTGATGAGAAACTGAACCAGCAGCAATAAAATATTAACTTATTAACATTTAGACACAAGATTTTGAGCAAAAATATGTCACCATGGTGAAGCTTAGCAATAAAAATAAGGATAAATAAATAAATAAAACAGGTTTAAAACTGCCTGAATGACTGGAGCCTTCGTCACACCCAGTTAGCTTCCAGATTTTCCAAATCTCTTAAATCATCTGAAACATGATTTTCTTTAACTTTAACGTCTTCATGATGCTGAACGTGTCAGTCCGGTTTGGACCCTGAAGCGTCAGATCTGAAACCATCGGGTTGAACCTGCATGAAGCTCCGTTTCCTCCTGAGGAGCTGAAATGTGTCTGCAGCTCTGATGGTCTTCAGGTTCTTCAGCAGCTCCTCTCTCACTGTAAGACAAAGGTCGGGGGTCAAGTATTGATCCTAAATCAGAAGGGGTTCATGTTCTCCATCAATAATAACATTATAACCAAACAAACTTGGAATCATGTCAGAAAGATCAACTGAAGGGCTTTAAGTAGGACCTGGACCATCGGCTGCAGTTATTTCAGAGTTTATTTTTTAAATGTCCTAAAAAAACTTTTTTTCATAACTTTGTTCTCAAATTGGACACATGAGCTGACCAATCAGAGACAAGTATTTGAACTGCTCTGAAAACTCTTTGTAAAAGTTTAACTTTTTTCACGTTTCATCCCAACAGGTTTTCTGCAGTTTTCACAATCTCAAACTTAAGACTTTTTAAGACCATTATGAGTTAAATTTAAGACCTGTAAGGCAAAGATGTACAAAAGAAAATAGCATGTTTTATATTGTAGCAGTGTTAATCTTTTTTTAAACAGAATGCACAAAACATTGTATGGGTTAATAACAGAAGTGAGTCAGTGATGAAGGCGAACGTCATCCAGCCAATTTGCAAAATGATAAAGGCTAAAACATTACCTAACTAGCAAGAGTTTATAAACAGCTATAGTTAGTGGTAGCCGCAACGCCTCGAGTCGCAGGACGGAACAAAGATACCTACGCACAACTCAAACGTTTGCTTTATATAAAAGTCCTGCAAGAAAAATCAACTACATGGAAAATATCTGTTACTTGCTGCCCTGAATTTCACACAGTCGGGCTGCAGACCTTCGGTTTTGGGAGTTGAGTTTCCCTTCTCACCATGCAGCTGTGTCCTGGAGCAAACGTCACGCCTTTCAGAGCTCTGTCCTGAGATCCACTGCTGCTGCCGCTCACTGAGTTCTTCCTCATGATGCCTGAACGTAAAGCAGAGTCGTTTCAGAGAGCCTGAAACCGTAACTCTGTCTGCACAGTGCAGTGAGCTCCTCTACCTGAAGGGGGCGGTATGTCCCGTCTCTGCAGGCTGTTTCTGCGAGGCAGGGTGTAGTTTGCTGGTTTGGAGAGACGACGGTGGCGGTGTTTCAACATGGCCGCCGGAGGGATAATGCTGGGGGGCGGGGCTTTGCCTTTCTGTCGATAGAGCTCCTCAATTTCTCGCTTCTGACTCACCTGCAGGCTCTGCACCTGCCCCAGGTGTCTGTGAGGAGGAGGGAGAGCATAGTGAGCAGTAAACAAGAATGCATTGTGGGTTTTGGTGACACCTGCTGGCCAACCCTGAAATATTGCTCTTTACATGACAGTAAGGTGTGATGGATTTGTTTTTCCAACTATTTGTGCAGCAAAAGATGATCACCAATCACCCAGTCACCTGTGACGAAGCTCTATTAGCTCCTCCCACATCTCCTCGGCTTCTGATTCATCAGAGCTGTAGGTGGCAGAGCGGCTCCATGATTGGCTGCTGCCTGACCCCTCCCACAGACTGACGCTCAGTCTGCGCCTCCCCGTCGTCTTCTGCTCCTGACCAGACAGGCTGTCGTTGTTGCCAGGAGGGGAGATGGTGACTGTGGGGTTGCTGCTCTCTGATTGGCTCGTCTCTGTGCTGCTACCTGTGTGCTCTGGTTGATTTTTATTGGACGGAGTCACGGACTGGGTGGTGTCGGTGGTGTTGTCTTGAGTGGATGGTTCTTGATTACTGACAGAGGGACCTCCTGAAGAGGGAGACACCTGGAAGCGTCCAACTGTGAAACCTGGTATCTTTACTGTGAAAGAAGAAAAGAGGAGGAGACACCTTTGATTGACTGAGTGATAATTTCATTTTCAGCACGTTCAGCCCAAAGACAGTGGAGAAATACCGACAAAACAATAAAGCCGTGATTCCAACACAGAAAGGAGCAGTGGAAGAACAGAGGAGGAGAATGGCTCTTCCTTTGGAGGTTTTTTGGGGACATCCTACAAGGAGGCGACCCCGGGGAAAAACTAGAACTCAGTACAGGAACAATGCATCCCGTCTGGTCTGGGAATGACTTGGGAGACTCCTGAATGAGCTCGGAGAGGCATGTCCCATTTCCTTTCTGGACATGTTACCTCCTCAACCCTGTTGGATAACTGGAGGTCAACAGCGATGGCGATAGAAAGGAAAACTATGGGAGGTGTAAAAATACATGATAATAGGAAACTTTTTTTCTGTTGCTGGTTCTCTGGGCTTTCTTCTGTTAATGAAAAAATCTTGAGAATTGTCTTTATTTTACAAATCAGAAAAGTACATTTTACCTTTCGGGGTTGGAGACATTCTTCCTGATGGAGAAACAGGCGGGGACACCTAAAATAAAGTAAAAAATATCCAGTTTAATCAACCTGGTACATAAGTGAAGAGGACCAACACAACTCGGCAGTAAGGACATTTGGTCTAAACATTACAACCAGTTAAAAATATAATTTAATTTAACTGATCATAGAAAAAGATACGATCATGAGAAACTACATGGCATTGAGTCACTGCCTTGTCATTGACCTGCTTGCTATTTGTGTTTGTGTATTGTGAAACAACACAGACTGGTGAATTGTAGCTGATGAACTTGTGGTTCACTGAGCACAGGAAGGATTCCCAGAGCTAAACTGATGTGACTTCTCTAACCAATGAGGCATGGAGAGACGGATGTAAGGTTTGTTATCTGTAAACAGTCCTCAATGTGTTGATGACCTGCCACTGTTTGGGTTTAGTGTTTGAAAATGATCACAGTCTCATTGGAGAGGGACAAGAAATACCTGGACTGATCAGGTACTGCTTGGGGTCAATGTGGGTGAGACATGTAAATGCACTGATCATAAAACAGATAAAAAACATTTGATGTCTATAGACCTCACCATTTTGCGAGGGGTTGATGCACGAGGAGACGATGTGGAGGAAGAGGTCGATGAGTCTGAGAACTCTTCTCTGTGATTGGGTCTACTGGTCAGACTTGGAGAAAAGGATGTACCTGAATCTGTGAACCAGTACAATAAATGTCTAGGTCTGATCAGCTGTGACTGAAGTCGTTAAATCCACCAGGTACTCACCATGAGGGGGTGAGGGTAAGTCAGCTTTACGGACAGAACTGTTGAGCTATGATGAAGGAATGAGAGGTTAGCACAAAACAAGATGCTTGAGTTCCATACAACAAAACCTAGTAACCCCAAAACTGATTATCACACCTGACAGTCCATTAGACTCTGTTTGATTTGGGATCAAAATTTGTTACATCTTCAACTTGGTGTGCATTTCACTTTCACACTGCACAGTCAAACAAACCAAACCCTTTGAATAACCTGTTCCCCTCTTCACCTTGAATTACACCAGGAACCACTGAAGGAAATGACACAGTGACATGAGTGGCACTTCCTTCTTCACAAAATGTAAACAACAAAGGAGTCTGCCAAATTTTAGCGTTTGTATGATTTCTCTTTTGTTATTGGCTATTTCTCCCACTAGCGTCAGACTCTTGTGCTTGTTTTGGTTGTATTTACCCAGAAAGCCCTATGCTATAGTTCGTTTTCTGCTTCTGGACTGGTCTTCGGTCCACTTGGCGGCACCAGAGTTCATGTCACCCAAACCGAGACCTAGGTTTGCAGGCAGACCCTAGTTTGCTTTTTTTGGTCTGCATCAGCATACCACCACACCAGACTTTCAAGGAAAATGAACTGGAGATCAAATAAGGCTGATTAAACAAGGTGCTATGAATTAGTTTTAGTCTTACCTCAGCTGTTTCTGGGACCCTGTTGTTTCTAGGACCCTGCTCACTGTCCCTAAAGGAGCCGGTCCGAGGTCTTGGTGGGGAGTATGTTTGTTGTATGGAGAAGGAATTGGAAAATGAACCTTGGTTTTGATGATGGAGACCAGAACCCAAAGACGGAGATCCAGAGGAAGAAAGGGGAGGTTGGGGGTTTGAGAATGGGGGAGATAAAGGTGGAGGGTGAGGATATAAGCCCTGATTGGGGGCCCCAGATTGGGGCAAGAGGGACTGAGCCACACTCATTGCCACAGAGATGACATTAGCCAAGGAAAAGTAAGGTTGGTCAGGGGACGGCCATTGGGGAGGGTTGGGTGCTGATGGAGTAGAGGTGGGGGTGAAAAGGGAAGGGTTGCTTTGCACCCGGGACAGTCGGGAGATGGGGGACATGGTTGGGAAGGAGGCAGTGTAAGTGGAATAGGGGTGAGTCTGGAGTTGATATTGAGCAGAACGTGGGAGATGCGGTTGGGGAGTAGTGTTGGATTCTGGATGGGGGTATTGGAGGGAGAACTGGGGGTGCTGATAGGAGGAAGCTGGAGAGAGAAACACAAATGACATTTAGCTTTAAAAAAGGCAAACATCTGGGTAATTCACATGTTACCACCAGGTGGTGCTGTGCATCATCTCAATATTGGTCTACATTTAGAAAATATGCAATAGGAAGACATTTAGGTTGGATGCCAACCAAAGTGTTTCAACACCACCAGCAAAATTAAAAAGATTATAGCCATATTACGGCCATATTTGTCTGTAAACATGTTCTGTCCATAACTCTTTAAGCACCTTTTACTATCAAATTATTAATCACTTAATACAAAAAATAGTCAACAGATCAACCCGACACTGCAATGATGTTAAAATTGCAACAAATAATGAAGTATATTAGTAGATGTCCATCACCCCTACCAACTGGACATTTGGAGAAGATGATGATGTGAAGGTATTATGTAAAACACGACACCATGTCGTACCTGATGGAGTCTGAAATGACTGTGACCTCAGTGGTCTGACGAGGGGTGTGGCCTCGGTGTCAATGCGGAAATCCACAGCTTTCAAAGGTGAGGGGTCACTGTTATCAATATCTGACAGAAAGAGACAACAATCAGCCAGAGAAACGAATCAATGAATGAGTTGGAACTGATGGAGATACATCAGATCAAAGTAGATCTGAGTTTCAAACCATCAGACTGACTTCACAGTCCAAATGTTGGTACTTACCAGGTAAAGAGGACGAGGACAAAGTCCTGGACAGACCCTTTGTTGCCTCGTTTAACTGTGAAGATTAGAGAACCAATCTGAGTATAATTCAGTAATATTACTGAAAACATGGAGTCTGACTGAGATGATTTTATATCGTAACACTGTACCGTTTCATGAAAACCTGTACCGGTTTAAACAATTAAAGGATTCAACTGTTTATTCACTCTTCAACCAAAGGAGGGCAGAACTGAGTTTTAGGCATAATGTTGCAGAAGTAAACACAAAAATTTACACAGAAACATAAAGACAGAACCTGAAATGACCTATTTGATAAAAGCAAAGAAGTTGATTTTGGGAGTTAGTTATCAGAAGAAAAACCTTTAGGGGAGAAATGAGATGCACCTGTGATTCGGGCAATGCAGATGCAGTCAAGTTGGACAACCTGCTGGCGCCTGCTGGGTGCTGCTGATGCATCATTAACTCCACGCTCTTTATGATTTCATACATGCGTAGAATAAACCCCTCTCTCTCTGATGGCAGGATGAAGTCTCTGAGCAGCTGGAAGTAAAGAGTTGGTTGATGTTGATGGAGGACAAGCTGAAGGAGAAAGCTCAGTGCTGATTGGTTGTCTCCTAACCATCACAGAGGCGATGTCCTCTGGATTGTCTCCATCCAGGTCAAACTTGAAGGTCACCATCTTGTTGTTGTGAGTCTGCAGCTGACACTCCACCACTCGGTCCGCCTTGTCGGACACCTAAATGCACCAAACACACACCAGCAGTGTTTGCAACTTCACCATAAAATTGCATAAATGGAAACGCATACATTTTTTTCAAAAACTCGTGGTTTTTGTGAGGCAGTTTTGACCAAATTTAAATTGGTTTATTTCATAAAACTGCAATGGAAATACTTCTTTTCGCAACACATGAGTCGCATCAGTCGGATGTTACTACTGGTTGAAACGCCAAGGAAGACAACAACAAGAAGTAGTGGGAGGATGATGATTTGTTGTTTTTTTAGACTTTAGATTTTAAGCGCAAATTTCTTAAAACACTTGAAATATGACAAAACTAACTTACAAATAACGTTTCAGTACGATATAAGAGCTTGTTTTAAGTAATTCATTAATATTGATAAAAGGTTCTAGTTCCACTGGACAGCAGATTATTTCACTTATAAAAAGACATTTTCCTCATGTTATAAGTGAAATAATATGCTAATGGAACTAGAACTTTAATCAATATTAAGGAAAATTTAAGATCCTATTTCTTTCTGAAAAGTTGCTTGTAAGTTAGTTTTGTTGTATTTTAAATGTATTAAGAAATTTGCACTAAAAACTAGACCAAAAATACTTGGTAAGATTTTGTTTTTGCAGTGTTGTAACTGTTTATTGGCATGTTTTTTAATAATTTATCACGGGTTGAAACTTATTCACGTGCAATTTTAATTTTATTTCTTAATTATTGGAAAAACAGCAATTGTGAAGTTATGTTTTGACGTCAGCAGGATATCGACAATGATTTGTTGCTGTTTGTAACAGAAGCTCAGCTTTCGGCTGGGACGGCTCGACTCACCCCGACGATCTTCAGCCGGGCTCTGGCTCTACGCCTGAACTGCTTCGTTGCTTCTCTTTTCGCTGCTTCCTGCTTGCTCCGTTCTGATTGGCCATCGTTGCCGTCACTCAGGCTGGATGTTATATCAGAGGAGTAGCTGTGAGGCGAAAACACAGATTCTAAAATAAAACATGTTGAAACGAAGGAGGCTGATGGTTTTCTCCTGTGTGTTACCTGTCGACAGGTGAGGAGAAGCCGCAGCGTGAAACAGTGCGATGTTTCTCTGAACTTTGGGAAACAGCAATGCTCTGCAGAACACAGTTTCAATTAGAGCTGAGACGAACAACTGCATTAGTTATCAATTAATCTGTTTAAAAAATTTTCATAGTCTGCACATTTTACATGTAATCCTTTTTTAAAATAAAATATTGGAAATACATTTAAAGATGCAAATAAACAAACAATTTGACTGCTTTTTAAAAGCAGAAAATACACATTTTATTGCCTAAGATATACACCAGAGGATGTATCTGTAGGTACAGTGTAAGACTGATCTGGTGATTATTTCTTGGCTTACCTGATTAATAATTTGATGAAAAAGATCCTTAATAGGAGATTTTATTTTACACAATTTGAACCAGGAGATTGGGTAAAATATATTTAGTTTTTGTTTTTATTTTAAATGCAAATTTTCTGTATATTTTAGCTTAATTATTACTCTGAGAATATCATAATTTCAGCAAATTTATCTTTTTTACGTCTGTATACTCCAGTTAACAATTAATCGATTGCTAAAGTATTTTGATAATTGATTCATCACGATTTGTCTGATTAATCATTTCAGCTCTCTTCAAATTTTAGAGATTGAAGGATTTTTTAAACTTATTTAAATTCATCCCTGTGATAATTTTTTTTGTTGTTTTCTAATGTTTGTAGCTGGACTGAAGCAAATAAAGTAAATTTTATCTGTTTTTCTCAAATACAATACTACGACTTCCTTCCTGCTGACCTTCGGGAAGCGCAACACCGGGAAGGGCGGAGCCTTGGAATGCGTCTGCCTCAAGGGAGGCGGAGTCCCTGAAGTGGGGGCGGGGCTTAACAAAAGAGGAGGAGCATCTGGAGCCACAGGAAGGGTGTTGAAGAAGATTCCTGTCTCACAGTCAGCTGCCATAAGAAGAAGCAGGTATTAACTTGAACAGCAGCTGTAATAACTATTCAACCAGACGTTGAAACACGTAATGAAAAACACTGACAGGCAGCTGAGGAGTGAGACGCGGGTCTGGTTGTCTTGTCTTGGTCCTCGTCTCCATCTTCTTCCGTTTTGCTGGACAAGACGCTGATCCCAGAATCTGCCGGGCTGCTGCTCGCCAACAACATCCCTGTTGGGCTGGTTGCCGTGGGCGGGGCTTGAATGTCAGCAGGAACATCATTCTGTGAGTTTATTGGATGAGAGTTAAGAGTTTATTTCAATCTGTGGTAGTTCAACAAACTTTCATTTTTAGGTACACATTCTCAGTACCGCAGAGTAAATTGCTGAGCACAAAACAGTGTTAAGATCAAACTGTTTTGAAAAGGTTGCGAGTTGCTGAAAAGGTTGTGAGTTGCTGAAAAGGTTGCGAGTTGCACGGTAAAGTAGCTCAGTTACTTATCAAACAATAAATTGCTAATCAGCAGTTGCACTATTTGGGTAAGTGTGGCTTGATTTGAAGGAAATAAAGGAATTTGTTTTGAGAAATGTAGGAAATCAGTATCCTTGATTATGCAATCGAAACCATCTGGGGACAGTGTGGGTGGAGTCTGCGTGGCTCACTGAATATGCAAACTACGGCCGAGTAAGTGGGAGCCTTTAGGCTACTTCAAAACAAAATATGATAAAGAAAAAAATTAAATTAATTAAGAAAATAAAAAGATTTTGATTTGTAAATAAAGTCTTAAAACATTTAAGTTGTTGTTCAGACTCACCTGAGTAGCCACCCTTCCAGAAGCATTAAAAACGGATGCAGGCTTCTGATTGGACAGTTTGGAGTCATCGGGGGCGGGCTCAGTCGCCTTCCTGCTGACAACAGCTTTAAGGTTGTTCAGCGCTTCCTCCAGCAGGCGGCGCTTTTTGTCCCGCTGCTGCTTTATGGCAGTCACTCGGTTTCTGATCGCCTTGGCGATCACCTTGTAGTCGGCCTTACACACAAATCCCAGGATCACCTGAGAGACAAAGACGACAGGTGAGTCTAGCCGGCAGGTGATTATTCTGTGGTGAAGTCGCCAGTGTAGCGATGAGGCTACCATCTCCTGGGCGACCTCTTCAGGGACGTCTTTGTACAGCTCAAAAAGGAACTCAATGGCATTGTTGTCTTTGTATTTGCCCAGAAGCTTCTTCTTGTCTTCCACCCTGAGCCAGAGCTTCAGCGCCGCCTTTGCACCGTCATCTTCCTCAGCAAGCTCCACACAGTAACCCGTCTTTTCCTGAAAGAACCGGTGCTCCAGCAGATCCTGAACCGTAAACCTATCGAAGAAATCAATCGTCAATAGGTCGTTCACTGTCCCACATTGATAAGAGACACAAGTGAAGCATATGAAAACTATTCATATACAGTTATATTTTAAAGCTTCTAGTGTAAAAAGTGTTTGTTAGGAAGTTCTAAAACAAAGATCCAATGTTTTTAAGGGTGCATTCACACCAGCTCTCTTTAATTTGCTTTAATGTTTGTTTATCTACAAAGTCTGGTTCGTTTGGGGAAGTGTGAACGTTGAATCAAACACACCAGGCACTGAGCTTTCCCGACTAACCTCTCACTGCTGTTGGTTCGGATGCAGCCCTCGATTATCTCTTTCAGCTCCTGGTTTTGTACTTTAGAAAAATTATCCGGCTTGATTCCCTGGAGGACAGACGGTGGGTCAAACACGGAAACACAACAGGAAGTGTGCAGGTGTGAGGTGAACGTGGCCTTACGTTGGTGACTTTGCGGTAGATCTGGGCTGCGTTTTGACACTCGGAGTACGGATACTCTGAAGTTGCCATCTCCAGCATGCACATACCGAAGGCGTAAATGTCCACGGCCTCATCATACTTCTCCTCATACATCTCTGGAGCCATAAACTCAGGAGTTCCTGAACGCACCACGAGTCACAGTGTGAGACACTCAAACAGAACCCTTCCTCCTGACTAGATGCTTCTTACCGATGACGCTCTTGGCGAATGAGGCCTTCTTGAGCGTTGCAAGGCCCAGATCCCCAATCTTAACCGAGGCGGTGGGTCCGTTGATGAAGACATTGTCGCATTTAAGGTCTCGATGGAGAATGGGTGGGGAGCGCGAGTGCAGGAAGTGGAGACCTTTCAGGATTTGCAGGCTCCATCTCTGCAGCAGCTTGAGTTTCATCGGGCGGAACCGGCGCACGTACCTGCATGGGTTCAAAGGAAAACACACGACAAGGAGGGTGATGTTCAGGATACGCTCTGGTGCTAGATAGTGTTGGGGAGTGACAGAGTGGCAAAACGCTCTCACAGACAGTTGGAGGTTCTGTAAGAATTGTGTGAATATGGAACTTGTGTAAAATGTAAAGTTGGGCCAAATAAAGCAGACAGGAACAGAGTCCAGTGTTAGGATTTGTTTTTGTTTGCTACTTTTTAACATAATTGGTGCCCAACGTGGGGCGTATTTATACCCAGATCTGTCTGTGTGTAGAGTTCTGCACCAGTCCAGTCTGTGGTTTGGTTGATATTTGGAGAATGGAGACTCTCCTGTGAGACTGTCCAGGAATTGTCCACAGCTGGAACAATTCAACTGTTATTTTCTCATCTTTCCATTTGACAGTTTTCCTCAGTCAGAACATGGGAAAATGTCTTGTTATGAATGAAATAATCTGGTAGAACTATCAATATTAAGGAATTATTAACTTATCTTGCTGAAAAGTTACTTGTAAGTTAGTTTTGTCAAAATACTTGGTAAGATTTTATGTTTTTGATTTCATGTTTTTATGAGAGATAAAGGTTTCTGTGGGCCGTTTTCCTCACGTTTTGAGCGTCCCAGACGTCATGAGCTCCGTCACCAGGATGATACACTTGATTCCCTTGGCTGATTTCCAGGAGTCGTAGAACCTGACGATGTTGGGATGCTGCAGGACTTTGAGCATCTCCACCTCCTCACTGAAGCGCTGGCGCTCGGATCTGGTCAGACGGTGAGTCTGTGGAGCGTGAACACATGAACACCATCAGCCGTTCACCTTGTGAGAGAGAAACCTGGGCCCTGGAGGACGCTGAGCCCTCACTGAGCTGCTGATAATGAACTGCTGACATGGCAACACAAACGCCTCGCTTTGCTGTCAAACACGGTTTTCTGTTTGTTTATTTATGATCCGGCGCTTCCTGTGTTTCTGAGTTCTGACTTCAGGCGTCACAAGGTTGGTGACTGGATCACAGCAGCAACCAGAACCGGGAAAATTAAATAAGGTACAAAATAAATCATTAATTTAATTTAATACATTTTATATTTATTTATTTATTTAATTCAATTATTTACATACATTTGAATTTAAATAAAATTTAAGTGGGTAATTTAATATCATTTAAATTATATAAATATATCAAAAGATTCATTTGAAATGAAAGCAAATTTAATAAAACTATTTAATAAATAAAATGATATAAATACACAAATAAATACAAGAATTTTAATTATCAAATTAAATTAAAAATAATGTTGTAAAATTTATAATTGATTAAATAGATATATATCAGAAATTAAATTAATTGTAATAAATTTATTTTGTCAATTAAACAATTATTTAAATTTGATGTTTAATTAAACATATGGATTGAAAAATAAAATGTAATGAATCTGTTGTTTACTAAATTAAATTATAACAATACATTAATACATTTGGTATTAAATAAAATTAATATATAAAATGTTTTTTATTAAATTTATTGAATAGAGCAAAAAAAAATCTATAAATGTTTTAAAATATATTTAAATGTAAAATTTAAAACCTAAATTTGTCGTGTTGATCTTCTTGCTTTGTTTTTAGATTTTCATGAGTGTTTTTTTATTTCTCTCTAATTTTATGCTGCTTATTAAAACAACCTGTGGATTTAAAGAGGAAAAAATCCTCCAGTGGGAGAAAAATCACATTAAAAAACACAGAAAATAGCAACATGTCAGGCGTGTTTCTGACCAAACAAACAGACTGGTTATCACCGGCATCCAGCCGCCGTGCGCTCGCTCAGATACTGTGTATGTTTCAACAAACTGCTGACTCATGCTTCATCACGCAACACGTATGTGTGTGTGTCTGCAGCCTGCTGCTGAGCGGAGCTGAAGCATTTTTTACTCCCATTTTTCTCGATGTTTTAAACGACGTGAAGGGGAAAAACTCTGGAATCCAGCTGGGTTTGATGGGACAACGTGTAACAGTACACATCCAAAAATGTGACTATCGCGTAAAAGTCATTTTAGAAAGTGAAGATAATGGAGAATCAAAACACAGAGAGACGCATCTAAAGCCTTGGTTTCTTGATTTTTGATGATTGTAGCTTAAACACAACAAAAAAAATTAGAAGATTGGAAAACTGAAAAAGATCACGGTGTTAACTCAAAAGGTTTCCTCAGCCTTAAAACAATTTCACAAGGAGGAGAAGCCGCAAAAAGTTATTGCTAAAGAAGCTGGATGTTCACAAAGTTCTGTATCCAAGCATGTTGGCAGAAAACTGAGTGGAAGGAAGAAATACGATTGCACTATTTTTGCTTCAGTTTAGGTGTTGCTATCTTCTGAATGTCGGCCAGATTACATCAATAAACGAAATGGATGCTAAGTTAATCAGTTTAACTAATTTTAATGTAAGAAAACATTAACTGACAATTAATAGTAAGTTGGTTAATGGGTTGCGTCGCTGTGTGGTTCTGATCCATCAATCCATATTGACATAGTTCTGATGAACTACATTCACCCGGATCAGACAACCAGCGAATACAAATATATTATATATTCGTGTTTGATTATAATATATTCACTATAATATGTTATAGCTGTTGAAAATAGAAAAACAAACAACCAGACCAAATATCTTGAAATTCGAAAGAAAATTCAAAAGTCGAAGGCTTTTGACTTTTGAAACTCAAATCTCCAAGTTTTTACAGAAAATTTCTAAATTTGATTTAGTCTTGCAAAGTTTCAGCTTTTTGAACTCAAAAATCTTTTGTTTGAGAAAAAAATAAATTAATCTAAAAAAGTTTTTCTTCTAAAAGCTTTTTTCTGGAAAATTTTAAACTTTTTGAACTCAAAATGTCTGATTTCTGATATCAATTTCTGATTGTTTTTGGCAGAATTTTCTCTTTCTTCCCCCTTGCGTCCATAAGTCGCCATGGTAACCGGACTCCCTGACCCCGTGACCCGGTGGTTACCTGCAGCTCGCACCAGGCCACCTCCACCGTCTTCTCCGTGTCCAGGCCTTTGTAAACCGTCTTGAAGGAACCTCTTCCGATCTCGATGTTGAATTTCAGGAATCGCCCGTTGGGAGACGAACCCACCGCCACCGTCTCCGCCTCGTCTCGCGCCTCCTGCTTCCGGCGTTGCCATGACAACTCCTCCCTGGTGGAGTCGGACAGCGTGACGCCGGACTCCTCGGCCGAGTCCCAGCTGATGATCAGCCCTTCGGCGGTTTTATCCCCGGCGTCTGATTGGCTGGTCGGGTCGTCCTCTGACGCTTTGACCGGAAGGCTCCAACCTTCCTCCTCCTCCTCTTCATCTTCATCTTCCTCGGTTCTGTTCTTCGCATCGATCTCAGGTGTCGACGTCATCGCGACCCACCTGATTTCAGTCGCGATTGTGACGTCACAAAGGTGGGCGGAGCCTCAAGAATCTATAAAGAAAAACACGCTAATTTTTCACAATTAAAATATAATGTGTTTGTTAATTTTTCCCATAAAAATGTTAAACAGAAGTTTTATTACATCAAATAAATGTTTATATTTAAATGTTAATATTAATATTTTAATTAATATTATTTTCACTTGTCAAACTGTTAATGATTAAACTGAAGACAAAGATAATCAAATAACCATTAGAGCTGTTTTAATCCCAGGTTTAGGACAGTCTAGATTTTTTTTTTTTTTTTTTAAAGAAAAAGATTATACATTTAGCCAAAAAACTCATTAATTGGTATTTTTGAGATTCAAAAGCCAAAAATGTTCGCCTTTTAGAAATGTTTCACTCACTTATGAGTGAAACATTAAATATAATTAAACTTAAAACACTTTTTGTTCTTCTTTATGCCCAAACATTAAACTCTGAGTTTGTTCCTCCAACTGGCGCAGACCCAGAATCTGATTATTTCCAAACTTTTAGATTTCTGAATAAACGCTGGCTATTATGAGTTTGATGTAAATAATCTAAATATTTGTGTTGTACTCACTGTGTTTGTCCGCTTTGATCAGCTTCAGACCGGAACCGGTAAATCCAGCGCCTTTAAAGTTCTGGCTGAGGTTCGGTTCCTATCTGAGTCCAGGTCCTCCTCCTTCTGTTCTTCTCCTTCTATGATGTCATAGCCTGACATCCGCGCACGCTATCAGCTCAGAGCAGACTGCACGAGCGGGATGGAAGCCCCGCCCACCTGACACCTGTCTGAAAAAAAAAAAAAACCGGGTCACGTGATCATCCATCTGCTGTCTATTTATTTATGTTTTTATTTTGGTCAGAAGCTTGCATTTTTTTTTTTTTGTGTTATATCTGAATTTTAGTGAAAATTATTATTTTCTTTTTCTGTAAAAATCCTGCATTTACTACACAGAAACTACACTTTTACACCGCATTTTTTAGTAATAAGTAAATAAATAAATACTTCTTTTTAAGTATTTGTTTTTGTAATTGCAATATTATTTTCCTTTTTCCTGTAAAAGTATTAAATACGTAAAAATGAAACTTTGACAACACATTACTTCTACTGTGTGGGATATTAAGAGTCTTTTACCTGATAAAAGACTCCTTTATCACAACATAAAGGGTGTTGTGAGTTTTATTTATTTTATTTTATTATTTTGTTTTATATATTTTGTTTATTTACTTATCAACTTATTTTTTCAGCCGGTTTTTATTCTAATGCAGAATATGACCAGCATTATTTTAAATTAAATTTATTATTACTGTTAACTTTTACAGATTTAAACACGTTCTTTACCCAATCCAAATCCTGCTCCTCACAGATCTTCAGCCAAAACCTTTAAAGGAAAAATAAACAATGACGTCATCTACAAAGCTAAATATTTTTATTTATTAAGGTAAAATTTATTTCCGCAAAATAAAAATAAAAAACGAACATAACTTATATTGTTTCTGTATTTATTGATTCATCTGTTATTCTGGTTCGTGCTGTAATGTTGCTCTCTGTCCACCAGAGGGCAACATTACGTCAACTCCACAGTTTCCGTCATTTAATTTAAGTTTTGATATTTTATTTAAATAATTTTCTACTGTAAGTGGTGCCTTTTATCATGTTTGAAGAATTCCGTGTATTTATTTATTTATTTATTTATTTATTTATTTATTTATTTATTTATTTATTTATTTATTTATTTATTTATTTATTTATTTATTTATGTGTCAAATCTCCGTCTGTTGCTGCAGTATTCAGCTCCGTCCTCCGATGTAACGGCTGTGAGTATGAACAATCTCTTTTTGGTTTGACTATATATTTATTTTCGTTTCTTATTTAAAATGTTTATTGTTTAAAATGCTTTAAAACATTGGCAAATGTGTTTGTTTTAACTAAAAGCTTAATGAATGACGCCCTATCTTTAATATAGTTCATGATCTGTTTTTCCTGTCAATTTTCATAATAAGCATAATAATAAACAACTTGATAAAATGAAAGAAAGCCAGTTTAAAGGGTTTTATGTATAAAATCAGGCAATAAAAATGCAAATTGTGTTTTAAATGACATCTACTTTGTGTTAATATTTTATTTTCTTCTTTGAAGCAGTAAACCTTTGATCTTTAATCCCAGCAGGAGGATTAAGCAGATTTTCTCATCATTAATCCCTTTCTTATCTCCTTCTTTCCACCTTTATCCCTTTGTCCTGTCGTTCTTCCTCTTCTTCTCTGTTTAAATTCCTGTCTTGTTGCTGTGACGTCACACGCAACAGGCAGATGTAATCAGTGATAAATGATAATACATTCTGTGGCTCGGGGAAATCAAAGAATTGCGTCATTTTACGTCATGTCCCGCTGTCTGTCTCTCCTTTTCCTTCTCCTTCTGTTCCATTCATCATCCCTCCAGGGGGTGGCGCTGTGGCGCCGGGGGAACCGAGTGTCTTCCATCAACGCCTGCCATCAGAAGGAGGCGCCGGACGGAGGACTGATGGTTCGCTGCAGCGGACTCCGACTGACCCAGGTCCGTCTGCTGGTCCCAGTTTAACCAGTAGATTCTCTGGTTGAGGTTTTCAGATGTCAGATTGATCAAACTGATCTTTTATCGCGATATTTTGTAGTATTATTGTGATAACAATAAAAATTAATAAAACAGTTTTTAGGTAACTATATGATGTCTAATGCAACAAACACAAATATTGTTCTTGCAACCGGCATCTTCAGGAAGCAACTTACTTAAAAACTGTGATTTATTTTGCTAAACTGCACAGTAACCATATCTTCACATTTGATATTTATTCAGAGTTGAGAACAACAGCTACATTTACTTGAGTATCTTTTTGGTAAAAATGTACTTTTAGGCATATTTTTCACTACCCTGGAGTATATATTTTACATATTTTTTATATTAAAAGAAATTGATTTGGAAAGATATTTCTTTTGGCTGATTTTGTATTTATTTAACCAAATACTCTTTTACTTTATTTTTTAGGCGGCTACTTTTTACTTTTACTTGACTAAAAATATGTTGAAGTAGTAAAATGTTTTGTCCACCTCTGTATTTATTAAGGCTCCCATGGAGCAAACAGTGGAGAAAATAGAAAAGATAACATTTCCATCAAACTGTTTCGATTTTTAATTTACTATTAATAACAGAAATTTGTCATAACAATAATAAAAAAAATTTCTTATTATAAGAAATTTTTTGTATTAACTGATAAATGATTCAATAAGTGGGATTTCAAGTAATCCGGCTTTGCGCAATTCAATTTAATTTAATCATATTTTTGAATCTAACATCACACTGGCAGTTTGGATTATTTATTTACCACCAATAACTGAAATTTGTGTTGACAACAATAAATCATAATTCATGCTGATAGATTTTTCACAATAAATGATAAACGACATGATAAATGCTCAGGTTTGTTTGTCTCTCCAGGTTCCTGCCGGTCTGTCCAACCACACAACCCGCCTGTTTCTGAATCAGAACCGGCTCAGCTCTCTGCCGGCGTTCTGCTTCTCGGACCTGTTCCTGCTGGATGAACTCGACCTCTCCCACAACCAGGTCCGGCCAAAGTTAACTTTTTCTCTCCAATCAAAAACATAAAACTAATATTATTGTCAATTTTGTCAGAACAATAAATTAGTGAAATATCATTGTGATGAAACCTGCATTAATTTGACATTAGCCTTAATTTTTACAGTTATTTAACCTCTTTGGCCTTTCGTTGGTCTATAAAATGTTTAAAATAACAATTTTCTTTTAAAGACTTTGTTCTGTTTAGCCAAGTATAATGGATAGGTGTGTCCAGTTATGTTTCTGATGTTTGTGGAATTACTTTATATAAAATGTAAATAATCATTATTTATTTCAAACAAGAACAATGTCAGACAAAAAAATTAAAAGCAAAACAATCTATATCATGATAAATATTAAGCATTAAAACAAATATAACATTTCTATGTTTGAAAAGGAGTAAGAATAAGACAAAACTTATTAAATCCAACCCCCAGTTGTCTCATCCAATAATGTGAAATAAAAATAAAGAATAAAAAAATAAAGAAAAACGATAGTAATACATATGTACCTGGCATTTTCTGTTCAAAAACATATAAACTTGCCATAATAATCTAATCCTAAAACAGTTACTTCAGTCAGGGGCCAACCAACATTATTCCAAGGGCCACAAATGGCCCCTGGGCCAAACTTTGGGCATCCCTGCACTACCCAGTAAATAAAAACAAATGAAAAAAAAGGAAACAAAAGGCATTGTTTTGTCCAGAGGGAGGAAATGACAGGTGCTCCAGCACCCCCTAGCGTCCACCTGTGCATCCTCCATCCATTTTCTGACACTCTTGGTCAGGAGGCTGTTGGTATCTACTGGTGTCCATCTCCAGCTAACGTTTTGGACGAGAGGCGGGGTCACCTGGACAGGTTGCCAGTCTGTCGCAGGGCAACACAGAGACACACACACACACTCACACACACACACACTCACACCTAGGGAGAATTTAGAGAGAGCAGTTAACCTGACAGTCATGTTTTTGGACTGTGGGAGGAAGCCGGAGAACCCGGTGAGAACCCACACATGCAAACTGCAAGCAGAAAGATCCTGGGCCGGGAATCAAACCCAGGATCTTCTTGCTGCAAGGCAACAGCTCAACTGCACCACTGTGCAGCCCCTGTGCATCCTGCTCCCCAGTAAAGCAGTAAAATCCAGAGACACCCACTTCCTGTTTCCTGTTGCAGCTCTCCTCTCTTGAAGCCGGGTGTTTCTCTGGCCTGGCGTCGTCTCTCCGGTTCCTGGACCTCTCCTCCAACCGCCTCACCACGTTGGACCCGGCAGTTCTGGGTGGACTGCAGGTCCAAGCCAACCTGAGCCAGAACCCGTGGCACTGTGACTGCAGCATGCAGGTGGGCCTCAGGGCGGTGTTGGTACCAGACACACTGCAAAAACACAAAACCTTACCAAGTATTTCTGGTCCTCCAAGTATACTGGTGGAACTGGTTACCAAGTATTTCTGCTCCAGTTCACTTGAAATAAAACTAAACGCAAGTAACTTTTCAGCAAGAAATATGAGTTTATTTTAAGTCAATAATTCCTTAATATTGATTTTTTTTAAAAACCTTGTTCTATTGGCAGATTGATTCACTCTTAACATGAGTAAAATAGCTTGTTAAAAGTGAAATAATCTGCCAATGGAATAAATACTTTAAAAAAATAAAAAGTAAGGAATTATTGACTTAAAATAAGTTCTTATATATATTTGCTGAATAGTTACTTGTAAGTTATTTTTGTCTTATTTCAAGTGTGCTGAGATATTTACCAAAAATACTTGGTAAGATTTATTGTTTCTGCGGTGCGGGACAGGTTGATGACTTCCTGTCTCTGTCCAGGTGTCCCTACCTCAACTGGACATGGACAAGTCCTCTCTGGAGAAAGTCATCTGTCAGACTTCGGACCTTCCGAACCTCGGTACGTTGAGTCCGCATGGTTCCTCATGGTCAAAACCTCAGAACCTCCTTTTTGTTGTAACCGTGTGTGTTTCAGGAGCTACTGGGCTTCCACTGGTCTTACTGGTGCAGGACTGGGATCTGTGCCAGTCCGTGAGGAGAACCACCGACTTCCTGACGTTGACCACTATGCTCCTCTGGTTCATCATGCTGCTTTCCTACCTGATCCACTACATCCGTCATAACAAGGTGGTAGCCCGACGACACATGGAGTACCTGAAGTTCCTGGAGAGCCGGGACCCGTTCAGACCCCGATGACCCCAGATGACCCCAAGAACGCTCAGCAAGCCACCTCAAAGGCCGCTAATGCTGCAGTTTGTAACTTTTATAACGAATATTTGTTAAAACTGTCACCATGTCTTGACTGTTTGTTAAGAGACAGATAACTAGCTTTAGTAATCATGCTAGCAGAGAGCAAAGGGGAAGAGTTGAGAGGTGATTGACATCACTAAGACCCGCCTCCTGACTCTGATTGGTTGTTTCTAGTGAGAAGAGAAGAGCTCTGATTTTTTCACAGATTAACTCTCATAAACAGTCACAACTTAAAGACAGTTTCAACAAATATGTAAAGAAAGATTTTTAAAAGTTACATACTGCAGCTTGAAACCTGAGTCAAAATTATTGTTTCTGATCCAAAAGCTACGTTCACACAGCAGGCAAATGCAAGTTAGATCTGAATTTTTCATGACTGTCTGAACGGTTTAATTCTGAGCTTTTCACAGAATAAATTATCAGACATCAGATACGTTCCACTTCCCAAAGTTTTCCGTTCACACAGAAGTTTGATTGTGATCTCATTTAATTAGTAGCGTGAACGACCACGCAAAAAAAAAAAAAAAAAAAAGGATTTCAGGAAAAAAGAAAAAATTTAAAATGAGCATCAAGACCCGCTGTGGGAATGTAGCAAAGTACAATCAAGCCATGACTCCTGCAGAACCTTTCAGAACCATAAAACTACGGGTCAAATGTCAAAGACTTACCAGTAGCTAATCCCTAGAAGTTCTTTTTATTGGATGTTTTTAAAGAACTCCCACAGAACCAGATGGACTTTTCCAAGGATGTTAATGACGATGAAAACAAACCTAAAACTTTGAAAGTTTTTCCTTGCACACATCATCCTCTCAGAGCTCCACCTGTGAACTGTAAATGTGCTGTTTCCATGGTAACTGCCTCCCAGCCCAGGGTTCACTGCCTCCTGACTCTGTCTGCATCTGTTCACCTATTTTATGTGCTAAAAATATCAAATAAATCCTGTAAATTTAGTGCAAGTTGAGTTCTTTGTGTTTTTGAGTCAGATGTCTGTTACCGACCTGAACTGAAGTCTATGTTCAAATGATTTGAAAGGATCCCTCGGTTTAATCCATCTGCACTTGTGAATAAAAACAAATACAAGTGCAAATTAGTTTATTAATCAAAAAGTATATTATTTATCCAAAGTAAAAGCATCAACTTTATTTATTTTCACCGGCTCTGTTGCTTGTGACTGATTAGAAGCAGTATCGAGTCATCTGGGATCGACTGCCTCTGCCTGCTGTTTTCTCTCCACCATCAACTGCTCTGGTCTGCATAGTGAATACTGTCCAGTCATTGTGAGGATCAGCTTCAGCTGCTCCCAACATCGAAGCCCTCGGAACCGCACAGTTCGGCCCAAACACAGTATGAAGGAGACAGCGGCCAAGCGGAGAGACAAGGCGGGCGGTCGGGACCGGGACAAGTCTAACAAGGAACCCAAAGACCCGAAGGAAGCGAAGTCCGCAATGGCGGCCGCGGAGCCGCAGGACGTGGAGATGCCGGAGGAGGAGACTACTAACGCGGTTAAGCTGCCCAAGGAGCAGGACAGCCTCACACTGGAGGGTAATCCTGGGTCTGATGTTTGGGTAGAACCGGGGGAACCTGTCCGGTACTGAAGTCACCGTGGTTCTTGACACTTTACTGGACTTGTTAGCTTAGGCTGTTAGCATAAAACCAACTAGATGCCAGATGCCGTAAAACAGCAGAAGGGGACGTAAAAACCTCCAAAAGACTGTTTTTATATTGTTTATTTTACGTTTAACGGATCTAGTTCATGGTCTGACCCAAATGATTTTGGAATACAACTAGTAAACGGTGAGACAGCAGAATAGAAACATTTCAGTGTTTTGGTTCAGGACAATTTAGAATCCTAATGTTGCTTCTGCTGCTGAATCATTGTTTATCAAGGTATCAAATCTCCTGTAGAACCGTTTACGGTTCTGCTGGGACCAGTTTAAGTCTATTTATGTGGTTCGTTTGTCTTCAGATCCTGAAGGATTCAGTGATCAGGGATTAAAATGCAACTTTTAGGTGAAATCCACGATGTTCCTGCTTGTGGATTTTAAATCTTTTTGGTTTTGGTTGAGCATCAATGCCAAAATATGTAATTATTTTTCAATGTTGAAACTCTATTTTACACTTTTTATCTTTTTTTCTTTTTTATTTCATGTCTTAATGACTCATTAAGACATGACATTTCTAGAGGCGACTTGTTTGGCTCTAGAAATCTGCGTTTACTGAACTCGTGTTCAGAATTAGATGTTTGTGAAGCTGTCGGTGATCTGAGCTCCTCCCCTATCTTCATCCTCTCCTCTTCCTCAGACATCAAGGAGCATGTGAAGCAGATTGAGAAGGCCGTATCGGGGAAGGAGCCGCGCTTCGTCCTGAGGGCCCTGCGCGCGCTGCCGTCCACCAGCCGCCGCCTCAATACCGTGGTCCTCCAGAAAGCGCTCACCGGGTTCTTCACCAGCAACACCTCCACCAGAGACTTCCTGCTGGGCTTCCTGGAGGAGGTGAGCTGCTCTGATCCGTTTACGTCTGGATTCCTGCTCAGCCGGTGTTTTCACCGAGCCGTCCTCTGTCTGTGTCTCAGCCCATGGAGACGGGCGACGGAGACATCCAGTTCCGCCCGCGGACGGGGAAAGCAGCGTCGACTCCTCTGCTGCCGGAGGTGGAGGCGTACCTGCAGCTGCTGCTGGTCGTCCACCTGACCAACAGCAAGAGGTACACCGAGGTGAGGAACACACACTGCTACTGGACCGGACCTCTAAATCATGAATACATTATTGATTCTGGGCTCAGTGCTGCGTCAGATTTTAAAAAGAAATGTCTGAAAATTATGCTTGTTTCTATTAGAGTTGGACAATAAATTGATTTTATTGATTAATCTAATTGTTTTTAGAATTTTTTTTTATTGGAACAAAAACAAAGTCATGATTTTACAAGAATAAAGTCAGAATAATTAGAGAATAAATTCTTAACATTTCCAGAATAAAGTAGTAATTTTATGAGAACTCAAACACAGAAAAACAAAAAATTAATTATTCAAGTGTTTTTTCTTCTTAAAATGATTTTTGTCTTGTAATTTTAAGAGATTATTCTGGTAAAATTGCGTATTTATTCTGATAATAACATGACAACATTTTTGTAATTTCACAAAAATTCTCGTTACGGCCCAGTACTCTGTCATCCAGCTCACAGAAGGGTTGATTTTAATTAAAAGCGACTTTTTGAAAATATTTTCTGTTTGTAATTTTTATTTTAGAAAAGAAAGAAAACAAAAATTAAAAATCGGATCTGCTATGGAAAAAAATCAGATTTTTTTGGGGGGTTTTTTAAGCTGTCACCCAGCCTATGCAGAACCTGATGGTGTCTCTGACCCTCTGTGACCTCTGTGACCCCTGTGACCTTGACTGCTGCTGTTCTGGTTTCAGGCCCAGAAGGTTTCTGATGAACTGATGCAGAAGGTGAGCTCCAAGAACCGCAGAGCTCTGGATCTGGTCGTAGCCAAATGTTACTACTATCACGCCCGAGTGTACGAGTTCCTGAACCAGCTTGACACCATCCGCAGGTACACACACACACACACAAACACCTACACACACACACACACACACACACAGTTCAGTCCAGACTGCCAGGTTTGGGACATAAAAGTTTCTTCATATCAGTTTGAATCAGGAGTTAGTGTAAATAAACTGTTTTAAATCTAAATGACATGTAAACACCAGCAGTAATAATAAACTCTTTAAACAGTTTTCAACGTCTAAATTACACAACCAGAACTAGAGATGAAGAAATGTTTCCTCTGGGTTTAAACTTTTACATTTACTCTTCTGTCCTGTTAAGGTTGTTATGCTTTACAACCTTAACAGATAAAAATGACCTGAGATTAAAATTCTTTAAAAAATGTCAGAAATCTGAGATTAAAATTCTTTAAAACATGTCAGTGTTCTGACATGTTTTTCTGATTAAAGTCAGAAATTAAAATAAAAAAGTCAAAATTCTGGGATTCAAATTCTGATGAAAAGTCAGAAAAAATAAGTGAAAATTGAGAAAAAAGTTTGAATTCTGAGATTAAGACTGAGATTAAAATCATAATTCTGAAATTTTATTTGAGAGAAAAAGTCAAAATTCTTTGAAAAAAGTCAGTTCTGACATTATAAATTCATAATTATGAGAAAAGTCGGAATTCAGCAATTAAAGTTAGAATTTTGAGGAAAAAAGTCAGATCTTGTTTTCCAGTGACTTTTATCGTCTTTCACATAAATTTAATAATTAGAACGTTTTACATGTGACTGTCCCTCTGTAATCCCAGCTTTCTGCACACCCGGTTGCGCACGGCGACGCTGCGGCACGACGCCGACGGCCAGGCGGTGCTGCTCAACCTGCTGCTGAGGAACTACCTGCACTTCAACCTGTACGACCAGGCCGAGAAGCTCGTGTCCAAGTCCGTGTTCCCCGAGCTCGCCAACAACAACGAGTGGGCGCGCTACCTCTACTACACAGGTGGGACACACACATGCAGGGTGGTGAGGACAGGGGGGGAGCTGCGGAGGGCTCACCTGTGTGTCATGTGACCCCTGCAGGTCGGATCAAAGCCATCCAGCTGGAATACACAGAGGCCCGCAGGACTCTGACCAACGCTCTGAGGAAAGCTCCACAACACACTGCAGTGGGCTTCAAGCAGACCGTACGAACACACACACACTCACACACGCTCACCAACACACACACACACCAACACACACACACACACACCAACACACACTGAAGCAGTTTTTTCGATTAAAAACTTCATTTAAATTCCCTAATCAGAGAAGTAAAGCTGTGTTCCCCTGTCTGACCAGCAGGGGGAGCTGTTGAGTCATGTTAGATGCTCAGTGTTTGTTTTGCTTAAAAAAGTCTGAATTTTGATCAGGTGTTTTCAAGGTGTGGAGAGTGTTTGATATTCAAACTGCACCGTTTGGTAATAAAGTTCAAACTAAAGTTTGATTTAAAAAAAAAACCTAAATTTCAAAAACATTTACAGATATTTTCATAAACCAAATAGAAAGAGAGGCATATTTTTTTCTCATTGTCTGAAGTTAAATCAGACTAAACTTTTCTTAGGTTAGTTTGAATTCCAAAACGATAATTAATCATGATTAACCAATTTTTTTAAATAATTGTCAACAATTTTTAAATGTTATTTCTAATATTGTATAAAGTAATCTCTGGTGGCTGAATGAAAAATCTGCAGAATTTAACCATTTTTTTGTATTCAATAAATCATTATTTCTATTTGCTAAATGTCAGAAAACTTTACTAGAACATTTTTAAAATATATTTTGTAACTTTCTTTGTATTTTTGTGTTTAAGCATATAATTTAAATAGGAAAGTAATTTATCTTAACATGATTAGTTTAAATTGTTTCAATGTAATTAATATTTTTTATTCCAAATTGCTAAATTACTTATTGATCTGTGTAATTAAAATAAAGATTAGCTTATATTTCATATATTGGACATTGAAATTTTAAATTTTTATAGTTTTTTTTATTAATGTTTTGTTGAAGGGAGAGAGACGTTTCAAAATATAAAATTTTCTTATATTTTAGTTTAGCCAGAATGTGGAATACAAATCCAAAGATATTCTTAATAACGATAATAAATAATATAATTTAATAGAGAATAGAAACCGTCAGATTTTATTTAATTTGTTTTTATCTCCTGACTGTGGCGTTGGAAACATTTGAAAACTGAAAACGATTGAAAAGTGTTTGAGGTTTGCTATGTAAACGTTTGGGCCCTGTTTCTGGTTCTGTTGGGGTCCGGTTCTGACGGGCCGGTCTCTGTTTCTGGTTCTGTTGGGGTCCGGTTCTGACGGGCCGGTCTCTGTTTCTGGTTCTGTTGGGGTCCGGTTCTGACGGGCCGGTCTCTGTTTCTGGTTCTGTTGAGGTCCGGTTCTGACGGGCCGGTCTCTGTTTCTGGTTCTGTTGGGGTCCGGTTCTGACGGGCCGGTCTCTGTTTCAGGTCCACAAGCTGCTGATCGTGGTGGAGCTGCTGCTGGGAGAAATTCCTGACAGACTGCAGTTCAGGCAGCCGTCGCTTAAACGCTCCCTGATGCCGTACTTCCTGCTGACCCAGGGTCAGTGTTCACACACACACACACACACACACACACACACACACACACACACACTGCTTTCAGTTCCCCATCAGAACCAGCACCAGGTTCTGACTGCCCTGTTGTTAATGAATGAATCAGCGTTTCACAGAACGATGTAATGTTACGTCTGAACCTGGGAACTGGACTTCTGGTTTCAGTTCCTGATCAGAACCGCGGCTCCACTCCAGGGTCCGGATCTGAAACGAGACGTTACATCAGGGTGGGGAAGCATTAAATCTGAATGTCAGATGCGTTAAAAACATTTCGTAAGATGAATTAATCTGTTCTGAATTGTTCAGCTGGAATCTCTCAGTGGGGAATTTATGAATTATTGTCGGGAATATAAATTATCATAACATGTAGAAAAGTTTAAGCAGGTCAGTGCAAAATTGGAAAACGTAAAAATATAAGCAGCAGAAAGAAAAAGTCGATGCAAACTCCAGCTAAAATGGATGGAAGATGACAAATTTTGTAAAATTATGGTTGTAAAAATTAAAATATTAAACTTGGGATGATAATTTGTGTGTGTGTGTGTGTGTGTGTGTGTCCCCTCAGCGGTGAGGGCCGGGAACCTGGCCAAGTTCAACCAGGTGTTGGAGCAGTTTGGAGAGAAGTTCCAGGCGGACGGGACGTACACACTCATCATCCGACTGCGACACAACGTCATCAAGACTGGTGAGCCAATCACAGGCCTCTGCTGCTCCCAGCCAATCAGAGCTCCCATCTCCAAAGTGTGATGGAAAAGTTTGAAAGCATACCTTGAAAAGTGCTTGAGTTTTACTCCGTGTGTGTGTGTGTGTGTGTGTGTGTGTGTGTGTGTGTGTGTGTGTGTTCAGGCGTTCGGATGATCAGCCTGTCGTATTCTCGGATCTCTCTCGCTGACATCGCTCAGAAGCTGCAGCTCGACAGTCCAGAGGACGCAGAGTTCATCGTTGCCAAGGTAACCAGGATATAAATGACTCTTAAAGGGGCGGTATTCTGTAAAATTAACCTTTTGTAGCTTTCTACATCATGTTGTAAAGTCATTCCCTCATTAGTGTTGCTTTGATTATTTCATGTTCCATCTCCATGGCAATCACTCAGCTTCCCCTCAACTCCCCCAGTCAGCTCCTTCAGACTAGTCAGCAGCAATTAGCAAACACCTGCTGAGCTGATTATAGGAGTTTCTTCTCAGTAAAAACGTTGTTAAAGGGTTAATTGAGGAGCCATGTTGTCATAACTTCATGAAGGCGGAGTTTCAGAAAGAGCAGGTGCTTCTTAAAGAGACAGAGGCATTAAATTACAAAATCATTTTTAAAACAACTGAAGGTGACATAATTACCTGGTATTGCTATAAAATATACCTGGAGGACATAACCGTCCCCTAAAGGCGAGGCTGGTTTAATTTGACTGTTTCGCGTAGGCGATCCGTGACGGCGTGATCGAGGCGAGCATCAACCATGAGAAGGGCTTCGTCCAATCAAAGGAGATGATGGACATCTACGGGACCAGAGAGCCTCAGCTGGCGTTCCACCAGAGGATTTCCTTCTGCCTCGACATCCACAACATGTCTGTGAAGGTAATCCAGAGGTTCCTCCTGGCTGAAGCTAATCTGAGGAAACTGATCAGCTGCAGCTCCAGGATCTGACTCTCTGTCTCCCCCTGCAGGCCATGAGGTTTCCTCCTAAAGCGTACAACAAGGACCTGGAGTCAGCAGAGGTAACGCAGCTTCACTCCCAGTTTCAGACATTTTCTACTACTGTTGTCATATTTAAAGGCAGTAGGTAAAACTGACGTTTTAGAGTTTTACATTAGGGATGGGATTTTATTGTATTATGAGGCTAATTTATTGCTGACACAATTGGTTTTTAAAACCACATAAAACTTATTTTTTACTATTTTTTCAATAAAGGTGTATCAATAAAAATAAATAATTTTGAAAATATTATTAAATGCAGTTACTGTGTGCATTTTAGTGATAAAAATCACATTTCTTTTTGTAATTGTTGCCCTAAATAAGCTTATTACAAATGTTTTTATGTGTTTGTGAGACAATGGAGTCACATTGATTCAGTTACCTAAAAAAGAAGAAATAGTTTTTATTCTTCCTTTTATCGTTTTCACAATATTTAATACCAAAATGCGGTTTTGTAACAAAAAGTTGCCCCAATAATTCAACTGTTTAGGCAACATTCCACCTAACGGGGGCAGCACTGAGACTGTTTATTAAAACTGAATTAAAGAATTAAAAATAAAATGCACAAAAATGTCAAAAAATGTGAACAAAAACATAAAGATAAAACCCTAAATATCCTGTTTAGACAGTTAAAAGGCAAAAATAACGTTTATTTGTGGTTTAGTTACACTTTGAGGATGTAAAAGCAGAAAGTTTTATTTGTTAAACCAACACCAATTAGTCAAGTATTTATGGACTTGAACATTAAAAGTCAGAATATTCAGCGTGTTTTTAATGTAATGCAGCACCGTGATCAGAGAAACTAAAACCAGATCTAGTTGTTTTAATTTATCTTTAGAACATGAATAAAATAAAATATTGAAACATCAACAGTTAAAGTCTTTATATAAACGATTTATTTAAATTATAATCGTTAACTTGTCTCTGTTTCTGTCTGTGGTGCGTTCAGGAACGTCGGGAACGGGAGCAGCAGGATCTGGAGTTCGCCAAAGAAATGGCTGAAGATGACGACGACAGCTTCCCATGAGCCTCTCTGCTGACTTCTTGTTCAAACAGGAAGTAGATGTGTGTTAACAGATCACTTATTACCCACAATCCCCTCTGTTCCCTCCCTGTTTTATGTGTTGCAGCTTTAAACTCTGCTGCTGTTTCTTCTTTCTGACACAAATAAATCCTGTTTTTGTTTAATCTGCTTCTTGTGTTTTTTACTGAGCGCGCTCAGAAGCAGTTAAAAGGCCAAACCACCAGGGGGCGCTGCAGAAAACAAAACTGAAAGCAAGATTAGTCCGAATCTGACAAATCATGAGATTAGTCAGAGATGAGTAATGCTGCTGGGGACGGTTCATCATGTCAGATAAAACCAGCACACGATGAACAGCCATGACGAAAAGAACACGTCAGAACAGAACCGGCAGGAACCCGAACCCAAATGTTCAGAGACAAAAATCAGAATCAGTTTTTTCTGTTATTTTTTTAAATTTTCCATACACAAGTAAAATAGAAGACAAAAAAAAAACTATACTGAAAAAACGTAGTACAGAAATGAATACTGAGGTGAGTGGAGAACCCAAACTAAACTAACAGTAACACTACTTCAAGTTATTAAAGTTTTTATTATTTAGAACATATATGTATATAATCCCTCACAAAACAAAAACCACAAATAAAACGGACCAACCAGTTCAGCGCATATCCAATCAGTAAAAAGTTTTATAAAACATTGGCACATACAAATATCCTGGATGTTAACAGAATCAACCACAGTAAACAGAAGTAATCACTCGCTGGTACTTTCCAAAGCAGCAGTTCATAAAATAAATTCACTTGTCCCAATATTGCAGGAGAGGAAACGGCTCCAGGATTTCTATGTCATTATTTAGCTTAGCCAGCATTTGTTCATATGACATCATTTATGACACATTAGTTCAAACCAGTTTCTAACATTCGGAACAGTTGAAGATTTCCATAGTCAGGATTATTCTGGCCGTCCCACGTCCACCACAGTGTTCTGGTGTTCTGATTATTAGGCGTCACTGTTTGGTCCCCCAATAAGCAAAGTCTTAGTAACACGGTTCCCCACTCCTATCCACTTTCCAGTGTGTTGTAATGCTGCTTTCCAGAATGGGGAAAGCAGCATTACATTTCCATATGGCATGTATAAAAGTTTCTGGTTCCGTTTTGCATTTCCAGCATATGTGATGGTCGAGCCCGTTGAATGGAGCCTGGATGGGGTGAAATAAAATCTGTGTACCGTCTTATAGAGCGTAGGTTTCACTCAATTCTTTGAAAGTACTTTCAAATAATGGGAAATATATTAATCATTCTTCATCACTAAAAATGCAGCCATGGTCCCTCTGCCAGACAATCCCCAGACTTTTACATAATATCCTTTTGCATGCTATTAAATAATTAATAAAATGTGGATGCCTTATATGTGATTTTACTTGAGCCCATAAATTCCTGTATTGGACTCTTTATGTATGAAATTGTCTTTAATCTCTAATTTGTAGATATTTCCAGAAATATTGTCTATTATCTGTTTTACCATGGGAGAGGACATCTATTGATCTGAACGGTTTTATAACCTTACATTAGGGAGGGAACATCTTCTTAATGCTAATTCTGTTTCTTTTTGTCCCAAAGGAAGTTTTTAACATAAGTCTTGTATTGTTTGTATACCTGTGATGGGATGTCAACATGGACACTTAACTGAACAATGGGGCTATCACCATTTTTATTACCTTTCCCCCTAAAGAGAGCTTTAATTTTGCCCATTTATTAAGTTTAGTTTTTATTTTCTGAAGAAGCGGTTCCATATTCAGTAACATTATTTCCTCCAGATTCGAATGAAGTCGTATACCCAGATATTTCATTCCCAAGGGAACCCATTTAAAGTTAAATTGTGTAATATCTGTATACACTCTGATTTGTTCCAGTTGATCTCGTATCCTGAAAATGTTGAATTTGATTCAGCACACTGTAATAGAGCTGGAACAGAGACGGTTGGATCTATTATAACAGCTAAGATGTCGTCTGCAAACATGAGCAGCTTCTGCTCTTTTCCTCCTGCATGAATTCCTTTGATTCTTGGATTCTTATCGCTACAGCTAACGGTTTTACAACCAGCGTGAAGAGCAACGGGGACAAGGCACGGCGTTGTCTTGTCCCTCTGGACAGATGAAACAATATGGATAACTGACCATTCGTCATAACTGCTGCTTTAGGTTTAGAATATAATATTTCCACACATTTGCAGAACGCAGATCCAAATCCAAATATTTGAAGTGTTGTTTTAAGAAAGCCCCTCTCCACCCGGTCGTGGAGCAACCCCAGTGGGAACGGAGTCTCAATGGGGTTGCTAGGTAACGGACGGTGACTGCTGATTTGTGACATTACATCCTGGAAGTTTTTGAAACGGCTCATTTTCACCAACAAACATGGACTTATTGCCAAAAGAGGCCGGGTGTTTTTAGAAGCAGCTGTGACCGAAATGGAAGTTCAAAAACACGTAAAATGGGAATTTTTTCCACTTTAAGCTCTTTGTAAGGGGGTAAATACTTTTCTTCAGCATGGCACTGTGAAGTCTGCGGTGCAAGTAGTTGGGTAGTAACTAGTTACATTTACTCAATTACATTTACTCAAGTAGCTTTTATTGAAAAGTAAAATGTACATTTAGGAGTATTTTTTATTACTCTGTCCTTTTCACTTGTACTCGAGTCGTTTCTTGGACGACCTTATTTTCACCTAAGTTAAAATATGTTGATGTACTTCTACTGTTCCCTCTGAGTGTAAATAAGCAGATGGTTCTGGTTCTGCAGGTTCTGGTGTGTTTCATGTTTAATAGGCGTTAAAAAGGAGCAACACGTTGAACCCAATCTGAGGGAAACGAAAAACCTTCCAGGAATCTTGATTACTGACAACCTGAACTTTTCCTCCCTGGATCCTGGAGCTCAACCGGCTCCAGGCTGTGGAGAAGACAACCTCCAACATGAACCAGGTCTGGTTCTGGACCCGTTTCCCAGCACCGGGTCTGAACTTTCTTAGGAAGCGTAGCCGTGAGTCAGCCAGTTCCCTGCAGGATCCAGGTGTTATCAGCGGTGGGAACTTCCTGCCTTTTCCCTCTGAGAGGCTGAAGAAAATCCTAAAATTAGGAAAGTCTTTTTGTGCCAAATACAAATTATTTCTCACATTTCTCCTCAAATTATATTAAAAAATGTGAACTAATTATTAAGATCTTCCAAAAGCTAAGAAAGTTCCTCAGACTTTATTCTGTTTCAGAGGTTTTGAGTTGACAGAATATTTTTTTTTATTAATGTGTTTATTAAAAGGTTTTTCGGGACGATTTAATTTAATCTCTGGTCTTTGTATGAAAATTCAAAATTACTTGAATTTACTAAGACTGAAATTATTTTTGGGACCTTGAGGAAAGAAAAGAGTTTGAAATGAGTCGTGACTGAATGTAAAATTATTTCTTTCCCCACTTTTCACGAGGAACTCTGCCACTTCTATAAAATATTTGGTCAAAAACAAAATCTCTATCATATGATAAACAAACTGAAAGTCCTGTAAAACCCCAGTTTTTCATTTTTATGACATTTTATTGCTGGTTTGTTTCTGTATCTAAATTCTTGCCTGTTCCTGTTGTTGATGTTTTTGCAGCTGGTTTAGTTTTCAGGTTGTTAAAGTATCTGACATTGATGCAACATTTGTTGATTATGCTGCTGATGAGGAAAACAGCATTGATAACTAAACAATAGTTTAGTTATCAATGTTAGCTAAACATTAGCTAAACATTAGCTAGGAAGCTAAATACTGAATTGTACATGAAAAATTAATTTCTACATAGCAAGCTAAATATTTAGTTTGAAATTAAGTTTCCAGTCTGAGGCTAAACATTTAGCTTGTTACTAAATATTTAGTTGGCAACAAAACATTTACTATGTTATCAAGCTAAATATTTAGTTTGAAAGACACATTATGTAACAAGCTAAAAATTTTGTTTTACATTAAATGTAAATATTTAGTTTATACTAAATAAGTATTTGGTAATCCACATATTATTTAGTATGAGGCTAAATATTTAGTAATTAAGCTAAAATGAGCTTAAACCAAAAACATTACCGTGGAGTTAAATATTTAGTTTGATGCCAAATATAAAGATTATAATCAATAACCTTTATATTATTGATATTTCATCCATCCATCCATTTTCTGTTCACCCTTTGTCCCTAATGGGGTCAGGAGGGTTGCTGGTTCCTCTCCAGCTGCGTCCCGAGTGAGAGGCGGGGTCACCCTGGACAGGTCGCCAGTCTGTCGCAGGGCAACACAAAGACATACAAGACACACAGCCATTCACACACACACACCTAGGGAGAAATTAGAGAAATCAATTAACCTGACAGTCATGTTTTTGGACTGTGGGAGGAAGCTGGAGAACCCGGAGAGAACCCACCATGCACAGGGAGAAACTCCATGCAGAAAGACCCCGGACCGGGAATCGAACCCAGGACCTTCTTGCTGCAAGGCAACAGCTCTACCAACTGCGCCACTGTGCAGCCCAATACTTAATTGATACTAAATATTTAGTTTCACTAAGTATTTAAAATCCAGCTAAATATTTAGTAATCAAGGTAAAAATTAATTTAAAGCCAAAAAAATTAGTACGAGGTGAAATATTTAGTTTGATGACAAATATAAATATTTAGATAGTGAGGTAAATATATAAATGTTTAGTTGATAATAAATATTTAGTAATCAAACTAAATAATTACTTTAAACCAAAACATTTAGTTAGATAAATAACTAGAAACATTCTTTATTATTCCACAAAGTGAATATTTCTGTGCAACAGCAGCAAACGGCCATTACAAATAAATAAATTTAAATGATAAAAAACACAATAAAGCATAAAACACATTTTGACATACTATGTAGTTTTAAACTAAATGATGTCCAGTCCAGTCCAGTGGGTTGTCCAACTGGTTCATTTAAAAAACCGTTTACTGTTAGTGACATAAAAACTGTGCAGAGAAACCAGTGATGGATGAAAACAATTACTGGGTTTATTGTAACTGTTAAGCTCCTTTGAGAACCTTAAAAACTCCAGTTTTTCTGAGAATCTTTTACTGTAAACGCAAAAAAAACAGGAGGAAATGCTGGAAATTCATTTCTCAGACTCAGGATTCATGAATCAACTGGATCCTGCGTGGAGAAGAAAACAATTTGCGTTTCCTGTTGACTCACAAGCTTCCAGAATTTCTTAAAGAGCAACACACATGGTGACACACAGGAAGACAAAGCACAGTCACACAATGAAAGCACACCCAGGTTGATACTCAAACACACCTCGGGTACATTTCCACCAGTTCACCTGGCAGGAAGTGAGGCGAACTCCAGGTTGGGCGTTGCAGTCAGGATGATGCCGCGTCGCTCTGCAAGGTTCACTCTGTGCAGGTGCAGCTAAGATGGAAAGCAGTGAAATAATTCACTTTTTCTTACACAAAACCTCTAATTATTTTCACATTTACTGAATAATCAAACCTGCAGAAGAAGCTTAAAATAAATGAAAACAAAAGATTACAGAGTTTTTTAGTCTAATCTCTAGTGTAAAAATTTGAAGTGAGACAAAACCTACTTACACTTGTTTTGCAGGATGTAAGAGCTTGTTTTAAATTAATAATTCACTAAGATCAGTAAAAAATGTTTTGCTATAAGTCACAGGTGTCAGAGTCCAGTCTTCAAAGGGTCGGTCTCCTGCAGTTTTTAGATGAGCCGCAAGTACAAAACACTGGAATGAAATGATTTAATTACCTCCTGCTGGTGTAGATCAGATCTCCAGAACCTCAATGACCCAATTATTCTGTTCAGCTGTGGTGCAGCAGAGAAACATCTAAACGTTTCAGGACAGCAGCCCTCCAGGACTGGAGTTTGACTTCCTGCTATAAGAGAAATAATCTGCCATTGGAACTAAAGTTTCTCATTTAAAGTAAACTAAGATATTTGCACAAAGAGCTAGACAGAAATACTTGCTAATATTTAGCATTTTTGCCATGTAACCTGGTATATTAACAGGATGTTGAAGTTTTAAATCTTTTTGAAACTCCACTTTCTTCAAATTAAGCAAAAATAAATTGTGCAACAAAAATGGTAATTTTTGTTGCTGTCATTTGAACAATATTAATAAATGTTTTCATGTTTACAAAATCAAATGAAATATGTTGTCAGTCAGCTCTGATGCATTTGTGCTGCTATTATTTTTAAGATTTAAAAAAAATGTCAAGGGTCAGCAGAAATGGACTTATTGAAGAAAGAAAGAAAGAAAAAAATAATGAATAATAAAAAAAATAAATTTTAAAAGGATAACAATTAATAAAAGAACAACGAAAAGGAAAGTTTCCCAAACAGCAGCAGCAACAACAACAATAATAAATACAACATTAATTAATAAAAATAAACTTATTTAAAAATTAAACCCATAGCGGCAGAAACAAAATTCTTTTCTGCACAGATGTCTCATTGTCTCATGTCAGTTTGGTTTAATTTGAAGAGGGCGTGGTGGATAATTTCACCTAAATTCTCAGAAATGTCTCCGAGTCTAGCAGGAACGTTGCGCGGGAACTGGTTCACCTAACCTCACACCCTGCGCGCTTCTCCGTGCGCGTGCACAGCTGCGTGACGCATTCAGGGATTCTGAGACTTCGTAACTTCGGTCTTGCGGCATGACTCCCTGTCAATGGGAAACCCCGCGGCGGAGCAGAGCGGAGCAGATAAAAGGTCCAAACTGGTCCAAATGGAAGCTGAAAGACAAACTCCGGAGCTGCGCAGCGGACACGCACTGACACACGCACACGGACACGCACGGCCACCCTGATAGACATGGACACCTGGACAGGTAGGTTCACACCTGGAGAACATGCCGTCCACAGAACTGTCAGGACTAGCAGAGACAGCCGCTGGTTCTGGACGCGGGGTATATGGGAGGCTGGTGGTGCCAAAACAAGAAAATACAAAGCAAAAATGTTAATTGAATTAAACCCTTAAAAGGGATTAATTAGTGATTTATTAGCTTTAACAGACAGACTGTGGGCTGAAATAACTGTTTCCAGATGTTTTCTCGGTATATTTGTATTTATTTGGCCACAAACTGGAAGATTTGCAAATGTTAATGAATTGAACGTCGTCCCTCAGTCTTCAGCATCACCTGTGTTTCATGAACACCACTGTGATCTCAGAAGACAATTAAAAGATGTGGAATTTAGTTGATTTTTTTTTCTATTCATAAATGTGTTGCAGATATGGCTGAAAAATTACACCAAAATAAAAACAAAATTCTATGTTTTTTTGCTATAACAATTTAAATTTCTTCTATCCCTCTTCATAGCCAGGAGGAATCTTGGAGTTTGCATGAATGTTGCAATGTCTTTTTTAATTGTGAAGGAATAAAATTACTGCACTGATTTTCAGAAACATCTGTTTCTTAAAGTTGAGGTCAAATTTGCTATTTTTTTACTTTCATATTTGTTTTACAAAAAGATGAAAATGCCGCCAATAAACTTACAAAAAAGGTCAAGATTTTAACATATTTAAAGTGTAAACAATATTTTCAGGTCGTCAATAGAAATAAATGATTTCCTGAGGAAGTGAGAAAATAATTCCATATATGGTAATTCAAGCCAACAAGAACTGGATGCGCAAATCATGCAGAACATCTCAAAATGTTTTTGGCAAAAAAAAACCCAAAAAAAACAAAAAAAGTATATCGCTGGTTTTGCGAGACGTAGTGAAACAGACAGTACAATTAGAAGGGGTCTAAGAGGACTGGTCAAAATTCAACTGAGTTTTTAGTCAGACAATACAGAAATTCAAATTCCTCAAACTACTTTGATCCCAAATGGAAATTAAATAAAATGTTAAAGGGGAAAGACAGAAATACAGAAAACGTTTTGTGAAAACATTGTGATGACTCGCGAAAATTGTGCAAAATTTGCAAATGATTTACAAATCACTTGCAAATTTAGCAGATGCTTTGCTAAATTGCTAAATTCGCTAAATAAATTTAGCTAATTTCGCAAATTTAGAAAACTTCCTGCGCAGACTCATCTAAAAGTCAACTGAAATTAGAAATCTTACACCCAGAATCAAATAAATCTGCATTTTAGTTTCAGCTCTGATTTTCGGTCAGATTTTTATGTTTGTACTCTTATTCCTATATAAATGTTGCACTAACAGAGTTCCGATTTGTTTCCTTCCTTCAGTTATCATCCTGCTGCAGTACTTCCTGTTTGGATCTTTGGTCCGATCGGCTCCGGTCAGCTTGCTGTCCAACCTGCCGCCTGCGTTCAGAGAAACGGCCGTGGAGGCCAAGACGCTCAGTGAGAAAATCCTCACGGACATTTCTGCAGCGCACGCCGCCACAGTCAAGGTACAAACTGTTTGGTTGGTCCAGATTGGTTGGTATTTTCTTCTTCTTCTTTGGTTTTTAATGCGGTTCTGTCCTCCTCAGGATTTCAGCCTCGATTCGTCGACATCCAACCTGCAGTTGATGGCAGCGTCGATGGAAATCCCGTCCTCTCCCGTCCTCCAGGCGCTGTCCCCTCACTTCACCCTGGTCAGTCTGAAGACGGGTGGGTTGGGTCTTTTGGGCGGTTCCATTGTGGCGGAAGCATTTTGTGCTGTAGTTTGGGAGTTCAGGCTGTTCTAAGGGTTTCTCGTTGGGTTTTTATGGGTAAAAGTAGATTTACCCAGAAATTTGTGTTTTCAGGAGCTGCTCAGACTTGTTGAGTACTAGTCAGAATTTTTTTCTGTGGTTCTAAGAAAAGCCTTTGAGATGTTTTATATGATGAGCTTTTTTTGTCTTTTCAGTGGTTTTTCTGGAGTGTTTATGTTTTGTGTCTTTGAGGGTTCCTTAAATTGTGGTTCTTGTGGTTGAATTGGTTCTTCATCGCCTTTGAGGCGGTTTGCACAAAGGTTCTTTGTTTCTTGACAGTTCAGGTGATTCTTAGGACTTTTTTTGGAGAATGTTCTTTAACTTTAAGAGAGTTTGATGTCTCTGAATGATGAAATATTAAAATAAATCTAAATCTACGACTCCTTGAGTCTTCATGTTTAGTCTCTTATGGTTTGGTGTGTCCTTAAAAGGTTTAGAGACCATTCAGTTTCTTCTCCTCATGGTCGTTTGGTTTATGTTTGGTTTCTTTGTGGATGTTTTAGTTTAAATAGTTAGTATTTTACGAGGTTTTAGGAATCCAAGAGGTAGTGAGGGTTGGGACTTGGCTCTTCTTCTTTCTTGGTTAAATAAACAATGAGTCATTCTTTGTTTGAGGAATTTCGTAATTCAGTTCCTGGTATAAAGAGAAACATTAAGGGTTTCTCTTTATACCCTTAATGTATCAAGAGAAACCTTTTATACAATAAGGGTATAAAGGGTTTCTTTATGTTTTATTTAGTTGGTCACAGTGGTTCTGTGGTTTTCAGGTTGGGGGAAACTTGAAACTGCTACTTTGTAAGTTACTCAGCAGCTTGTTGCTAGGTAACCATAGAGTGAGTGAGGCTAAGCTAGCCGCTAAGCTAGCTTAGCTGACCATGAGAGGTTGAGATTTAAGCTGTTCCTCTGCCTACATTCCCCAGAATGCAGTGCGGTTCTTGGTCGGTGTTCAGTGAAATTATTGAATTCTATTGGATTTATTTTCTATTGATACTGATCAAGTGTCTACTGCGATAGATATCGTTATTGTTTTATCGGCCAGCCCTAAACTAGAGGTTGTTAGGAAGATTTATAACAAATAAAAGTGAGATTTCTGAATCCAAAGAGCTTTTATTAATTATTTTATTATTGTGGTCTTAGTACATGAGGTTGAGCCCAATGTTTCCTACAGGTTTTCAATGGGACATTGTAGGTTTCTGAGCGAAAAAACTAAATCTTACCAAATATTTTTGGCCCAGTTTCTAGTGCAGATATGTCAGTACACTTTAAATAAGACAACACTAACTTACAAACAACTTTTCAGAAAAAAATATGAGCTTGTTTTATGTAAATAATTTCTTAATATTGATGAAGTACTAGTATGTTTTTTTTAAATCAGTATTATGGAAGTGAGTTACCTCTTATTTCAAGTTTACTAAGATATTTGTACTGGAAATTAGACCAAAAACAACTGGTAAGATTAAAGTTTTTTTCAGTGTTCATGTTTGAGAATATTTCTGCACTAAACTTCTGTAGAAGTTTAATCACCTTTTTGTTTGTCGCCCCCTGCAGGAGACATGCGTTAGCCGCATGCTAGCAGGAGTTCAGATGTACCAGAACCTGCTGGAGGTTCTGTCCAGCAAAGTGAGCGGTCTGGATGACCTGAGAGCGGACCTGCGCGACCTGCTGACCCACATCAACAAGGTAAAACCTCGCGTCAGGTGACCGACTGTCATGTGATCAGGCCTCTGATTGGCTAACAGCTGTTTGTTTGTTGCAGCTAAAGGAGGGGGCGCAACTTATAGTGGATGTTTCGGATCAGAACCTGAGCACAAACCTGGCCTCTTATCTCCAGGACAGCCACAACGTCCAGGTGGCGCTCCGACTGACGTTGACTCAGCTGCGCTCCTTCTGTCATGACCTGATCCGGACCTTCAGAGTCCTTTCCAGGCCGCGAGCTGCAGGTGCACGCTAAGCCCCGCCCACCTGGTCCAACTCACTAGCTGCGCTTCCATTGACTATTAAATTGCACAATTTCACATTTCAAAATATTTTATCTTATTTTGAAAAAAAAAACTTGTGTTTTGATTAAAAAGACTTTGGCGCCAGGATGAGGCATCAAAATTGGTTTATTTTCCAAACCTGCAGTCACACAAGTCACATGATCAACAGCAGGATGTTACCGCTGGTGGAAACCATGAAGAAGACAATGACAGGAAGTAGTCCGAGGTGGCGGTGAAAGCTTTTAAATAACTTACAGCGTGTACAAACTTATTCATGTGTGATTTTAATTGCATTTCTTATTTAACATGTTGTTGTGAGTATTAGCAGAATATTAGCTGCATTTTAATTACAATTCTGCACAAAACTTTGAAGATATTACGCTAATGTAAAAAAAAACAGTTTGCAATTGAATTAAAATAGAAAAGCAATTTCAATCACGCATAAATAAGTTTGTTCACCTGATAAGTCATTGAAAAAACATGCCGTGTCCTCATCCTCCAATCGCGTCCTGTTGTCTACTTCGTATTTTCCGCCAATAGTAACTTCCGGTTGTTGATCACATGACTCCTGTCACTCGAACAAATTTTTCGGGCTGCAATAACTTTGATACAGCCGAAAACCCCAAAATTCTAGCAGTAAAACTTTTTTTTATCAAAAAAAAGTTTTTCCTAAATTATCCAAATTTAATTTCCTAATTTCAATTTTCCCACAGTCAGTGGAGGCGCAGCTGCAGACAAAGTTTTGCGCACATTTATAGTGGAAACGCAGTTACTGTAACAATGTGGATTGTTACGGACTGAAGGATCTGGTGCGGTTTGGTTCTGCTAGATAAAGAATGTAAAAGCTGCAGGCCTATTATCGGACCATCTACGCTGAATCAGATCCAGAAGAATCCTGAAGCTCGGTGTCTGTTCCGGCACGTCGGGCCGCTCCGCATGTCGAGGACTAGCAGGAATGCGAGCGCTGCCGCAGGGACAAACTTGTTTACAAACCTTCTAGCAAGCCAGAAAGAGCTGATTGTGAGTTTTGATGGAGGTTCAGGTCCGGACCCGCTCGGCGCTCGGAGGAATCTCTCCTGCTGTTTGTCGGCCTCATTAGTGGAGAAGCTGCAGACTGACGGCAAGCAGTTCGATGACTTCTCATCGCCTGAGGTTGAAACGGGTCAGAGTTTAACTTTTATTACTGCAGAGACAATCGGATCAACCACATCTTACATTTGTTTACTTTCTGTTAATGTAAACAACCTCCGGACTACATGAGCGTTATGCTGCCACCTGCCTGCAACATGAGGAACATTTTTTACTCTGCAACCAGAAGATCAATTTTGTATAAAAACATTCATCACCTTCAAACAACTGGGATCAAGTTGGAATTTCCTGTTTACCGACATGCTTTTATTCTGAAGCAACAGCAGGAAGTGAAAATATTAGAATATTTTTTAAAATGTTTTATGTTTTTTCTGTTTTTAAAAAATGTTTTTATGTTTTCAAGATTTTCAGACTTTTAATTTGAAAATCACCAAAAGAAGCTTTTATTTGTTATTTATCAGCTGCAGATTATTTATTCTGGCTTTTTTTTATTTATTGATATTTATTAGGTATTTATTGATGTATTTATTAAAATCACTGACAGGTTGTTGGATTTTTTTAATCGTTATTTATTTATTTGAGTCGGACTGACAGACAGCTGATAAGAGGTCACTCGGGGCGAGCGAGCCTGACATCACACACTGATGATGTCATCACTTCCTCATGTCCTCACATGACCTCAAGTCGGTTGAATCATTCTGCTGTGTGGAATAATGTTCATGTCTGTACGTTTCAAAACACGATTTGATAAAGATTTCAAAATAAAATCTTTTCATTAAAAAAAATATATGTTTGTTGCTGATTTTATATTTAGAATAAATTTTGATCCAATGTTTTATCTGAAACACAGTTAAATTAATTTACTAATAAAATAGTTGTTTTTAAAGGATATCAGATAAAATCAACATTTTTAAAATTTTACATCATGCTATAAAGTTCTTCCCTCATCAAAAACAAACCTGGTTGCTTTGTTTCTTTTCTACATGTTTGAAAAATCCTTGAATCTCATTTAACCCCTTCAGACTAGCAGCAGCAGCTATTAGCAAACACATGGTGTGACGGCATTTCTGCTGAGCTCTTATGAATGGTTGTAAACGGCATAATGAGGAACATTGTCGTGACGATGGGCTGAATGAGTAGGAGCTTCTTAAAGACACAGCGGCCAAATTTCAGGACATCAAGTTGCGAAGTTAAATCTCATTTTAGTTATGTTTGTCATACGGAGTTGGGTAGTAACTAGTTACATTTACAATTACTTGAGTAACCTTGTAGGGAAAAAAACTCTAAAAAATATGCTGTACATTTTAATTTTATTTGAGTAACTTATGAAATATCGCTGCTACTTTTACTCGAATAAAATGTTTGGATTCTCTACCACAAAAATTCACCAGACACACACATGCAGTTTTTGTTAAATTTTCATTAGTTTTATATTGAAAGAAATTGTTTCAGTATATTCATTTATTTTATTCATAATTAATTATTTCCATTTTGGTTTCTAAAATCCTAAAATTTCCATGTAACTTTATATTTGGTTTGTCTGATGCTGTACTTTTTAAATGTTAAATGATTTATGTTTTGATCAGTTACTTTTTACCAAATACTTTTTCACTCTTGAGTAATTTCCTCGACGGCTACTTTCTTACTTTTACCAAAATGTTTTAGTAAAAACATGTTTAAGTAGATACTCTTACTTGATTTCAATCCATTTTTACATACTCTACTCTCCTCTGTTGATAAATACAAAATTTTTATAATGACTGAAGGTAACAGGAACTTGATTGTGTTTGGAAAATATGTAACACTGCCCCTTTAATACACTTTTCCTGTAAAAACTACGTTTGATCCTTAAAATACCGGGGAAATTGATATTAATTAAAATACGTTTCTGTCCTGCTCGAGCCCAACCAGCAGAGGGCGCTGCTGCAGCAAAAACCACCCAGAGATCCTGATAAGGAAGAAAACAAGGTGACACTGCAGAGAGGTTCATGTTTGGGTTCATATCTCTATTATAAACTGAAACATTCAGGTTTTCTATCTAAAAAGTGTGATAGCAGCACCATGAAATGATTTAGAAAGAAAAGATTATAAGAAACCTGAAATAATTATGTAATTATCTGTAATTTATTAATGTTTTCTATTGTTTCTATGTAAAGTATTTTTATTTTTAGCCTCAAAGCCTGAGAATCAGCTGTTTTTCTGATATATTTCATAATGTTTTTCAGTCTCATCATCCTCTGTCCATCCCTCCATCTCCTCCATCCAATCCTCTTCCTCCTCCTCCTCCTCCTCCTCCTCCTCCCCCTGCTGTCCTTGGAGCTGCTGTTTCAGGACCAGGCTGCAGTGTTCTGCTGAGTAGCGGTGAAACAGCACTCGCTCGTCAGCAGACAGCTCTCAGCTGAACCCCAGAGCCCCTCAGGAGGGAAACTACGGCTCCCAGAATCCTCCGCTGCAGCCCAAAGTCAGTTCAGATCCGAGAGGAACCCCAGAGGAACTCTGGGAGACGTGGTCCGAGTCCATCAGCTGCTCCCGGAGGCAGAGGGAGGACAGGCTGACGTGCCATGACAACAGTCGGAGGGAGACGCGCTGAGAGGTGAGACCATCTGTTTGTTTCTCTTTCTGTGTCCCTTCATCGTCCTCCGTCCCTCCTGTCTGCTGTCCAACCTGTCCAACCCTCTGCATCTGCCTGACGCCGTGTATTACAGCCGGGAACATTGTGTTTGTCTCAGAACAGCAGAGACAGTGTGTGTGCGTGCGTGTGTGTGTGTGTTAAAACATCTCCACCCAGCCTGTAGTATCTCCCAGACCTCCTGAGATGATGCAGCAAACAGGAAAACCAGAAATCAGGACACAAAAATCACAGAAATGAAAGGAATAACGTTTGAACACCATCTGCTACAGCAGTGTTCAAAGTCTGGTCCGGGATCCCTGGACTGATCTTGTTTTTTATTTTCATTTTTATTTATTACAGACGAATTAAAATCTTATGATAGAAAATGTTGACAACAGCACCAGGTATTTCAAATCTGAGCTTTTTACCGTCACAGTAACAGATTTTGCTGGATGATAAATTTTTCCTGAAACTTATTGAGATAAACGATAATAATGATGTTTTGAGAACATTTTCAACTGATGATGCAAGAACACATCATCAAATGTCACTAAACTTTAAATCCTAAAATCCATGTAGCACTGGAACTGGAAGACATTTTAAAATTCAAAATAAATAAAACAACACAAACAACAAATGAAATGTATTATGAAGTCTCTGTAAACAACATTGTCCTTCAAAAAAAGGAACAATTTGGGACCAAAGCAGCAGACTGAAGATTTTATTTCTACAAATAATCTCCCAATTATTGGTAGAAAGAGAGAAAAGAGAAAACCAATAAATTATGTGAATGACTAAATTTGTTTTGATTTATGATGTGATTAATTGATTTCTTGCAACAGGCCTACTTGTATCCAGATTAAACTTGTCTATTTCAGTACCAGAGAATTAATTTTATTTTTTATTTTCAATCAACAACTCTAAAAATTTGTAGATTAAACCCCTTCTTTTTAATGAGGCAAATATGAAAAACCATTTTATAAAAATTTAACACATTCCTTTACAAAACTGTAACAATTTCACTAATTTAATTAAAATATTGCAATTTGTTGAAGAGCAATAGAAAAAAATCAGTATTTAGTTTCTTTTAGGGTCTTTTTTCCCCAATCTGATTATTTTGACCAACGTGACAAAAAGTTTGGACAGCCCTGATCTACTGCTGCTCATATTCTGGTTTCTCTCTCCTCATCGAAATACTTTATGACATTTTCAACTCTTAATGAGTTTCCAGCAGGAGCTGCAGCAGAAGAATGAAGCTGAGAAAACTTCACTTTTATGGTCAAATTTATGGCTGCAGCCAAGGATTCATTTAGTCCTCGATTCTTCTATTCTGACAAATACAATAAAAATAATTACTGCTCTGAGTATAAATGTACATATACTACAGATAATGACTGATTACAATTACTGAGAACTATTTCAATAATATTCATCAGATCACTGTCCTCCTTTATGTTGTGAAATATTTTGTAAACTGGATTAAACTCTCTAACTGCTTCACCAACTTTCAGTCACTTTTAAAGGACTAAACTTTTTATGCATTAATTTTTTGGTAAAACTTCCTTTTTTAGCTTTAGATTATGTTTTAACACTATCCCCTCATCAACAACAAGCATAGAGTCTTGCTTTCATTCTCTCGAATCCCATTCAGCTCCTTCAGACTAGCAGCAGCAGTTAGCAAACACCTGGTGGAACCGTGCATCTGCTGAGCTCATTATACGTCTTAGAACAATAATGAAGGATTTATGGTGCAACATTGTTTTAATGATGTACTGAAGGCGGCGTGTCAGAAACAGCAGGAGCTTCTTAAAGAGACAGAGACCCAATTTCTAGGTGTCAAATTTATTTTAAGTCAACAGAAACCAACATCAATGATTGTGTTATAAAATGTCAGTTTGTCTCTGAAAAACACATCTTTAAGACATTTTGTTTCTGTAAAACCATATTAGATGCTTTTGCTCCTGAGATTTTCTCTACTAGGGTGTGATCCTCCACAGAGCAGAAACCTGCAGATATTAACCAGACGAGCGTTTCCTGCGTGGAACTTCAGGTTTTACCAGAGCAGGATAAAGTGGGTCAGTAGCATCAGCTGAGAGACGTCGTCTCCCTGCTGACTTCTTGCCTCAGGACTTAGTGTGTCTTCAAACAGCAGCCGTCTGTTTCAGCTGAATCCTTAACGAGGCAGTTCAGAGGTCAACTGCTGTGGGAGTTTGGAGGAGGAAGAAGAGGAAGAGGAGGAGGGACTCAGATCATCTGCGTTTCTTCAGGAAGCTGAATGTTTCCCTTATGTATCACGTCAGTTAAACGCCTGATACTGCCGTTATGATGCAGTCTGGATCAGAACCTTGTGTCTTCAGATCCAGGGTTGGAGCTGCTGGTTAGTTTCAGGGCAAAGATCAGATTCTGAAAGCAGAGAAAACCTGAAGAACAATGCTCCTCCTTATGCTGTTTACAACTGTTATTAAAGTGAGCAGTAGTTTGTATGTTGAGCTCAGCAGACTCACAGTTCCTCCAGATGTTTGCTAATAGCTGCTTCTGCTAGTCTGAAGGAGCTCCGTTTAGATTTAGGTGTTCAGGTTGCCACAGGAGATTCCCAGATTCCTCAAACATGCATGAAAGAATCAAAGCAACATTCCAGGTGTGTTTTTGATGAATGAATGATATCACAACATGACCTAAAGCTAAAAAGGTCTATTTTACAAAACACCTCCCCTTTAAAAACTATTTATCATCAGGCAAATCAAAACTGTCCCAGTGCAACGAGATGGTCATAAAATGTTTCTTAGCTGTAACGTAAACTGGCATGCATTAGCAGCTTTAGCAGCTTTAGCAGCATTAGCAGCAGAGATAACATGTTTGATGCTGTTTGACATTTTGTCCCTTCTGTCCCACCGTCCTCTGTCTGTCTCCTGTCTCTGAGCAGATAATCACAGAGCCATGTCTGCAGGCCTGGAGGACACAGACAACGTGTTCGGTGAGCCTCACAGAACCACTAATGGACCCATTTACACATTAATGATGATTATGCGCCTCATTCTGAGCACATTAGCGCCTCCTGCTGGTCATTATGAGGCAGTGATGATTTATCTACATGAAATAACTGAACAGGAAAAACTCAGCAGCTGGTAAAGTCAACAAAATCACTTGAAAACATCTAAAAGTCTGCAGGATTCTGTTTTCCTCCTCGTTCTCTTTCTTTGTTCTCCAGCATTGTCTCGTTTTTCTCCCCCACCCTCCGGTTCGTCCATCCATCATCCCTCCATCCTCTCTTTCATTAAATCTCCATCTTCTCTCTCTCTGTCGCCTCATTTTACTGCCCAACACATCTTCTCTTCCTCCCCCATCAGGTTTACCTCCCCCATCCGACTTTCCCCCTGGGAAATAAACCTCCATCAGCTCTCAGTGTGTGCACGCGCGCGCGCGCGCGTGTGTGTGTGTGCGCGCGAGCGCGATTGTGTGTGTGTGTGTTCATGTGTGTGTGTGTGTGTTCATGTGTGTGTGTGTGTGTTCATATGTGTGTGTGGGAACCTTTTGTTCCTCTGAGGAGGTTGTTCACATCCTGAATAAGAGTTCTCCTAACAAGAGAGCAAACAGACGTGCACTGCTGCCACGCTGGTCGTCATGGAGATGGGAGGTTAATACATCAAGCGGCAGATTGTTTAAATAAGTTTAAATAATCGACAAAACCGAGAAGAAATACTTCAATGTGGAGATATTTTTACACTCACAGAATGTCAACAAGAGAAAGTTCCTGCTTGTTTTATTTGGCTTTTAAAGGCCATTTACTCTAGTGTGTGTGTGTGTGTGGGTGGGTGGGTGTGTGCGGGCGTGTGTGTGCGTGTGTGCGCGCGCGTGTGTGCGTGTGCGTGTGTGTGATGGTCAGCATGCTGAATATTTGATGGCGCTCTGATGGACTGAGTGGGAGGAGGAGGAAGAGCTTATTAAATTAAAAACTTGATGCATCATCAGAACAAAACTGGAATAAATATGAACTGATGTTACACAGTTCATCCATCCATCCATCCATCCATCCATCCATCCATCCATCCATCCATCCATCCATCCATCCATCCATTCACAACGGACAGATGAATTAATGGATGGATAATCATATGGATGGATGGTTGGATGGATGGATGGAAGGATGGATGGATGTCCAGTATAATCTCCGTATTATAGCGGGTCATTAAATCTCCATCATTTCGTTCACGGAGGTTTTTAAATCACTTCCTTCCTCTCTGGGCTTCATGGTGTCTGTTCAGTTTTTACAGATTAATTTTTTCAGCTCCAGTTTTCTAGAGCTGCTTCCCGAAGCATCGAGCTTCTCCATAGTAACCGAATAAACCCGTCTCCTGTCGCAGACCTGAACGAGGCCGTCCCGGAGACAGAGCTGCTGGACAACAGCATCCAGAAGGGCCGGGCCCAGCTGTCCGTCAAAACGCGCCGCCACCGGCCCTCGCGCTCCCGTTACCGTGACAGCGTGAGCTCCACGGAGGGAGACGACGGCTTCGACAGGAAGGTAGAGTCCAGCCTGAAACTCTGGTGTGTTTTATACCAGTCATGAGCCGATCGGCTGATCTCCTGAGTGTGTTACCAGGAAAGTCCGGTACAGTCCACCCGCTCACCTCTACACCTGGCCATGAGAGGCTCCTCCCCCTCACCTGATTTACTTGTGTCCTCTCGAACCCCCGCATTTTCCTTCGACGCATCGCTGGTGAGACCAATCAGAAGGAATCATACAGAGCGTTTACTTTTGAAAAAACAGAAAAAAGAATCTTCTTCCTGTTTCACCTTGCCGTCTCAGGGGCGTCGGTCTCCAGAGGATGAGGGCGCCTCATTGGCCGCTCCACCACGGGGGCGGTACCATCAGCTGACCAACACCACGTCACAGGAGGCTCTGGTGACACCGAGCAGCTCGCCGTCTAAATCCTGCCCTTCCTCTGACTGCTCACCTGTATACATGAGGAGGAACAGGAGGCCGGACAGCGAAGGTACACACACCTGGTTACACACCAGGACACACACCTATAAACAGAGCCATTTAGCTCTAGTCTTGATTAAAGGAATTGTAAATACAACTTTAATGCACCTGGACACACACCTGGTTGCACACTTGTAAATAGCTCCTGTAGCTCAAGTCTTGATTATAGGAGCTATAAACACAACTTTAATGCACCTGGATAAACATTAGTTGATAGTGTTGCGCTGCATACAGACTATAGGAGCTTTGAACACACCTGGATACACACAACTAGACACACATATGCTGCTGTCTGGCATATGTCCCGGATTTTGATGTAAAGAGCCATAAAGAATTAAACACACCTGTATGCCCACCTGTAAAAACAGTGAATCAGCTTCTATTCCCCAAAATGCTTGCATCCACACCTGGAAAACACACCTGGATACACACAGAAAATTCACAATTGCATGCGTATACAACTGGGAAGTTCAATTAATTCCATTTATCTGGGATTTGTCTTTGCTTTGTATATGAAGAGCTGAACAATTAAACACACCTGGATACACACCTTTAACGCAGCTGTAAACTCGTCGTGTAGCTTATATTGATGATTATAGGAGCCATAAACGCAACTGGAAACGAGGACACAAAACAATTTAATATTGTAAATACGCAATTTTGATAGTGGGTGTTATAAACACACCTGTAACTCACCTTAAACAGGGAATCACATGTTTCTGCTCCTAATTTATAATCACTTGTTTGTTTCAGTTCTGGTTTCTGATACGAGTCGAGACACGAGTCCAGCCGATCCTGGCAGTCCGACCGTCGTCTTTGATAAGAAGACAAAGAGACGTTTCCTGGATTTAGGGTGAGTAAACTGAGTTCTCCTGCACAAGTTAAACATTTCTGTCCAGCCGTCCCCGGCTCAGTCGGTGATGGTGTCCTCTGTGTCTCAGGGTGACGCTCAGACGTTCCTACATCAGAGTGAGGAAAGATAAATCTAACAGGCTCTCTGTGGGCAGCAGGTGGGTCCATCACCAACATGACCTTCTGCTTCCTCCAGAACCACTCTATTAACCGTTGTTGGACATGTCTCCTGTCCTCAGAGAACCGTCTGAGAGTCCGTCTCGGTCCTCTGGATCCTTCGTCTCATTTTCCTGGTTCACTGAAGGTCGGGGGTCCTTCTCCTCCTCTGGGACTCCTCCATGTTCTCCTAAAATCCCCCCGCTGGGCTCCCAGAGACCCAGGAAGTCCCACTCACAGGTACTTTCTTCTTTAGGCCTGAAGTATGAAGTCCAGAATATGATTTTGAATGAGAAGTAAAGAGTTAATTCAGTTTTTGGATGTACTTTTTCAGGCCCAGAATAAATGGCAAGAAAACATTTTAATAGTTGGAAAGTTATTTTGCTGTTACATGAATATTTCTTTCTGAAAGGAGAGCAACACAAACAGCTAGTTTAGAGAACAATTAGGCAAAATTTACATTTTGCATGTTTTGTTCTTCCATTTGGGTCTCAGCTGCTTCTAAAACAGACCAAGCAATTTAAAAACCTCACACAGTAACTTTTTAACAATGTGTCAATGTGTTTTGGTGTCTGGAAAATGAGCCCTTTCAAAAGCCGCACACTCAACAGGCAATGTGGTGTTACCTAGCAACCGCAGCCAAGCCGAGCCCATCACCTAGCAACCCAAGTGGAGCTCCAGTACGTTTGATCAGCTGGTTTTATTGCTGTATGTGCTGTACAATGGCTGCTGGAAAAAACAAGTGTTTTCTTGTTGACTTACCATCCAGAAATTCTGCATTCTTGTTGGTTGTGGAGAAGGCTCTACTTATGCTTTTCACAAATGTATGATTATATAGTTGTGCATCTGTTTGCAGCCATTTTCACGTGTGTGTAAACGTTGGGTTGGGGGGCGTGACCAGCAGCAGCTTACTTGGATTTAAAGTGACAGAATCCTTGAAACAGATCATTCTGACATCAGCAGACTAAAATCTCTTTATCTAATAATGATTTGTGCAAGAAAAATTAACTAACATGTTTTGTGTAGTCCATAAATCTATCCTAACCTGATCAGGGAAACATAATAAAAGTTTAGCCTGCATTCACACCATCCTTCTTTAGTGCACATTAATTGAACTCTAGTTTGTTTGAATAGGGCAGGGCAGTCCTGGTCCTCGAGGGCCGGTGTCCTGCATCTCATAGATGTCTTTCTGGTCCAACACACTAGAATCAAATAGCTGAATCACCTCCTAAGAGCAGTCAGGTTCTCCAAAGTTCTGCTAATGACTTCATTATTTGACTCAGGCGTGTTGAAGTAGAGACACGTCTAAACGTTGCAGGAGACCGAACCTCCAGGCCTGGAGTGCCCCCCCTGGTCTAGGGGTTTATTTAGGGACGTGTGGCTGTGTAATCGAACTCTGATGTGGACAAAAACAAAAACATTCTGGTCTGCCTACAATCCTAGGTCTCAGTTCGGTTGAAGTGAACTGATTTGACATCTGATGGAGCAGTGAATCTATCTGCAGCAGGCAGATTAATTCTGATTGGCTGACAGGGTCACATGACCCCCCAGCTGCGGTTTGCTTTGCGGTCAGTGAAATATGTGGTGGTCAGATTCAGCAGGAAGCTCTGGTTTCCGACTCCTCTCGTCCATCATTACAGCTCCATTAGAGCCGCAGCAGAGATCCTCCAGCAGGAGCCGCAGAGTGATGTCTCACTCTGAGGCGAATGCTGGACTCCAGGTTTCAATCTGGGAACGATTGAAACCCAGAAGGTTTCCTTTGACACAACGAAGACTCAGTTCTGGATCCTGGCTGATCATAAATGTTTCTTATTGAATTATTAAAAATATTTTTTATGGAAAGGTTTATTTTATTTTTCTGCATAGATGCTGTTTTGTGTCATCATGTCTGCAGGGTTTCATATTTACTGTTCTATTTTAAACTATTTCAGTAAAATTAGAGACAAAAATCCATCTTTAATTCCATCCTTTAACCAAAAAAATATTACAAAAGATGATAAAATATAGGGCTGAAATGATCAATGACATTAATCATGATTAATCGATTACTGAAGTAATTGTCAACTAGTTTAGTAACTGATTAATTGTTAACTGAAGTATGCATGCTCTGAAAAAGGTCATTTTCTGAAAGAACAAAATACTCAGAGCCATAATTAAGACAAAATTGTACAAAAAATGTTTTGATTTTAAATTAAAAACTTCTCAAGTGGCATGATTTCAGCTTTGTTCAATTTTTTTATACATATAAAAAAATCTCCTCCAATTATTAAATTGGCAAATTCAAAATATAACCAACAGATCTTCTTAAAGGAACATTGATATTTAATTTTAGACAATACAATTCTTATTTTAAAATTAATTTAATTATTTGTTTATTTGCAGCTTTTAATGTATTTCTGATGTTGAGTAAAAAGGCTTAAGTAGTAAATAAAAAATCAGGAGAATATTCCAATCTTTTTTTTATCCATTTAATTGATTAATTGTCAAAATAATATATTAATTGATCACCAAAATAATTTGTGTTTCAACCCTAATAAAATATTTTTTATGCAGATGAAATTGTGATTTTTAAAAGATTTGCAATAAAAAAAACCTGAATATAAGAGAAAATCTTTTATAATTATGTTGTTTCTGCTCTTTGTCCAGGAGTCGGCTCTCAGTGAAGAGTTTTCTCCTCCTCCCACCTCGTCTTCCACCTCTCCTCCTCCAGAGTCGTCCTCCAGATCCTCCCATCCGTACCACACCCTGTCCCAGTCCTCCGATGAGGTGATGCTCTGAGATCCCAGAATATATCTGGGTTAAAGCTCTTCGATAAAAGGATCTTATCAATTTATCAAATTTTTTGTTTTTCAAGATTTAATTTTTGGAAAATCAGGATGCTTTTCACCAATGCACCCCTTGGGTTTCCATAGAAACGATGATCTCAGCAGGTCCAGACAAGTTGATCAACTTCTATTTATTTAAACTTTGAATTCAAATCAACTCTACAACAGAACATTAGGACCAGGCCAGGATTTTTTAAATATTTACTTATGAGAATAAAGTCATAATATAACAAGAATACTGTCATGTGATAACGGAGTCTAAATAATGCAAGAACAAATTTATATTAGAAGATTAAAGTGGTAATTTTAAGAGCACTCCAACAAAAAAATAAATAAAAAATTAAATCAAGAATGTTGAGCATCTTATGTAGTGATAGTTTGATATAGAAATACTAAAACTTTTAGCACATCAGCATGAAATAATTATGAGTAGCTGGACTCTGAAACTATTGTATAAGCAACTGAGTATATTTAGTAGAAACAACCACATCAGATCAGATCCTCAGGACTTTTTTCTCATTAAACATTTTAA